>NC_090923.1:1466709457-1467309457 GCF_040938575.1 Ambystoma mexicanum | reverse complement strand
ACTTCAATGACCCCGAATCCACATTCCAACAGATAAAACTCCAACCCCAAAAGACCCATCAGTGGAGTGGGAGACATTCAACCGATAGTGGTTGACAAAGGCATCCTGATCCGCCCAGGTGGCAGCCCTACAAAGTTCCTGCAGGGATAACCCCTTGCACATTCACCCAGGAAGCAGCCATAACCCTGGTAGAACAACACACAACACGGTCGGGCACAGGCACAACAGAAGCCACATTCGCCATGGAAATGACTATACGGATCCACTGGCTAATGGAAACCAGAGAGGTTTCCGCCATGCACTTGCTGTGCCCAAAGTAACCAAGAGGCTGTCTGACTGCCGAACTGGGGCTGTTTTAGCCAAGTCCAGAACTGCCCTGCCGTACATCAATGGAATGCCAGGCCACCTCCTACGGCGGCTGCAGGTTCTGAAAAAACAATGGGAGGAAGATCCAGCGAAGTGTGAAACCTTGACATGACCTCGGGCAAAACTTAGGATCACACATATCTTAACACAACAGAGTCAGGAAGAACTCTCAAAAAGGGGGCCTGACACAACAAAGCCCAGATTTCCCCCAACCTACGGGCTGATGTAATCGAAAATAGGAAAATAGTCTTCAATGTGAGGTGCTTGATATCAATTTCAGACAGGGGCTCAAAGGGAGGCCCCAAAGGACCATAAAGACAAGAGGACGATCCAAGGAGGGCATGCCCTCATAGGCACATGGACTGGAGATAGAGACTCCAAAGAAACCTCCCCAACAAGACTCCCCTTTCCAGGTGCCCATCAGAGCCCTCCATGAGGACTTTGATGGAGGCCCATCAGGAGCGAATAGTGGAGACTGCCAGGCCCTTGTCTAAACCCACCTGGAGAAACCAGAGAACTTTCGGCAAACTACACTGGAGGGGGTCCCAGACCGTTCGCACCAAGCCAGAAAGTGTACCCAACGTGTTTCATAGGCCTTCCGACCCGAAGGCCTCCGAGCCTTAAGGATCGAGTCCACCACAGGACCCAAGAAATCTTGGGAAACAAACCAGTACTGTGCATGGCCAAATTGCCCATTGAATGTGCCAGACCCCGAACCCCAGCCCAGCCTGTAGGGGACAAGGCCGCCTCGGAATCAACCAAGGAGCCTGGGACCGAAGTTCCAGCAGGGAGGGAAACCAGCTGCGCTAAGGCCAATGTGGAGCTACCAACAGCACCATCGCCCCGAATTACCCTAATGCACTGAACCACACGGGGAATCAGGGTAAGAGGAGGAAAGGCATAAAGGAGACCCCGAGGCCATGCTACATTTAGGGCATCCACTCCTCATGCCCCCCTGGTCGTAAACCGGGAGCAGAAGAGAGGAACTTACACTGAGACCCTAGAAGCAAAGAACCTGTTGCAGATCTCGGCAAACACCCTGTCTGACACAACAAATTCCACCAAGGAGGTGAAATAACAGGTAAGCCAGTCTGCCTGAAGATTGTCCACCCTTCTGACATGAGTGGCCCTCAGGAATAGCAGGTGTTTCTCCTCTCATGCCCCAATCTGAGCTTCTAGAGCATTCAAGGAGTGCCGGACCCACCCCGGCAGTTGACATAGGTCAAAGCTGTGGAATTGTCCGTCCAGACCACCACTGCTTGACCCTTCAGGAACCTCTCAAAAAGACAACTGCGCCTGGAGAATGGCACAAAACACCTCTCAGTTGGAGGACTGATGAATATCCCCTGGAGCCAACAAACCCTGAGCCGAGAGGACTGCCATCGTGGCTCCCCCTCCCCGCCCATTGGCATCTGCAGTAAGAATGGTCTTCATGGGCTGGACCAGGGTAACCCCCACCCGGAGATTCAGAACCTGCAACTACCACTGTAAGCTGGCTTACAGATCCTGTAACACTGGAAACAGGGCCTCGCAAGTCTGAGACAACGGAAGCCAGTGAGCCAGGAGGTAAAACAGCATGGGACGCAATCGAAGATGAGCCCTAGTGACCAGAAACACGCAAGAGGCCATGTGCCCTTGCAGCATGAGCAACAGGCGAGCCAACACCCCCTGCCGCTGGTGAACCCTGCCCAGGACTGACAGCAAGTGCAGGTACCTTTCTGAAGAAAGAAACACCCTCCCCAACCTGGTACAGATATGAGCCCCGACGAACACCAGATCCCAGGAGGGCTCCAGGTGGAGATGTGCTCTGACCATCCACGGAGGTCCGCCTTGATAACCAATCAGCCAGGTACGAAAAAATCTGAACGCCCTTCGGGTTGAGGAGCGCCACCAGGGGAGCCACCAGCTTGGCGAATACCCTGGAGGCAGATTGCAACCCAAACAGGAGCAGACTGAGCTGAAATGCAGAGTTCCCACAGCAAAACTGGAAGAACTTAATTCGTCAAGGCAGGAGATATATGTGTCATCAGGCATCCTGGAGATCCAGGGAAGCCATTCAGTCCTGTGGAGCAACATTGGAAGAATGTTTCTGTAAAGTCTCCAAGTCGATCTGCCCCTTTCGATGAAACAGTTCAGAGATCGAGATCCAGGATGAGACGAAAAGTCAGTGAAGGTTTAGGCACCAGAAAAACTCATTAATAAAATCCCAGACCCTGTTGGTGAAGAAGAACAGGAATGACCGCCTCCTTAAGAAACAATTCTGATAGAGCCGTCGCCATCTCCAATTACTTTCTCTGAGAGCGGAGAACAGCAGTCCGTACCACACAATCCTGAACAGAGGTTGATGCATGTTTATCAGCCTGAAACACTCCAAGTACCTTACCCTCAAAGGAGTCACCAAAAAGTTTGGAAACTTCAAATGGAACATCACTATACAGAAGTAACAGGGGAAACCAGGGGAATCTGATTACTATGACCTGGCCTGGATAGAACACAGAAAAAGCTCAACATAGAAGGTCAGAGTAAAGTTGTGTTTATGTGGTGAGTACCAAAGTAGTCTACTCCATAGAGTGAAACAAATAGCTCAGTAACACAACAATGATATAAACGTGTCTAATCATGAAACATTCACTGGGTTGAAATAATTTAATTCAATCCATCGACACAAAATCTCAATTCAATATTATTTATTAATATATTTAGAATTTGTAAAAAATACACAATATCATGAATGTTAATATCAATCAATTTATGCACCAGTCCACTCGATTCATCTATGGGCTGGTACAATATAACATTTCCATCTAAAACCACAACCGACCCCACTACAACCATACCTCACTCACACTCAAACCATTCATCAAAACATAAAACTATAACAAATATTTCATAGTCATCAAACCTATCATGCTAAAATACAACATTACAAATTTTGTCCATTGTAAATATGGACTCTATATTGTCACTGCTGAGTCAATCTTTTCTAATACACATTGTACTGACTCAAGCTAGTTGACCTTAAAACTGTTTATAATTAACAGTGTATTCCCCAACCCGACATGTTTCTTTCCGTATAACACATTATTAGACAGAAATTCTTCAGGGGTACTATGGTCCCACGTGGTCAGGTGAAATGTAGATGGAGAAACGAGGAAGATGTAGACTACACCGGAAAAAACTCACCTAAATATAAACATAAAAATGAATATAAATAACACAACATCAATCTAGCTACATTGCTCACATTATTAGATTGATCATTACAACCGCCGTACCAATGAATCAACGGGGTGTAGAGAGGGGTTTTAAATACCCCGACATTACCTTCACCATAAAAAGACAAGGTCACCGGAATACGGAACCATGCAGGGATCGTTGCCAAAATTGGTGTATCCCCAGTAACATCACCTATACCAGCACCATGTGACAACGTAGGACAATCTAGAACTAGTACTCAGGCACCCGACAGTAGATGGTTCGGAAGACCAATACCGAAATATGAATCATGCATATTAAAATAAAAGTGAGAGTCAAAAAATGATCCATTACAGACCCAACACTTACAGTCACTCTACTGTAGATATCTCCTCTATTGATAACTGTCGGACACGATACCTAAGCGCCCAATGGCACCATTAAGATCGGCAGACCCATAAGAAGAAAAGGTCAGCAGACCAATTATTGAAGAAGGGAGCGTGTGTATAAGGCCGATTCCATGGGACCTCTGTATACACCTCAGTCAATGATGGGACCACTATACACAAAGGAAGAGCAACAAAGAGAAAAAAAGAAAAAAACAAAGAGAAAAGAGAGTGGAAAATTCAATCTCTTATAACCATCTACAGGAACACTCATAAAGGAGTATATATTCCTCCCTCGATAGGTGCTGTCTCTGCCCATATGGACATCATCAATACAAAGTGCATAAACATTTTACATGGTACACAAGAGTATTAATTCAAAGTTGTTTTGCCATAACATTATACACTCCATATTTTGCTTACCTCAATCCTCAGGATATGCACCTATACGTTATGTGCATTGAAAAACTGCAAACTAGCAGCCAACACCCTCACGAACAAATCCAGAAATCTGGTCTATAAGGATCGGGTCAATGAATATCAGACCCAATGTTGATATGCGTGCTAGGAAGATAAACAAAAAGAAAGACAGAAAGAACAACAACACTCATCAGTGAGTTCTACCACTATAACAGATGGTTCAAAGGGATATTAAAAAAAGATAACCCAACACTGTCAACCAGTGACAAAACGTTCGTAGCTACAGGAGCATTTAGAATGACTTGAACAGTCTATTCCCTGTACTCGCCGTAGTAAAAGAAACCACCTGGTCAAGTCAGTCGAAATCTCTCCAACTATATAATTAGGCCACACGATCTCGGTCCTTTCACATTAAATAGAAGTACTAGTCTACAATCGCATTGCTTACCTCCACTGCTCCCGAGCATGTTCCGACGAAGACCGTAGCAATCCCGTGATTCCACGCAACCAGTGTTCCGGGATCCAGCTTCCGGCACATATACGTGATCACCCGATCACATGGTGACCACGTGATGTAAATAATTAAACGATGCAGCAACTCAAGCGTAAGACAAATACGTACACGTCAGTGATCACGTGCCCGTCAGTGGCCTCGTCGCCTCCACGGCTGACCTTCATACTGCAGTATATCAATCTAGTCATCCGCCCCAGTCACGTTTGGCCAGTTAAGGGACGAGTCCCATTTTTTGTTGAAAAAACATCAGCAATTACTATAGACATAATCACTTCATCCCACAGACGTGGTTGGGTGGGGTCATTTAATACTCGACTAGGACCGTAACCGTTGGCAATAAAGAATATAGTTAAGAAATAAAAATTAAAGTTTATTTGTGTGAACGGGAGAATAAATTGTAACGACAGTGATGACTGGTATTATCACAACGCTACAGCACACATCAGCAGTGGTAAATAGTCCTGAATCAATGGGGGATCGAAATCTATCCCAGTCATCACGCACAGCATGATGGCTATAACAATAAAGTCGCCTGAAAAGCAATGTAATAAAAAGTGACTAAAAATTCCAGTCAATCGCCTCATTAAGACCAACCTCGTGGCTCTTGCTCAGAAAAATAAGTTTTGTTTCTTCCTTCGACAGAGTTTGTTTATCCATTGCAGTATTGTTAGTGGCAACCACTTTCTTCAATACTGTCCACCTCAATTCGTCACAACCATGGTTTCTCATTACAAAATGCCCTACTAGGGGGGCTGTGAGATTTTTCAATCTAATGCAGCTCCTGTGTTCGCAGATACGGGTTTTAATTTTTCGTTCCGTTTTGCCAATGTATATTTTGTCACAAGGACACCAAATAGCATAAATTACATGGCTGGAGTTGCAATTTGAGAAATCCATCTGAGCCCACGGTCTTCTGAGGCCAATATCAACCTCGGTGGACCGTCTAGTCAGTGGGCAGCAAACACACCTACCACAAGGGGCGTGTCCCCGCAATCGTGGAAGCCCCCACTGTTGGGTAATGGTGACTTGTTTGTCCAATTTGATACTGATGTCGTTCCTACTTACCATCTCCTTTACATTACGTCCCCGTTTAAAAGCACATCGTGGACTAGCTACTGGTATTTTAGCCTGTGCTAGGAGATGCCAGTGCTTCTTGATAATCTTTATCACATGATTAGACAGATGGTTGTAGGTACTGACAAAAACAAGTGAATCTGATAAGGAAGAACTAGATTTAGGTCTGTATTCAAGTAAGGCTTCTCGATGATTATTAGAGGCTCTCTTAAATGATCTGTTAACTATCTTGCTGGGATACCCACGTTGGATCAGATTACCACTTAGAATCGAGGATTCAGACTCAAACATGTCCTTCTTACTACTATTCCGCTTGAGACGAAGAAATTGTCCAAACGGTAAATTATCCCGCAGAGACTTGGGATGAAAGCTATCGTATCGTAGGAGGGAGTTTCTATCAGTCATTTTATGAAAAGGTCTCAATCCCAACACATTAGTGGATAAATCAGAGTAGATGGTTAAGTCCAGAAAATCAATCTGTTCCTTATGGAAATTCATAGTGAACTTCAAAAACGGGTTAATCCCATTTAGCCATTGAAAAAAAGCCAATAAAGTAGTCTGGTCACCATGCCATATCAAAAGTACATCATCAATGTACCTTCGCCACAATGTAATGTGGTCTCTGTAAATGTTCTCTTCGCTGTAGACGCTCATATGTTCAACATAGTCCACATAAAGATTAGCCAAGGAAGGTGCAACAGCCGAGCCCATGGCAGTACCATGAATCTGCTGATAAAAGCGGCCATCAAACTGAAAATAATTTTCAGTCAGGGCCAATTCTGTACACCATAGTATGAACGAGTTTGGTGTCATCCCGGATGTACGTTTGGATAAAAGTAACTCCTCAATAACATCCAAAGTCGAAGCTTGAGGGATCTTAGTATATAATGAAACAATATCCATGGTGACGAGAATATCCTCATGTGGATTAAAATGTAAATTCTCAATCAAGTTAATTACTGTCATAGAATCTTGAACATAGGACGTCATTTTACTAACAAACCCTTTCAAAAAAGAGTCAGCAAATTTGGCTAATGGTTCCAGTATTGTATTGGTGCCCGATACTATAGGTCTTCCCGGAGGATTAATCAGTGTCTTATGGATCTTAGGCAGAATATAAAACAAAGGAACACTGGGATCTTTTTTAACCAAATACTCAGCTTCCTTCTGAGTTATCCAATGCCTGTCTTTAGCTTTCTCAACTTTATGGGTAATCAAATTAATCAGGCGTGCAGTAGGATCCTGTTCAACCAATTTATAAAAAGATGTATCTGAAAGTTGTCTCAGGCACTCCATAACATAGTCTTCTCGATTCAGTAATACAATCGCGCCGCCCTTATCTGCGCTACGTATTACTATAGATGTATTATTTTTAAGAGATTCAAAGGCTTTTCGTTGTGCTGTCGAACAATTTTGGAAAGCATACGGTGAATGTGTGCGTTCCAAAGTGTCTAAATCATTCAGAACCCTTCTTTCAAAAACCACCGATTCCGGACTATGGCTTGTGGTAGGTGGGCAGAAGGAAGACCGGTTATGTAAACCAGTATTCCTTTCTTCAGCCTCAAATGGATTTTCATGAAAAAATTGTTTCAAATGTATTTTCCTAAATAATTCCTCGATTTCAACCCTCGAAACAAAACGGTCATAGGCAATGGTAGGGACAAACCCAAACCCCTTCTCCAGGACCGATGTTTCAACTGGTGTAGGGATGTATGACGATAAGTTGATTAATAAGCTTTGTTGCTCCTTGTTACCGGGGGTTCGTAATCCCAATTTTGTAGGTCCTGATCTAAAAAACCAACCGATGGACCTCTACCTCTTGGGAATGGACGGGTATTCTGAGGCCTACGTCTATTAGCATTTCCACGTCCACGGTTGTTACCACGTCTTTGCTGTCTTCCACTTACACCACGGGTGAATGTATCGTCATCCGAGCTATAAGAGCTAAACGAGGTGTTAGTGAATCTTGCGTTTTTCTGTGGTTGTTGTCTAGGGGCCCCGTCATAATGTTGATCAGGTACATACCCCTCTTGGGTATACCGATAAGCTTTCTCATGTGAGAAGTCAGTAATATCAGTCTTAAGTCGTCGGATACGATCCCTTACAGTAGATTCCTTAAAATCATTCATTTCACGAATAATCTCATCAAGTCTCTTGGTATATACTTCCAAGGGTACCAATTTTTTGATAGCCTCTTCTAACTTCTTAAGTTCTTCCAATTGTTTCATGGACATCTCCTTTGCGGTGTCAATTATTAAAATTAGCCAATCACGTCCGCACTTATTTGCAATGTAGCTCCACCTAATGATGAATTCTTTATTATCAAGGAATAAACGTGGTTCATTCCTCACCACCAATCCTTGTGGTAAGACACCATTGCGCAAATACTCCAACATAATAGTACCGTGGAGTTCTGTGCGGATAGATCGTTTACGTAATTGGAAAAGCTCATCCCAATTGCTAATATTAGTTAAAGGTGAGCTTTCCCCATCATTGGAAAATAATGAGGACTGAGCCAATAGTTCGGCCACATATTTGTCATCGTAGCTTCGAATTTTGTCTGCTGCCATGATGAAATAGCACCTCTGGGCACTATAACTCAACTTAGCGGTCACTGGTTTAGCCCAAAATTGTCCAAAACGTGTAACACGGTGCTAGATGATAATAGTGTAACTCAATATAGTGAAGGCAAGTAACAGAAAAAATCCCACGATCAAAAACCGTGCAAAAACATCACTATACAGAAGTAACAGGGGAAACCAGGGGAATCTGATTACTATGACCTGGCCTGGATAGAACACAGAAAAAGCTCAACATAGAAGGTCAGAGTAAAGTTGTGTTTATGTGGTGAGTACCAAAGTAGTCTACTCCATAGAGTGAAACAAATAGCTCAGTAACACAACAATGATATAAACGTGTCTAATCATGAAACATTCACTGGGTTGAAATAATTTAATTCAATCCATCGACACAAAATCTCAATTCAATATTATTTATTAATATATTTAGAATTTGTAAAAAATACACAATATCATGAATGTTAATATCAATCAATTTATGCACCAGTCCACTCGATTCATCTATGGGCTGGTACAATATAACATTTCCATCTAAAACCACAACCGACCCCACTACAACCATACCTCACTCACACTCAAACCATTCATCAAAACATAAAACTATAACAAATATTTCATAGTCATCAAACCTATCATGCTAAAATACAACATTACAAATTTTGTCCATTGTAAATATGGACTCTATATTGTCACTGCTGAGTCAATCTTTTCTAATACACATTGTACTGACTCAAGCTAGTTGACCTTAAAACTGTTTATAATTAACAGTGTATTCCCCAACCCGACATGTTTCTTTCCGTATAACACATTATTAGACAGAAATTCTTCAGGGGTACTATGGTCCCACGTGGTCAGGTGAAATGTAGATGGAGAAACGAGGAAGATGTAGACTACACCGGAAAAAACTCACCTAAATATAAACATAAAAATGAATATAAATAACACAACATCAATCTAGCTACATTGCTCACATTATTAGATTGATCATTACAACCGCCGTACCAATGAATCAACGGGGTGTAGAGAGGGGTTTTAAATACCCCGACATTACCTTCACCATAAAAAGACAAGGTCACCGGAATACGGAACCATGCAGGGATCGTTGCCAAAATTGGTGTATCCCCAGTAACATCACCTATACCAGCACCATGTGACAACGTAGGACAATCTAGAACTAGTACTCAGGCACCCGACAGTAGATGGTTCGGAAGACCAATACCGAAATATGAATCATGCATATTAAAATAAAAGTGAGAGTCAAAAAATGATCCATTACAGACCCAACACTTACAGTCACTCTACTGTAGATATCTCCTCTATTGATAACTGTCGGACACGATACCTAAGCGCCCAATGGCACCATTAAGATCGGCAGACCCATAAGAAGAAAAGGTCAGCAGACCAATTATTGAAGAAGGGAGCGTGTGTATAAGGCCGATTCCATGGGACCTCTGTATACACCTCAGTCAATGATGGGACCACTATACACAAAGGAAGAGCAACAAAGAGAAAAAAAGAAAAAAACAAAGAGAAAAGAGAGTGGAAAATTCAATCTCTTATAACCATCTACAGGAACACTCATAAAGGAGTATATATTCCTCCCTCGATAGGTGCTGTCTCTGCCCATATGGACATCATCAATACAAAGTGCATAAACATTTTACATGGTACACAAGAGTATTAATTCAAAGTTGTTTTGCCATAACATTATACACTCCATATTTTGCTTACCTCAATCCTCAGGATATGCACCTATACGTTATGTGCATTGAAAAACTGCAAACTAGCAGCCAACACCCTCACGAACAAATCCAGAAATCTGGTCTATAAGGATCGGGTCAATGAATATCAGACCCAATGTTGATATGCGTGCTAGGAAGATAAACAAAAAGAAAGACAGAAAGAACAACAACACTCATCAGTGAGTTCTACCACTATAACAGATGGTTCAAAGGGATATTAAAAAAAGATAACCCAACACTGTCAACCAGTGACAAAACGTTCGTAGCTACAGGAGCATTTAGAATGACTTGAACAGTCTATTCCCTGTACTCGCCGTAGTAAAAGAAACCACCTGGTCAAGTCAGTCGAAATCTCTCCAACTATATAATTAGGCCACACGATCTCGGTCCTTTCACATTAAATAGAAGTACTAGTCTACAATCGCATTGCTTACCTCCACTGCTCCCGAGCATGTTCCGACGAAGACCGTAGCAATCCCGTGATTCCACGCAACCAGTGTTCCGGGATCCAGCTTCCGGCACATATACGTGATCACCCGATCACATGGTGACCACGTGATGTAAATAATTAAACGATGCAGCAACTCAAGCGTAAGACAAATACGTACACGTCAGTGATCACGTGCCCGTCAGTGGCCTCGTCGCCTCCACGGCTGACCTTCATACTGCAGTATATCAATCTAGTCATCCGCCCCAGTCACGTTTGGCCAGTTAAGGGACGAGTCCCATTTTTTGTTGAAAAAACATCAGCAATTACTATAGACATAATCACTTCATCCCACAGACGTGGTTGGGTGGGGTCATTTAATACTCGACTAGGACCGTAACCGTTGGCAATAAAGAATATAGTTAAGAAATAAAAATTAAAGTTTATTTGTGTGAACGGGAGAATAAATTGTAACGACAGTGATGACTGGTATTATCACAACGCTACAGCACACATCAGCAGTGGTAAATAGTCCTGAATCAATGGGGGATCGAAATCTATCCCAGTCATCACGCACAGCATGATGGCTATAACAATAAAGTCGCCTGAAAAGCAATGTAATAAAAAGTGACTAAAAATTCCAGTCAATCGCCTCATTAAGACCAACCTCGTGGCTCTTGCTCAGAAAAATAAGTTTTGTTTCTTCCTTCGACAGAGTTTGTTTATCCATTGCAGTATTGTTAGTGGCAACCACTTTCTTCAATACTGTCCACCTCAATTCGTCACAACCATGGTTTCTCATTACAAAATGCCCTACTAGGGGGGCTGTGAGATTTTTCAATCTAATGCAGCTCCTGTGTTCGCAGATACGGGTTTTAATTTTTCGTTCCGTTTTGCCAATGTATATTTTGTCACAAGGACACCAAATAGCATAAATTACATGGCTGGAGTTGCAATTTGAGAAATCCATCTGAGCCCACGGTCTTCTGAGGCCAATATCAACCTCGGTGGACCGTCTAGTCAGTGGGCAGCAAACACACCTACCACAAGGGGCGTGTCCCCGCAATCGTGGAAGCCCCCACTGTTGGGTAATGGTGACTTGTTTGTCCAATTTGATACTGATGTCGTTCCTACTTACCATCTCCTTTACATTACGTCCCCGTTTAAAAGCACATCGTGGACTAGCTACTGGTATTTTAGCCTGTGCTAGGAGATGCCAGTGCTTCTTGATAATCTTTATCACATGATTAGACAGATGGTTGTAGGTACTGACAAAAACAAGTGAATCTGATAAGGAAGAACTAGATTTAGGTCTGTATTCAAGTAAGGCTTCTCGATGATTATTAGAGGCTCTCTTAAATGATCTGTTAACTATCTTGCTGGGATACCCACGTTGGATCAGATTACCACTTAGAATCGAGGATTCAGACTCAAACATGTCCTTCTTACTACTATTCCGCTTGAGACGAAGAAATTGTCCAAACGGTAAATTATCCCGCAGAGACTTGGGATGAAAGCTATCGTATCGTAGGAGGGAGTTTCTATCAGTCATTTTATGAAAAGGTCTCAATCCCAACACATTAGTGGATAAATCAGAGTAGATGGTTAAGTCCAGAAAATCAATCTGTTCCTTATGGAAATTCATAGTGAACTTCAAAAACGGGTTAATCCCATTTAGCCATTGAAAAAAAGCCAATAAAGTAGTCTGGTCACCATGCCATATCAAAAGTACATCATCAATGTACCTTCGCCACAATGTAATGTGGTCTCTGTAAATGTTCTCTTCGCTGTAGACGCTCATATGTTCAACATAGTCCACATAAAGATTAGCCAAGGAAGGTGCAACAGCCGAGCCCATGGCAGTACCATGAATCTGCTGATAAAAGCGGCCATCAAACTGAAAATAATTTTCAGTCAGGGCCAATTCTGTACACCATAGTATGAACGAGTTTGGTGTCATCCCGGATGTACGTTTGGATAAAAGTAACTCCTCAATAACATCCAAAGTCGAAGCTTGAGGGATCTTAGTATATAATGAAACAATATCCATGGTGACGAGAATATCCTCATGTGGATTAAAATGTAAATTCTCAATCAAGTTAATTACTGTCATAGAATCTTGAACATAGGACGTCATTTTACTAACAAACCCTTTCAAAAAAGAGTCAGCAAATTTGGCTAATGGTTCCAGTATTGTATTGGTGCCCGATACTATAGGTCTTCCCGGAGGATTAATCAGTGTCTTATGGATCTTAGGCAGAATATAAAACAAAGGAACACTGGGATCTTTTTTAACCAAATACTCAGCTTCCTTCTGAGTTATCCAATGCCTGTCTTTAGCTTTCTCAACTTTATGGGTAATCAAATTAATCAGGCGTGCAGTAGGATCCTGTTCAACCAATTTATAAAAAGATGTATCTGAAAGTTGTCTCAGGCACTCCATAACATAGTCTTCTCGATTCAGTAATACAATCGCGCCGCCCTTATCTGCGCTACGTATTACTATAGATGTATTATTTTTAAGAGATTCAAAGGCTTTTCGTTGTGCTGTCGAACAATTTTGGAAAGCATACGGTGAATGTGTGCGTTCCAAAGTGTCTAAATCATTCAGAACCCTTCTTTCAAAAACCACCGATTCCGGACTATGGCTTGTGGTAGGTGGGCAGAAGGAAGACCGGTTATGTAAACCAGTATTCCTTTCTTCAGCCTCAAATGGATTTTCATGAAAAAATTGTTTCAAATGTATTTTCCTAAATAATTCCTCGATTTCAACCCTCGAAACAAAACGGTCATAGGCAATGGTAGGGACAAACCCAAACCCCTTCTCCAGGACCGATGTTTCAACTGGTGTAGGGATGTATGACGATAAGTTGATTAATAAGCTTTGTTGCTCCTTGTTACCGGGGGTTC
This sequence comes from Ambystoma mexicanum, assembly GCF_040938575.1. Taxonomy (NCBI): domain Eukaryota; kingdom Metazoa; phylum Chordata; class Amphibia; order Caudata; family Ambystomatidae; genus Ambystoma; species Ambystoma mexicanum. The sequence goes on along the minus strand of NC_090923.1, from coordinate 1,467,295,844 downwards.
GTAATCCCAATTTTGTAGGTCCTGATCTAAAAAACCAACCGATGGACCTCTACCTCTTGGGAATGGACGGGTATTCTGAGGCCTACGTCTATTAGCATTTCCACGTCCACGGTTGTTACCACGTCTTTGCTGTCTTCCACTTACACCACGCGTGAATGTATCGTCATCCGAGCTATAAGAGCTAAACGAGGTGTTAGTGAATCTTGCGTTTTTCTGTGGTTGTTGTCTAGGGGCCCCGTCATAATGTTGATCAGGTACATACCCCTCTTGGGTATACCGATAAGCTTTCTCATGTGAGAAGTCAGTAATATCAGTCTTAAGTCGTCGGATACGATCCCTTACAGTAGATTCCTTAAAATCATTCATTTCACGAATAATCTCATCAAGTCTCTTGGTATATACTTCCAAGGGTACCAATTTTTTGATAGCCTCTTCTAACTTCTTAAGTTCTTCCAATTGTTTCATGGACATCTCCTTTGCGGTGTCAATTATTAAAATTAGCCAATCACGTCCGCACTTATTTGCAATGTAGCTCCACCTAATGATGAATTCTTTATTATCAAGGAATAAACGTGGTTCATTCCTCACCACCAATCCTTGTGGTAAGACACCATTGCGCAAATACTCCAACATAATAGTACCGTGGAGTTCTGTGCGGATAGATCGTTTACGTAATTGGAAAAGCTCATCCCAATTGCTAATATTAGTTAAAGGTGAGCTTTCCCCATCATTGGAAAATAATGAGGACTGAGCCAATAGTTCGGCCACATATTTGTCATCGTAGCTTCGAATTTTGTCTGCTGCCATGATGAAATAGCACCTCTGGGCACTATAACTCAACTTAGCGGTCACTGGCATGGAAGCCTAAGGGCAGTATGTTAAATCTCTCAACCAGACCATTGGTCTGGAGATGGTAGGAGGTGGAGAACTTGTAGGTTACCCCACACTCTTTCCACATCATTTTCATGTAACTCGATATGAAGGTGGATCCCCTGTCAGAGACAACCTCCTTTTGGAATCCAACCCTGGTGAAAATGCCCAGGAGAGCCCTGGCAACCACCTTGCAAGTGACAGTCCAAAGGGGTATAGCCTGAGGGTACCTGGTGGCATGATCTACCAAGACAAGGATGAACCGATGTCCACCTGAAGTGGGAGGGTCAAGGGGAACGACAATGTCGATGCCCACCCTCTCAAATGGTGTGCCAACCACTGGCAAAGGCTGCAGTGGGGCAATGACACTGCCTCGAATCTTGCCAGACAGCTGACAAGTGGGGCAGGTCCTGCAGTAGACTCCACTTCTACTCCCATCCGGGGCCAGTAGAAAGGGGCAGAGAGCCTTTGCTTTGTCTTCTTGGTCCCAAGATGACCAGCTAAGGGCACCTCATGTGCCAACTGCAGTAGGAAGGGTCTGTAAACCTGGGGTACCACAAACCTCTTAAGGGCACCAGCTTCAGGCTTAGTGTGTTCACTACAAAGTCAGAAACGACCTCGGCATTTCTCCTTGTGCCTGGGCTTGGGCCTGTTTCCTCAGACCCTCGAGAGAGTGGCACTGTTTCTGAACCTTGCAGAAGTAACTTCTAGAGGACCCCCCTTCAGCCAGAAGGCATTGAAGGTCTGGGTTATCCTCTGGGTTGAGCACATCTCCCACAGGAGGGTCTTCTGCCTCGTCTCCCTCAAGAGTTGAGTTTGGGTTCACCACTGGACCCAGCACGTCCAGAGCATGAATCCCAGTGGGTGCTGCTAAAGCAGCAGGAAGAGAAGGACCCCCCTTCACAGAGGTGGCCTTCTTGCTCTTCCTTATTCTTGCCTTGGGTTTCCCCTTCGGCTTGGGTACCAGACTCTCAGCTGGACCCGGTGCGACCTGTGATTGGGTGACCACCGCAGCAGCCCTGGGTAGACCATCCACACTCATCCCCAATTCCACCAAATCATTGCCTAACAAAATGTTAGCAGGTATGTTGTCCTGAACCAGGACAGGAAGCTTTGCTGACTTGTCTCCAATCGTGATGTTGACTAAGGCTGCTGGTGATAATTTGGGAGGCACGCCAGCTAACCTGGTAGTTCTCAGAGGAGCACCTACATAGTCCTCTGGATTGAGCAGGGTCCTGTCCACCACTGTCATGCTTGCCCTAGTGTCTCTCAAACCAGTAGAAGGCTGGCCATTCAAAAACCTATGAGTGTTCTGTGGGATTGTAGCCAGTACTTCTGCGTACTGGTCCCAGGCCCCAAGGGAAACTCGGGAAATCTCTACAGGAGCACAGAATGTGATTCCTGTAGAGGAGGGGAGGACAGTGGCCTCCACCTCAGGCATGGGGTAAGGGTAGGTCAGGCTGAAAGCCAGGCCTCCAAGTGCCTTACCTTTACATTTGGGGTCACCCTTTCTGTGATTCAGAGCCCCACAGTCCCAACAAGTGCCAGGAATGCGGGGTATGGTACTGGAACCACTGGGAGCCTGATTTGGAGCAGGTGAACCACTACTCTTACTCCCTCCCACATCAGACTTATCCCCACTAGATTTTTGGGTCTTAGGAGAGGAAGGTTTTGGTTTACTCGACTGTGACTGCTTTTGGGACTCCTCGGCCTTCTGAGAGGTACCCTTTTCTTTGTCATGTCCTTCGCACAGGAGTGCTTAGGGGACACTCGGTGGGAGACCCACTTGTCAGCCAGCCTGGCCAGCTTAAAGGGATCTAAAATGTTCTGGTCAGCAACATACTGACACAGCTCTGGTGAACAGACTTCAGAAAAATGCTAAAAAAAAGGTGGGACAATTCAACAAACATTTTCACTTTGTAACCATCCATCCAGCCCATCATGTTCATATGTGCAGCACTCATCCAGTCAATCCAAGACACATTGGTCCTCATTACGAGTTTGGAGGCAGCCATGGAGCTATTAGCTCCATGGCTGCCTCCAAACCGGGCTCCATTACCGGGTTCCTGCAATGAGGAATAACCGGGTCATTCCGACATAGGAGGACCCGGTAATTCCTCCTTGAAGGAACCATTCCCCATTCCCATTTGAGCCCCCATAGGGCACAATGGGAATGGGGATGGAGGTAACAACGGGCACATTACAAGTGTCCCGTTGTTACCTCCCTCTTCCCCTCGCGGAAAAGATGTCTGGTTTTACCAGATGTCTGGTACGGGTCCCGCAAAGGGAACCTCGTAATCCGCTCTCCCAGAATTAAGGGGGCCGGTCCCGTACCTGCCCCCTTCATTCCGGTTGCGCAAGGGTCGTAATGAGGACCATTCCCTCTTTTCTTGAATTCCTGAACCTTTTAAGGTATTGGGTAGGTGTTTTGCCAAATTTGGCAATCAAAGCAGATTTCATGCACTCGTACTGACCCCTTTCTTCCACACTCAGCTTCAGAATACAGTCCTACCCAGACTGAGGCACTCTGCTTAACAAACACTTAGCCCAATCTCTTTTATCAACATCATGGATTACATAAGCCATTTCAAATGCTTCAATCCATCGGAGGATATCAGAACCCTCCACATACACACCAACCAAATCTTTCATAAACTTGCTGGAAAGGGACCTCAGACTAGCTGGATTTTCTGACATTCAGTGTCCTTGTCTTTGAGTTCAAGATCCCTATTCTTAAGTATCATTTGCTGTGCCTACTCCTCTTTCTTAAGTTCAGCTTCAGTTTCCAACTGTTTGTATTCAAAGGCCAATTCCATCCTTACTAACTCAAGTTCCAAGGAATTCCCTGAAGAAACATTGCTGGGTTTCGGAATAGAGGCAGCAGGAATGCTGGCATCCCCAGAAACAGATTCAGTAACAACCACAGGGCAGGGTCCTCATTGGTTGCACCCCCCTTCAACAAGGGTTTCACAATCAGTCTGGTAGTCCACCAGGGCAGCTATCAGCTCAGCCCTAGACTTATATACAAAGTCCACATCCCTGGCTTCACAAGCACTCTGGGGAACCTCTAAGCTCATTGGGGTTAATTTACCATTTGCAATAGATTCCATTGCTTGTAATGTAGTTATCTAATACACAACTAAACCTCAGTTTAACAAAGTGTGGATATTTTGTAAGTGGCAAGGTTACACACCGATTCTTAAAACAATAAGCATCCCACCGCTGCCACCATTGTAAAGACTGGACGCGGGTTATCTATACTCCTGCTCGCTATATGGCGAGTCGAAGCACAGAGCACCCCAACCAAGATTCTCTATTGTTGGTAGCAATGGACGAGTAATCAAGGCTTAAGCTCTCAGGAGGTGATGCAGGCTGGTTCCTAAGTACAGCGTAGTCCCCAAGCACCCACAAAGGAATGTTCACACACTATGTAAGTTAAAAAAAGTATTTATATAAATAAGGTTCAAGGTTATATACACAATCACAATAACACACTTTGTACTCTTGCAATACTATAATGGCAAATATATACAGGTCTACATGCTAACACTCTTAACTATCGATTCCTTTGAAATTCATCAACTGCTAACAGTTCAAATGGCATACGAATCAAATTATAAGATGAATCAACGATAGACACTGAAAGGAGGCAAGCTAAATCAAGCAATGGCAGAACAGTCTCCCGTCTACCTAGAGACAGTTCTGTGTGAGGATCCCCCCACCTAGGCAACCTGTAATTAAAGTGTATTGACAAGCCCCGTCCAGATATGCTTAATATAGTTTTGATTACTTCTAAAGGTTCTACGGCCCCAATGTACCTGGTTTTGTAGAGTTCTTCGATGAGTCATCGACAGGCCCTTCTTGAGTGAAATCCATTTAAGGCAGGAGCCACGGGTCGTCGAGATTCCAAGTGAAGAAAAGGTGAACGCTGTTGTCGGAGAAGCAGCTTCGATCCTTGCGGTGCTCGTTGACGAAAGCTTGTGAACGTCCAGTGAAGATGAGGAGTGCGGTGCACCTCACCAACGGTAGTTTGTTGCTGCAAAGAGTCAATGAAGAACTTTGGCCCAGCAAGGGTGTCAGGTCGATGGCGTCTCTGTGTGGTCTTTGGGTGGCGCGAAACCCACCAGTGGTTTCTCCTCTGTCATCGACAGTCTTGACTTTTCAGGTGGGACAAAGCGGTCGTCGTTGAGGAGCAAGGGAGTCCTTCATTCAAAGTGTTCTTAGGCAATGGAGCGATGCGGCTCCGGTCAATGATGATCGTCGTCTACAGTGATGGACGTCAATGTCTGGGTGTTTCACTTCATGATTCCGCGGCGGTCCCGTCTCCGGTCGGCAGCATTTCGAGGACTGACTTCCAGGGAGCCTTGGCAAAGGTTAGCTGGTGCACAATGATCCATCGTAGCTCGGGAAGTGGTCTCCTAGCCAGGTCCTCTCTTGGATCAGTTCTGTGACAGTTATGCAGCTTTCAGATTAGCGAAGGACAGCAGCAGCAATTCTTCTTCTTCCAGCGGGCCACAAGGCTAAGCATCCAGTTTCGACGTCAGCTTCTGAACGATTTCCAACAGTGACAGGCCCCCAGATATACTGTTCTGTCTCTCACTCACTCTGCTGGGTCACACGCAGGCAGGCAGCCAATCAGGCTCAGAGTAAATTCAGGCCATTGTTCTCCATCCAGACACTCACAACACAGAATGTGGATTCGGACAAGTACAGCGACATTCAGCACTCCACACTGCATTGATACCAGTTTCGGGCAGGACTGTCTCTGTCATTGTATCACACATCAGATACTAGACACCCATAACATGAAATACGTATTTGTCACACACTCCATTCTCCCAGGTCCCACCCCATGGGCGTACCCACAATATACAGTCATTGGGAAGGCTCCAGCCAGTCTGGCCTGGACTTCCCCACCATACCATATATGGAACTTCCACCCAACAGTCAGGGGGAAGGGGCAGAGTCAGGGCTTCCCAGGACTTTCGGAAAAACAAAGTAACAGGTAATAGAAAGCAAGAGGCCACAGGGGCTATCTTGTCTCCTATCAGGAAACAACTGATTCCAATGGCATGACCTGGGTATCGTAAAATGGAGGACACTCAGATCACCTGTCAAATTCAGCATGGAGCTGCTACCAGCCCACACCCTGCTCTGTGGGCCGCACACAGGTGCCCCAGAAACATACACTAGGGGTACAGGGTTGTACCCCCACCCACGGGTGCCATAAGGGTATCCCAAGGGTCTGTTCACCATGACCAAAAAGAGGAAGAGCTGCACTGCCAGGAGTCCCACCTAGACTCCTGGGCAGAAAACAATACAGAACACACATGCAAAAGGACTACAGGACAAGGACAGGGAGGCTCTGTCCCTCCAATGCATTTCCAGCATCACAGTGGAAACCTATTTGAAAATACCGTTATCCCCAGAGGTGAGGACCCAACTTGTAACTATAAAATCAGCAATAGTACTAGGTCTAGTTGAAGAAGTCATGATAGGCACAGATTGTCCAACTTTTAGTGAATAATTAAGACCTCCTGAAACTCCAACGGCTCCCTACTTTCCTTTACACTCATGGGAGCCTTCCACTGAATTATCCGACAAACCTATCTGTAACTGGGAAGTAGTGTGATCTCCAAATCCAGAGAGAACAGTTTCAGCTGTTCAGGTCTCATGAACCAAGAATGGCTGGTCAAATGGCGGAGGGGAAGTTAGAGAAATATAAGGAAAGTGTCATGACCCTTGCCCCTGGCCCTCACTGGCAAGTCAGCCTTCCAGTTAGGGCCAGGTCAAAGGCCTTAAAACCTCATCCAAGACTCTCTTGGAGTCAGTCCTGGCGCTTTTGGCGCCAGGCTCATAACCATCATGAAGACCAACATTAGAATGGGACTATTTACTTGGCACTATTTAACTTGGGGAGGGGGGGTTCAGCCAACATGGAGGCACACACATAGCTCAGTTACAAGGAACTGAGCTATGCGGTCTAGTCTTTTGGGTGTGGCAGGCCTGGGACTACTTTATCTGGACTACTTTGGGTGTGGCAGGCCTGGGACTATTTTACCTGGACTACTTTACCTGAGGCTATTTAAACCACACCCAAACAGCAGAACATGCTTTGCATTATTCTGCTGTGGGCAGCGTAACGCTCACTGTGTCCAGTTCTTTGATGCCAGTTTACCTGAAACCAAGGACCTGCAGAGAAAGAAAGAACACTACGAAACATACCTGGAACAGTATCCTTTCTTCAATCCACCGCTGACTTCAGTTCCACTCACCTGAAGGTACGAATTCCATCATCCGGCACTGCATGCATCCTGGAATACCATAACCTGGAAGGAGGAGAAAGAAAGACAGCATTAGTAAGTGTTTACTCACGTTTCCTCCCGAATGAAGAAAGCCATAAAATTCTTACCTGGGTAGTGATCTCCTGGTCAGTATCATTGCTGGAACATTACGGCGCTCGGCGAGGAACATCGCAAACTGCAAGGAGAGAAAAGACACAGGTTAGCAATATAAAAGGCGAAACAGTGCCACGCATCACGCATTACTCACCGGACAGCATCTCGCACACCGCGCTTTCACCTACCGGCCGATGCTCATCTTCAAACTGCATGACAACACCAAAATACCTTTCCATACCTAAAAGGAAAGAAGCAAGACATTATTATTCGAACTAAGAGGAACATAAGAACTGCATATAAAGACTGTAAAGCAGCAAACCTACGGAGTCGCAGCAGGCCTGGATTGCCACAGGGGACTTGCACCAGTGAAGTAACTTGGTCGCTGCTCGCCCCCCACATCTACGCGGCCCTGCCACGAGAAGCAGGACGGACAATCCACCTTTTACAATTTTAAGGTGAGGAGAAGGCCCGAGGGGGAGGAAGGATTTGAGGCCAAGGGCAGTGGGAAAACATAAATACAATCTGGTATTGAATCCAGCTCTCCTATATTGCAGACCCATCTTTAACCAGAGGCCTTTCCAAGGGACCGGGAGATGGTTTGAGAGTGCAAATCATCCAATCAGGGCTGGGTGGTGTCTACATGGATACCAGGTGAGCATAACAGAACGCAAAGACTCAAAAATATTGTCCACCTGGGCTTCATGGAGTTTTCAGAGACTGACCAGTTAGTTCAGTTGTTGGGACAATTACGCGCTGAAGTACATTTAGCCAGGCAAGAAACCAACACTCTTAGGAGGAATTTGATTGTTACTGAGGATCGTACCGACAAAATAAGGAGACAATTGCTCCAATCACAGGCACGACAGACCCCATTGCCTGGTAATATTCTGCCAGCACCTGTACCAACTTCTTCCACCAATCCAGTACAAATAACCCTTCCTGGGGCAGTTCATTTAGCTCCACCTGAACGATTTACAGGGGACCCCAAGAAGTACGCAATGTTCATGAACCAGTGTCGTCTTCATTTCCTTTGCAGACCTGGGGCTTTTCCTAACGTTGCTTTTGTCTTGTCATATCTGAGTGGCAGTGCTGCGGATTGGTAGGTACCATTGGTAAGTCAGGATAACCCATTGTTACATGACTTTGGGGGTTTCCATATGGAAATGGAAAAACTCTTTGCTCATCATACCCAAGTTTATAAAGAAGGGAAAGGGGGGATCCTCTTTGTATTTTATAGAGGGGCCTGAGTCTGGAGGACGAATTAATACTGCAAAGAGTGTGTTTCCAGCTATATAACACATACTGAGCAGTTGCCACATCTGTGATGTCCAATGACAGGGGGGAGATCCCATAGGATGGTCTGACTGGATTTTTTTGTGGAGTCTGGGTATGTGTGTACTAGGCGATCCTTTATGTTCTTACTTCTTTTAAATGCGAATCTAGGCTTTTCGGGGCTAAAATCTTCTGTTTGTAGAAGTTTCCAATTTGATAGCACCGATTTTCGAATGCAATTACTTATTGGGGTAAAAGTGGTGACACATGTCATTTTTTCAGCGTGTTCCACCCTTTTAAACAGCACATGTCCCCCCCTTTTTTCTTGTTCCCCATCCACAGCTTGGTCAGAGAAACACACACAAGACTACCCGATTTCACAGTCCTGAGGAAAGCTATAGAACAACCCACCATCTACATCTGCGTTGTTATATAGCTGGAAACACATTTAAGTGTCGACTCCTTCTCAGTGCATGAACAATAATATTGCATTTGATAATTTTTGTTGTATTAACGACTAAGTGTTGTTGACATTATATGCCGATACAATATAATGAATAATACAATTTGTGACAATGGACTTTTAGTTTGTCTATGTTTTTAAAAAATTTTTTTGGGGTGTGTCCCAAATAAAAATTCTTAAGCACCCGTGAAAAATTGTTGTTGGGCTCTATTACAAAAAACACAAGTCTTACTAGCGTAGACTTAGTTTCATGTATGCTAGCGCGACACCTGTTAGTGTCTCAGAGGAAGAGGCAGCCAGAGTCCAACCCCCTCTCATCATACCCAAGGCCAAGCATTAGACAACAAACTTTTGTCACTCCGTCAAGGAAGTTAAGACTTGCTTACATATATAGCAACATTTAACAGACTAGTCGTTGAAGCTGGGTGGCCTGAGGAAAAAAGGACCACACAATTTCATCGGGGTCTACGAGGGGAACTAAAGGGACGTCCTTGCTCAAGGGGTTAAGCCACCTAAAGACTGTGGAGAATTCATCAACCTTGTGGTGCAATTAGATCACAAATTACAAGACCGAAAAGCGGACCGGATAAGGTTAGACACTCGAGCTGTGTATGTCCGGTCAAAGGATAATGTTCCACGTACATTGGAAAACACGGTAGAACCCATGCAAATCGGAGGGGTACGCCCCCTTTAACTAAAACTGAAAGAGACAAGAGAAGGCAACAGCAATTATGCTTATATTGCGGAAAATCAGGCCACTTCCTCAAAGAATGTCCAGTGTAACCACCAAGGAGAACTTTTGGAGCCACAGAGAAGGAAGATAATAACAAGGAGTCGGAAAACTACCAAGCCCGGCAAGCGTAGAGGTCCGCTTGTTCAGCGAGAAGGATGAGCCACAGACCTCACAATTTGCATTACTAGTAATTTTGATGAATCACCAACAACTGTGTCGGATGCATGCTGTCGAAGACTTATGTACATCTGCGACTCCCAGTACTGCAGAAATTGTACTAGGTGTGAGTAGTACTCTACCAAATGAATACCAAGATTTTCAAGACGTGTTCCAGAAAGAACAAGCCAATACTCTACCACCGCACAGGCCCTACGATTGTCAGATCAACCTCATACCTGGTGCGCAAATTCCTTGTGGTTGAATCTATGCACTTACTGAACCAGAAAACCTCCATTTGAAATCTTATCTTGATCAGTACCTGATAAATGGATTTATCCGCCCATCTAAATCACCGGCAGCCAGTCCCTTATTCTTCGTACCAAAGAAGGAAGGAGATTTGAGGACGTGCATCGACTATCGCGCATTAAACCAGATCACAGTAAAAAAACGTTATCCACTGCACCTTATTCCCGAATTATTGGATCAAGACGCCCAAATCTATAACAAACTGGACCTTAGGGGGGCGTACCATCTTTTTCGAGTGAAGAAAGGAGACGAATGGAAAACCGCCTTTCGTACCAAATACAGCTTGTATGAATACCAGGTAATGCCTTTTGGACTTTGCAATGCTCCTGCTGCACTGCAGTACTTTATGAATGATGTTTTGCGGGAGTTAATCAACGTTTGCGCCTTGGTTTACATTGATGACATCTTAGTGTATTCTGCTACAAAAGAAGACCATGTCAGGCATGTCCGCTCCGTCCTTATTAAACTCCGCCAACATAAACTGTATGCTAAACTCGAAAAATGCTCTTTTCATGTCACCGAAGTGGAGTTCCTCGGTTTTATCCTCACACCAAAAGGTATCAGAATGGATAGGCACAAGGTAGATGCCATTCTTAACTGGCCTTCACCAACTTCATTTAAAGGAATCCAGAGTATGTTGGGCTTTGCAAACTTTTACCGCCGATTCATCCCAGATTTTTCCCAAATGGTGCATCCAAGTACATCATTATTGAGAAAAAACAATTAAAAGTTCCATTGGATCGAAGAAGAAGAGAAGGCCTTTCAAGAACTTAAGAAAAAATTCAATTCTGCTCCAGTTCTATGGCATCCTTGCCCAGACCTCCCTTATATAGTTGAAACAGATGCCTCTATCATGGCTATGGGAGCTGTTCTCTCACAAAGGGACCCAGGAACTGGCCAGTTACCCCCTGTGGCCTTCTGGTCACGAAAATTCTCACCTCCTGAACTCAACTATGCTACCACAGACAAAGAACTCTTGGCTATAAAATCAGCTTTCAAGGCATGGCAACACTATCTCCTTGGTGCTAGACATACTGTCACGGTCATAACTGATCATCGAAACCTGCAATACCTAAAAACAGCAAAGGCTCAATCATCCCGTCAACTGCGGTGGGCCCTTTTCTTCGCTGAATATGACTATGTGATCACCTACCGGCTAGGAGTCCGAAATGGAAAGGCTGACGCCTTGTCCTGCATGGGTGTTGATAAAAAGGTATACATAACTCCAGATCCAGTAGCCATCATTCCAGAAGCCAAACTCCTGGGTCTTACGACAACATTGACACAGGGTGAACTCCAAAACAAGATCCAACTCTTAATAGATCCCACTTTCTCACAAGAGTGGTGTATGCACGGAGAACATTACACCATTAAAGACCAGTTACCATATTTTAGGAACCGTCTATACTTGCCAAGTAAAGATTTACAAGAGCAGGTTATTTCGGGTTATCACGACTCCCTGATTGAAGGTCATCCTGGAATTACCAAAACTCTAGCTAAAGTAAAACAAAACTATTGGTGGCCCACATGGCGTAAAGACATCATACAATTTATCCAATCTTGCGGTGTGTGTGCACAAAACAAGTACCAAAAGCAGAAACCAGCTGGTCTTCTCCAACCATTGGAAATTCCTCCTGCACCATGACACACACTGTCCCTTGATTTCATTACAGATCTACCTCCCAGTCAAGGATTCAACACCATCTTAGTAGTTGTAGACTTGTTCTCTAAAATGGCACACTTTATTCCTTTTAAGGGTCTTCCAAATGAATCCAGTTTAGCAAAAGTATTCTTGGAGGAAATCGTACGGCTACATGGCTTTCCATCGGTCTTGATCTCAGATCGAGGTAGTCAGTAAGTATCCAACTTCTGGAAGAAATGCTGTTCAATGGCCCAAATTGACATTCGACTATCCACAAGTCACCATCCTCAAACAGATGGCCAAACAGAAAGAACAAACCAAACCCTCGAGCAATACTTACGTTGCATGTTACATCAAGTGGAAAGAAATTGGAAGGACTTGTATAGCGGAATATGCCTATAATAATTCATTACACACCAGCACTGGACAAACCCCTTTCTACACTATATATGGTAGACATTCATGTACTTCAGAATTGGATCTCCCAACCCCTTTGGAAATGCCAGCGGTTAAAACCCTACATACAACTATTTTCCAGGCCTTCAAAGAAGCAGCAGAACATTTATTCCAAGACAAGAACAGACAAAAGAAATTTGCTGACCAACATCGTAGTAATGCCCCCAACGATCAAATTGGAGACAAGGTCTGGTTAGGATCAAAATATGTGCTCATAAAAGGGACTCGGACCTTTCGTCCCCGATATCTGGGACCTTATTCTATTGAATCCATAATAAATCCAGTGGCAGTTAAATAAGCCCTACCAGCGACTATGCAGATTCATCCTGTGTTTCACGTATCACTCCTGAAACCGGTACAACCCGGTACTCGGGTTACAACACCACCAAAACCAGTATTAGTTGATGGAGAACCAGAGTTTGAAGTAAAGGATATCCTAGACTCAAAATATACCAAATCCAAACTATAATACTTAGTTGATTGGAGTGGGTACGGCCCCCAAGATAGATCAAGGGAACCTAGTGAATACATCCATGCACCTCGCTTAATTAAAAAGTTCCATCAGAATTACGCAGCCAAACCAGGACCAGGCAGAAGTGCCACCGTGAGAGGGGACTTGGGGGGAGTGCTGTCATGACCCTGGCCCTCAGTGACAAGTCAGCCTTCAAGTTAGGGCCAGGTCAAAGGCCTTAAAACCTCATCCAAGACTCTCTTGGAGTCAGTCCTGGCGCCTTTGGCGCTAGGCTCATAACCACCATGAAGACCAACATTAGAATGGGGACGATTTACTTGGGACTATTTAACTTGGGGGGGGTTCAGCCAACATGGAGGCAGGAACTGAGCTATGCGGTCAAGTCTTTTGGGTGTTGCAGGCCTGGGACTACTTTACCTGGACTACTTTGGGTGTGGCAGGCCTGGGACTATTTTACCTGGACTACTTTACCTGAGACTATTTAAACCACACCCAAACAGCAGAACATGCTTTGCGTTATTCTGCTGTGGGCAGCGTAACGCTCACTGTGTCCAGTTCTTTGATGCCATCTTACCTGAAACCAAGGACCTGTAGAGAGAGAAAGAACACTATGAAACTTACCTGGAACAGTATCCTGTATTCAATCCACTGCTGACTTCAGTTCCACTCACCTGAAGGTATGAACTCCATCATCCGGCACCGCATGCATCCTGGAATACCATAACCTGGAAAGAGGAGAAAGAAAGACAGCATTAGTAAGCGTTTACTCACGTTTCCTCCCGAATTAAGAAAGCCACACAATTCTTACCTGGGTAGTCATCTCCTGGTCAGTATCATTGCTGGAACATTACGGCGCTCGGCGAGGAACATCGCAACCTGCAAGGAGAGAAAAGACACAGGTTAGCAATATAAAAGGCGAAACAGAGCCGCGCATCGCATATTACTCACCGGACAGCATCGCGCACACCGCGCTTTCGCCCTACCGGCCCATGCTCATCTTCAAACTGCATGACAACACTAAAATACCTTTCCATACCTAAAAGGAAAGAAGCAAGACATTATTATTCGTACTTAGAGGAACATAGAACTGCATATAAAGAATGTAAAGCAGCAAACCTACGGAGTCGCAGCAGGCCTGGATTCCCACAGGGAGCTTGCACCAGTGAAGTAACTTGGTCGCTGCTCGCCCCCCACATCTACGCGCCCCTGCCACGAGGAGCAGGACGGAGAATCCACCTCTTACAATATTAAGGTGAGGAGAAGGCCCAAGCGGGAGGAAGGAGTTGAGGCCAAGGGAGGTGGGAAAACATGAAGACAATCTGGTATTGAATCCAGCTGTACTATATTGCAGACCCATCTTTAACCAGAGGCCTTACCAAGGGACCGGGAGAGGGTTAGAGAGTGCAAATCATGCAACTAGGGCTGGGGGCGTCCCTGTGGATATCTGGTGAGCGTAACAAAAGGTATGTGACGAATCGCATGAATTTGTCTCTTCTCCCAAGGGGGACCCTCTCCCTGGGAGGCTAGGCAGTTCCACAACACCCTCCCTAGGTTTCGAGGCAAGTGGGACCTCACTGGGACAGATTCACCCTTTGGGAAGATGGATGCCTGTTCTTGTGAGGAACTCCCTAAAAATATCTTGACAATACCTCTTTGGCAGAGGTCGAAGTGGGCAGGAGCGGTCGGGAGCGGTGCTCCCATACTTTTGTTTTTATGCTTTACTGTTCCTATACTTTTATTTTATAATTTTTATTTTTGTTCAGAGGGTTACAACAGTACTAAACCGGTTGGCAATTGGCGAAGCACATCGATCATAACAACATAGATAGACATTAACAGTATAGGTTGCACATTTTCACATCGCATAGCAGTACTAGAGTGGCGACGTCGGATCATCTTCTCCATCAGATATCATATTACACAAATATAGCCTGAACAGTGTCCATATATCTTTGGGTCGGCATCTCGATGGCAATGTTATAATAAATTGTTCCTCCAGTTCATTAATCATTGACAAGTCTTTCAAGAAGTCCAGCCGCCTTGGAGGATGTATTGATTTCCAACATTTCAGTATATTACGTTTTGCAACAACACATGCCAAGTTGAATAGTCGTCTAGTGGTGATGGCGGGTTTACCGATATCCCCAAAGATATTTCAGTGGGGAAGGTGTGGCAGGTATCGCCGTGATATCTTCCAGGATCTCCGCCACCTCCCCCCAGAATGCGGTGACCGGTGGACAGGCCCAGTACATGTGAAAAGAGTCTGCGTCAGGGGCATCGCATTTAGGGCATTTTCCTGTGTGACCTTGTACAAATTTAGCCAATTTAGCTGGGGTATAGTGTAGCTGGTTAAGGACCTTAAACTGAATGAGCCGAAGCCCTGAGTTCATGGATACATGTTTGGTCAGCTGGCAATATCTCAACCACGTGTCTTCACCTAGTGCCACCCCCAGGTCACGTTCCCAGTTCCCCTTAATATCATTGCTTGACTTGGAATGTGTTTGGACTAGACTGTAGAGCGCAGACAGACTTTTACTATGACCACCCGGTTCCGTCATGGCTGCGATACATTCATGTGTGGCAGGTTCCTCTGGGAACGAGGGCCACTTAGCGGCAAAGGCAGCACTCATTCTATGAAACTGAAATCGCTTAAGGTGACCTCCACCCACCGGACCAATAAAATCGTCAAGAGCACAGTATTTTCCTTCCGGAAACATATCACGCATTCGAAATTGCTTTTGTGGGTCCAAGCACCCTGGAGAGCCCTACCAAACGTGGGGCTTATGCCTGGGAAGTTCCATAGTGGTACTTCTGGATCGTACGGGGTTGTAAGGGCGAGCCTATTATATATCATAGACCATGCGCGTACAGTGGCGTTGACAGGGTCATATTTGCATGACTCTTTTCGTTTAAGATCGAACATGACTGCTTGTAGTTCTATAGGGGAAGCCGCAAATCTTTCCAGGGGGATGTGTGGAGCAGTGTCTTCCGGGTCAAACCAGTGTCTAGCAAAGTATGCCTGAGATGTTAAGTAATAGAGTTTGAAGTCTGGGGCTGCAATCCCACCCTTTTCAAAAGGTTCTGTCATTTTGGACCATTTCAACCTAGGCGTCTTCCCTCCCCATACAAAAGCGGTGGTTAGACTGTTGAGTTTATTAAAGAAGGCTTTGCCCGGCCAGATCGGTATATTGCAAAAGAAATATAGGAGTTTGGGTAACACCGTCATCTTAAGTAAGGATATTCGCCCATATAGGGATAAGGGGAGCCTATTCCAGGATTGTAGTTTAGCTGTAAGGGATTGTAAAAGTTCACCGTGATTTTCAGTGTACAGTGTGCTCCAGTCTTTTGAGACCATGATCCCCAAATAACGGATATGTATAGGTGACCATTTAAATCCTTGTGTATTCGACATTTCTCTAGTACTGGCCGTAAGCTTATACTTTTATTTTAAAAAGAAACCTTTCTGGAATGATTTGTTTTAAAATAAAAGTGTAGGAAGAGGTTGAAGCGTGCACTTCAGTGCACTGCAATGCACATTCCCATAAGGAGAATAGAGACAGAATGAGAGAGACCCGGACGTACACCGGGGAAGTCCCATGGCTACGTCACCCATGAGAGGGGAGGAGACTGGAGACGAGAGAAACCCCACGAGTTACAATCCGGCTCACTGGTTGGTGCAGAAGGAAAGATGGACGTTCAGCGTCCTGTGACTGGAGAAGACCGTGAAGCAGAATTAGAGGCACTGCGTCTCGTAATCGGGAGAAGGAGAGAAATGAAGGCGGAAACATGGTGTCCTGGAACACAGCGGCAGAGGGAGATGGGAAGTGGTGTTGTGACCACAAAAAGCTCATGGTTGACCAGTGGTCTCAAAAACAATGCCGAAACCATTGCTTGACTGAAGACGCAGACCCCAAAGATATCTGAAATACCGTACAACCCTCCTAGACAACGGCAAGAACGAAGAAGCCCTGAAAGAATACAAGGGGTCAGTCGAGGGAAAGTGAGAAGGCAACCCAAGCAAGTGAAAGCCCCAGTGATGTTATTCCGAAGAGCTACAGGTCATAGGCACAACAGGAGACCTGGGAGAGGGACACAGAATTGTTATGAGAACACCCATACTCATCTCAGCTGAGATAGCAAGATTGTAACATTGAAAAACAGAGGAGTGAATGAGAATCATTACGGGATGTGACTAATCATGGAATAACGTCACTGTTCCCCAGTGGGGGTCCCCTCCTGGTCAGGCTAGGGTAGTGCAGCCACTACCCAATAGTATCCCTAGGGGTGGTTTAATGAGGGAGGACCTAATGGAGAAGGTCTCCCTCTCTGGGGATAAGGACGACAACCTGAGGTACAACCCATTGATCAATGTCACACCCTAACATTCTTTAGCCCCCCTCCACTTCAAACTACTGTATTGAGAGTAGAGCAATGTATTTCTGTAGTACCTGGGGTACAGCCAAGACAGAAAATACTAGGACGAGGAAGACAGAAAACCTGAGGATTACTGACTGTGCTATGTGATGAATACTGCAGAGTCATCACTGAACCCCAGCCTAAAATCTCCTATCACATGGCCAGGGCAAGGCAGCTGCTACCGGATCCTGACCTTGAGGGTGGCATCATGAGGGAGGACCACATGGGAGGAGATGGCTGTCAGGGGGAAGTGGTGCCTCTTTTGGGAGGGACGCAGTATTCGTCTTCTTATGAGCATGAGAACCCTATCATTACCAAATATCTAATGGCTTGCTGTCACTGTACAAGTCACACGCATGAGAAAACCAAAAGAACATTCTATGAAAAGTCATCCGGACAGAATAAGGTTTGTACCTTGGGAGTTCAGGAAGTAAATGTGACATCCTTTTATTATCATGTTTCAATCTTAGGAAGAAGTCCTAACCCCAATGTTAAATCCCAAACCATTTATATAACA
Source organism: Ambystoma mexicanum (assembly GCF_040938575.1). Lineage (NCBI taxonomy): Eukaryota > Metazoa > Chordata > Amphibia > Caudata > Ambystomatidae > Ambystoma > Ambystoma mexicanum. The sequence continues at coordinate 1,467,278,137 of NC_090923.1, read as the reverse complement.
TCTCCAAGCTCTGATTACATTCAGTTCGCAAAACAATCAAACCTAAAAGAATGTTAAAGAACAAAAACCACTATGGACTTCAGGATCCGTAATGCCTGTGATAATGGGATGAGAAAGAGGGACCAAGAGTCAGTAAGAAAGCGAGGTGCTATTGAAAAGAATGGGCTTTCTAGTTGTTGTGAGGAAAGACACTTAAGCTGTACATTTAAATGCAGAAATGAGCCACAGCTGGTAGAAGCAGTAGTAGAGGCAGAAGCCGTCCAGAGAGAGGATGATGAAGTCAGGAAGGTCGCTGATGGCCAAAAAGTGATTGCCACAGAAGGAAGAATACCAGCAGAAGCTGACACAGGAAGAGAAGGTGTGCAGTTTTGAAGAGTGCGCTCAGCAGAAAGTAGAGTTGTGGACGGCAGCAGGGAGTGAAGCCAAGCCGTGTGGGAGACATGCTCCCGACCCGACGTGAATTGCGCAGGTGTGCAGGTAGATGTAGAAACCCAACAGAGTCTGTGGAACTCCATAGAAGAGCCATGCAGACAGCTGAAGATACGCAGGTGCTGTCAACACTATGGTCAGACCGCAGAAGGTCTGCCACCGCCGCAAGGAATGACGCAGAGACAGCAAAGGAGACCGGTGAGTTGGCCTGAAGAAAAAGGTAACCCTGGGTGCTCAGAGCAGGACATTTTGTAGTAACAGATCATTTTTAATACCGAAGAAGTAAAAGAGGCAGCAAGGGCACAATTCTCCTTTTATGAGATATCAACTTGGGGAACCCAAACAGTGTGTTTATTGGAGCGGTAGTGGTGCTCATCAACCATAACGTGTTATGTGAAGTCTCAGAGAGTAAAAAGGCTGGTTCCATCCGTCTGTGGGTGTCAAGAGATTATTACCTAGTAGGTCATCAAATGGATATATCCTTAACCTCGACTTGTCCAGATAAAGAAAGACAGCAGGACAGAGAAGGTTCTAATTATCCCTGCCTCTCATAAAGGTTATCTCTACTGTGTGCTGGCGTGCAGCCTGTATATCAGTGGAAAGAAAAAGAAGTGAGAAAGACTTATTTCTTGCATAATTTTTATTTATTTTTTAGGATTGGTCAGCCTATGTTATGCAATTCTCACAGTATGGTTTGATTGAGATCGGAATGGCCAGCTCGTGAAGCCTTACTTCATTAAAAGAGTGTGATAAACAAAAGGACATAGTTGTGTCCCGTCAGTATTTTGGCAAAAGTGACTTTATTAGCCCATTCTTTGGGGACTCCATACCCCAAGTGGATAAAATAACAAACTAAAAATAGTTCAAATTACTATGAAGACTGAACCAGGGGGACCGACATCATAATTATTAGGTCTCCTATATATATAGTATGTAGCGGGACAGTTTCCACCATCACCACTTTAGTGTCGTCAACCGGTTTTGGTGTTCTATCTAAATGTTGCCACCTTCTTCAACATGGTCTTCTTTTTGATACAAGGCTTATTTACATACATTAAGTAGCATATTCTCAGTTAGCCACTTCTCGTATGTCCCAAACAAAGACGTATTTAGAACGGTCTCACCTCCAACTACTTTAAAGAGCCATTCATTTGAACCCTGAAACAAAATCAAAAAGGGAACAAAATCACTTCCTGTGTTCGAAGGATAACACATTATTATATTTTCATCTAATAGGTATTCATTGGTTTTGATATACATTTGTGGTACCTATACATATATTAAGAAGCTGTCACAGGTCACATATCTAACTGGGGCCTAGATGTTTAGTGACATTGCCGGTGTGGGTGAGGAGTCTCAATAGATTGTTATTGTTTGGAAAACCTGAAAAAAGACACAGCAATTGGCAGCATATTGTAGGTTGTGTAGTCATCCCCTAGTTTGGGAACTAAGTTTAGTTGTTTTCAAAGTAAGAGGGCGTTTTCATGCTATTGATTACTGCTCATTCAGGGCAGGAATTTCATTAGTGCATACTGACTGCTCAATCCGTGTGTGTCTCGTGTGGAGGTCTATTGATAGGAATATCATATTTTTGGCACTATAGCTGGACCTTCCCACACAATTGTAAAAGTGCGGTCGTATTTTTATATATCAAAAACCAGGCCTCCCTATTGCTGACACCTATACCAGTGCTTCTTCTAGGAAAACCCTCACCAACATGCTCTTTCTCGTTCCCTCGCCAGACCTATGGACTCTTCATAAGGTCTCTGTGCTTTCTCCTCTCTCTTCTTCTCCCATTAATGGTGGCCCTCCTGGCCTCCTTTAACTTCTCTAAGAATGGTACCGTCTTGGTCCAAGGTCCTCAGGCCAATCTTCTCCTCTTTGATAGACGCTTCCTGCACCTCATCAGTTTGCCTTCTTCTGATGTCCCCTCTCTTCCCTCCAAGGCTTCCTTGCCTCCCCCTGCTGCCTCCTCCTTGGCTACCTTGCACTCTCCTCCTTCCTCTTCTGCCCCCCCCTCAGGCTTCTTCTACACCTCTGCAGGGCGTACCTCTGATTTGTATCCCTTGCCGGAAGTCTTTCAAGGATGGCAACCTTCTCCATATTGCCACTCTACACTCTTGCTCAGCTGTCAAACACTCCTCTGACATCTGCTGCCTCCTTGAAGAACTTGACCTTGACCTTGATTTCCTTGGTCTCACTGAGACGTGGATCATGGCCAGATCTGTCATGAGATTTGACACTCTCCTCCCTGATGGCTACTAGATCCACTCCGCGCCCAGGCCCAAACGTTCCAGAGGGGGTGTAGCCCTGATCTTCCGCAAGTGGATTCCTGCCTCTGTCATTCCTAAACAGGACTACTCCTATTTCAAATGCCTCGTCTGCAGGCTCTCTTTCTCTCCCCTAGCCATTCCCTTACTGTGGCTACCATCTATCGGCCACCTGGTCAGATCTCTTCCTTCCTCTCAGAGTGGGAAGACCTCTCCTCTTCCTTCCTGGTCTCGACCACTGAACTCCTCCTTCTTGGAGACTTTAACATCCACCCATTCCTCCAAAACTATCAGCAGCATCTAACAACTCGGCTGAACCCTTTAAAATCTGCAAGGAACTGGCCAATCCTGCCGCAGTCTCTACCTCTCCTGTCCCTTCCCAGGCCCTCTGCACAGCACTGGCTTCCCACTTCATTTCTGTCCTCACTCTCCTCCTTTCGCCTCCCTCCCGCTATACCCTGCTCTTCCTCTGGCCCTTCTGCAGATACCCCTCCTCCCTCCTTCTCTGCCTTTCCCCTTTTCTCTGCAGATGAGGTTTCTAGACAAGTCCAATCTATGAAAGTCTAATCGAAACAGGTTCACCCCTGTTCCTCCAAAACTATCAAGGACCACATCGACTCCCTGGCTCCTGCCCTGGCTGATTTCTGCAATCACTCCTTTGCCACTGGAGTTTCCCCTCCCCCCCTGAAGCACTCCTTTGTGCACCCTGTTCTTAAGAAACCCTCTGCCGACCCCTCCTGCCCGGCTAACTATCGCCCAATCTCTATCACTCCCTTCCTGGCCATCTCCCAGCTCAATCTCCACACTGAATCCGTTGGTTGTCTCCATGACCATCAGTCTGACTTCAGAGCTGCCAGAAGCACGGAAACTGCTCTCCTGAACATCCGTGAAGACCTGCTCACCAACCTTGACTCTAACACTCCATGCATTCTCATCTTGCTTGATCTCTCTTCTGCCTTTGACACCATCAACCATGCCATCCTGCTGAACCATCTCCGTGATAACCTGGGTATTACTGGTCAGACTCTGGTGTGGCTGACTTCTTTCCTTTCCAACCGACCCTCCCAGGTCCAACTTGGGTCCTTCCTCTCTGACATCTTTTTCTCTGCCTGTGGTGTCCCCCAGGGATCTAACCTATCTCCCTGGCTGTTCCACCAATACCTGGCACTCCTTGCCCACCGCATTGCCGCTCTCTGTCCCAACTTTCAGTGCTATGCGGATGATATCCAGCTCGTTTTCAGGCTACCCTCGGCTTCCTCCTCTCCTTCCCTCATCTCTGACTGTCTGTTTGCCATCAGGAGTGGTGTGCCGGCAATGCCCTCTGCCTCAATGCCAGTAAGACTGAGATTCTACTCATTGGCACACCCACTCCCTCCTTCCCTGCAGGTCTCTGGCCGGCCTCTCTTGGCCCTCTTCCTACTCCCACCTGCAAGGCTAAAAACCTCGGGGTCATCTTCGACTCTGCACTCTCCTTCTCCCCTCACATTGCTGACGTCTCTAAGAAGTCACACTACCAGCTGCACCTCCTCAGTGTTATTCTTCCTTTCCCCTCCTTCCTTCAGAAGCCCACTGTCTCCAGAGCTCTGGTTCTCTCTAGGCTTGACTACTGCAACAGCCTCTTTGTAAATCTGCCTGCTTCTACTCTCCACCCACTGCAACTCATCCAGAGTAGGACTGCAAGACTTGTCCTTGGCCTCAAGCCCAGGGACCGTATATCTCCAGGACTGAAATCTCTGCACTGGCTCCCAGTGGCTGCAAGGATTACATTCAAAACCCTCTGCATTGTCCACAAGGCCTACTGGTATGATATGATATGGCATTTATAACACGCCTATGCAGAAGTGCTTCAAGGCGCAACGAGGCAAGGGAGGGGAACAGAGGGAGGACAGACAACGATCCTACTAGGCCAGGTGTCATTCAGATCATGCAAGTGCGTGGGAAGGGGGCAGGGACAGTGCAGTACAAGATGATAACAATAAGTAAGTAACCGGCAGCATGTGGCAAGTGCAGTGCAAGATGATAACAATAATTGAGTAGCTGCCAGCACGTGGCAAGTACATGGGTAAGTGCGGACAACAGGTGACAGGGGCTGGTAGGGGGACTGTAGGGATACATAAACAGTCCCCGAGTGCGGGGTTTGCCAGGTGGGCAGTGCAGGTGTGAGACAATGGCAGGGGAGGGAACTGGGCCCGAGATCAGAGGGTGTCCAGGTAGCCAGTGTGGTTCAGGTTTCAGCCAGGAGGTCAGCAGAGGTCAGGAGGAGAGAACGCAGAAGCAAAGAGAAAGGTTTTGAGGTGCTTCCGGAACCAGAGATGGTTCTCTTCAAGTTTAGGGGAGGTAGGGAGGCTGTTCCAGAGGGAGGCACCAGCCAAAGAAAGAGATCTACCACCAACTCGGTGCTTGGAGAAGCGACTGACCCTGGGGGAGTTGGAGGCGGATGAGCAGAGAGCTCGAGAGGAAGGTATTTAGGAAGGGAGAGTTGAAGATATTGAGGCCCCAGGCCCCAGAAGGCCTTGTGGATGATGCAGAGGGTTTTGAACTTAATGCTCGCAGCCACTGGGAGCCAGTGCAGAGATTTCAGTCCTGGAGAGATGCGATCCCTGGGCTTGAGGCCAAGGACAAGGGGGGCCTCAATACCTTCAACTCTCTTCCTAAATATCTTCCTTCTCAAGCTTTTTGCTCATCCGCCTCCAACTACCTCAGGGTCAATCGGTTCTCCAAGCAACGAGTTGGTGGTAGATCTCTTTCTTCGTCTGGGGCCTCCCTCTGGAACAGCCTCCCTGACACTTGAGGAGAACCATCTCGGGTTCCGGAAGCAGCTCAAACCCCTCCTCTTTGCTTCTGCTTTCTCTCCTCCTCTCCCCAGCGGAACTCCTGGCTGTATCTGCAACTGCACTGGTCACCTGGCTAACCTCTGATCTCGGGCCCAGGTGCCCTCCCCCGTCAGTTGCACACCTCCACTGCCTCCCTGGCAACCACCACACTTGGGGACTGTTTCTGTATCCCTACAGTCCCCTACCAGCATTTGACACCTGATGTCTGCACTTACCCTTGCACTTGCCACCAGCTGGCCGCACCTTTTACTTATTGCTTTTATTTATTGTATTTATTTTTACTGTTGATCCCATGTACTGTACTGCCCCCTTCCCTCTGCACTTTTGCCCTTCCCCCTACCCCTGCACTTGCGCGATCTCAATGTCACCTGGCCTAGTAAAATCGCTGTCTCTGTCTTCCCTCTGTTCCCGCTCCCTTGCCTCATCGCGCCTTGAAACACTTGGTGATGGTGGGATCTGTCCCTCCACATACTACGCCAGAACCATAGAGAAACCTAATAATTATGATGTCTATCTCTCTGGTTCAGTCTTCATAGTAATTCGAACTATTTTTAGTTCATTATTTTATCCACATAGGGTATAGAGTCCTAAAGTATGGGCTAATAAAGTCACTTTTGCTAAAATACTGACTGGGCACAATTATCGCCTTTTGTTTATCACACTCTTTTAATGAAGTAAGGCTTCACGAGCTGGCCATTCTGATCTCACTCAAACCATACTGTGAGAATTGCATAACCTAGGCTATCCAAACCTAAAAAATAAATAAAAAATGATGCAAGAAATACGTCTTTAATCACTTCTTTTTCTATCCACTGATATACAGGCAGCACACCAGCACACACTTGGGATACCCTTTACAGGAGGCAGGGGCATTTAGAACCTTCTCTGTCCTTCTTTTTATGCCTGGACAAGCCAAGGTTATAGAATATATCCATTTGATGACCTACAAGGTAATAATCTCTTGACACCCACAGACGGATGCAACCAGCCCTTTGACCTTCTGAGACATCACATAACACATTACGTTTTATGAGCACATCTGCGCTCCAATAAACTCACTGTTTGGGTTCGCCTGCCCAACCTTTTTCTGTTTCGTGTTACTGAATACTGCTTGGGCATAACCCCCTAAACAATTGGCAAGCATTCGCCCCTCTCTTTGATTTTTCAAATCAACTTGGGAAATCCTTTAACCCACATTGCCAACAGCCAACATCTCAGGTTCTCTGATTTATTCCCGATCTAGGTCTTCACCTGAGGTTTCTGGATCTTCTTCTGCTTCCTCTGCTGCTTATTCTTCCTTCTTTCTTCTTGATTCAACCTTCTTTCCTTTCTTCTTCTGGAAGAGATAAGGGCGGGCTCCCCTGGAGACCACTGTGCCTTAGTTGCTGTTTGTCAGGCAGTTGGGGACTCCGGGGAGGCGTCCCCTACCCAGGGAAAAGCAAAGAGGCGGAAAAGCCCTGGTCGTGCGGAAATACTGACTGTTGGTCGGTGGTTTCTTAGAAGGACTTGAAAGAAGGATGTGACCTCCTTTATGTCCTGCACTGTAGTTGTTCCGGTGGAAAAGCAGAAGTCCAGGGAACATGTTTAAACCAAGGGATAGCAGAAGAGGTAAAGGAGAGTCAGGTAGTGGAATCAGAAGGATTGAGGGATGTGGGCAAACACCTCAAGGAAATTCCAGGTATGTAAAATATAACCGCGGAACCCACTGCTCTTTGTTTTGTTCTGTTTTCAATATGTTTGCCAACTTTTAGGCAAGTGTTGTTCAAAAAACTATTAAATACTATGGGAAACTGAACCCATATCCTTTTTTGACATCAGCTAAATAAATAAGCTGATAATCATCCTTGATATTCTTTTTTTATTCATACCTCTACTAATCATGAGTATACAGTTCCTTTGATACTTAGCATGCGAAATGATATAACCTTTACAGCAAATAAAAATGCAGAGGTTTATTGATGTAAATGTATGTGGCAGGACGCCACCCTTTTGTTTCAAAAAGAAGAACACACCAGCAGCAGGCAAAAACAGTAACAAGGAGGGCAAGGGAAAAACAGCGACAGGGAGCGTGACACGTAGCGTCTTTACCAGAGTAGGAAGAGGGTTACAACGCCCCGAGTCGGTGGCTCCCTTCAAGTTTATTGAGGCGGCGGCCATGTTGGTCTGAAAAACGAGACCGCTAATGCACGTTTGGGTGGCAACTTGAAGGGAAGTTCAATGGATTCTCCACTTGTTCCATAATTTCCAACATGACACTATAAAAAGCAGTAAAGAGGCAACAAGAGTGCAAATCTCCTTTTGTGAGATAGCAACTTTGGGAAGTATGTAACCCACATTGCCAACAGCCAAGAGACTATAAAGACAGTGTTAGGCAAGATTTGGAGCAGTACCCTTTGGGTGCACTACAACCATCTTGACCTCCTGGCAATAGGAACCCAACCTTTGGTATAAGTCTGTACTATGCAGGTTGGTAGCGTGATTGAGCAGCCAGGCTTATCTCAAGCAGGGTCAATGTGAGCTGTAGGGGAGTTACACAGAGATTCACAGTGACAAGTATTCAAATAAACTCTTACACACAAGGTTTCTTGATTAAACAATTATTAATTTACTTAACAGTCAGTTTGAATAAGCCTTTTTCAGAAGGGGCAATATAATAATAACACACAGATACACTCCACAATACACACTCTTAGTGTTTCTAAATCAGTAAGTACCCTTTTGGGATGGCACACAGACATTTCCTGCACCCTCAGGTGACTTAAATAGCTAGTACACTGGACATTCATATATCACTGTTGCATTTAGAACCATACTTAGGAGCATGCCAAAGAAAAAAGATTATTAGAACAAAACAAGAGATCTCACAAATATTCTGAAGCAGGTAAGTACTTTTGAAACCCCCCAATGTAAAGTAACGTAGCCCCTTCCTGGAAGGAAGACCAAACACAAAGTCAGAGGGAAGAAGAGTCATTCAGGGAACCAGGCCAGACCAAAGTCAATTGGGCAAATGTCTAGGTGAGCTGATGCACTTCTTAGAGGTAGGTAAAAGTCTTGCACAATGTTTTAGAAGTCTTTGTAGAAAAGAAGAAATCAAAGTAGGGCTACAAGCTGTTTAGGCGTGTGAGGTAAAGAAGCTGTTAGCAACTCTACAGAAGCAACCACTACAAGACCCAACTGGGAACAAGTAAGGTTACAAAAGAGGTAAGCTCTCTTAGACTGCACAGTACCTTTGGTTAGAAGAAAACGGTTCCAGCAGGCTTCTGTTCCTGTTCAGCTCTGCAGATCCTGTGTTCCTGGGCCTCAGCTGTGGGGACAACGGGGAGGACATCTGGAGGACTCCTGCACTGCAATGGGATGATCAGCGACAGAAAAGGACCAACTTCTATTCAGTGTCACTTTGTGGTTTCAGCTCTTCGTGTCTCAGCAAATAGCACCACCGCGTTTCGTGGCTGTCGATATGGGCTTTCTTTGCATCTGGGGTCCAGCACTCTATTGAGGTGGCTCAGGCTCAGTCAGTCCTGCTTCCTGGGAGTCCGGAGGATCTTCCTGGAGCTCTTGGCCAACTTAAAAGCAATGCACACGATCTGGTGTTCCTCTTCCTGGCTCTTCGGTTCCAGCAACAGCAGCAGTGGAAATGCAACCAGCTTCGAGAGGATGTCCAGACGGGCATACTTTGGAGTTGATTGGTCCCACCAACTCAAGGGGAGAAGTCGTCCTTGGAGGGCTTCTCTAGTCGAGGTGAAGTTGGAGCGTCAGCACAGCTGCAGGGCTTCACCGGGCAAACCAATGGTCCAGGAGTTGCAGCAGGCGTCTCTTCCAAGTTCTTCTTCGGATTCCTTCATCCAGTGGTTGACTCTGCCTTCCAAGCCAAAAAGCCTTACCTTTCATGCAGGTTCCTCCCATTCATTCCAGCCTAGCTGTCAATCACCCAGAAGGGTGGCTGTCCTTGCCGGACAGCCAGCCGGCCAATCACCTAAGAGTACATTCCAGTCTCCTAGGAGACTAAGCACAGGGAGTTTCGGGCACCTCCCTCACTTCTTGCCCCTGCCAGACACCCTGGGGCAAGATGCAGGCTTCACTTGTGAATTCCGCGAAAGGCAAACCGAAACAAATGGACAAAACCTGGTTTGACGTGCAGAGTAAATTTCAAGAAGGACCTTTCCACAAAGAAATGGCAAAAAAAAGAAGAATGAAGCCATTTTGACAAAAATGTCACCCTTGGGTGCTTTACTGCAGCTGCAAACACTGCCCGTGTTAATGGCACACCACACTAGTTAAAAGTAAACCCACTGCCACCAGCCATTCAGCGAGGAAAGGGTAACATAAAAATGTTACATGAGAAACTAGACTAAGTAACCCCTCCATCATCCTATTGTAAGATAGTGTTTGCTGGGTCTAGAAAGTTATAAAATGTAAGTGAAGTCAATTTCACTCTACTGCTCTTGGAAACAGTAGTTTATCCAAGAGAAGGTATTTAAACCTTGGGGGAATCTGAAAGACTTACCTTTTTAGTTTGCTACGTAGGAACATTCTCATTAGGATAGGGATAGATAGGTGTTTATCTCACCCCTTTTTTAATTTGAATAAGATGGCAAACATTAAGAAAACTATTATTTATTGAACTTTGTGTCGGTCTCTGAGTTCTGACCCCTCACAGCTACTACTGAGACAAGGTGGCTCACAGGAGGCCTGAGGAATACCAAAGAGCCATTGACAACAGGTGTTGGTGTTACGCTGGGGTGGAGTAAGCTCTATAAAGTGGAAACAGAGTCAGCACCTTCATTCCTAGTCGGAGAACCTGCAACATTGAAAGTCTGCACTCGAACAGAGGAGAGGGCTTGGCAGAGAATGCTGGTGAGCGGCTGAGAGAGACTGTGACAAGTGCTGCGTTGGCAGGACTGAGCCAAGCTGAAAGCAGGCGAGGCAGTGGCACGACCTCCCGGTGGAGGTGACTTTGTGGTCTTCTAACAGTGCCGAAACTGCAAGGAGCCATAACACGCTGAGTCACCGCAGAAGTAGTAACAAAGCAGATGGCTGCACGAAGTTGGAAGGAGACCGACCCCAGTACCTAGAGAGACTGGTGCCGTACAATCAAGTCTCAGAAGGTAACGGGCAGCATGGGCATACCGGTATGGCTGTGGGAGAGAAGAGAGTTCTCTGCTTCATGCCGGGGCAAGCGTGAAGCCTGTCAGGGGGCCATCAAGAATTGGAGGCCCGAAATAGACCAAAGAGTGCATCTGAGGAAATCTTCCTCTTAGCAGTGGCAGGGATAAACCTACTGACCACCAGAGAAGGGTCTGGGACACCAACAAAAGAGAACAAAGCATCCAAGGAAATATTCCTTATATCAGTGGCAGGAATAAGCCCAATGACCACCAGAGAAGGGTCTGGGACCCCCAAGAAAAGAGAATCAAGCATCCGAGGAAATCTTCCTCGTATCAGTGGCAGAAATAAGCCCAGTGACTACCAGAAAAGGGTTTTGGACCCCAATACAACTGAAACAAGCCCTGGAGGAAACTATCCTCACAGCAGTGGCATATAGAAGACCACTGGCCACCAGAGAAGGGTCTGGGACCCCAATATAAGTGAAACAATTGTCAGAGGAAACCATCCTTACAGCAGTGGCAGAGAGAAGCCTACTGACAATAAGGGAAGGATCTGGGCCCCTAACGCCAGTCAAACAGGCATCAAAGGAAGTCTGCCTCATCGCAGTGGCAGAGATAAGTCCACTGGAATCCTGAGAAGGACTTGAGACTGCTGATATAGTGAGAGACTGCCAAGATAAAACCCAAGTTGGAAAAGAACTCTCAAACACTAGGAGAAGGGAGTCATTCTCCTGGTGAGGAAACTGAATCCTTTCAAGTAGACTGAAGAGCCACCAGGGAAAGGGAGTCATTCCGCCTGGCCTTGTTGTGAACTATATTGGAGAGTGCAGACCAGTTCCAGGAGAAGTTGAGAGTACAAGGTGTTGAAACTACAAGCCTGGGGAAGAGAGTCATTTTCCTTGGCATCTGTTTGCAAGATGACATTTTGGGAACATCCTCCTGGAGAAGGAACTTTCTGTTAGATTGCTACAAGCCAGGGGACGGGAGTCATTCCCCCTTGCACCCTTTTGTAAGATAATGTTTTGGGAATGACACCCATATACCAGGAGAAGGGAGTCGTTCTCCTAGAGAAGGAACTTTCTGTTGGATTGTATTTTTCTTTAGTTGTAGTGTAAGGGATAGAAGTAGGTTGTGACACAGGACGGTGGAGTCTAATTTTGACCGACATTCTGACACATCCTTTAGTATTAGTTTGAGGCAGAGAAACTCCTCTTAGAGATAGGGATAGTGAGGTTTATTTTACTATAAATAAATGTTTATAGCAACCAACATGCCACCCTTGTGTCAGCTTAATTCTTCGACATCCTTAAAGGGACCACTCATACTCGCACCAGTCCAGATAAATAGACTGTAACATTGAAACACAGAAGAATGAATAAGAACTGTTATGAGACTCTTCATACTTGTCTCAGTCAAGACAAAGAGATCGAGTAACTAATGAGAATCATTATTGGGATACTCGTACTCGTATCGGCCAAGGCAAAGAAAGTATATCAGAAGAAGACAGCAAAATACTAACAGAAAAAACAAGGATAAGGCTGTATCTAAATACATGTCCAAAGACAGATATCAGAAAGGGATTCTGAATGGTGTAAAAGTGAAAAGAATATTAAAGAAGAGAGTTATTAATATTGAATAACTTTAACCTGGGAAGAGAGGAGACACATGCTCTATAGAAAGAAACAAAAAGAGAACCATAAACCCACAGAGAAAATTAAACAAGAAGAAAATAAACAAAAGCATAAGAAAGTGTTGAGCAAACTGCAAGAATTGATCAAAACAGTCACCATGGAGTATCTAAAAATCAGCTATTGAACAAGACATTTGTGAGAAGCAAACACCCAGGCGAAGGGAGTCATTCTCCTGTCCTTAGTTATTATCTCAGTTGTAGGGTCAGTTCCAGTTAGTTCGGAAGGTGGACAGATTCTGTTAAGACGTCGGACCACTCCTCTTATTTCTCATATCATTCTCTTTATGACGACTGTACTCTCTGCTAAGCGTCTTTACTTCTCTGACCTTCTACACTCACAGTCCACTCACCCTAGGCGTCTTTTTCAAACCCTTGCACGGCTTCTTTCTCCTCCCACTTTAGATCATTCTGTTAACTCTACTCTATCTGCCTCTGACTTTGCTCAGTTCTTTTCTTTGAAAGTTCTTTCTCTTCATCAGGATATTGAAGCTTCTAATTCATCTGAAATACTACCCTCTCCTATATCGATTCCTTATGCCTCCATTTCTCACTTTGCTCCAGTCTCTAACTCTGACGTCCTTCTTTTACTAGCTAAAGCTCGTCCTAGTGCTTCTCCCACTGATCCTATTCCTTCTGCACTTATTCTTAAGGTTTATCCAATTATTGTACCTTATCTTGTTTCCCTTTTTAACATATGTCTTTCCACTTCTACTTTTCCAGCTTCATTTAAGCATCTATTATCCCGATCCTTAAGAAACCCAGTGCTGATTCTTTGTCTCTAATTTCTGCCCTATCTCTCTCCTGTCTTATCTTTCTGAACTTCTTGAACAGCCTGTCTACTGTCACATTTCCATGTTTATTTCTAATTCTTCTATTCTTCCTCAAACTTGGTAACTACAAACATGTAGAGAATAGTGCAGTAGGTGCTAATAAGGAGACCTGTTACTGAGGTGTGTGCAGAGTGGCAAATAACAGAGGAGAAATAAGTGGATGAGACTGAGGCATATACAATAAATGGGGAGTCAATGGTAGCTTCCCCCAAAGCAGTGCACTTAATGCAATTGCAAAGATAAAATTAAGAGACTAGTTGGAGATGTAAAGTCTGTTAGAGTGGGAGAGGTCAAGAACAGAGAAAGTAAGAAGGCAAGGAGCAGAGTTTGGAAAGGAGGGCCTAGTAGGAGTTGAGTTGGGGGCAGCTTATTAAGGGGGAAGAAGTGAGAGGTTGACTTGGCCTGTCACTTTCTCCTCCCTAAAATTCGAATGGCTCGTCCATTTCTTACTTTTCAAGCATCTTTTCTCTTAATTTCTTCTTTAATCTTTTCTCAATGTTTTTACTGTTCGACTGCCTCGTTGGCCTCCCTAACTCTCATCTTGCACCTCTTAAATCAGTATTCAATTCCTCCATCTTTCTTCTGTGTCTTCTCTCATCTTCCTCTCTTGCAACACTTGGTTGGCTACCTTTTCATTCTCAAATTTAATTTTCTCTGGGCCTCATTCCGAGTCCGGCGCTAATGGAAAAACGATGGCGGTAAAGTAATTCCGCCATCCTTTTCCGCCGTGGACTATTCCGACCATTCCCACCGTAATTACCGCCGCCGTAAAGTACGACGGCGTAAATAGCGGACCAGTGTCGCGCGCCCGACACACCACGTCGGAAATAACGCTAAGGCGTAAACCAGTGCTGATCCCAAGTAAAGCGGACACGGTAAAAACGGCCTCCACAAGGGCGCAAAGAACCTTAACGCCATGGCGTAATTACCGGCATCGCAGAGAAGGTGTTAACAACCCTGAACAGTGCCAGAAAGAGGAACAGGTGCACCCAATCAGCACAGGTGGAGTCCATAGAGTCAGGCACAGCACAAAAGGAGCACACCCACACACCACACCCCCTCCCACACCAAGATGATACCAATTCTCGCAGCATTCATGGAGCTGGAGGCCCTGCTTGCAAGGCAGCAACGACGACAACATCAACAACAGCAACCACAGCCCCCACCACAGAGGATACTCAGGAGGAGAAGGAGGCAGAGACAGGCCCAGCATGCCCTACCGGTGCAGCCACCATTACCACGCCGTCAGCCCCCAATTCCACGCATCAGACCCACCCCCTTCAACCTCACACCAGAGCAGATACACACCCTGTACCGGCTTGACCGGGACACGATAACCACCATAGTGGCCCTGATACATAACGACATAGTGAGCCTAATAGAAATCAGCACTGCCATCCCCCCTCTACTAAAGGTAGTGTCTGTGCTCCACTTCCTTGCCACAGGGACCTACCAGCATACAGTGGGGCACATGCATGGCATTTCACAGCCCATATTTTCCCGGATACTCAACCAAGTGCTCGATGCCCTCCTCAAGCACAGAAGGGACTACATATGCCTCCCCCGGACTCCCCAGGAGACATATGATACCAAAGCTGCCTTCCATGCACTTGCAGGCATGCCAAATTGCATAGGTGCCATCGACTGCACCCACGTAGAATTGGTGGTTCCCCATGCCATGGAGGTGCCGTATCGCAACCGCAAGCAATATCACTCCATCAACGTCCAGATGGTGTGTAATGCCAGTAAAGCCATCACACAATGCAATGCCCGATACCCCGGATCAACTCATGACTCCTTGGTCCTGCGCAACTCTACACTACCACGCTACATGGAGCGACATGCTGAACGACGTACCTGGCTGCTTGGTGAGTAACCGGAATGGGCCATGGCAGTCCATTGGGTCTGTGAGTAGGCTGTCAGCATACTCCACCCGGGTGGTAAAGGGTGGGGTAGAGAGATGCATAAGGGTGGGACAGTCAACGCCATTGTACGATGTAATGGGGTGACTGTATCCTGGGACGTGTGCATGGCCAGTGAACACCTGCTGCAATGTCAGATTAGCCCAATTCTCCACCATGATTGCACGAACACTTACCTTCATTCCACTCTCATGCAGGTGATGCTGGCTACCCATTGAAGCCGTGGCTCATGACCCCGGTCCGCAACCCACAAAACAGGCACCAGGAGGACTACAATAGATCTCATACCCGTACACGGGTGGTGATAGAGCAGACCTTCGGCCTTTTGAAGGCACGATTTCGTTGCCTCAGCCGGTCAGGTGGGGCCCTCATCTACAGCCACGAGAAGGTGTCCAAGATCACCATGGCATGTGCAATGCTGCACAACATGTGCATCCATCGGAACGTGCCACTGCCCCCTGACGTGGGTCTGCTACCACCAGAGGAGGAGGAGGAGGAGGAGGAGGAGGAAGGAATGGCAGGACAGCATCACGGGGCCGATGCACAGGAGGGACGTCACGTGCGACAAGCATTGATTGACCAATATTTTTGAGTCACAAGTCAGCTGAGGGGGTGAGGATGACAGGACATTGGGCACTGGGTGTGGGGATACATGTACTACATGCACTGTGAGACATTAAAAGACACATGCACAATGATCAATGTCCACTCTGTTTTCCAGGATACACCAAACTGTGTATTGTATAATCATGTGAAAACGTGTACAAATAATCCTCCACCCTCACTCCCCTCCCCCCCAACTCCCACGCACACCCTCCCCCCCCTCCCCCCCAACTCCCACGCACACCCTCACCCCCCTCCCCCCCAACTCCCACGCACACCCTCACCCCCCTCCCCCCCAACTCCCATGCACACCCTCACCCCCCTCACCCTCCCCCCACAACAGCCCCACAATGGTCCCATCAATACTACATAGGCCACATGTGTGTGGCTTCATAGTCAATGGGCACGCCCCGAGCATGAGGAATCATTTTCGCATTGTGCGTTGTGACCTGCGGACCGGGCTGGTCTGTGTGGAGGAGCACTGGGAGGGTGGTTCCTCCTGCTGGGGCTGAGGTCTGGGGGTTGCTGCCTCCAGGGCATCAGCAATCCTGCCGAGCACCTCACAGAGCCGGTTTGTTGATGTAGTGATGACCTCGCCCAGAGCCTGCAGGTCATTGTGATGCACCAACCCTGATTCCCGGTTGTCCCGGAGAAACTCCTCAATCATGGCCGTGAGGTTCTGGGAGTGCACAGCTTCTGCGGCCGATGTGGGGGATGTGGTTGGCAGGCTCGGTATTGGGCCTGCAGGCCTCTCAGGTGTTTCGCCAGGGGAAGTGGGCTGATGTGAGACAGGTGTTACCCCTTCGCCTGTGAGACCTGGCCCATCACTCGACCCGGAGTCGCTGTGTGCAACCTGGCTGTATGATGGTGACTCAGGGCTGTAGACGTTGGTCTCCTCCACGTTGACCACAGAATGGGATGTGGGGCTGTCTGGCACACTAAGGAGGCACATGGCAGCATTCTCCCCTGACATGCTGGATTCCTCAGGGTGCAGCGTGGGGCATGTTTCCGGCGGAACTGCAGCCATGTCCAGGTGCGCGGGTGGGGGTTGTGTACCCTCCATGGGGGTTGCTGGAGCAGGTGGTGTAGTATGGGCCTTATGTCTGCCAGCAGGTATGCGCTGTACCCTGCCCCTGTCCCGGGAGGTACTTGGCCGGGAGCCTTCCTTCTCCTCACTTTCATGACCGCTACCTGTGGGGGGCAAGAGAGAGACAGCATGATCATTGATCTGGGGGTCATCATGACTTCAAGCCTATGGTAACACATTGGGAGAGCAGCGTCTTGCTGATATTTTGGTTGGTGAGTGAACTTGGCTTGGATGGTAAAAGCATACTGTTGGCGGGGTCAATCATGTTGGCGGAGTACTGTGGTGAGTGACATTGACCAGCTTTCTGTGTGGAATGGCCAATATGGGTGTCAGCCTTGCACCTGACATCATCCTGGGTCCCACTTGTTACGACATGGTTGCAGGGGGGGGGCTACGAGGCAAACATGATGTGACTCTTTGGCTGGCCCTTTGCGGTGAATTACATTAGGGATGCATGTACTGTTTGGACTCATGACACTCACCTGCATCAGCGGATGAGGGATCACCGCAATCCATTTCGCCCACACCTTCGATGGCTTCTGTGCCCATCATCTCCGCACATGTTTCCTCCCAGGGCATCATTTTAATGGGTGAGCCTGGGCCTCCTCCTGTCTCCAGGGCCTGCTGACGGTTTGCTGACATGAGGGCCCGCACCCTGAGACGGAGGTCATCCCAGCGTTTGCGGCAATGCGTTGTGCTGCGGGGGGTGTTCCCAACGGCGCTCACCCTCTGTGCGACCAACTCCCATATCTCCTTCTTTCTGAGGATGGTGGGCCTACGCATGTCGCTGCAGAATACGATATCTGCATGTTCATGCAGAGTGTCGACCAGGACCTGTAACTCATCCTGGGTGAATTTTTCTTTTCGGATGCGCGCAGCGCCCTTTTTCAGAACTTTAGGCATGTTGATCTTCTCTGTTGTATATTTGGTCGATCTGAGTCCTGTATGGAGTCCTGTATGTCCTGTATGGAGAGGATTGCAATGGATTGTGATTTTAAATATGGCCGCCGTGATGCTTCCCGTTCCTGTGCGATGACGTTATTTCCGTTTCCGGTATTTAACGGTGGCCGTAATTTACGGTTAGCGTAAATTACGGTCTCCGCTAATTACGGATTCCATCGAAGGCGATGGTGTTAAATGCGTCTAGGTTTATGGCGGTAAGGGGTTTGACGGGACCTTTTGCGCTATGCCGCAAGGGTGTTTACCGCCATGGCGGAATACTCGTGCACGCGAAGTCGGAATATGGTGGAAATAGCGCCTTCCGACCACATCGTACATGGTATTTACGCCATGGCGGTAATTACTGTTACTTACCGCCGGACTCGGAATGAGGCTCTCTGTCTTGTTTTCCAATCTCTTCATGGTCTTGCTCCCAGCTATCTTTTTTTTTTATAACACATTTTATTGGTTTTTAAACATACATACAGTACACCAACAAATCACCCCCACCCTCCCTCCCCGCAACACCCGGGTTGGTTCATCACTCCATTCCTGTCTTTGCATCGGGGTCTGCATTTCTCACCATGTCCCGTATAGTGGTTGTGTCCATCTATTCCTATTTAACCGGCGAGGTCTATATCACATGGTCTTCCTACTTTCCCCAGATCTTGATGGCTTTTGCCGGGCATCCCCGTGCTGTATAGATTCTATGCTCTTTCGCTGCACATATTTCCATTTCGTTTGACCATTGGGCCACTGATGGGCTTTCTGGGGCCCCCCATTTCTGTGCTATATCGCATTTTATCAGGCCCATTGCATTGGAGAGAAAAATAACCTCCCATTTATCCGGAATATTCTCATCTGGGGCCCACAGTAACATTATTGCAGTATGTGGGATTATTGTGCGCCCCAGGGCTCTCGTTAACAGTTGACAACATTGCGCCCAGAAAGACTTGATTTTAGGGCATTCCCAGAGAAGGTGGATGAAAGTGCCCTCCTCCCTCCGACATTTCAGACATTTAGGGTCCTCCGCCCTCCCCCAGCCAAATAGGGCTCCTCGGGGGTAGTACACCCTGTGGAGTATCTTAAATTGTACCAGTCTAATTCTGGAGTCTATTGCAAATTCGCGTGGGTGCAACAGTATTTGGATCCAGTCCTCTGGTTCAATGGGCCCCACATCTCCCTCCCATTTATTTTTGAGACTGACCAAATCCGAACTGGCGAACACGTTAATCGCCTTGTACAGAATAGTGGTGACCTTGGCAGGGATGTGTTGTGGTAGTAAGTTGCTTTCCAGAGGTGTGTAATCTGGTATGTCGTCAAGCTCTTGCCCATGTGCATTAATGGCGTGAGTTAATTGCAGGTAGTGGTAATGTTCTGTGACAGATATTCTGAATCTCTGCTGCAGAGTTTCGAATGGGAGGATGGAACCATTCGCAATAATGTCTCCTATCGTGGTTATCCCAGCCTCTACCCACCGGGTCCATGCAGCCAACTTCCGTACCTCCTTCAACCCATAGTTGTGCCATAATGGTTGTGCCATAGTGATCCTGTTCCCCCAGCCTATGTGGGTGTGTGCCTGCCTCCAGATCATCGCGATATGGGTAGACATCGTTTGTGCGGGGGGCCTTGTTAGGGTCTGGTATGGTGTTTCCAGTGGTGGGGTGCCTTGGATAATGGGTTCCTCCGCTCTAATGTGTGGTTGTTCAGGGTCTCCATGAAGGAGGTCATTAACTACATTTACTTGACAGGCCCAGTAGTAGGACCTGAGGTGTGGGAGTCCTATGCCCCCTCCTAGATGGATCGTTGCAACGTGGCCAACGCGATTCGAGGCTGCCCCCCCTTCCATATCAGTTTCCTGACTAGGCGCTCTACTCGGTTAAATTCCGCGTTCGGTATGGCCAATGGGACATTCTGCAGTACATAAAGGAAGCGTGGAAGCGCCATCATTTTAAAGAGGGCCGATCTGCCCATGAGTGTGAGAGGAAGGAGCATCCAGTGCTGTACATCCCCGGCAAAGCGGTCGATTAGTGGGTGCAGGTTATGCGCTACATATTCCGAGAGAGTCCCCAAGACCCATATGCCTAGATAGTGGAAGCCTCCTCTCTAAACCCGATATGGCATGCCCCGGGGGATTGCCAGGTCATCACCCTTCGCTGGGAACAGGACCGATTTACCCCAGTCAACTCCGAGTCCACTGAATTCCCCAAAAGTCATCAACATTTGGGTTATGATTGGGCATGCGTAGTCTGGGTTTCGAGGTAGAGTAGCAGGTTATATGCATATAGGGATACCCTGTCCTCTCGTCCGTCTGGCCAGCAAAGGCCTGACCATGTAGTAACCTGTCGGAGCCATTGGGCAAGCGGTTCAATCGCTAGGGCAAATAGAAGGGGGGATAGAGGACAGCCCTGTCGGGTGCCTCTAGCCAGTGGAAAGCTCCTAGAGGTCTAGCCATTTACCCTGACCACTGCCATTGGCGCCTCGTACAGTAGTTGAACCCAGCTGAGAAAGGTCTCACCAATGCCCATGCGTCTCATTGTTGCCCACAGGCTTTCCCACACCACCGAGTTGAACGCTTTCTCGAAATCAATTGCTAAAAGAGCAAGTGGCGCGTTGATGCTCGGGGCTTTTTCCAGGAGTAGATGTAACCTACGTAGGTTAATTCTGGTCGATCTTTGCGGCATAAAGCCGCACTGGTCTGGATGAACCAGTGAAGATATGACCTGTTGAAGTCTATTGGCCAGTACCTTGGCCAAAATCTTTGCTTCGCTGTTAATAAGCAATATGGGCCTGTATAATGTGCACCGATCAGGGGGCTTTCCTTGTTTGGGAATAACCACAATGTTGGCCATTCGTAGGTCCAATGGAAGGGTGCCCTGTCCTTTGGCCGCCAGGAATAAATCCCAGAGGGGGGTCGCCATCTGGTTGCTGTCCAGCTTCCTCCAGGTCTCGGCCGGAAAGCCATTAGGGCCTGGTGTCTTCCCCGATTGTAGCTGTGACATGGCCTCCATGATTTCGGCCCCGTCCAGTTCCCTATCCAGATATGTTGTCTGCTGCTCCGAAAGGTGCGGGAGCACGATCTTGTCCAGAAAGGACGGATCTACCGGTGATTATTGGGGCAGTGTAGAGTGCGGCATAGAATTTAGCAAAGGCCTCCGCTATTTCCGGGTCTGTTTCGGCCAGTCCACTGGGGTCTTCTATGATCTGCCTGACATGTCTCTGCCCCTCCTCCCGATGTTCCAGCCAGGCCAATAGTTTGCCGGCTTTGTCACTGTGTTCATAGATTCTGGTCCTTGACTCCCTATGCGCTTGCTTTGCGTTACCTAGTGCTGTGTTGTGTAGGGTTGCTCTGGCCTTCACGAGGGAGCGGTGGGCATCAGGGGTGGGGTTCCTTTACGGCTTCCTCTGCCTCCATAACTTTCCTATGGTGTTCCCTCCTTTTATTACAGGTCCATGCCGTTATTTCCCCTCTAAGTACCGCCTTATGGGCTTCCCATAATGTCACTGGATCCTCTACCGAACCCGCGTTAATTTCAAAGAATTTGTTGTATTTTTCGGTGATGTGTTCCACGAATTCTGGAAGGCCTAAATAATAGTTATTTAGCAACCAAGTCCTGGGAGGCAGGGGTCTATCTGTCTGGAGCAGTATCTCCAGGGGAGAATGGTCAGATATGCCGCGGGGAACGAGTTCTGCTGCTTTTACCCTATACGCTTCGGGAGTCGGAAGGAAAAAGTAATCCAGCCTGGACAGGGACCCATGGGCTCCCGAGTGAAAGGAAAAGCCCTGATCTGTAGGGTGGAGGTCTCTCCACAGGTCACTCAGGCCTAGAGCTGATGCAAAGGTCGCTAGCCGTGTGGGCTTGTTTGGGTTTCGGTTCCGTATGTGGGTCCGGTCCCGTGTATTACACATAACATCATTAAAGTCCCCCCCCCCAAGGATCCATAGATCAGGCTGTTGTTGCGCCATCAATGCCGTGACATCCCTCAAGAGGGCATCCCTCAACCCCGGTGGGGAGTATATCGCCAGGATAGCCACCACCTCCCCCCACAGTGTGCCTCTGAGTAGCACGAAATGGCTGCTGGGGTCTAGTTCCACTGCCGTCAGTGCAAAGGGGTGCCGTTTGTGTAGGAGGATCAAGACACCCCGGGAACCCATTGTGTACCCTGCATGATAAGCTAATCGATAGTTAGTCCTGCGGAAGAATCGGCAGGTCGAACCCGCTAGGTTTGTCTCCGTAAGAAGAGCAATGTCAGGGGAACGCCTGTTTAGGAATTGCATTACAAGCCAACGCTTGATACTTGAGCCCATGCCATTTACGTTCCATGTGAGGATCCTTAGGGATCTATGACATTCAGCAACTACCATTGGGACATGTGCGTCTCTCCCTGTGAAGCCATTATGTTGCTGTGTGGCCATTTCTGTCTAGAAGTCCAATTTGTTGTGCCAGATGCGTGTGTGATATATATGACTGTGAGAGTACAGTGGTCGTGCCCGGTGGAATCGTGGGTGTTGGGCATGATATGTTTCGCAGTCTTGTGATGAAAATTAGAGTGGTGTAATTTCCCGGAACATTTCTAACATATAACAACTCCCCATCCCCTCTCCCCATACTCCTCCCCAACTTGAAGTATCTGTCGCCCGAACTCTACTGGCGCTAAAAACTATGTCGCCAGATCAACTTGATATAAACTGTTATTACTTTCCCACCGACTTACTACTCCTTCTTGGGTCAAGTGTCTGGAGTCGGGAGGGTGGCGTTCGCCGATGGCATGGTGTGTTGATTATGATTACATATAATGCGTTTG
Organism: Ambystoma mexicanum; assembly: GCF_040938575.1. Taxonomy (NCBI): domain Eukaryota; kingdom Metazoa; phylum Chordata; class Amphibia; order Caudata; family Ambystomatidae; genus Ambystoma; species Ambystoma mexicanum. The sequence goes on along the minus strand of NC_090923.1, from coordinate 1,467,255,622 downwards.
ATCCTTCGTGCGTAGGCGGCGGTGACCCCTTTCTGGTAACAGTCCAAGCAAGGTGTTTGTCACAGGTGCCTGCTTAGAAGGCAGTCGGTCTGTGTGCTCTTTTGATATTTCCTTCCGTTGTTTCGTTTAGCCAATGTCTCTGTTAATCGTGCTAGGGATTGGGGCCCCCATTAGGTTCGTTCTGATTCTCCAGTATAGGTTGTCGGGCGGGTCTTTCCTCCCTTGGTCTCGGTCTTCCCCTGCGATTTTGATCGGCCCTGGTCCAGTCTCCTCCAATGTGAGTCTCCGCCCATCTCCTTGCCTCCTGTGGATCAGTGAAGTGGACTGTCTTGCCTTCATGTTGGATCTTCAGCTATGCCGGGAACAACAGCCCATATTTCACATTCATAGAGTGAAGCTTCCTTTTGAAGTGTTCAAAGTACTGTCTGGCCTTCTGAACTTCGCGGGTGTAGTCCAGGAAGAAGGCGATCCTGGATCCATTATAAACCACCGTCCCTTGTGTTCTAGCCATCTGTAGGATGGCGCCTCTGTCGTGGTAATTAAGAATTTTCGCGATATTTGTCCTTCGGGGCGCACCCGGGGTTGGGTGACCCGTGGGCACGCGATGTGCACGTTCCACCGAGAAGAAGTTCAAGAAGGTTTTCGGCGCAAAGAGATCTGCCAGCCATTCCTCCAGTGAGAGTTCCATGCTGGGACCCTCTGTGCGCTCCAGCAGGCCTAAAATGCGAATGTTATTGCATCGGGACCTGCACTCTCCCTCCTCCACTCAGGCTTCCAAGGTTTTCAGGCAGTTCAGTGTTTGTGTGAGTTGCTGGTGCACACCACCTAGGTTGTCCTCCACACTAGATATTCGCTACTCTGCTTCTCCCGTTCGGGATGAGAGTTTCTGGAGGTCGTGGCAAACGAACGAGACCTCGTGGAAATAGTGTCCATTTTTTGCTCCATTGCGGTCATCACGTCCTTTAGGGACAGGGGTTCTTCCATTGGAGGGGGGTTGTCCCCGGGTCCTTCGCATTTGGTGCTGGCTGTGTGCTCGTGGCATATTGATCCATGGTGCTTTGCGTCGTGGTTTTCTTGTTTCTTTCCTTGCCCATGATGTGGAATCCCGCACGGGTGTGAATGTGAGGACCAAGGGTGGACTTGTCCCTCGCGGCATTGTCTGGGCCTCCACTTGTGACTGAGTTGCCCCTGCTATGTTACTTCCGTGTCGCAGTGTTCGTAACTGCGGCTTCAGCCTCCCCAGGGCTCGGAAAACGTTGTGATTGTTGAGCAGGGTCCGGCGCGGGGTTCCAGTCGTTATAAACGATTGTCTGTGGGGAGAGGGAGCTGCCTGCTCAGTGTTGGGGGCTTGGATCTTTCCGCCTCGATCACCTCCTGTCCACGCACCTCAGGTCATCTCACCCCAGGTCACCCACACTGCCTGTGTTGTTGGTCTAGGTGGTCCTGTCGCTGGTGGGTGTCCCGTTACGTTGTTCCTCCCTGGAAGTTCCTGCCGCCGCATTGGTATGCTGGGGCCTTACCTCGCAGCGGCCCACCAGTCAAGGGCTGTCGCGCAGGAGTCCCTTCCGGGCCGTGGGCGTCCCTTCAGGGGCCTCTCCCCTCTGGTCGCCAGCCCCCGGGGCGTATCCTACGCTTGGGTTGGCGTAGCGGGTATATCGGGCCCGCTCACCGTCCCCGTCCAGGCTTCTCGTCCGTGGGTGGCCCCGGTCGATATCACCAGCCGGGGACTTTTAGAACAAAGACTGCTTCAACAGGTTGGGATCACAGGCGGGCACCTTCCGTCCTTTGCTGTTTTTTAGTGCGTTTCATGCACGGTGGCCATTTTGTTTGCCGTCAGAGGTCCCACTCCGCTGTTTTCCGGCGCCGATATCTTGCTCCTCACGCAGCGGATTCGGTCCACTTCTCTGTCGTGTGCAGCCACTGGGTTCCACTGCAAAAAAATATCTTTTTTGGTGGAATCAACTTCCCAAATCAAAGGATATTAGCAGGATATTTTGGGTGGCCACGGGAGCACCTAGGAATCACGTCTCCATTGCGTGCTCGCTGGCCATACCCCCGCTTCCAGCTATCTTAATGCACTAATATCTTTCTATATTTCTTCTCGTTCTCATCGCTCCTCTTCTCAGTTCTTACTATAAGCTCCCCGTGCCCCTGTCTCAGTCTCGTTTTCGTTCCTTTGAACTCCTTGTCCCTCTTAGCTATCTCTTGCTCGAGGAGTTTAGCACTCTGACATTCAACTAACCCATTGCCAATGAATTATCCATACTTGTTATTTTGTTTTGTAAGGTTCTCAATGATTCTGCCCTGATTATCATGAATCAAATACCAACGTTGAGCTTTCAACCTATCACCTGTGTACCTGTAATTCCCGACTTTCCGTACAGTACCATTAATTGTATGGACAAATCTACATCCGCCTAAATTAACAACAACATCCCCAACTCTCACACCCTTATCCCACCAGGTGTCTAGACACCGGGTGATATTCGGAACATCGCAGGGCCAAACCACCAAGTACTATCTCACTCCCTGGCTTCCATTTCCACGTAATGGCACCTCTGAGACCCCCTCCCCAAGACCGCTCTTGTCCCATCACCCTGTCACCCCTGTAATTAGCACAGGGTAACAGCATTAATCTTTTACATCTTGGAGGTCATCTTTGTTTGGCGCTGCTGGAGGTGGTCGAAACCCTCCCCCTTCACCAGCTAGAGCTCGAAAGTGCTTCCCTGCCCCACAGCACTTTGCTGGGTCTATGAACTCCATTCCCCCTCCTGGTTACTTAGGGGATTCCGGATTCAGTTTCTTGAGTTTACATTGGCCTCTGACTCTGCATTAGTCTGCTGGATCTTTAATCTTCCAGGATCTGCATGTAGCGTCCTCCTGGATGCTCTGCGAGGGGCCTGGTGCCGCCTCACCAAAAATCTCCTGTGTGATGTCTTCTTCCGTTATATAAGTCTGTACTTGAACCTGTCGAGTTCGAAGGAAAGAGAGAAGGGAAAACCCCACCTATATCTCACTCTCTTGGTGTTGAGGGGGCCGCAGGATCTCCTCCTGGTCAGTGTGAAGGCTGATAAATCCTAGAATAATGTAATTGTGGAGGCTTCCCATTCAATGGTGTCTTTCTTCCTTGCCATGTCCAGTATTATTGTTTTCTTGGTATAGTAGTGAAATCTAGCCAGCCCGACCGTGGTCCTCTGGAGCCCCCTCCAGTTCTGTGTGCTCTGTCGATGGTGGTAAGGGTCATGTTGTCATCATTAAATAGCTTCTTCATGATGTTGTTTATTGCTTTGATTATGTCACTTTGCGTTTTGCCCTCTCTTTCCGGAAAACCAAAGAATCTTAGGTTACACCGACATTCCTGGTTCTCAAAGTCATCCATTTTCAATGCCCATTGCTCTACCCTCCTCTCCAGCTCTGAAATTCAAATGTCAATTTGGGTTTCTAAAATGTCTGTCGAACATTTATTCGCCTCCAGGTCTTGAATTCTGTCGTCCACTTTCTTGTCAAGCCCATCTAGTCTTTTACTGATGTCTGCTCTGAACCCCCTTATTTCCTCTATTAAGGCTGCCATGTCTTTCCATACGGGGTTCCTCATGGTTAAGGGCATGGTGGGGGGTGGTAGTACTGGAGTCTGATGGACGTTGGGCTCGTATTGATATTTCTGTATTCCAGCTCACAGGTGTAGGGTGCCCAAGAATGTTCTCTCAGGAGGAGGGATGCCTCCCCGTAGGGATGGTTATCGCTGTGGTGCCTTTGTGTAGTATACTGCACAAGTCTCTAGCCTCTGCTCTGCCGTCCTTTCCCCTGGAGTTGGGCCACCAAAGACCATCAGGGGGAGGGATTCACACAGTCATGCTGGTCGGGCCTGCTTCAGGCCACCGCTCGGGCCAATGCCGGGGGCTACGTGGCCTTTTTGTGTTTATCAGAGTGTGGGGGGGCTGCGGCTGAGACAGAGCACCACCCAATCTGCAGGACCCCTCTCCTCTAGAGTATCCTCTTCTATATTTTCCAGGTGTGTGGATCTAACAATGGGTTGAGGTTGGGGGGAGCTCGGGTGGCTCTGATGTAATATGGACTCCCCCGTGGGGTCAGGCTGAGGCTGCAGAAGTTCATGTTTGAGTCCCCCCTTTAGGTAGTGAACCAACAGGGCTTCTTGTGGGGCTTTGTCCCGTGGCCACTGCAGGTTTCACTCCATTCTCTCCTTCCTCCACCTGGCCTTCTTCACTGAGTTGTCTCCTCAGCCCCCCACAAGTCACTCACCAGGGGGGGAAGGCTGGCCCCACACCACACCGAGCCCATGCAGAACTCCTCCCCTCTCCTACATGTAGCAGGATGTCAGGGCCCCCTCCATCCTTCTTCTGTGGCACTGGGGGCACACTGGTGTCACCCCCAGGCAAGTCGGGGACAGCTCAATATTGCGTGGTGGCTGCTTCACCAAGGGCCTCTGTTGATTCCGTGTTCAGGTGTCCTCTGCCTGGTACTCTGGAGTAGCTCTGGGGCTGGGCTTGCCACGGCTACTCTGCCTCAGGCACCCTTTGTCATGATCCACAGAACACATCCCTTTTGGAGTTCCTGGTCCTTGTCACAACGGGGCTTGCACTCTTTGATACTCCCAACATGGCTGTCTAACGTGGTACGCCTTGCACCAGCTTCCACGTCAGACGTAGCACATTCCACAAATAGACCATGCCCCGCGGCCCTGCACGTCTCAACGCTATCGCTGGTAGTGACTAGACGTGTGCTCCGTAGTTCGCTGAACTATTCTCCTGTCCTTGGTTGCCAGAACCTCTAATTTCCCAATTCATTCCTCCCTCATCTCTTACCTTGTTTCCCGGATTTTGTGTACCTCCTTCGTGTACACTTCCTCGCTTCCTAGACGTCCTGAGCATCCGAGTATCCTGGAACGCTGAACGCACGCTGGAGTCAGAGGAGACTTGCGCGGGCTTGTACAAAACCCGATCCGTGCGCAAGAGACTTCCTCCAAGAAATCCTGCAAGGATCGATCTCAGGTGAAAAGGGGGGAATTCCGTGACAGTTTGAGACGCCTAACCACGGAAGTTGAAACCAACATGGAACAGGCCGTTCAGGATCTCATGCGTGGCATGCAAGAATTAACGATCGAGGTGCAGAATTTAAAGGTGGAAAACGCTGCATTGAAACAACTAGTTTTGTCCCGCGATTCTGCCACAAAGGAAAGCGTGCTACTGGGTGGCATTGTTGACAAATACGATGGGTCTGCAAAAACCCTTCGTGGATTCCTTGACTCTTGTTTAGTCCACTTTACCTTTAAGCCCTTCTATTTTTTATAACTCCCAGGGCGAAGGTCGGCTTTATAATCTCGCACATCTCCAGGAATGCACTGTCTTGGGCTACTCCTTTAGTCAATTCTGGAGATGCCTCCTGGATGATTACGATGGATTCATAGAGGCCCTTAAGACCATGTTTGATCGCCCAGAACAGGTCTATAGTGCCCAGGAACGTCTACTTGACTTTCGGCAAGGATCCCAGGACATGCTTACGTATGTCACACGATTCAAACAATTGGCCAAGGAAGTGGATTGGTCTTCAGAAGCAAGCTTTACTCTTTTCCAAAGGGGGCAAAATGAAGAGATAAAAGACGAATTAGCCAGAGTGGCTCGTCCAAGTTCATTCCAGGCCCTTATGGATCTTGCCATGCAGATAGACTTTCGTATCCAGGAAAGGAAGGCAGAGAGGAAAAAGACCAAGATGCCTTTCCAGAAGGTTTCCCTTAAGACCTCATTGAAACCCGACCCTACTCCAGTCTCTGGTTGCGATCCAGAACCCATGCAAATAGGGGCCTTCCGTCGATCCATATCCCCGCAAGAAAGGATGAGAAGGATCCACACGGGTTTATGCATGTATTGTGCCTCGGATAAACACCTAGTTAGAGAATGTCCTCTAGCCCCTCCACGGAGTTCAGGAAACGCCAGCTCCTGATCCTAGATGGAGCAAGGCTTCGGGAGAGAGATGTTTGCTACACATCTATTCCCCCTTGAACTCTCCTGGACAGAACAATCTACTGATTCTACAAGCCTTCCTATCGTCATCCGAGAATGAGACCTACCCCATTTTGGCCTTGGTGGATTGTGGGGCTATGGGAATATTCATTGATCAAGATTGGGTCTTTAAACACCACATTCCATATGAAACACGAAGTATCATGTAACCTGTGGAGGCGATCGATGGAAGACCTCTCTCTTCAGGACCTATATCATTGCAGACCAAAGAAATCCAACTCTCGATAAACCATCACCAAGAGTTGATCAAATTCGACTTCATCAAGTCAGCCCATTACCCCCTGGTTGCAGAAACACAATCCTTACATCCATTGGGCAGCAGGATCCTTGTTTCTTGGTTCTGAGTTTTGCATGTCTCACTGTCTATTCCCGGATTCCTCCTTGACAACTTCTGAAAGCACGCCAACAGACCAGCAAGGCCCACTCATGGTTTCAAACGTCATACAGGTTCCTAGGGCCTATCAGGAACACGCTGATGTGTTTTCAACTGCTATAGTCCAGGCCCTACCCCCTCACAGACCTGAAGACTGCGCTATAGATACAGAACCTTCAGCAGTGATTCCTTTTGGGAGGATGTTCTTTCTATCCGAATCGGAAAAAAAGGCCCTTAGAGAATACTTGGATACCAACCTTGAAAATGGCACCATAAGACCATCTAAATCTCCAGCTGGAGCTTCGTTGTTTTTTGTTCCCAAGAAAGACACTAAAGAGCTTAGACCTTGTCTTGATTATCGTGGATTGAATCAGTGCACCCTCAAGGACCGCTATCCCTTGCCCTTAATCTCTGATATCCTGGAAGCGGTGAGAGGAGCTGTAATCTTCACGAAGTTGGATCTCAGGTGTGCCAACCATCTGATCCGTATCAGGGAAGGAGACGAATGTAAAACAGCCTTTAGAACACCCCTTAGTCACTTTTAGTACTTGGTCATGCCCTTCGGGCTTGCAAATGCCCCCGCAGTCTTCCAACGCTTCATGGATAGGGTGTTTTCTGACATGTTGTTCCTCTTCGTCATCGTTTACCTGGATGATCTCTTGATTTACTCCAAGGACCCTCAAAAGCATGAAGAACATGTAAAGGAAGTTTTGCAACGGCTACGTGAACACAAACTCCTAGCTAAACCCGAGAAATGCCTTTTTCATGTCACTTCTGTTCATTATCTAGGATTTGTTCTTAGTCCAGAAGGAATAGGAATGGACCATTCAAAGGTAAAAGCTATACTATCTTGGCCTGTTCCCACTTCTGTGAAACAGATTCAATCCTTCCTGGGGCGTGCCAATTTGTACCGGAAATTCATACCATCCTTTTCTGAGATAGTTCAACCGATCATTACATTATTGAAAAAAGACACCCCCTTCCTCTGGACCCAAGCCCAGCACAAGGCATTCCAATGATTAAAAACAGAGTTTACTCAAGCCCCTATCCTTGCTCAACCCAATATTAATCGACCATTCCTAGTGGAGACGGATGCCTCTAACTACGCCATAGGAGCAGTGTTAAAGCAGGAATTTGAGGATAAATTAGAGCACCCCATTGCTTACCTCTCACAAACCCTAACTTCCAGCGAGACTCATTACTCTGTTTTGGAAAAGGAACTGTTGGCCATCCGTCAAGCCTTCCCCGAATGGCGGCATCTACTTCTGGGAGCTAAACATCCTGTCCAGGTCCGTACGGACCATCGAAATCTTTAAGTTCTGCAATCTATGGAATGTAGGAATAGCCGTAAAGCCTGTTGGGCCTTCTTCTTTGGCCAGTACCAGTTCCACATCCATCATGTCCCTGATTCATAGAACATAATTATCGACGTCCTGATTACGAAACTCTTGAAGATCGGGCCTACCCAAAGATGTTTCCCCACACAATTTGTGTAGCTCAAGCAGTCAGTCTCCTGGAAGACATTCAAATGCAAACCCAGTCCTCTGAAATCTGGAAAGAATTCACAGGAAAGAATCAATGGAGTCTAAAAACTAGAGACAGATATTTGTTCAAGTACAATGCCCTGGTCATTCCCACACAGAGACTGCAACTATGGATTATTAACCTCTGTCATGACACTCTTCACTCCGAGCATCGTGGCGTCACCAACCCCCTTCGTCTCGTACAAAGACAATTTTGGTGGCCCAAAATGAAAACAGACATTCAACGGTACATTCAAGCTTGTGCATTCTGCAATCAAAACAAACATGATAGCAAGAAACCGGCAGGTCTCCTACTTCAACCTACACTACCCTCTAGGCCCTGGGAGTTCATCGCTACGGACTTTATCGTGGAATTACCACCATCTAGGGGCTATACAACAATCATGGTCACCATTGATTTATTCACAAACATGGCCCATTTTACACCATTGTACAAATTGCCATCTTCCTCAGAACTCGCTGGCATTTTCCTGGAACATATATTTCGCCTTCATGGACTCCCTTCCAAGATCCTATCAAATCGAGGACCTCAATACATCTCTCAATTCTGGAAACATCTATGTCGTATTCTAGGAATCCAATGTGCTCTCTAATCGGGTTATCACCCACAGACTAACAGAGCTACAGAATGTGTAAACCAGACCCTGGAACAATACCTTCGTTGTTTCGCCACCAAGGTACAGGACGACTGGTCACTCCTTATACCCGTGGCTGAATTCACTTACAACAACTCTGATCATTCGGCAGTCAAGACCAGCCCTTTCTATTGCAGCCAAGGATTCCACCCGTCAGTTCTACCTTCCATTCTCCCACATCCCACACCTTTACCAACAGTTGACTCCTGGATTGAAACTCTCATCAATGTTCACAAGGAAGCCAAAGAACATTTAGAAAAGGTCCGGACTCACGCTAAACATTATGCGGATACCAAAAGAAGACCAGGGCCTTCTTATGCCATCGGTGATCAGGTCTGACTGTCCTCGAAACTACTGCCTCGACATTTACGACCAAACAAACTAGCCCCCCGTTACTATGGACCTTTTTCCATAAAGGAAATCATAAACCCAGTCTCATTCCGGCTCAAGTTACCAGACTCCTGGAAGAAGATTCATCCAGTTTTTCACACTTCTTTATTAAAACCTTACATCCGATCCTCCCGGAAATCCTGCAGACCCAACCCTGTGGTTGTGGACAATCAGCTGGAATATGAAGTATCCAGAATATGCGACTCCAGGTATAAACGGGGTCAACTTCAGTATTTGGTTGAGTGGAAAGGATATCCTCCGAGTGAAAGAACCTGGGAACCACTTTCTAATCTGAATACCCCCCAATTGCTCAGAAGGTATCATCTCATACACCCGGGCAAACCTGGTGGAACAAGTTTTCGGAGGAGGCATGCTGTCATGATCCACAGAACGCATCCCTTTTGGACTTCCTGGTCCTTGTCACAACGGGGCTTGCACTCTTTGATACTTCCAACACGGCCGTCTAACGGGGTACGCATTGTACCAGCTTCCACGTCGGACGTAGCACATTCCACAAATAGACCATGCCCCCGCGCGTCTCAACGCTATCGCTGGTAGTGATTAGACGTGTGCTCCGTAGTTCGCTGAACTATTCTCCTGTCCTTGGTTCCCAGACCCTCTAATTTCCCAATTCATTCCTCCCTCATCTCTTACCTTGTTTCCCGGATTTCGTGTACCTCCTTCGTGTACACTTCCTCGCTTCCTGGACGTCCTGAGCATCCGAGTATCCTGGAACGCTGAACGCACGCTGGAGTCAGAGAAGTCTCGCGCGGGCTTGTACAAAACCCGATCCGTGCGCAAGAAGACTTCCTCCAAGAAATCTTGCAAGGAGCGATCTCAGGTGAGAAGGGGGGAATTCCGTGACACCCTTTTTCTATCCTTGGCTACGAGGGGCTGGATTGCACCCCTGTGCTCCCCATGCTCTTATCTCGCCACCGGACTCCCTTCCGAGCACCTCGGGAGATTGGGGGCTGGCTGGGCGTGGGGGTTCTAATCCCTAACGGGCTGGGGGGGCTCTAATCCCCAACGGGCTCGGGGGAGAGGAGCTGCACAGAGGGATCACCACATCTCTGCGCCCCCTGGTGGCCAAATGCACTTGTCTTTCTGATCATCTGATTAATAGTGATACTAAATAGTGTCATGCCTAGGCGGCCTGCTTGGTCCCTGTGGGGAAGGTGGAGACATGTGGGTATACACGGTCTCTACTCACCCAAGATGGCGGCTGGTGTGCTGTGTAACAGTATAGTCTTTTCCAGCAGTCATATTGGCCTGGCTCTACCCCCAACAAAGGTGGAGGCTTATCACTGTTCTTCGCCCGCACAGAGTCACGTTGCTTCTCCTATGGATGCCACACTCCGTAAGTTTGTTTAGGATTTACTTACTACCTCTATCCTGATATATCTACTGGCGCCCTTCTAACCCTGTCACTATCTTATCTTCTGATAGTTATTTACTCTGCTCCGCGGAACTCCGACAGTATCGGGTCTCATCTGCTGATCTACATGAGAGATCGAGAAACTCTGTCTTCTTCGGTACGAGCTAGACAATTCTTTCTTGAACCATTCAGTATAAATCCAACCGTATCCTTACTTTCCAGATCCTTTCATTCCCTTTACAGCTCGGACACGGCAGTACTCACCCCACTTCCATTCTCTACCTGAAACTTCCGGTTTTGATTCTCCGACCACAACAGGCTTCCTCTATCAGTGCTACACAAGAAAATGAAGTGCTGGGTATGGTTCCCTGTTCCTTCTCTTTGCATCCTCAATATCCTATCGTTCCTCCCTCAACTCTTACTCTTGTTATTTGCTTGCTACTTTAGTTCAGGAGTCCTGCAAAAAACCCAGAAAACCCTGAAAAGACATCCCGCTGAGAAATTAGAGAGCCATTCGCAGCAGGTATTGGATTTCTTCCCATAGGCTATCAGTATGCTTGCCTTACCATACTCGACACTGGTTCTCTATTTACAGCTACACCACGGGAATTCCCAATTCAGACGACCGTGTGAAAATTGAAATTAACTCCTCCTCTGAGAAAGGATTCCTGGTGATTTCACCTAGGGTTTTTGTCCCCACAAGTGTTTCCCGAGAAGTTCACCCCCTCTGTGCCATTGTAGCACAGAGCAGGAGGGTGACTAGGTAAATTCTCCCAGCAACTGGACTGCGACATCTGAAACACGTCGGTGAGCCCTTTTTGTTACCCATATTTGTGTTATTAGTTCAAAGTGACACTAATCATTACAAATAGTGTGGTACAATCTTTGTATCATTTAGTTATTTTACTTGTACTTGTCTCTTAACCATCACACTTGCAAGAACACCCTTGCACTCACTTTTGGCTGTAAAGCAAGGGGGTTTATTAGTGACTTTCAATAGCCTGAGACTCAGCTGAGGCTAATCCGATCTAATTTTGGCTGTGAGACATGGTTGTGTTTGACTGCCAGCCAACCCCAGTTCCTCATTTTCTCCAGGGGGGTATGAAAAGCTCCTGGCATCAAGACAAACAATTAAGTGTAACAGGTGCTCTGCAGCTCCTAAGGGGACACAACCTCTGGATACAAATACAAAATGTTGAAGGATGACTTACCTTTGTCGTGGTAATGCCATCCTCCTGCGTAGTATTCTTGCAGGACAGCTGGAGCGCTCCAGCTCTGTAGGATGTCATCCACCTGGTGCTGTTTGCGCCAGGTCAGTGACTGGCACAGCATCTCCCGTGCCTTCTCCATGTTGAAGTCCCGTGCTCTCAGAAATCGTAGTATGTGCTCATCTTTAGGGATCTGAAGTAGATGGAAAAACACTCATTATAGAGATCACAGAGATTTTAGCACACAAGTCACCCTCAATAGCCGTACACAAAATAGCATGACAACTCATCAAGGAGAGGGCAAGTGTGCACACTTTATTGAACTTTTTAATGATTTATTGATGATTGCATCCAAGGCCATATGGTACATGGTTCCTTTGGCTTTAGACATCACAGCAAAGATATATGGTCTACTGCAGGGGTCTGTAACCTGTGTCTCTCTAGACAGTTTGCACCAAGCCTCCCTTGATGCCTCACCATAAACTATGCTGGCAATGGCTGATGGCAGCTGTAGTCAAAAACATCTGGACAGCCAAGGGTTACATACCTCTTGCAAGTGGGAACATGCCAGCTGTCAATAAGGAAGGTCTGACGTATCCTGTTTACTCATTTCAACAAGGTTTTGTGATGCTAGGCATATCACTTTCTCTTGCCGTGCCTCAGTTCCCCAATCTAACAACATTCTGAGCACCAGCATTAATACCTGCACCACCTAACTCTGGTGCTAAGGATACCATTAACTGTTGTGTTATGTTATTTACAATTTGATACAAAGCCCCACGCAGTGGGGCGGTCCAAAACACTGAGCTAGTGGAAGAAGGGCACAGAAGAGGTATGGGGGAAATCCTCAAGCAACACCCACTGGGTCCCTAACCTAGGGCGAGGGATTGTCACATAGATTCTCATATGCCCATACACCCTATTGCTATCTATGGTAACAAGACAGCTATAAAACCCTATGCAGCAGTCACAGGAGCACCCAAAGCCCCACCATACCCACAAACACCCATGACCACCAAGAAAGTAGAAACCGCCCCCGCCCCGGGGCACCGGGCCGTGCCGCGTGTGGCTGTCTGTGGTGTCCCACGGCTGCCGGCGCGGGACGGCCCCGGAGCGCGGGCCCGGAGGAGTCAGAATCCCTTGAAGATACTACTTATCTTAAGGTTAACCCTCTCAGAAAACCATTCCAGCTCCTGAAATGAAGTCCTCCCAAACAAAGTAACAACCTTTCAAAGTCAACAGCAAGCAGGAAATACATTTCTTTCTTTAGCAAAGATACCAGGGGAAACATTTATGATTATGAGTAATACTTGTGCAGATCACAGACGTTTTGCAGATACAAAGTTATGTTCAAACAATGGGAAGTTCACTCATGCAGTCTGCAAGCGGAAGGAAATAAACAAATACTGTTCTCTTACTCTGGCCAGTGTTGTAGTGGATACACATTTGCTGTGACAAAGAAATTGCAAGTATAGTGAAAAGCATCACATACCTACCAGAGGGTTTTCTGGCTCTAGATGTACACTCAGACAGCAGGGGGGGGCCATGTTAAATCAGAGAATGGCAGCAGAGGTTCATGGGTGATGGAAGTAGATCTTACACATGTCCAGGGACCCTCTGTAATCCAAGATGGCAGGAGGTCTTAATGTAACCCCTTGCCACATTGCTTCATACCCACATGACTTCAAGCACATGGCCCAATCCCAACACATGATAGCCCACTCTACAAAGTTAAATCAATTTCTCTAAGCACCACCCCAGAGGTGACAAAAACAGGTTAAAGCTTAGTGTGACAGGATGGAATGCTTGGGAATGAGCTGGAAGAAGGTGTTTTGAGGAGAATGGTGAGCCAGTGGTTTAGTGAGGAGAAAGGAGGTTGGAGGAGAGAGTTGGAGGATGGCAGAGAAGAGCTGAATTGGAGGTGGAGAAGGGTTTCAATCAGTAAGGAATGTTGTTAGAATAGGGGGATTATTAACAGGAGAAAGAGTCACTTGTGGGGAAAAGTTAAATCTGGAGAAGTTATTAAAGGAGGAGGGGTACCATCTAGAGAGAGGTACACTAGTGAAAATGGCTTCTTATCTCAAAAGAGTTGTCAAAAACTGTATGAAGGAGGTGGAGGGTTGTTATCAAGAGTGGAATAAATAGCAAAGGAGATGTTGGCTGGAGACAAGAGGCTGAGGAAGACAGAGAGAACAAGGAATGGGGGCATATATATAGACCAGGGCCCATTAGAATCCCAAGAGGGAGAATTGCTTGAGGGAGAGATGGAGCAGGGTCTGAGAGAGGCTACCAAGAGGCTATAGAGAGAGAGCTCTAGTGTTGGATCAAATAGATGACCAAAAAGACAAGGTAGAAGGAAGTTTTTATGATTCATTCGTTCATTTTGTCATTTGTTATAGCGCCTTTAACCATAATTATGGTCCCAACGTGCTTTTGTTTGAACGCCCTCGGAGGGACAGGAGTCCAAGAATTTGGGAGGTGCTATTATGCATGTGTGCATTTCAGCCATTAAAGATATGCAAGGTTGGCCAAGACCCTGGTAGTCACCTATTTCTAAATGAAGCGTGTATGGGGGCAGCAGAGGTATACTATGGAGTAAAGGGGGGATAGTGTTTAAGGAGATAGAGGGTTATTTGGGAAGCTACAGTTTGAATTTGAATTTTAGGCAGTAAAAGTAGCTTCATTCTTATGGTAATAGTGTTTGTGTTATATCATCATTATGTTTATTTTCAGAAATGCAAATTACATTCCATAAAAACAGTACAAAATGCAGGATACAATACAAATGGTACAATAAGGACAATATCTATAAAATCTCTAAAAAGACCCCAAAACAGTTCACGTCCTAACACATTAATGATCATACAGATTCACTTCTCATGTCATACTTTTATGCATATACGTTTCCTCAGGTAACAACCCACTTCGGGTGAGTCAGCCCACAATAAATATAATAAAGCAGGCCGATACTGGACAAAACCCATTTCAAGCAGTAAAGGCTGTAGGACAGAACCTCTCACTTTTGCATATAGAGGACAAAAAAATGCCAAGTGTGCAAGATCCTCGTATGGGGCATCACACAGAAAGCAAGACCGATTGGCATCCACCCCCTGGCCACGCCGCCACTACTGCCCGTAATGGAGCACAATCAAACCATGCCCTAATTATGAGTACATGGTGTGTTGGAAATTCTGCCCACAGCAAATACTTCTGAACACCAGCGGACATAATGGTCATTAACCCTATGGTCTTAGGTTTCAGCAGGTCCCCACTTTCTCTATTGGAGCTCACATGCTCATAGAAACGGGCGGTCCACAATTTTATCTCACCTCGGGAGAGCACACTGGGGTGGGATCAAGTGTGTAGTGTTAATTACCCTCAGTTGTTTCATAATGTGACACAACCATGAGACCTTACCACCAAAATCTTTAGCAATCATGGAAGTGATCAATTCATGAGTGAGAATAGCTCTTTCATTGCCCCAAAGCCTATGCCAGTGCAGGACGGGCTGCAAGGAAACCACATGCCCGATTGACCTGCAGACCAACTCCATGTATACTCCATAATTCGGAGCTGACATTGGCAGGCCCAACAGTTTCTTGAAAAAATGATTCTCCACTATTTGAACAGCTTCAGGGTTAGCATAGCCCCACAGCTCCATACCAAATCTGAAGTATTGTTCCGGGTTTGTTCAGGGTTCAACTTCTTCTGTTAGCGACCACAGTATAACACCATTGGGGAGTGTCACGTCAGTGTGGTGATTAGTGGAGGAACCAATACTCCTACCTCCTTGGTTACCAAAAGAAAAAATATTATGGACCACACATTGACTGCGCCACACAAGATCCAATTTGAATTCAAAATGTTTTATCTGTTGTAAGCAATTCAAACAAAACAATTTTGCCCATTAATTGTTAACACGTGTTTCGGCCTCTCCAGGGTCCTTATCAAAACAAAAAGATTTGGGCAATTATATCATGTCCATAATAACAATGGATTAAAAAAAGTCCTGGTGTAATCCCTTCTAAGAAGGCACACAGCACTCCCCGCGTTGGCAGTGCTGAAGTCTGGCTGAAATCTGGCCACCGAGGCTGCCTTGCCTTTGTACAATTTGAGCAATACGTTGATTGGTCTGGCTCTAAACAGGATCATTGCCCTGGTAACTCCCTGCCCCCTTCCCCAGGGCCTGCTTGAACCATACAGCCTGTTTTCATATATGGGCAGTGGCACAGAAACTGGCAGGAAATCTGACCCCAGGTAGTCGAAATGATCGACCCTGGGGATCACATTGCTCTTACAATGCATAGCCCTAAATGTAACCATGCACCCTCCATTCCAACAGAGCATTACTGCTGACTTTGCTACATTTACCACTAGGTCTAACCAGTCCATAAAAACAGCATAGTCAGAGATGAGGGACTCCAGAGCTCTCGGCGTACGCGCCATCAGGACAGATTCATCTGCATATACAAGAACTGGCAGAGACCGACCACCTATCCTGGGTACATCAGGAGAAGTGTTTGTAGAGGCCATTAATTTGCTAGCATAAAAGGAGAGGCGCCAGGACACATCCCTGGCACACCCACAGTTCAACTGTGAAAAAACATGTACAGTGTATATTGGCGCCACTCCTTACAATCGCATGCGTGGATTCATGCAGTCTGGCCAAAAGATTCACCAAATCTGGAGGGCAGTTCAGTGACCTGAGTACATCCCACAACTTCACCTTGTCAAAAGCCGTGCTCAGGTCCATAAATGCCAAATAGATAAAAAGAGAACAAACAACTCAATTACCCCTCTTTCAGTCCACCTCGATAGCTTGTCAGAAAAGGACTTATGGATATGTTATCTATTTCACATATCCTATACGAATCATGGGTTGCCAAACCATTTACACATAAATTAATAAAAATGTATTAATTTATGTGTAAATGGTTTGGCAATCCATGATTCGTATAGGATATGTGAAATAGATAACATATCCATAAGTCCTTTTTCTGACAAGCTATCGAGGTGGACTGAAAGAGGGGTAATTGAGTTGTTTGTTCTCTTTTTATACATTGTACCCCTGGTCCTTTTGCAACTTGATCCCCTTAAACAAAAAAACGGGACCGACCCAGTATTTCTCCTGCCAAATAGATAGGCATTTCCCTTACATAAAGCGAGTGTGCGGTTACAAGATAGAGATTGAGAACCTGCGCTGCCGTGCCCAACCCCGGCCTGAATCCCAGCTGAACCTGAGAGAGAACCCCACTATTCGTGTCCCATTTCTCAGGGTGGGCCAGAATGGCATAACCTAGGATTTAAAAAAGAGTCTAGAAGCGATATAGGCTGTATGATGTGTGAGATGCCCGGGGTCCCTTTTTATAGATCGGCTGGATTGCGCTAGGCCATGAGGGAGGTGCCGCACAGATAGCATTAAAGCCCTGGCCCAGAACAGCAGGCCAGAAATCTGGAGCCATGATAAACAAATCTGCCGGGACATTATCTGGACCTAGAGCTCGGTTACAGAGTTGGCAACCTATAGCTTTCTTAATCTCATCCACCAAGAAAACAATACTTGTCTCATTGCCGCCAATAGCCTTGCACCCTGTGCTACCCACAGTAACAGGACCACCGTGCTCAGTCCCCCGACAGGCACTATGTAAGGAGGAAAAATGTTCCAGCCAAGTCTTATCAGGCACATTGCTGACCGGGATATCTAAGTTATATTATATAGGGGACCACGCTGGGCGATCTCCCAAAAATGTTTTGTATCATTGTCCCTGGAAGCACCAACCCAGGTATCCCAGCCTTCTGCCTCACTGGCCCTTTTCCTGGTAGCCAGAACCCTCTTATAACGGGACCTGGCACTAATAATAGCATTTTTAGAACCCCGTGGGCAGCTTAGAATAGAAAGAAGGTTCGACTTGGCTTCAGTACACTTCTTATACTGCCCTTAGCCATGGTTTCGCCACAAGGACAGATTTTTAAAGGTGCAAGCAGCAACAGGTGTGGAAGATCAGCCCATCCTCCTCCTCCGCACAGCTAGCACTCCCAAGTCTGAGGCAGAGACTGCCCTTAGCTGCAGTGTGCGAGAGGAGAAAGGGGTTAGCTGTACAAAGAACAGTGTCTATTTCCTGGGTTCCATCTTTGTACAAGCAGCAGTGCTACATTTCACATGAGATCTAAGTGCTTGATGAATGCATAAAACTCACACTCTGAGAGGTTCTTAGAGTGAGAGATTACCATCCCTAGTTCCTTCTAGTGCCAAAATAAGGACCACATTGTATTATTACATGTGGCAGCCAGGCCCATGATCCTGTGCTTTTAGAGTTACCTGCCGTGCCAACCACGAGCAAGGGGTCCGAGGTGCCTGGTAGTCCTCCTGTGGGATGATCACTGTGATTTTCCCAAGGTGTATTTTAAGTTTGATGCATTGCCCCCCTCCAAGCCCATATTAGTGCAATATCTGGCCCACTGTCAGCATTTGTTCTAGGTGCGAGTTGCTGGATTTACCTCCTGATTCCTCCATGTGTCCTTGGCGTACCACAAGGAAAGTTGGATGTCGGAGCAGAGTGGATGAAAGGAAAGAAAAGGCTAGTAGCTGACAGATGGGCAGGTGGGGGAGTATGTGCGGGGGAGGGGGCTGCAGGATGAAATGTGTGTGCGATAGGCAGGGAGTGGGCGTGGGAGGCAGGGGATCAGGAAGTCAGGGGGAACAGCCAGGTGTTGAGGGCTTTCCTGAAGGCCAGGTGATCCTCTATGAGGCGGAGCGCGAGGGGGAGAGAGTTCTAGAAAGTGGGTGCTAATGGCGCCGCGGTAATAGCGGCGTAAATGGGTGGAAAGTCACCATATGTACCTCCAGCTCAAAGCTGGAGACAAAGCTGGGCGACTTTCTGACTAATAGCATTACTGCTGCATTTCTACCGCTGCGCCCAATTTATGATGAGGCCCAATTTCCCCTGTACATAATACTAGTTTAGGGGAGCTTTCCTTCTATTTCGGTTATTGAAAATAAACCTTAGTCTTGAGAACTGCATCTCGGTGTCAGCTGCTTCGAGCCTCCCACACAGCTAAATGCTTACACATTATAAAGTGCACTATCTCCTCAAGAGGTATCTTGGTGATGACATTTTCTGTTGAGAAAGTGGCCGGCCATGCAGCCAAGGATAGTTGAATGAAAAGCAAAGATTCTGGTCTTCACGGGTCCCTTTTGTCAGACCCCAGAGCAGTCCTCCCAGCTATATAGAATCATGCCCGAGTTCCTGAATTGATCCACTAGGTGGCAGGACTTTCTTGACTATGGACTATAAATCAGAGAGGAAGAAAGTCACTAACGTTTTAGAAAGTGGACAAGGGTAGAGAAGATTATTATCTTTCTTTGTGGGGCTCATTTAATACCTTATATGACTAATAGAGAAGTAGGGAAGAGAGGGGGAAGGGGAAGAGGGAGCCCCCCTTTTTTTCTCTTCTTCTCTTCTTCCTTCTCTTTTCCTTTCTTATTGTTTCATGTGTTGTTTTGTATGTTTATGTGTGGAAAATTGTATTTTGTAGATGCTTTTTTTCACATGGGAATTGTAATATGCTGTGGTTTTAAATGGTAAGGTCTAGTATGATTGTAGATTTAGATGAATGGTATTATAGTTGTATAGATATTGTTAGTTACAATTAATTGTATTTGTTTTATTTTGCTGAAGCCTATGTGATGGATATGTATTTTGATGAAAGCCTAATAAATATTTTTTTTTTAAGAAACGAAAGTGTACCAAAACCCACCTTTTCAAACAATTGCACACCTCCTAACCCTACCTCTTACCACTGGTCATGAAGCACAACCGTAAGGCAGATCTGGAAGACTTTAAACTGTAAGCTTTGTTGCTTGCTTGTAGTTCCTGCCTCGCTGAGACCAGACCTCCTACATGCAACTCTGCGATGGAGGATAGCTATGTGTTGTGTGTTCACCATGCTTTTAGGAACTTACCCCCGCGTTCCCAATGCCATGCTGATCTGAAATGTACTAAGACTTGTAACATTGAGCCCCTGCCTGCTCCCACTTTCCTCTTGAAGTGCTACAAAGCGACTTTGTTCGCAGATAGCGTCATGCAAAACACCAATACATACAATAAAATAAACATATATACTTGTGCACCAATGCACCTATTGTTTATTGTAAAAGTTGGGCAGTGTGTCGCCATTGGTGACCCTGGTAGACTTCATTATGTCTCCTAGAGAATTTGAATGGATAGAGAAAAAGTTAAAGCAGTGCCTACTACCATAACAATAATGCAAGTCCTGACGTTTTCAGGCGTTTATGGTTGATTTTTTTTCAAAACCCATTCACCGAAGTCTCCAAAACCACAGTAAAACTATTGCAAAATAACATCCCAAAATGACAGCGGATCTATGAAAAACCAGTCAAGAGCATATCTATATATTTTTTGTAAATCATAAATAATTTCTTCCAACTACACATTTACAAAAAAATATTATTGAATAGCATCGTGACTCGCATGAGTGGGTCATCCAAGGAAAACAAGAACAAAAAACCTAGTAAAAAATCAAATTATGGGGGCCTCAGCTTTGGAAACAAATACAAAAATAGCTACAAACGAAAAGCATCTGCACACAAGCCAAAGATGTAGAATGCAGCCTGTTGGTGTACTGTTACTATTAACATTCAAACCATGGTAAACTGTGGATGTCGTCATCGAGCTTGCCTTGGGCATTGTCAATTTCCTTACCACGTTAAAGCATTTTTGTACCTTTGAAACATCAGTCTACTGCTATTGATAAGAAGCAATATTTGGTGGCAGAGATTACTGAAAACAATAATTACGGGTCTAGGCTCACAATTTGTGACCATGTTTTGGTCCGCCACAGTAATTCTGCTGCAGTTATTCCTATGGACTCCAATTAAACGGGGACTAGTTTAGTTTAGTTTAGTTTATTATTTGTATAGCGCCGCCTGGCCCTAGGGCATCCAGTGGTAATACCGCCGGACCAAATGGAGGTAACGGTATTTCCATTTGGTGGTATCTCGGTGTATTTACTGCTGAGATACCACCAAACTTATAATGAGGCCCTAGAGAGATGAGAAAATGTGGAAGAAAGAGAGAAAGACAAATAAAGCAAAAGAAAAGGAGATGGATGCCCTAATGGAAATGTCCTTTGACTCAGCTGTTGCATGTTGGTTTATGACAATGGTTTGTGTACAATCTGTGGCACAAACACGGTATCTTCGAATGGTTAATGAACGATGAAAGCATATACACCACCCCACTACAAGGCACAGAATGTCTCAATTCTATGTCCTAGGCATTCCGTATTACACACCAACACTCCAGGTCAAGAAGAGATTGTCCCCACTAGGAGGTACAGGTCTTGGCCAGGACCAGTAACACACAGGAAGGTCCTGGCCTCCAAGGTAACAACCCCTCCCACTACTCAATAATGCAGGCCTTTCCCACACCCCTCCAAGACACAGGTCTTCCACACTCCAAGACACATTATCCAAGACACAGGCTTTCCCCACTCCCGGGCTTGCATGCAGCACGATTTACCTTCTCTGGTTTCCACTCTCCAGCCTCAGACTATGGGATAAAGACAGGAGTGTTCGGATTAGTTCTAGATACGAACCTGGACACCATTATTAGATCTCAGAACAGACCTGGGTTTTGAAGATGCTTAATATTAATACATTCAGATTTTTAAAACATATTCCTGGAGCCACTACTTGGGTGGAAGGAAATCCAGATCATATAACATGAGGCATGACTGCACCTTTCCCACACTTACCGGATGAGCCCATTCTCCAGCCCAACCCATTACAATAAAGCACTTTCGCAGTCATCATAGCTAGGAGGAGAGCATGCAGAAGGTTTACCGGACGTTGACCTACTTGGTCAAGTGCCTTTGCAGCAATGTATTGCAAAATGGAAGGCTCGAAACTCGACATTATTTGCACCCACATATTCTTTTCTGGTTCATTGTCTGGGGCGTAAAAACAGTGTCTATTGGGTTATTGCTTACATGTGACAGGTCAATACATTAGAAACCCTCGCACAAGGCAGTCGTAGTTGGCTTGACTCCAGTTATCTGTCTGAATTCCCTCCTCCCTTCCCTCAGTCGCTGCAACAGGAATTCTAAAGTCTGTAAAGTACTTCTTACTTGTAAAAGCACTTCAAATTCAAGAGATGGTGCATCAGACACGAACGCAGGCTATTTTTGAGGATTCAACATCTACGTCACCCTTAAGATATGTTGCACTAAACAGCAACAGGGTCATAACTGCATGTGCCACCTAATCCATCACGTTTTAAATTTACGTACATATAGCTAAAAGAAGCTTTTTGCACTATAAAATACAAGTACATATTGAAACAGGCATAATAAAAAAGACAGAAAACACCTATCACAATTTACATCACAGTCTTACATTTTGATAAAATAATTTCATAATTTCACTACACACACTTCACTACACAGCAACAATCAAAACATACCACACATAGCCTCGCACAACAGCACATGACGGCACCCAACCGAAAAGGACACATAAGCTCAGCAAATGGTGTAAACCGAACTGAGGCTGCCAACAAACAGCATTTCACAGCTCTCTTGCCTTTCTTCTGCTCAGTCCTACTTACCTTCCTACCCTCTTCCCTTTTCAGATCCGCCAGAGCGCCAGGGGACCACTCTGGTGGCGATAGTGTGTGGTATAAATACTCTTTACAATTAACATTAACATTTTCTACCATTTTTTGAAACAGGCCTTTTCTCCCACGATCTAGGAATCTCAAATCTAGCTGTGTTCTTCTCATTGTCTACCATTTTGAGAACTAGAAGGAAACATCTAGGAAGTATAGGCCCAGCAGGAAACAAGAATCCCAGGGAGGAACCCATGATCCCCTACTTAATCTTCCCTAACCAGGGGAGGGGGGCACGCCCCGACCACCCATGTCCACATACCGCTAGCCCACAGAGGAAACTTAGGTAGGTAAGGACCCCACAAGGAATGAGCAGGGAGTGACAAGAATCCTCTAACCTAAACATCGCCAACCCCAGGGGTGCAGGGGAGGCATGCCTGCATCGGCCAGGTACAGGTACACATAGCACTAGAGTAATACAGAGGAAAACTGTCATTCCTCAACATGCCTGCCAACTGGGCAGCCAAACAACAATTCCAATCATACAGGATAATCATAGATGTTGAGCGCAGAAACGCAAAGACAAAGAGGTAAGGAGAACCTGCTAACCTAATTCTAAAACCTCAACTTTACGCATACACTTCTCACACAGAAACTCACACAACCACTTCTCTGCACAGCAACCCGCACGTACTGTTGCGTAGTGACTACGCCGTTAATACGCATGCACGAGCGGGACCGAGGCTCGCGCATGCGTGGTGTGAATAAAGACGGTCCTCGGGCAGTTGGCGTCGGGGACCCGAGCAGACCACACGTCTCCCGTGTGGTTCCTCTGGCGTGTATGTGTGGCTGCGTGTGAATGCAGGTGGGGGCCCTGGCCAGCCCCCATCATTCCAACATTGGCGACGAGGACGACTCTGGAGCAGTTCTTCTCTGCTCCGACGGCGTTGGAGGCAGGGAACGTTGCTCCATATCGGCACGGACATACACGCATGGCCGGCGGCCATCTTAATTCGCAAGTGGATTGCAGCGGTTGCGGCCCTGGAGGGTGCTCGTGTGCCGACTGCAATCCCCTGAGCCCTGTTGGCAAATTTTTGGGACCTTCCACAGCCCTAGCCTGCTGCAGGGCTGTGGCACACAAAAAAAAAAAGGAAACGTGCAGGAAGAGAGCCCTGGTGAGGGTGCCAGGCACTTCTTCACACGTGGACCCATTGGGCTGGGTTCCACAATCTTTCATCTGGGGACCAGGTCTTCGTTTCACCTGCAGAGGATAACAACATCCTGTGAGTACTTGACACTGCTATTGCCATGGGTGAGGAAGAAGCAGAGGAGGGTGCCCTGGCCCCAGTCCCACGCAGGATGCACAGCACTTTGGCCCCCATGCCCGAATTTGACACCACAGGCCCGCCATCCAATTTGGGGTCGAAATGGCTCCTATGTGTTAAAAAACTAGAAATGTTTTTCAGGGCCTCAGGGGAAACGGATGATAAGGCGAAGATCGCCATCATAGTGTACTCTGCAGGGACGGAGATCCACAGAATATATGACTCTCTCAACATCCCGGTGGTCACATACGACGCCGTGAAGCAGGCTCTTCAAGACCATTTTCTTCCCATGGTGAACGTGGACTTTGACAGATTTGTCATGTGTGCTGAGAAGCAGCTGGAAGACGAATCGCTGGACCAGTTCTGTGCACGGCTGCCCGAAGTGGAAGGTCGTTGTCCGGGAGAGATTGACAACAACCGGGTGCGAGCAGAAAGGGCTGCCCAGAACGAGAGAGAGACTGCCCGGTGAAGATTCCCGGAGAAGGCGATTGCAGTGGAGGACACCGTGCTGGTGCGAAATCGGAGGCCGGTAGGAAAGTTGTCGTTACCCTACGAGGCGCAGCCACTGGGGGTGACCCACGTCAAAGGATCCATGATCACTGCAGCCAATGCCTGGGGAACTGTCACTAGGAATGCGTCATTTTTCAAGTGCATAGAGGCGGCGCCAAACCCGGAAGAGAGCGTCATGCAGGGGCCAGAGCATGACGCAGGATCGTCACCGAGAGACGATGGACCACCAGAGACTCCAGGGACACCAGAGGTGCCCACAGCTGAGGCACGCAAGTAGCCGAGCTGGGCGGGGCACAAGCCGCCGCAGAGGTTCCAAGACTTTATTATGGACTCTGCCTCGTAACCGGTGAAAGACTGTTAGTTAAAGTTTGAATTGCCATTGTTGATTGTATTAGTTGTCATGGTTTCTTGTTTAGGGAAAAAGGAGGGATGTTGCGTAGTGACTATGCCGTTAATACGCATGCGCGAGTGGGACCGAGGCTCGCGCATGCGTGGTGTGAATAAAGATGGTCCTCGGGCAGTTGGCGCCGGGGACCCGGGCAGACTACACGTCTCCCGTTTGGTTCCTCTGGAGTGTATGTGTGGCTGCGTGTGAATGCGGGTGGGGGCCCTGGCCAGCCCCCACCATTCCAACACGTACTGCACCACATCGCAACAACAGATTAGCAACACATATCTTGGCACGATAGCACATGGGATTTTGCACTGACCCGAATACTGCACTTAGGTGCAAACCGAACTGAAGCTGCCAACAGGACATCCCAACTCTTATTTTCCTATTCCCACTACACCCTACTAACTCGCCCCCCTTTCCCCCCCAACTCCCCTCTTTTTTTCACACCCTCCTTTTCAGATCCGCCAGGGTCCTGGGGACCACTCTGTGGTGATGGTCCATGGTACAACTACTTTTAAAATTAATATTGTTGAGATTCGCATACACTAACCGGGCCAACGCTAATCCCTATTGTTTAGGCCTTTTCAGCACTATTGTCCTTCAGCAAAGAGAGTTCTTTTTTGGAAGCTAATGACAAGACATGGTAAACTGCAGCAGTAATTACTAACGATTCTGCAGAATATACAGTGGACCAAAACTGATCAGTCTGCATAGTGTTTGCTGCACTAGAAAATGGACCATAGCCCCTCCAATAATACTTCCGGGCAGCCCATGAGGATATGTCAGGACGTTTCTACTTTGAGATTACATAACCGAAAGAGTTGCTTCCCACGGTCAACCCCACTCCAGGCTCTCCAAAGTCATAATCCAACCCACATACCTCTCCAGAAGAGTTTCTAAAGCATACAGAATACAAGGGTCAATACTCTTTGTGTAGACCTCCAATAGGACTTCAACAGAGCCTCCACATTTGCAGTTGGTGATGTTTTGTGTGACTGCCCAATGCCCCATTACTTTCGCGTGTGTTGTGTCTTTGTAATAGGTTATTGAGAGGAAAGAATGAATGGGTCGTCCTAAATAGTTGTAAGAATTGATGACCTCTAACCTTTCCCCCAATGTGCCTACTGAAAGGTAAACTGCAGTGCTCGCTGGCACCCAGAGTCATAACCTTAGTTTTAGTTTGGTTGACCCTCAAACCATTCGTTTTTGCATATTCATATAGGTCCAGGGGGGGCTGGCCAATTAAGACTGTGCCATCTGCATAGCACAACCACCCCACATGCCTTCCTCCTAATTTCAGAGGGAAATTGTGAACGTTTTCCAAATTAATTCTAAGATCTGACATGTACAAATTTGAAAGAATAGCTCAGGGAGAATAGCTCAGGGGCAACGTGCTCGCCTTGCAAGCAAGGCGACAAGGAGTAACACAGGTTCGATCCCCGGGTCTGCACTTAGAAACCTCTGGGTATTAAGCGCGTTATAAATAACCTATCATATCATAAAGGGAGGGGGTGAGGATACAACCCTGTTTTAGAGGCCAGGTTGGTGTTGATATACTTGGTTGACGCTCCATCCTGTGCGACTCTGACTGAGACACTTGTGCTAGTGTATAGGGCACGTATATAATATCACAGGTCAATCCCCCACCTCTCTAGCTTCTTCCAGAGGCGGTCCCTTACGACAAAGTCAAATGCACAAGAGTTGCCAAGAAAGCATATGTATAGGCAGCTGTTGTCCTTACAGCTAGCTTCTGTCACCAGCAGCTGCAGTGCCCATGTGCTGTGCATGGTGCTGCATCCTGTTCTAAAGCCTGTCTTCAACAGGCTAAGCAACTCCTTTTCCTCCTCCCATTTGTTCAGCTGTTTAAACAAAACTGTTGCAAAGATTTTGCTGCTGCAATCCAGCATTGCCAGGAGTCTGAAGTTGCTGAGATCTGTTAAAGGGCCTCCAGGGCTGGTCTTTGACCAGATTGCACCCCAGGCGGGAAGCATCATTGGGGCAAGCATCATTGGGGCACCCCACCCAAAAAAAATGACAACACAAATTCATATTACTACCCCAGTGACCGTGTTGTCTCTAGTCCCTCACACGGGCAATCAGTAAACGGTGTCACTTTCATAGACTACACCCAGATCCTCTCTTCCGTTCCTACTTTCAACACAACACGCTATCCACAGGAGCACCACTAGCTTTACTGCTTTGGAAAAGCCAGATGTTACTGTTACCCGCTAAATGGTACTGTCATTGCTGCTTATGGATTAAAATCAGGAAATGTCCTCCTAAATAGTTGCACAAAAATCTCTGGAAATCTACATAAACGTGTACCTGGTCCCATTGGATGAACCCACCTAAGTGGCAAAGGCAGATGTTTCCACTTATGCTCCATAACAGTAATCTACATGCTAAGTAAATGCTCTCAATATGAACATATAAACCTTACCAAAGCTGGGAATGCAGACAGTGCTATGTGGACGACACTTGGCTCACTTTCAGGCTCCCCTCTGCCACCTCTTCCCGTTCTCTCATACCACACTCTATGGCCGTAATTCAGGAATGGTGTGCTGCCAATGATCTCTTCCTGCATGCCAGTAAGACGGAGATCCTCCTCATCGGCACACCTGCACCTTCTTTTCCTGACAGTCTCTGGGCGGCCTCCCTTGGCCCTCTTCCTGCTCCCACCTGTGAGCCTAAGAACCTCAGGGTCATCTTTGACTCCACACTCTCCTCTTCCACATCTCTGACGTCTCTAAGAAGTCAAACTACCAACTGCACCTCCTCAGAGGTATTCTTCATTTCCTCTCCTTCCCCCAGAAGCCCTCTGTCCCCAGAGCTCTGGTTCTCTCTAGACTGGACTACTGCAATAGCCTTTTTTTTATCTGCCTGCCTCTATTCTCCTTCCTCTACATCTCATCCAGAACAGGACTGCAAGACTTGTCCATGGCCTCAAGCCTAGGGATTGTATCTCTCCAGCCCTGAAATCTCTCCATTGGGTCCCAGTGGTGCAAGGATCAAGTTCAAGACCCTTTGCATTGTCCACAGGGCTTTCTGGGGCCTGGGAGCGCAATATCTCCAACTCTCTCTTTGGAAATACCTTCCTTCTCAAGGTCTTCACTCCTCCACCTCTCATTGAGTGTCAGTCGCTTCTCCAAGCAACGAGTTGGGGCAGATCTCTTTCATCGGCTGCTGCCTCCCTCTGGAACAGCTTTCCTGCCTCTCTGAAACTTGAGCAGAACCATCTCTGGTTCCGGAAGCATCTCAAGACTTTCCTATTTGCTTCAGCCTTCTCTCTTCCTCTTCCCTGCTGATCTCCTGTCTGATACTGCACTGGTCACCCGGCTACTCTCTGAACTTCGGGCCCAAGTCCCTGCCCCGCCAGTTGCACACCTGCATTGCCTCCTGGCAACCCTTGCACTTGGGTCTGTGTCTGCAACCCTACAGTCCCTTTCCCTGCACTTATCAGACACTTGTTGTCTGTACTCAACCCTTGCACTTCCACCTGCTGGCCGCACTACTTGTTTTGATCCTGTGTCCTGCACTTGCTCTTCCTCCCATTCACCTGCCACTTTTCCCCTCCCCCCGCACTTGCGCGATCTCAATGTCACTAGGCCTAGTAAGATCGTTGTCTTTGTCCTCCCTTTGTTTCCCCTCCCTTGACTCTTCGCGCCTTGAAACACTTGTGTATAGGCGCGTTATAAATGTCATATCATATCAAACTACTGCCCACTTTTCTTACCTAACATCATACTCTTCTCGCTCAAAAATATGTGGAAGACAATCTCTAAAATCATTTTCTGTAAATTGTGGAATTTTAAGTGCGTCATTTTCCCTTCCGGTACACATTTTAAATGTTGGGCTGCAATCCAGAAATGGGTGATTATTTCACACTTGATATTGGACAACTTGAGAACTCTGTAAACTGCCCAGCAGGTCATGACTTAAAGACACCCCAGAAGAGCTTTTGCCATAAACCCATCAGTTTGTCAAACAGTGACTACAAAGGCATGCATTTTTGGCCTGCTTAATGTGCACAACCTTTGCACAACAAGCAATCAGCATTAACCAGAGCTGAGAGTTTCACAAGGGGCCCTTCTACACTGTTTATGTTTACTGCTGAAGTCATTAATTAAGATTCTGTCCCGTAGAGGGGCATTTCTGGTTACAAAGACTGTTTAAAAACCCAGGGGCCTGCAGGATTAGTGATCCCATGGCCAGGAAACCTCTGACCACCTGCAGGGCCATCCATCCTGTGGCCATGACACATTCTGCTACCAGATGGCCGATCCTGATGGCTCTCCGAAGGGCAGCAAATGGCTATAGAAGCCCCATAGATGGATCCAAAATGTTGAGTTTCCCTGTGGAGGATGTGCGGGTGAAAGCAACCCCCTGGTGCCCACCTGTCCCTCTTACAGGTAGTACTCCATGGGTTACAATATGACTGTAAATTTTATTTGATTAAGTAGCGGTGTCTCACTAATGCAATGCGGCTCGGCCACCTGAGCTGCGAGAGGTTTTAGCAGCATAACACATCTGTTACCCAAAGCATCAGTAGCGCCATTCTACCAGTACAAGTGCAGAAAGAAGGACGGGACACTCGGGTGATAAGTCATCAATAGCTCTCTGACTCTGACACAGGATAGCCTCTTAACTCGAAAAGATAGAAAGGAGAGACGGTCCTGTTGTGCCTTAAGTACTATTGCTAGCTTGCATGCGCATTAGTGTGGTACCACAGTCATCCAGTAAGCGTTGTCATTATTACCAAATTCCATGTTATTCATTTTGTGGACATTAAAAGGGTGAACGTTCGTGCTGGCCCAGCATGATGTCTAACCTGCGATCTGCAGGCTACATGCAAAATACAAGCAGCAGACAGACATCAGTGCGTCTCCCGATTTCTCTGAGCTATTTTACTGTGCTTGAAACTAGCCCTCTGCAGTCTCTCTACGTCTCTTGCAGTAGAGACATTAACCCACCAGGCTGTCTTATTGGGATTAGAACCTCACAGCTTGAAAAGTGGAAAAAGACAAAATGGATACAGTAGAGAAACAGACGCATTGAGAACGAGTGAGGCACGACTTGTCAGATATCGTGAAATGGAGAAGAAATGACTGGGGAAACAAGGAGTAGATAGGAAAGGAAAAACATTTTTTTTTTTTAAAGGAAACAACACGCGGAAATGGTAGAGGAGAAGAAGCCTAGGCAACTCACAAAGGGTGGTGAATTGCAAAAAAGAACATGCCAAGATATGATATGATATGGCATTTATAACGCGCCTATACACAAGTGTTTCAAGGCGCAACGACGCAAGGGAGGGGGAACAGAGGGAGGACAGACAACGATCCTACTAGGCCAGGTGTCATTCAGATCGCGCAAGTGCATGTGAAGGGGAAGGAGGAGAAGTGCAAGGGAGAAAGGGGAGAGGACAGTGCAGTACACAGGGTAAGAAAACAAAGTAAATTAAACAGTAAGTAAAAATACGGCCAGCAGGTGGCAAGTGCAAGAATAAGTGCCGACTCCAGGTGTCAAGTGCTGGTGGTGGGACTGTAGGATACAGAAACAGTCCCCAAGTGCGGGGGTTGCCAGGAGGGCAGTGCAGGAGTGCGACTGGCAGGGGAGGGCACCTGGGCCCGAGATCAGGGGGTGACCAGGTAACCAGTGCAAATTCAGTGTATGCCAGGAAGTTAGTAAGGGGGAGGAGGAGAAAAAGCAGAAGCAAAGAGAACGGTTTTGAGGTGCTTTCGGAACCGAAGATGATTCTCCTCAAGTTTCAGGCAGGCAGGGAGGCTGTTCCAGAGGGAGGCCCCAGCCAAGGAAGGAATCTACCGCCAACGCGTTGCTTGGAGAAGCGACTGCCTCTCAAGAGAGGTAGTAAGAAAAACAGTGAAAGAGGGAACCTCAAGAAACTTTGAAGATCACTACTGAGCCACACAGTGAGTCTACAGCGAGGAAGGGGAGGCAACCGTAGAAATAGAACTCGGTGCCAGACAGAGGAGGCGAGAAATAGTGAAAGCTGAGATGCCAGGCTGGGCAGACGAGAGCGACAAAGACTGCAGAGGAGTGACAAACCAAGAGACCGACCCGCCAATGTGAGAAGGGGGAACAACTTGAGAAAGGGTTAAGAGACAGAGGGAAGGTGGGGCAGAGAGAGGGTGCGAGAGAGAGGGAGGAGAAGACAGGTTGAAAGTAACAGGGACAAAGAAAGCATGAGTGGAAAGCTTGCAGTTGCAGGGAGGCAGTGGGAGACCGATAAAGGAGTGGGAATGAGACCATGTGTGGGAGAGTAGGATGCAGTGAGGGCAACACAAATATAGTGCCAAGAGGAAACAACTGTGAAACAGAAGCAGACGAGAGAGGAGAGCTGTGTGATACAGTTGGTGGGACTGGCAATGGTAAAAGTGGGGTGGGAGAGATGGTGTGAATTTGCCTGCCAAGAAACCTTCTTCTTCAAATGGAAACCTAAACCCTGGACTTGTGTATATGATGTTCTCTTCTCGCACCTCTTTGCCCTCCTGGGGATGAATACATTGCAGTGCCAGTACCAAGATTTTGGAGCACACCATGGCGTGGGTTCCTCCGTGCTGTGTGACCTACCGGCTGTGCTTTGCTCTGCAGCTTGCCATTCCAATTAACCAGGCTATCAGTGTTCATGTAAATCCTTTTTCAAACAGCTCTGTCGAGAGATTCTGCCCTACTTTGCTTGGGGGCTTCATTTAACCTCTTTCTGTACAGTGCTGCCACTATAAACACTTGATGAATGCAGAAGATACACAGTAGGCAAACCTTGCATGGTGCATCTAAACTAAATAAAGTTGAGGCAGTTAAAAATAGGTGTTATCAGGTGACAAACTTATGCACAGAGCCCTGTCCACATACCTTCCATCAGCTGTTTGGTTGTTCACTGACCTGGTCAGTGTGTGCAGGCAGTCATCAGCAGGTCGGGTCACCCAGCAATCGATTTTCCACTGGATGGCTGTAAGCAGCCAGTTCGGTTGCAGTGGTGGCGGGCTTGGTACAGTGGCTGGCCTGCCCTGCTGCCCCTGCCTGGGCCTTGTTGATCCTCCTGAGCTTGATGGCGAGGCTGCATGCTGCTATAGAGATTCTAATCTCCTAGTCGCTGTCTGGCTGAAGTGTGAAGCTGAGCAGCTAAACCCAATCAATCACCCCCAAGTAGACTGTACAGCGCATGTGCGAGGAGAAGGCACATGATTGGGCCAGGCCAGGGCCTGGGATCTGATTCAGATCAAATGAAATGTAGGACGTGCCAGGCATCCGGAGCTTGCAAACCCCAGGAGGTGCTAGCATGGCTTTGTCTGCACCACTGCTGACAGCAGGCATGCTACAGTGCTCAGACGGAGCCTGAATTATTTCATAGCACTTAGATTTTGTATATGTTGTACTACAACACTTAAATGATGTAGAATCATGCATGATGGTGGTGTTGTTGAAGTCGGACTGGTGCCCCCTAGAAACTGACATATCAGACAGCCGCCTATATTGCCTGATACAAAGACCGACCCTAAGGGCCTCTTTTATGTACCGGTATTGGGATGGAGCAACGCCAGCTGTCAGGGATGTTCCCACATTCTAGAATCCGCCTAAAGTATGGTACAGTATTTTTGAACCATGTTCCTGGATTTTGTTTGATCACTATGATATGATAAGTCATTTATAACGCGCCTGTGCACAATTGATTCTAGGCGCGACAAGACAGGGAAGGGGAGACAAAGGGAGGACAAAACAAACGATTTTACTAGGCCTTGTTTCATTCAGATCCTGCAAGTGCAAGGGGGAAGGGAGAGGAGAAGTGCCAGATCGAGTGAGGGGGTAGAGTGCAAAAGGCAAGCTCAAGTAAGTGCAGCTGGGGTGGCCGGCTCAATCAAGTGCAAGTAGGCAGGGGACTTTATGGTTGCAGATACAGTCCCTAAGTGCGTGGGAGGCCCGGAGGCAGCGCAGGAGGCTACTGGTCATGAAGGAGCCTGGTGCCCGTTAAGGTTCAGAGGGTGGCCAGCTAACCAGTTAGCACAGCAGACAGGTGCATCAGCAGGGGGAGAGAGAGAGAGAAAGCAGAAGCGAAAAGGAAGGTCTTGAGTTGCTTCTTGAACCCCAAGGGGGCCCTTCTCAAGTTTGAGAGAGACATGGAGGCTTTTCCACAGGGAGGCCCCAGCCGAGGACACAGATCTACCTCCCACTCTCTGCCTGGAGAAGCGTCTGACCCTCAAATAGTTGGAGATGGATGAGCGGAGGGCTCGAGAAGGAAAGTGCTTAGGAAGAAAGAGTTGGATGTAGTGTAGTCTCTGGCTTCAGAACGCCTTGTGGACAATGCAGAGGGTCTTGAACTTGATCCTTGCAGCCACCGGGACCCAGTGGAGAGATTTCAGGGCTGGAGAGATACGATCCCTGGGCTTGAGGCCAAGGACAAGTCTTGCAGTTCTCTTCTGGATTAGTTGCAAAGAGCGAAGAGTAAAGGCAGGCAGATTTAGAAAGAGGCTGTTGCAGTAGTCCAGCCTAGAGATAACCAGGGCTCTGAGGAGGTGCAGCTGGTAGTGGAACTTCTTAGAGATGTCTGTGATGTGAGGAGAGAAGGAGAGGGTGGATTTGAAGATGACGCCAAGGTTTTTTGCCTCGCTGGAAGGCCCAGGTAGAGGACCCAAGGAGGGTGGCCAGAGTGAAAGAGAGAAAACGGGAGCAGGGGTTGCAATGAGAATGATCTCAGTCTTACTGGCATTAAGGCAGAGATTGTTGGTGGCACACCATTCCTGAATCATGGATAGACAGGAGTGAGTGGGAGAGGAGAGGAGGCTGAGGGGAGTCTGAAGGAGAGCTTAGTGTCATCCGCATTACACTGAAGGTTAGGAGAGAAGGTGGAGATGAGGTGGGCCAGAAGTGGCAGGTAAAGGTTGAAGAGCCAGGGTGAGAGGTTAGAACCCTGGGAACATCACATGTGGATAGAGAGGTGATGGAGAGAAAGGACCAAATGGGACCTGGCAGGGTGGATCAAAGAGGAAGTAGGTCAACGAGGCTTGTTAGGGAGAATTCTCTGGTAAGGCTAATTTCCCAAACCTAGTGAGTCCCCCAGCAGCTTTGCTGGATTTTTGGGGTTTATTTTTTTCTCCTGCTAAGAGTGAGATTCTTTTTTCTCCCACTCTTAGGCATGATTTGAGAATGTCCTTTGACTATGTAATGTGTTTTATGGGCTATGAGGTCTTTTACTCCATAGGGCATCATGTGTTTTTGGTATGTGTGTTACACACCACCCTCAGTGCAGTAACACAGGAGTGTCCTAGTGACCCCCAAACATAGACTCCATACCCTGGGACTGACTACTGTCTCCCAGGGCATGTAAAGTCACCATTGGCTTTACTAGTCTCAAATTGTGAACAGAACCAGTACAAACCATCATATTGTGGAAGTACTGGTAGGGGTAATTTGATTGCCCCTGGGTCTGTTTTCCAAGGGGGCATTCACCAGTCCCCCCTTGTCGATTTCTGGCTGGTGGCAGTGGATACCACGCGAAGTATTCCACCGGAATATTTCCTATGGGATTTTCCCATTTCATTTTAAAGATACCGCCGGGTTATTTATTTAATATTTGTTCCCCGATTGGGTCTTTTTGCCAGGACTCGGTTTTAAAATGGTGTTTGTGTTTGCCTCTGAAACTCTAACCCAAGTCGAGCAGTTTGCTCCACTTTTTGGCGGGCTTTTCCACAGAAGCCCTCCAACTGGTGCCACTCTGTCTGGGGTCAACAGGATGTGCGGGAGGGGGATTAGGGACCCTGGACCGAGTTGCCTTGGCAACTCAAGTCGCACTGTTGTGTGATTGGCCCAGTGGTGAGCCGCCCGGCTCACCACTTAGCATGTTTGAGTGACAGCTAGGCTGATGAATGGGGGTTTTGCTGCATTGAAGCAGGGCTTTTGGGGACTGGAACTTCAGAAGTCGCCACATGACCTAAAGAATCCGAAGAGGGGAGAAGCTGAGCCATCTACAACGACGACACCACCGGTGGTGGAGCCCTGCTGTATGAACTCACCACTTTCCCGACGACAGAGGAGATCTTCTTCCAGGAGAGTCTTCTTCCCTTTGAGCTGGTGGGACCAACCAGTTCGCCTTTTTTCGCCTTCCTGGATCGTCTCGTGGTCGAATCGCCCGTGCCAAGCACCCCGGCGGCCGGATAGCCACGCTTCACCACTACTGCGAATAAAAGGGTTGTACCTTTTAACCGGGAAACTCTGCGGCTGGTTTCATCCCTGGCAGTGCAACGACCTCCAGCTTTCCTCCACGTCGAGATCATCTCTTCCCCTGGACGAAGCCCTGTCTTGCACTCGCTGCCAGGAACAACTGCCCCCGCTGGAGCTTTCTCACCATTTCAGGTACTGTGTCCCGCCTGGTCTCCCGTGCAACAGATAGTCCAAGTTGTCCCGTAAATGCTTGACTCTCTATCCTGGGGTGACCTCGGACCTGCTAACTTTACCTTTCTGAACTGATCCAACCTCTTTTGACTTTTCTGCAAAGACTTTGAGTGCATTTCCACTGTGTGATCTTGGGCACATTCCGCCTTGCTCTCTCCAAGAGTGGGCCTGGCCTATGAACTTTTTGCTATACAGTAGACTCTGCCTTTCTTGACTTGCTGTGGTTTCTTAAAAGTGTTGGTACTGTGTTATTTTCCTATTCTGCCTTTTCTCTCCCTTTTTAAACAAATTATTGGAGTGCCATCTACGGTTACACGCTCACCTCTGTTTTGCTAAATAAGTGGTGTCTTAACCTAGACTTGTCGAATAATTAACTAGGGAGGTGTATATACTTATAGTGACTGTGTTTGAATTTGCTTGACATATTAGTGCCAGTGTATTTTTACAAGTGTGTTTTTAAATAAATAATTATGTACTTTTATACCAAAGCTCTGGTCAGTGTTTGCTTGTGCTACTGTATTTTTAGCTCTATTGTGTATACTCAATATACTGCCTAACTCTTCTTGAGAGAAGTCTGACTGCTCAGCCACAGCTACCAGGTAAATCTGGGTGGTGCGGACTGTAAGAGGATTCAATTCAACACTACAGCTAAGTCAATGCCTAGTCTAGGATACTGAATGGAAACCCTTATTGATATATCTTTATGTCCAGTTCATGAGTTCTGGATGACTACCCCTATATAACACCCCTCTCTTGGAATCCCCCTGACCCCACTGAGCCAAGAAGTAGTTCTGTTTTGCAAGTTTAAAAGGTTTATTTGAAAAAAAAATTAAACAGTATATATATATATATATATATCACACCTTTATAATGAATTAATAATTGAATATCACATTTAATCTGAGCAGTAATCAATAATGGATAGTCTTGCACTAGCACACTTCTTTATAATCAATGATGAGTGGGTATAGGATGGATAAGATAGCAACAATACTTTTATGGTTTCAAATAGATGCAATGTGGAATGAAAATGCAGTACAGAAAATAACTTGATAGGATTTCAGCAAAAGACAATGCAATCACTTTCTTGGACAATTCACCCCCCCCCTTTATGCAATGTAAGGAGATGAAGATGAGAGCACACAGTTCTTAGCAATGTAATCAAATAGAATTCAGTTCAATTCCCCCTCAGCAGCTTATACAACAGATAGGAGTTTTGAAACACAGACCCAAGTGCTTTGAATGTGGTGGCAATGAAGTGAGAAATATGCTGAAAATGCTTTTAATTCCCTTTAGGAGGTTCAGGGTGAGTAGTAGCTACTTGGGATGAGTTCAGGCTCACTTTAGCAATGATTCAGAGATGGTGATTAAGAGGCAAACGAAATTTTAGCAGTTCAGGCAAAAGCTGCTGATTTTTACAGGTGGCTGAAATCAGGCCAAATCGCAAATCGCGGCAAAATTCGCGAATGCGTGAATCACGATTACGGCAAAAGTATAAGGAGTAGCAAGTCGGTTCTAGGTTCGTTGAAAAGCTAAGATTCTAAACTTTCAGAGGAAAGTTAAATCAAGTTCCAGCGGTTACAGAGTTATGAACGATTTTGTGAAGGTTGTTTTTCGGATTTGAAATTTTTAAAGTTCAAAGCGACAGGTTACAGCTTTGCAGCTGCAGAATTGACAAATGACAGTGGTGCAGCTTTACAAATGACAGGTGACAGTTAGGAGGGAGTTCTGGTTAGATTAAAATAGTTTGGATTAGATTATTTTAACTAAGAGATTGGTTCTGCACAGTTCTGCTAGGTACTCACAATATATTTTTGAAATAGGCCTCGCCACGGATCTGGTCAGGTTTTGGACTGGACTCCGGTTCTGGTCTCGGCACTTCACAGTGATCTGGGTCAGCTCTCTGGTTCTGCTCACAGCGGTCTGGGTCACTCTGGATCTCTGGCCTCTGGTTCTGGATACTGCTCTGCTTTCTCGGGGTACAGCACTGATCTGCACGGCTCCTGGATGCTGCTACCGCTGTTAGGTTTGCTGGATGCTGAGGCCTCCTGAAAAGAGTCCTCAGTTTGTGGGTTTAGGCCTCTGATTTGAGTTCTGAATCAAGTTCTTTGGAGTTTTAAAGTCTAAGTGTTGGATCTGGTATCTTCTGGATGTTGTGTGGTCCGGCAGAGCGCGTTGCAGCAAATGGATTTGAATGTCTCTACCTGTCCCAGCAGTCTCTTTTTATGTGTTTTGAAAGTGGGTGTGTGCCTGGGCCTAGCTATGCCTGCTCCTTTCTACTTGTCATTGGCCCAATTCTCCCCTCTCCCATGATTGGGGGAAGGAAATGTGAGTCAGAGTGATGCTGTAGGTTTTATGGGTCAGAGGATCCTCCCCTGGTCAGTTTGCCCACAAATCTATATTTGATTCAAATACATATTGCACAGATACACAGTTGTTTAAAATTACATGCACCCATCACATATCACATGAGGTATACTCTGTTCAAACTCTGCTCTTCCTGAGGGCTTGCATTCAAAAATGGCAACTTATTTTCGATTTTAGTGGGTTATGCAACCTTGGTTCTTCATTAAAAGTTATACACATATACACAGGCTGTCCATACCTACTCCAGTAAATTCCCATATCTCTAGCTTAAACACAGAGTATGTGGTGTCAATAAATAGCAGGGTTTTGCCCCAGAACATCACACAAATTGGAGTTTGTTTTTGAATCGAAGGTACATTTTTCAAATTAAGGCTCTCAAAGTTATACATTCCTGTCATTTGATTACAAAGAGTTATCAGTATTTTTATGAACTGTATTTTTTGCTTTCAATTCAGTTCTCAGAATGTTGGAGTCTGCCTCCAAGACTTGGGTGGGTCAGAAACCATGCCTCTGCTGGCAGGCAGGCCTTTGTTGACAGGAAACAGTCAAAATCAACATATTCTATTCAAGTGCAAGAGCCTATTGTGTGGTCTCTGGGAGGCTTAGGTCAGCAGACCAGGGGGTCACTTTGCATTTGGTTATTATGACCATGTGATATCCTGGGCTGTGGTGTGAATCTCTTGAGGTGAGAGGGTTTCCCAGGCTTCTGGCCTCTGGGAACAGCAGGTGGCTAATTTTTGATTAAAATGCAGCCTTTGAAGTCAGCTGAGTCAACTTCCTTTGTCAGCAACTGCACTCAGTTCTCCTGTCAGGGTTTAGACCGCTAGCGCCGCCTTGAGGATTTTGTTGGTACTGCATCCATTTTTGGGATCTTTCTTGGATGAATGCATTCCAAACAGGAATGGTTCTTACATGGTAGTAAATAATCCTTGCTTAACATTGTTTTGATGGGGCTCCTTACAGTAAAATGGTTATGTGGAACCCCACAAAAGGGTTGAATCTTTAAAGTGGTCCGATGAGCCACGATTTCAGCAACTTTTTGACATCAGTAACAGTGGATTTTGTTAACAAAGATCTTTCTTTACACTGGTGGGTGGCAAGTTAGGTAACCATTTTGGGTGTGCGCACAAACTGCGTGGTTCTCCTGGATTCTGGCGCACATGTGGGCTTTTTGGCCATCTTGGATTTTCTAAGCCCACAGCACCAAATGTTGCAGCATGATAGCTCAAACGTGGGTCAGGACACCCAACAGGACTACTACCAATTGGGTTTACTGCTTACTCCTGTAGTCTTAAACTTTTTGCAGTGGTCCCTAAGGGAACTACACAGGTTTCTGCCTAACAAGGCTAGGGCCTGACGTGTGAT
This sequence comes from Ambystoma mexicanum, assembly GCF_040938575.1. Classification (NCBI taxonomy): domain Eukaryota; kingdom Metazoa; phylum Chordata; class Amphibia; order Caudata; family Ambystomatidae; genus Ambystoma; species Ambystoma mexicanum. The sequence goes on along the minus strand of NC_090923.1, from coordinate 1,467,217,066 downwards.
GACCAGGTTGTTACAGAGACAATTGATCAGGATGGCTGTGGTTGACTGTCGAAAGCAGAAGATAGAGCAAGGAGGATGAGGACAGAGAAAGGCTAGAGTCGAGATTAGAGAGGAAGTCTATATTTGGCAGATTGTCTGGTCCAGGCACTCTAGATGGTTTAAGTCTAATGATTACCCGATATATATCATCTTCATCAAATGCAATGTTGCTTACACTGCCTTCCTTGTCTCTTCCTACACCCAATTTAACCTCTCTTGACTTGTCCAAATACGACCTGCCTATATATTCACACCAGGACTCCTAAAAAATTGTGTTAAATTCTTTAGGAGTAAGCCTAGATATGTATGTTAGATCTATGCGCCCCCCAGTGTGGTTACTGACTAATTTTCTAAAATCCTGGTTAAGCCTTCCATTAGTTTTTGGGAACAGGCCTCATCTGGAGGGTCATGCAGTACAATAGCCATGGTCTTAGATTTTCGACTAGAGAAGTCACTAATCACTGTACACAGAAGGTTATTGATGGTATACTCTGTAGTATATTAAGCAATATCTAAATTAGTGTTTGCTCCAAGGCAAAGGCCACCCTTAGGTCATCCCTCTTTTCCTTTGGTTGCCTCTTGTGTGTAGATCATGTATTCATCGATAGATGATTTTCCAATTATCCAGTTTCTTGCAAAAATAATAAATCTGCAGCGCCCACTAGTGATCTTCCCTCTTATTGTGTTATGAATTAATGGTAACCTCTAGTATTCCAGGATAGTAGTTTGATGGAGCATGTCATCTTGCCAGGTACATTTTGCTATCCCTGCTTTATTTTAGGGACACATAAGTCTCCATCTGTTTGAGGACCATTTCCATTAGGATTTCTCAGATGATTAATTTGAGTATTCAACATTTCTATTACGTGAGGCTTTTGTGTATACTACCCACCCACACCAAAGGCAGAACTCTTGATTGGCTGGCCGACCATAACTGCAGCTCCTCTATCACATCCAATACATTCCTCCCTTGGACAGATCACAGCTGCATACAATTCTCTATCCCTACGATACCTACCAAAAAAACACTAGTACATAAATCCGCCACCTTAGCCAGAAGCTCCAAAAAATTAACTGCAGACAATCTACGCCCCCTTCTCAAAACCCCATGCCTCGCCCCTCCTTTCCCACAAGATCCTAACATCCTAGCAGACATACTCAAGGATACGCTCACCAATGCTATAAATTCCATTGCTCCTCTAGAAGAGAAAAAAGAAAAAAAATCTTTCCATTCAAACGCATGGTTCACAGAGGACCTCCAAGCTCTGGGTAACAAAAAGCGCCAAGCCCTTAAAAACTGGCAGGCCAACCCATGCGACACCACCAAAGACTTATTCAAAGACACCGCAAAAAAATACAAAACCGCCATCTTCAATGCCAAATCTGAATCATACAACCGTCGAATATTAGACTCAAAGTGCCACTCAAGAGAACTCTTCTCTATCTTTAAAGAGCTCACAGTGCCTCCCACTTCCTCTGACGAGATCATTAAGGATGAAGGCTGGTGCAACAGTATCCAAGCCGCCATGCTCAACAAAATAGACCTCTTACAAAACAAAATCCGTGACCACTACAATACCTTGCCGAAACAGAGTCGGCACTTAGATTCCCAATCGCCTAGCAAAACCACTAACATCCCCAAATTTGCCTTTAAAGAAGTTTCAGAACTAGAAGTCCTGGACATACTGAAACATTTGAAACCATCGACTTGCAAAGCCGATACATGCCCCCCTAAGTTAATCAAGGACTGCGCTGAACCACTTGCCCCAATCATTACCGCATTCATTAATGCCTCATTCAAGACTTGTTCTGTCCCAGACAGTCTTAAAGAAGCTTGGGTGCGCCCACTTCTAAAAAAGCCCACTCTCGACCCCACGGTGCCTAACAACTACAGACCTATAACAACAGTCCCCTTCCTTCTCAAGATTCTAGATAAAGTGGCACACAGCCAAATCCAACTATACCTCGAATCTAACTCCATCCTAGGTACTAGACAGTCAGGCTTCCGCAAAGGTCATGGAACAGAGACTGCTCTGCTGGACCTTAAAAACCAAATAACCAAGATATTGGACTTAGGTAAACCCGCCCTTTTACTTCTCCTCCACCTCTCTGCGGCATTCGACCTAGTGGACCACAAGACCCTCACCTCACACCTCTCCCACTCCGCACATTTCTCTGACCAAGCCACCTCCTGGATAACATCATTTCTTGAAGGGAGGGCCATGAAAGTCTTTTCAAACACTTCTAGCGCAACACCATCCATAATACACTGCGGTGTCCCTCAAGGCTCTTGTACAGCACCTACGCTTTACAATTTATTCACTAAGCCCCTATTCGAGAAACTTGATGCACTTGGGATTGCCTACACCAATTACGCTGACGACACCCAAGTGCTCCTCCCTCTAACAGGCTCATACCACAAAGACGCCCTAGCTCTAAAACTCATTTACGCCACCATTCAAGCCTGGATGGCCACTAACGGCCTATGTCTTAACGGGGATAAGACTGAAATCCTTATCCTCGGCCAAAAATCCACACTGGCCAGGCTAGATAGTTGCTATGCCAATTTCAACATCGACAACTGCACTATCCCAGTCCTATCTTCTGTGAAAACGCTAGGGGTCTACATTGATGCAACCCTGTCCCTGGACAAACAAGTTAGTGCCATTGTCTCCGCATCTGCACTAATCACTAAACTCATCAACGCCATCAAACCATTCCTCTCCAAAGAAAACTGCCTTTCAATAGCAAGAGCTACCATAGGTGCTAAACTTGACTATTGCAATGCACTCTTAGCCGGCACCTCTGAAAAAAACCTAAACAAACTTCAGGTCACCCAAAATAACGCTCTAAGAGCAGCCTTAAACATCTCCAAAAGGGACCACATCACACTGGCAAGACAATCAGTTCACTGGCTCCCTGTCAAAGAACGCATCACCTTCAAGGTACTGACTACTACCCACAAATGTATCCACCACACTGCACCATCATATCTCTCAGACACCATTCTCAGACCGACCTCATCCAGACCTACCAGACTGTGCTACACTAACCAACTCACTGTACCACGCATCAACAAGATTACAGCAGGAGGGCAGGGTTTCCCCTACATAGCACCAAAACTTTGGAACAATCTCCCCCACGTTCTAAGAGCAGAAGGCTCCCTCACAGCGTTTAGAAAAAAACTCAAAACCTCTCTCTTTAACTAAATTTCCTCTACCTACAGCCAATCAGGCACACATTGCTAAATATTGCTACTGCCCAAACTTGTATGCCTGTATGCCTCTATGCTGTAACTAAGACGCGCTTTTCCTGTAACCAGCGCTATTCTGTAACCAGCGCCACGATGCCTCAGGGCTGATTCTGTGCGCTTAACAAATACGAATAAATAAATAAATAAATATACCTTGTGGGATAGCTTTGTGCACCCTTCTGTGTGAGTGGCCTGTCATGTGTTGGTTTTGATGAAGGGATCATTGACTTGTGTTGGATTTCAAAGCCAAGGTTATCTAAATGGGTTACAAAAGCGCAAATACGATCCACTACTTTGGTAAGACAAAGGTAGCAATAGCCCAATTACTGCTGCTGGTCAACTTAGGAAACTGCACACTGATCAAGTCACGAGTGGTGATTATTTTTAATTCTGGCACAAGGTGGACCAAACGTAGCAATTGTGAGCGATTTAGGAAGGGACTATCACATGAGGTATATTTTTCCTTGATGCGTATTGAGTTTTCCCATATCACATTTTCAGGTGGACAGTGGGTGGAAATGGAAGATGTTTGCCTGCTGGTATTCTGATACCAACCTTTGGTGCCTGTGTTTAATTGCAAGCCCACATCCCAAGATTGTTGTCCATTGGTTGGGCCGCCCTGAGGAAAGTTGCTGTGTTGAGTGTGAGGTTGTTCGGATGGCAAAAACAGAGCTTGTATTTCTTGTGTTGGATTCTGAAGTGCAGATCGCATGCCAGTGCTATAGTTTGTTGCAAAGCTATGCAACTGCTTATGCTCTACAAGTTGGTTTGGACCAGCTTCCTGCCCCTGTAGTCAGTGATCCAAGGTACCGACAGGTTGTAAAGCCATAGCTTGTTTACTTATTGTGATAGGCTTGTTCTGTAGTGTCAAAGTGTAGCAGCCTTCGACATCAATACAATCAATATTAACTTGATTGGACATTGCTAAAGCTTGTTCATTTTTTCTTCGTGTAGGGGCCGTCGACATTCAAGCACTGTTGTTTTTACTTCACCTGTTGCGACGGTTCCTCTTGTTGTTTGGCTTCTGTTTTTGTCTCTGTGTTTTATTTGTTTTTTGTTGTTTGTGTTCCATGTGTGCCATGGGTTGCTTGTCATCCACACTATCCAGTATTTCGGCTCCGATATCCACAGTACAATCCAGGATAGAAAACGAGAGCGATGGCGGCCTGTCATCATTTATGTCTTCATTAAATTCCAAGTTAATCTCTCTGCTGTTCCTAATATTTGGTATACACTCACCCGCACTTTGGCATAATATAATGTCCACCACTCTTTCTAATATGTTTTTCATGGCTTGCTGTTCCTGAGCCATCGATGAACATAGAGCAAAAATCCCCTCCACTGTTGCTGCAATCGCATCAATGCCGGGCTTTATGGAGGCCCTTTTTTTGTGGATAGTGTACCTGTGAATTTCTGGTTTAATTTGTCGTTTCACAAGAATCAGCATCTTCTGTAGATGAGGACATGAGTATGTTTAAATCCGGGGTAACAGAAAGGTTTGCGCTAGGGATCAAAATCGTTTCAGTAGATAGGTGCTGACGATGCTGGCCCTTCACGTTGCAAATTCAAGCACATATTAAGGAGCAAATTGTTGTTATCAATTGCAATTGATGTGGAAGGGGAAGCCACCGACATTGTTATGTTTGGTGGTGGAGATGGGTTATTGTTTGAGTTTTTGGAGGTGGCTGTGAAAAAACCCATCATTTTTGAAAGTTCAGTTTTTTTTTTACTTTGCATTGTACCAGTGTTAGTAAGAATAGCCGTCTGCATGCTAGGAGAGGAGCTTAGGACACTATTTGAGTATGCTTTACTTGGTTTTGCCGAGCCCTGTGTGATAGGTGTACCAGCACACAAGACTGCCATGCGGCGGCCTACCCTGCTGCGCAAGGCAAAGGAGCGTGGCCTCAGAGGTTTAGGTAGCCTTTTCTTGGCTTTAGTGGTTCCTTGCTATTACCATGATTTCAAGAGAGCAATTAAACAGTCACAAGTAATTAAACAGAATGCAATCCTCACGTGTATGTTCCGCATGGACTGCAGTGACTGTGATTCAACTGAACTCCAACTCTCTCCCACGAACGAACGCGCACGCTGACGTGCATGCCAGGTCCTTAAGAAGCCTCAGGCAAAGCAGACAGAAAGCATAGAAGTCTGAATCAGCCCAAAGCAATCGAAGAGTATTTCTGGATACTGTATCCAACACAGTTGACTGCGGTGACTGATTTAACTCGACTCCAACTCTCTTCCACAAACGTGCGCCTTGACGCACTTGCCATGTCCTTAAGAAGCCTCAGGCAAATCAGACAGAAAGCATAAAGCAATGGAAGAGTATTTCTGGATCCTGCATGCAACAGAGGGTACTGCAGTTACTGTGATTCAACTCGACACCAACTCTCTCCCACGAACGCACCATGACTATAAAGATGACTATAAAGATGAGTATAAACAACTGCTTCAGGACAGTGAATGACCCACTCAAGTTAAAGGCATGCCCAGCTTCATTGGCCGCACTACACCCAATGCTGCGGAATCCTTAGGTCTAGTCAATACCAGCTCCATTCAAGGTTCCTTTAATTAGATTATTCTAACATACGTGCAGGCAGGGAAATACTTGACCACCTTTTTTGTGGTCAAGGATAGCTTTTGTCTGTGATCACAGTAGGACTCTTAGGGTGAGTACTCAGGTCTTCGATGTACGACCAGTATGTGTCTAGGTCGTCTCTCAGGTGTTATAACATGACTCAAAGTTGGACCGCCTTGTAGTACAACCAGAAGTCGGGGAGCCCAAAGCCATCAAACTCTCAAGCACGGTTAGCATTGTCATTTTAATTCTAGGCCTCTTCCTGTTCCAAATAAATGTGTTTATCAAAGCCTTTAGTTTGGCAAAAAAGGAATCTGTCACCATTCTCCCAAACCAAGAGAATGTCAGGGGGGTCCAGCGGGCTAAGTCTGATTTGATCTTCACCAACATAGGGGAGGAATTGTGAATTACTAACGTTGCGAGGTCCCGTGGGATTTTAATTCCCAAATATGGGGTCACTATGTTCTCTATTCTCATCCCAACTAAGGTTCTCTCATCTCTAGTTGCGGAGTCATCGGTTCCAATGGCCATTATGCTAGACTTAGGAATATTTAATTTCAGGCCAGAGAACCAACCAAACTGGTTTATTTGAGAGAGCAGTTCTGGCAATGACTTATCTACGTTTGCCAAGTAGCATAGGATATCATCTGCAAACAAGGAGAGTTTGATGTCCAGGATACCACAGTGAATTCCAGCGATTTTGGGATTTTCCCTAATTGGAAATGGCCAGGGGCTCCATCGTAAGGGGGTATACTAAGGGGGAGATGGGGCATCCTTGCCTTGTACTGCTAGAGGGGTAGAAGGGGACCGAGATAGTGCCGTTAACTGCCACCCTGGCCATCAGGTCGTTATAAAGGGCCAATATCCATTGTCTAAAGTTGGCACCAAACCCCATTTTTTGCACTACCTTCCCCATATAGCACCATTCTACACGATCAAAAGCTTCCTCTGAATCTATTGAGACCATGTAGGCGCTCATCTCCTTTTTCTGCACCATGTGCATTAAGTTGATCGATTTCCTAATATTATCTGAACCCTGGCGGCCCGAGATACAGCCTACCTGGTCCCCGTGGACAGTGAGGACATTGCGTGGTGGAGTCTATTAGCTAAGGCTTTTGCCAACATTTTTACGACGGTATTCAACAAAGAGATGTGACGGTAGGCTTGGCATACCGATGGATCTTTGCCGTCCTTTGGGATAACAACTATGAGGGCTGAGAGCACGGATCTCCAGAGGGATCCAGTTACAACGGCGTCATTGTAGAGCTTGGTCATATAGGGGGCCAGGGTAGAGCAGAATGTTTTAAAGAATCTGACCGTAAAGCCATCTTGTCCCAGAGCCGTACCCCCCTTCATTTTGCCTATGGTATTGAGAACTTCATCCTCAGTAAAGGGGGCCTCGAGGGCGATTACTTTGTCCGATGACAGACAAGGGATGGGAAGAGTGTTTAAAAATTAGTCAATGCGGGGACCTTCATCATTAAATTAGGTCGTGTAGAGAGTTTATGATGCACATCATCCTATTGGATGGGGAAGCGCCTGCGTGGGTCCGCCCACGCATTCGGTAATTTAGAAGAAGAAGAAGAAGAAGAATATTTACGAAATTCCTCTGCTTTCTGGGCGTCATCTAGGAGTTTTTCGCCTTTCTCTGATTGTAGTGTAGCTACCCTCCTGGAGTTTCTCTGCTCCCTTAACCTCCATGCCAAGATTTTGTCAGCTCGCTCCCCCTTTTCCATGTATTTCTTTTTTAGGAACACCAATTTACGTTCCGTTTGGTGGATCAGGAGGACCTTTAGTTCTGCTCTGAGCTTCTAAAGTGTCTACTGGGCTCCAGGCAGCATTTGAGACCTCAGTTTCCCCCGGTTGCAGTTTTTCTATCTTGCCCCTAAGTGCAGACTCTTTTGCTGCTCTTTCTCTCTTTTTTTTGGCTCCCACTCCTATTAAGACTCCTCAGATAGTCGCTTTGAATGCCTCCCACACGCACAGAACCTCACCATTGTCATTGAAGTGAAATAATTCTTTGATGCATTTCAACAGTGTTTGGGCTACTTCCTTGTCTTTTAATAACAGGTCGTTGCATGACCATTTTGTATTATGCTTGTCCGAGAACCAATCGCCTAATCTGATTCTGACCATGTCGTGGTTCGACCACTGTATGGACTCAGTGGTTGATTCCAACACCCTGTTTTTAAGTGGCCTTTCGATTAGGAGGTAGTCTATCCTGTAGAATGTGTCGTGAACTTTAGAGTAGTAAGTGAACGGGTAGTCCCGTCCACGCACCTGGGAGAAGGAATCCATCAACCCCAGTTCTACATTGGTGTGTTGAAAGCAGAAGGCATTTTTGTACTGCACCCGGGAGGTTGCATGTTTTGTCGCCCTTTTCCTGTCTAAGTCAGGGTCCAGGACCATGTTAAAGTCTCCCCCTATAATCAATGAACCCTCAACGAACGATTGGATCTTACCCTTCAGAGAGTCCCAGAATTGGTCTTGACCTTCATTAGGGCAGTACACTGAGACCAGAGTAATTGCATTACCTTTAATTTACATAGTGACAATTGTGATCTTTTGACTCCGCCTTCGGGACGAAGTTTAGCTTGGCAGCTACCACAATTGCAACCCCCTTCTTTTTAGACTGGTTGGACACACAGAAAACCTTGCTTATTTCTTTCGCTCTAAGGGCCAGTTCCTTTCCTCTCTACCAGTGTGTTTCCTGCAGAAACATGATGTTGAGTTTGGATCAGTGGAATTTGCGTGTTGTTAGGGATCACTTGTTTGGGGAGTTTAAACCTCTGACATTTAGTGAGCCCAGAATCACAGTACCAAGCGAATTAGCCATTTATGTCTGAATTTGAGCCATATACCTTCCTCTTGTCCAGACTGCCTAACCTGTACAGTGGTTTCGTGAACCCAACTTTGTTGTTTTTTATCAACCTAGCCCTCTGTGGAATGATCGCAACTGGATTAGTGAACATGTTAACCCCCATGCAAACAACCCCCCCAACAACATCCCCATCCCTCCCCCAACCCTGGCACCTGGACTCCTAACGACATACTGGACATCGTAGGGCCAGACCACCATTAGGAACTATGGGCTCTCTAACACCATGCTGCCCCCTTTAAGCCCCCGTCATTGAGCCCCCTTCTTGTGTAATTAATACAGTATTAGAACTTCTTAAACTTTGTGGAATCAATGCAGACATATGTGACTAGGGGTGCCCCCAGCCCTCATCAGGTTAGTGAGGCCAATGACATCTCCATAATCTTGGGTAGGTCTACAGTCTTCTACCGCATGCTGTTAAGGCATACACCATCCCCTCAAGATTGTGGGGGGGCGATTTCATCTTCTTAGATTCGCAGAGCCCTTTGACCCTACGCCTGTTTCCAAGGCCTTTGCTTTTTGGTGCCATGTTCTGCGATCCCTCTTGACCTCTGTGGGCAGTCACCGGAGAGTTCTCTCTGATCACCTCTTGTGTCACTCTGTTAATGTCCTCTGTGACCAAGTTGTATTTGTAGCCTTCCAACTCGAAGACAAGAGCGAAGGGGTTTCCCCATCTACATAGCACACCCATTGTTGTGAGCCATTTGGTTGGGGGGGGGCAGAGTCGCCTGCGAGACAAAGTAAAGGCCGAGAGGTCTTGGAATATTGAAATTTGTGAGGTACCCAAGGCCACCAGACCTTTTTTTCTTGCCCTGTCCAGAATTATTGCCTTTTCTGAGTAGTATTGGAATTTTGCTAAGACTGATCGCGGTCCCCTGGCGCTCCTTCCTGCTCTGTGTACTCTGCCAATGGTGGGGTCTGTGGTGTTATCTTCGTTGAAGATTTTCCTAACAACTTCGTTTATGGCTTTAATTATGTCCCCTTGCGTTTCTCCATCCTTTTCTGGGAAGGTTACACCGGCGTTCTCGGTTTTCAAAGTCGTCCATTTTTAGATCAGTCTGTTCCTCCCTTGTTTCCAATTCTGAGATTCTCATGTCTATCTGGGTCTCTAGGATGTCAATCGAGGATTCATTTGCCTCAAGGCCTTGGATTCTGTCATCCATGTTGTCCACCTTCTTGTCCAGCCCATCCAGCCTTTTGCCAATGTCTGATCTGAACTCCTGTATTTCCTCGAGCAGCGCTGCCATGTCCTTCCTCAGGGATTGGGAGTCATCCATGCTTGGTGATGGCAAGCGGGTTGTAGTCACCTGGGGCTGCCTGGATTCATCATCATAGTGGAATTTGTGGAGCTTGGTGGACCAGCTCACGGGTGGTCGGTCTCCCAGGCAAAATTGCAGGGGCGGGGTGGTGGCTGATGCTGGAAATGATCAGGCTCCCACTCCAAAAGAGGGCCTCAATTCCGGGCTGTTAAGGCGGCTGTGGACTCAAGGGTCTTAGAAGGAGGGAGACTCTCCCTTTACTTGCAGCGGGAGGCAAAGGGAGCACCACGTCCCATGGGGAGCGGAATCCAGTTTGGAACCCTGCAGCTGATGTGGGGGGAGAGGGCCCACAGGGGGGCAGCTCTCAAAAGGATCTTCTTAATTTTCTGAGTTCCCCCAAAGCCCAGTGGCTGGCTGTTGGTAGGCTGCAGTGTTGGGGAAGGGGGAGCAGACAGCTTGCTCGTGTTCTCCTGCCTGCTTCAGGGGCAGATGTGGGGCGGGGCCCCAATAGGGCAAGGGGGGCTCGGGCGCCGACAAGGTCTGGATCACTTTCGGCTCTTGGGCCCCTCCATGTGGGGCCTGCAACAGGGCAGATCTCCCCTTTGAGAGAGGGGATCCCAGGATGGTATGTGGGCCTCTGCACCTCTTCCCTGGTCTTGTGGCCCACAGAGGCCCTCTGGTTGCAAAATCTACCTCCTTGGATCTGGGGGCTATAGACATTTACATGAAATGACTCCTGCGGCACACAGGGCCTCACTGGAGTATGCCCCTCCTGTGCTGGAGGCTTTTCGCTCCCAGAAATAGTCTCCATCCTCAGGGGGAGGCTGTCACACCGTGGTTCGGGTTGGGAGTCTGGGGGAGGGGCACCGCCACCCCATGGCCCCCACTCCTCACCTCCAGAATGGCTCCCACTTCTCCGGTCCTCCGGGGGGAGGACCTCAGAGCCGCTGGGCCTGCTTTCTCCTCTCTACCACTTTGTGGCCTGGGCTCCGTTGCGAGTCCCGTGGAGCCCGTGCTCAGATCGGGCTCAGATCGGGCGTTGGGCTCTTCCCCTATCCCTCACAGCAGCGCCTAACTCGGCTTCACTTCGTCCCCTGAGTTCGGGGAAAATTCTCCACGGGGGGGCACCGGTGCGGCACACACAGGGACGCAGGCTAATTAAGTCAGCGGGGGCTCTCTGGAGGGGCTCTCATCCCAGAACGGACCCGCTGGTGAGGAGCTGTAGAGAGCTGCTAGCTCATCTCTGCGCCCCTGTTATGTTGTTTAATGCACATAGAATTCTTTTAAGTACATAGTTCTTTCCCATCATCCATGTATATAGTTCTGTTACCATAGCTACAGCTTCGTGTATGGTTCCAGAATGTCAGGGGAACCATACACGAAGATGTCTGTTGATGAAGGATGGCCTCCTGGGGGCTCCTCCGAATAAACCTATAACTTATTCATATCACGACGTGTGAGCCGAATTCTTATAATATGAAAAGTACTTCTTAACAATTGGCGACGAGGACTCGTGTAAAGGAGGGAGCCCCCAGATATCCCTGCAGCCTCGGACTCGACTGAGTACACAACGCAGAATATGAAAAAATGACACGAGTTGAACCCACGTGTCATCACAGGCAAGTCTGAATGTGCGGCCGCTTGAAAGATTAAGCAAAAGCTGATTGGAATCACCTTTAAACCCTGTAAATGCATCTGTATTCCTTTGAACTGTGCGCGAGGGGAGAGGCCAACCAAAGACAGCATAGAAAAGGGCACCGAAACCCACAACGTAACCACGTAAAACGCGGCTGCTCATTGGTATGAATGCAACACTGCGGGTTATTAGAAAAAAGCACCCTGCAACATGGATTGCGTGCTGCCATTTTGTATGCAAGTTGCCATAGCAATCTGTATCAGAGTGTTTTGAGTGAAAACAACGACACGTATATGTGTATCTAAAAGGAAAGCAGCGTTTGAAGTGAAACCGAAAGCAAAGTGAAAGCGACATACGCACAAGCGTATTGAGGGAGAAAGGCACGTGTGTGGTGCCTGCATCACGATCTGCATACAATCAAACAGTATATTTTTAGTGCCAAAGTAAAAAAAAAGAAAAATAACATAAACGTGACGTCTGAAGGAAGATGTACCAAATTAAATGCACAGTGTATGACACTGCCCCACGGCTCATGCTATAAAAAAAAAAATTGCTAATTAAAAAGTGAATTCAAGAGAGTGGCCACCAGGGGGCGCACGGTGAGTATCTCTCCCGTGTGAGCTCCGTTCATAAGGTCCCAAAAGAGGTTTGAGCCCCCGCCTATGGACCCCCCCCTCTGAAACTGGTAATCCTGGGGTCTGAAGGGTCCCCCCACCGATCATGAAAAAATCCGGAAGAAATCGGAACTGATTTCACCGAGAAAATTGCATTCTCCGATGCGACGGATGGCGACACCGTGTGAAGTGCGCACTTTGGCTACGGACGGCCCAGGAAGAGCTCCTTGATGTCCGTGGAGCTTTGAATCTTGTGGCCATTGCGGAGGTCTCCCGAGTGCAGTCGGCCCACCGGGAAGCCCAACGAGAGCTGCAGTCCTTCCGACGCCACAGGAGCAGAAGGGGAAGTTTGCAGCGGACCGCCACGTGAATAAGCAAAATTGGGCCACAGACCTCCGTTTGGTATGTGCCCTCCCCGGCCTCTAGGGTAAAACACGCCCCTGGACTTTCACCCGCTGACACACCCTTACGGGGCCTCAAGAAGTGGAATCCATGCTGCGAGCCTGGTCCACAAAGAGGAGTGTACCGGAGCTAGAACAGTGTTACAGCTCCGCAGAGGCATACGTACTGCTCTTGCACCTTAAGGAACTGCCAGATAATGAGCCACCTGCCCCAGGCACACTGAAGGAGATCCACCAGTGTGCCTCTAACTGTGATCACGCACGTCCCTCCATAGCTCCAAGATCCTACTTACTAGGTCATCGGGATCACAGCGATTCTCCTACGAAATGCGCCTCCAGCATACACGGCAAAGGGAGATAAGACACGGACAGCCCTCGTGTGCACGACGGAGGAAGTGACGGCCCAACCCTGTAGAAACAACGGACCATGCGGCTCATGTAATCGATCCATCACCATAACGGCTGCGCCCAAGTGGACACACAGACTACGAACCCCAGACGTCCCACAACATGATCGTGACTTGAAGCTGAGCAAAAAAGGCACGAGTGGCCACCTTGGCTAAATACTGTAAGTACTTTAAGTGCACTCCTCCCTCCTAAGGAGAATCAAGTGAAGCTTTCATGTTCCGTGTAAGGGTTAAACCTCAAACCCGAAAGAAATCGTGGAGATTAATTAATTGAAAGCGGGTGAGAGAGGGGGTGTGATTGTTGCCTCTGAGAGGGTCTAAGCCTTTATAACAAGGTGTGCAATTCAGATGTATGCCCCTACTTCCTGGAACTACTCTGGTGACACCTGAACCTGAAGTGCCTTCTGGGGTGAAAGAGATTGAAAAAAGAGAGGTGGATTCGGCCACCAAGGGGCTCCTCGAGTGTTGAATGGGACTCACAACAAGGAGACACCCCGTGACCGTTGCCCATTATAGGGGAACCTGCGACTCATGAGATCTGCCCGCAGGAACTAGTGAGCAACACGTGGGCAACACGTCCATCCCATTTATCAGCAGGTGAACAGTTCAATAGTGTGCATACATACGACGAAGCGTTAAGAAGGCCCTTGCACCAACTAACCGAGACCATCACCATCGGAGTACAGAGGGTTGGGCCCCCGATTCAGGGGCGTGTGCCTCCTCTGCCCTCGACCCCATCCCCCTGACAAACAGCATTGGTGACACCACAGAATTTCGAGAGAACCAATGGACATAAGGGAGAAACTAGCCTCGTTCTCCTACGTCTCGACTCCTGCCGAAAATCGTGATCCTAACATGGCGAACCAAGATACTTCGGTGAGCGAATCAGCAGCTACCAAAGGGGACATTGCCGCCTTGCTGGGCGAGATAAAAAATATAGGTTCCAGCATTGGCTCTAAAATTGACAAGATCACCCAATGCTTAGACACCATGGAGGAGAGGCTGGAAGGGGTCGAGAACAATCAAGCATCCATAGACACCCTAGAAGCACAACTCGACCAACGGATGACCGAATTGGAGCAACGTGAAGAGAATTTCAACTCAAGCTTGATGACTTGGAAAACCGGGAGAGACGGAACAACTGAGGATTTTCAGAATCCCGGAACGAGAAGGGGAGACGGAGAGCGATCTGAAGAACGCTCTGCATGACATCATTAAACTCCTAGTTGTTGACGATGCGGTTGATGAACCCAAGACAGAAAGGATATACAGAGCCGGAGGGCCTCCAGGCGGACCAAGATCTGTTCTTGCTCGATTTCACCACTTTCAGGACAAAACAAGGATCCTCGAGGTAGCAAGAAGCAGCGATTCAATTACCCTCCAAGGATCCCAAATCTCGATATACCAGGATCTATCATCCATGACTCTGGCACTCCGACGCATGTGCAGGCCCCTCACTAAACATCTGAAGGAAAAGAGCATAAGATATAGGTGGGGATACCCCTTCTCCCTCTCCTTTGAATATAATTGAAATAAAATCAAGCTAAGCTCAGAAGGGGAGATCAAGGCGTGCATCTCTGACCTTCTTGGACCAAGCACAGAGGAACATGACCGGGGAGACCCACGTCGAGAAGAAAGAGGATGGCGTATACAGGGCCCCAGAAGGAAACGAGTCAAGGGATCGAGAACATTTCAGAGAGGTAATACCCCACCAGGGGGAGAGAACTGATGAACAGCAACACTGGTAAGATGACATACATACTATGACATATGTCCATGTCCCGAACTGCAAAAGATGTACAGGCTCAAAAGAGACTGGGGCCATGTAAACGGAGGGAGGAGGCGAAAGGGGGCTCAACCAAGACTATGATGTTATAATAACCTTGGGGACATGATGTAACGGTCCCCAAAGGTGGTTCGATGCTGAACCTCTGTCTTCACCTGGGTTCGCACAGACGCCGTCAATGTGGGAAGGGTGGGGGGACTGGGCAGACAAGAAAACGGGCAGAGGTTGAAGCATTATTGGCAACACAAAAGATCACTCAAGAAGACGTGAGTCCTTATGTATACCATATCTACTTGACATGGGTCACAAATCCACAACCGAAATATTCTGATAATGGCACCAATTGAAGAGCAGAAGGGTAGGGAGTTCCTTAGGATAGGAACACCTAACGTGAAAGGACTCAACTCGCCGACCAAGAGATCACTAGTGGCAAGAGAATTCCGTAGATCTCAAATTGACATTCTCCTTCTACAAGAGACAAAGTTTGCCAAGGGAGAAGAGAGAGGTATACTAGGGAAAAGAGGGGTTAAAGAATTTTGGGGCTCCGGCCCACTCAGGAAAGGAGGGGTTGGAATCCTGATCAAGAAAGGAATCAACTTAGAAGTAGAAAAGACCTGGTCTGATGTAAGTGGGCGTGCCCTCCTGATATCTGGGACAATTGCAAAGGTAAAAGTAACAGTTGCAGTAATATACTGTCCCTACGCAGGACAAGCCAAGTTACGAGAGAAGATAATACCCAAAATAATGTTAGAAGCATCTGGCCAAGTTATTCTCGGAGGAGACTTTAATCAATGGGCAGACCCGACCAAAGATTGGGAACCGGCAACCGCGAGTTAAGAAACCAAACGAGAAGTGACCGCACTGAGCTCTCCGACATAATGGAGATATATGACCTGCAAGATGTGTGGAGGATTAAACACCCTAATGAAAGAGGCTATACATTCTACTCCAATCTGCACAAAACATTCACCCGGATCGATTACCTGTATCTCACCAAGGACCTCCTTAATACCATGACACTGTCGGAAATAATTCTGATAACTTGGTCAGACCATGATATGGTCTTGTCAGATATACGATGGGAAGACCTGCCTGTCCCAGGAGGGAAATGGCGCTGTAATGAAAGCCTATGGAAAGACGCAGCATTTAAAATTGAAATGGCAACTGAAATTGAGGAATATTTTAAACTAAACAACAATGGTGAAGTCTCCAAACAAACAACATGGGAGGCGGGTAAGGCCACTTGGAGAGGCATCCTGATACGTGAAGGATCTACCAAGAAGAGAGAGACAAAGATCATTGAGCACAGACTTAGGACAGAAATATGCCAACTGGAAAGAGAGAACAGGGAACATCCGGCCACGGACTGTGACAACATCAACATAGCGCAATGTAAAAGAGAAGAACTAAGACTATTGGAGCACAAACAAATCGTGCGTAAACTTCGATTCCTCAAACAGAAATTCTACGAGAAGGGAGACAAGGCTGACGCACTATTGACAGCCAGACTCAGAGAGCAAAGGGCAGAGCGGAAAGTGAAAGAGATAATCGAAGAAAACCCTATGCCCTCCTCTACCCCCCACACCATCCCAGAGAGTTTTGACAACTTCTATGAGGCGTTATACACCTCGGAAGTGACCCCCGGACATTCAGATACAGAACACTATCTCTCCCTGATAGATATGCCCAAAGTCTCGTACTCTGAAACTGAGCTCTTAGAATCCCCGATATCCGAACCTGAGGTCCAAGAGGCAATCAAAAGACTGACCCTAGGCAAATCCCCCGGAGAGGACGGTTATACCGCTGGGTTTTATAAAACCTTCAGCGCCCAGCTAGCACCATTCTTGACGGAGCTCTTTAACGAAATACTAGAAACAGGGACAGCCCCCGACTCCTTTACGAAGGCGCTCATAACAGTGATCCCAAAAGAGGGAAGGAATCCCAAACATTGTGGTTCATACCGCCCAATTTCTCTACTCAATTTAGATGCCAAAGTTTATACCAGGGTACTAGCCGCCCGATTGGAAGTACTGATCCCTCACCTCATACACAATGACCAGGTCGGATTTATACTGGGTAGGCAAGGGGCCGACACCATGCGCAAAACTCTCCACCTCATCCACTCATCCCCAGAACTATCAGGTGATCCTACCCTATTGTCAATAGATGCAGAAAAATCCTTTGACAGAGTGGAGTGGGAATTCCTGAGGGCAGTACATTGTAAGGTAGGAATAGGGCTGAGATTTAGGAAAGGAATACGAGAAGTATACACATCCCCAAAGGCGTCTATCTCCGTTAATGGGGAATATTCCAGATGGTTCGAAATGGGACATAGAACTAGACAACGATGCCCCTTTCTGCAATTCTTTTTGCGCTCTCTCTAGAACCCCTGGCCCAAAATATACGATCCGACTCCAGAATAGAAGGCATGCGATTAGGAACGAGAGAATACAAGATAGCACTCTATGCTGATGACATACTTTTACACATAACCAACCCCTCTGTATCGGTCCCTCACGCTCCCCAACTAATAGAAGAATATGTCCAACTCTCTGGGTTCAAAATGAACAAGACTAAATCAATACTGTTCCCTTTGCAAGGAACGAAAGAGGAAAATGAAACCAAGTTTTTGCCCCTAGGCCTCAGACTTGAACACTCTTTGCTTAAATACTTAGGTATCCAAATCACTAGAAACCTAACAGAACTATACAAAGCTAACTTCCCTCCCCTCCTCTAGAGTTTCTCGGCTGACCTGAAAAGGTGGGACAAGCTCACGATCTCGTGGTTAGGTTGGATTAACGCCATTAAAATGGTATGCCTCCCCCGATTTCTGTACCCTTTTCAGATGTTACCCATTGAGATACCAAATGCGTTCTTTGAAGAGGCCAAAAAACTTATGCTTAGGTTCCTCTGGCAGGGGAAGAAGACGAGGATCGCATACAACACTCTGACACTGTCCAAAGACAAAGGAAGAGTAGGTCTCCCCGACCTGCGAGCATACTATAAAGCCTCACAACTACGTAGCCTTATCCCACACTTACGTGATCACAACCACATCTAATGGGTACACATGGCAACCAGGCAAAGCAATGAGTAAGATCACTACTTGGCCATCCCCACTTAGCCACTTATGGTCTCCGGGCATAAACGACCACATACCCGAAGTAGGAAGATTCCAATCCTGGTACGAGGCGGGCCTCGAAAGGGTAGGACAACTCCAGAAAAAAGACATCTTCATCTCTCTTCCAGACCTAACTGAAGCCCTAGGGATAGGCCCGTTATCCACCTTTCAATACATTGAGATAAAAGGAGTCCTCACAAAATCTGCATGGAAGGAAAAGCCGCAGAGAGAAATCACTCCATTTGAACAATTCTTGGATTCTAAATCTGAACTGAAGGGTTTGATATCCGCAATGTACAAAGAACTTATCGAAGCAGGGAGGGGGTCCACGGAACATCTCAGAAGCAGATGGGGAAGAGACTTGGGAGAGGAGATAGATCCCGACCAATGGGAAATGATATGCAAAACTGCATCCAAAACATCCTTATCCAGTCAATATAAATTACACGCCAATAAACTCCTACACAGATGGCAATACGACCCACTTAAATTGTCAAAGATGTTTCAGACGCTGAGCCCAAAATGTTGGTGAGAATGTGGAGAGATAGCCGAATATTGGCACATGTGGTGGAGCTGCCCACACATAAAGGTATTCTAGGAGGAAGTCCTGGCATGGATCAAGGACATAGCTGGCATACAAAGAGACACTGATCCACGTTTGATTCTGTTTGGGCTGGAAAGAGATGAAGATGAATGGACTAGACTAAGGGGTCTCGCTCCACAGCTACTACTTGCAGCTCGTGCACTCCTAGTAACAAAATGGAAATCCAAAATGGTCCCAAGTAAGAAGGAATGGATCAATTTGTCAACCAACATATACACAATGGAGATGATCACAGCATCCCTACACAACAAAGTGTCGCAATGCCGAGACCCTATGGTCAGAATTTCGAAGCAAACACCTGTCGGAGATGATGGACTCCCAATCTAAGGACGCTACAGGGTCTTAATCAGAACCGGAAATCTCAGAACCCTTAATAAGAAACAGTTATGACCCAAGAATCAAGGAAATCTCACAATAAGTGAACTGAACATTACCCACTATGAACAAGTCAACAGAGAAAGATGCCGCAATCAAGTCTGCCCAGTCAGTGGTAGGGAAGTGGGTGGGTGTGGGTTATGTTGTACTGACTGTTACAACTAGAGAACGGAAACAAATGCGATGATCTGCAGTATAATGAGACTTTAATTTTGTTCTTTTGATGTAACCATATGCTAACAAAGTTGTAGCAAGTGAAATGTTTAAAATGTATATGTTTTGTTTCAAAAATCAATAAAAGCAAATTTAAAAAAAAATGTGAATTTAAACAGGTGGTGAACAAAATTAAGGACCAAGAGAAAAATGCAGATCATTGCAGCTCCGATTTAATTTTTAGCACTACCTGGAAACCCAATATGTCCTTGGGAGCAATGGCAAGACAATTTTCAGGTCTACTTGAGAGCAATTGGAGGGTCCAAGTTTAATGATGACTTAAAAGAAGCCACACTACTCAATTGTGTGGGTGCAGAGGCATTCATGATTTTCAGGACATTGCCTGAGTTGGACAGTACAGAGGAAGGCTCAGGGGACTGTTCAGGTGGGACTAAGAAATAGGAAACGGCACTTGCAAAGCTGAATAAGCATTTTGGAAATAAAACTAACATTGTTTTAGAGAGATACCGATTTTTCTCGAGGAGACAGAATAAAAGTGAAAGTATTGGCGATTAAATAGCTCCATTGAGAGGGCTATTGTCCACGTGTGTCTTCACAGGAGTTGCAGATGAATACTTGAGGGATCAGCTAGTTCTCCATGTGGCAGATCCACGCATCCAACAGCGTTTGTGGCAGGCAAAGAACCCGACACTGGACAGGCAATTGAAATAGCCAGATCTATAGAGCTTGGTGAAAAATGTATGAAAGAGGTCCAAAATAAAATGGAGAGTGTAGAAATAAAATAAGTCCAAGACGTCAGTGATGGACAATATGGTGGAGGTTAAGAGGATTTGGTTGCCATTGTCAAGAGAATAGTTAAATCAGATATTGGAATTGGTTCCAGACAAGAGAAGGAAAGTGCATACAGGCCACAAAACAGGTGTGTTAAGTGTGGTTGGTACAAACATTTAAATGCAGAAAGAGATTTTCCGGCCCTCACAGCTGAATGTTATAAATGTGGACGAATAGGTCATTTTGGCAAGTTGTGTCGCAGCAACAAAAGAGGCAGATTCAATGCACGCTACATGAGAAATGCTGGTCGTTATGGAAGAGGAAGAGGTACTGCCACGACAAGTATAAAGGCTTTGGAAGAAGTTGGAGGTCCAAGTAGTCTGTTGGCAATTACGGATGGATTCGAGGATGAAGTACAAATACTAGCCTTCACACCAAATGAAGGCAGTCTGGGTCCATGGGTTTCAATGGAGATGAATGGTATAACATTACAAGTTATGGTTGACACAGGATCTCCATATACTATGGTGGATGTAGAAACCTATGTGAATGTACTTAAAAAGAAAATGGAAGAATTACAATTAACCAGAATAAAAGCAACTGGTTATGGTAAGACACCTATCAATATAATAGGATATACTTGGGTACACTTGAACTTTGAAGGAAGGAAGACCTACTGCAGGCTATATGTAGCCGAAAATGGGTTCTCCATAGTTGGATGGTGGGAACAAGCATTGTTGAAAATCAGGATACATCCTGGTGAGAGTGTGCCCATTCTGTGTATAACTGAGAAAAGTTGTAACACATCAGAAAATCTAGCCAAGAGTTTTCTCAAAGTGTTCAACGATAATATTGGTGTTCTAAAGGGTTTCAAGCATCACATTGTACTCAAGAGAGGAACAAATCCAGTAGTACATAAAGTGAGAAACATACCGATCGGCACCAGAGAAGCGTTGCAAAAAGAGCTGGAGAAACTATGCACGCAAGACATCATCGAACCAATCGAAAGTTCTGAATGGTTATCTCCTATTGTCATCGTGAAAAAGCCAGATGGATCGATTAGAATGTGTGTTGATCTGAGAGATCTTAATGCCAACATCTGGGTGGATCGTCACCCACTACCAAATATTGTGGAAATGCTTACCACAATGAAACCAGAGAAATACTTCACGACATTAGATCTTTTCCGCATACCACCAAGTTGTTTTAGAAGAAGAATCCAGACATCTGACATCATTTATAACACCATTGGGAGCATTCAGGTACAAAAGAATGCATTTTGGACTGGCCTCAGCAGCTGCTGTTTTTCAGAGGCTGATGCATCATTTATTTAATGGTCTCCAAGGGGTGCACTATTTCCAGGATGACATCTTGGTATCTGCAATGTCTGAAGACGAGCATGATGGAACATTTTAGGTGTGTTACAAGTTATACAACAAAAAGGTATGACACTCAAGATCGAGAAGTGTAAGGTAAAGAAAAATGAAGTAACTTATTTGGGTCATCGCATCAATGCCGATGGTATAAAACCTAAAGAACCATTAGTTGACACCATTCTTAAAATTCCTGACCCAATCAACAAAGACCAACTCCGAAGTTTTTTAGGTTTAACAGAATATTATTCCAAATTCGTGGATCATTATTCTGATAGGACTGAACAGATGAGAGACCTGATGTGTAAAGGTATAAAGTTGTGTTGGTCGGAAGGGTGCAAGAAAGAATTTGAGATGATTAAGACCTTAATCAACAAGGCACCAGCACTCAAAATGTTTGAATCTAATGCCAAGACCATGATTTTGGTAGACGCCAGCAACATAGGTCTAGGGGGCGTCTTTGAGCAAGTACAAGGAGGAGATGTTGTTCCTATTACCTTTGCTTCCAGAACATTGAGAGAAGCAGAAAAGAACTATTCGACCATTGAGAAAGAAGCTTTGGGGGTCAAATGGGTTTTTTTAACACTTCAAAGGTCTTATTTGAGGCATGCCTGTTGATAGCAAGACAGATCACAAACCACTCATACATGTCCTAAATGCAAAAAGGCAACACATGACATCTCCACACATAAGGAGGTGGACATTAATCATTATGCAATACAATGTTAATATAAAATATACTCCTGGAAGAACAAATGTGGTGGCAGATTGCTTTTCTCGCCTGCCGTGTGATACTGACACGAATGATGGTGATAACAAGGAAGAACTGACTGAGGACCAAAATATGGATTGTATAATAGCACATATACATCCAAGTTTCTCAAAGGAAGAATGGATTGAAGCCAGAGAACAGGACACTGAACAGAGACTGTTGAGAAAAGCCATCGAAAATGAATGGAAAGACATTGAAGAAAACATTAAATCTTGGGAGAAAATAAAAGATGAGTTAACGAGCGACAATGCATGTATCTATCGAGGAGATCGGATAATACCCCCAGTAAATTTGAGGGAGAGAATTATGAAAATTGCACATGAAGGTCATGTGGGGAGAAATGTAACGAAGAGAAGAGTAAGAGAAGCTTACTGGTGGCCCAATATGTGGGGTGAGTTGGAAACCCTAGTCAGAGATTGTACCGCATGTGCAGTAAGTGACAAAAGAAAGTCAACCCAGAACACACCACTACAGCCTGTAGAGATACCCAGTACAGTCTGGACAAAACTAGCCATTGATATCACTGGGCCATATGAAACACTCGGACCACAAAAAGTCTACTTTTTTGTATTGGTTGATTATACATCCAAATGGGTGGAATGTGGAATCATTGAAGTATCAGTATCGGCCATGAAAGTCATGAAATTCTTAGAGGAAATATTTAACAGAGAAGGTGAGCCACAGGAATTAATATCTGACAATGGAAGTCAGTTTATGTCACAAGAAGTTCCGAAATGTTTGAAGGAGAGAGCTATTAAGCACAATACAACGGCCTTATACCATCCTATGGGAAACGGTTTAGTAGAAAGGATGAATCATTTCATAAAAGGTATTATTCAGTTGGCTGTTGTCAATAATCTACTGTGTAAAGAGACACTCAAAGAAGCACTCAATACATACAAAGTTACTCCACACTCAATAACTGAGGAAGAACCATTCACTTTAATGAGAGAGAGAATTGCCACAAACAGACTTAGACCTGCCTGGATGATAAAAAGGAGGAACAAAGAAATACATTTGGAGGAAATTGTCAATAAAGTAAAGAAAAAACAAGATGAATACAAAAAATATTATGACAAACAGAAACATGTTCAAGAGAGTAAAATTGAGAAGGGTGATTGGGTTAGAGTGAAGGAACCCAAACATGTAATGAAAGGGGAGTCAAGATTTCGTCCTGCCCGGAGAGTGTTAGATTGTTCAAAAAAGTCAGTAATCCTAGAAGGTGGCAAGAAGTGGTCTTGCAATGATATAATTTTGGCAAAGGAGGAGGAAGTATTGAGAAATGATAGAGAACAAAATACCAATGGAGAAATATTTAAAGACAAGTATAATGACTCAGGATCATTAAATAGTGGAAATACATAGGAGAGGATGACAGATCGAGAGTTACCGGGAAAAGTAATTGAGAACAATCGGACATCTTCAAGATCCAGGAAAAGAGTTTGAAACTATAAACAAGACTATATTTTTTATTAAAGTCATCGAAGAAGTTACACGACGAAGATGCACTGGAGGTTACCATAAACAACCTCCTATATCTAAAAACAACTGTGTGTATCCTATGAGTTAATTATCACATATGCAAATACTTTTTAAAATTATGATGTATACATATCAACAAGAATACAAAATCTTATGAATAATTGTCATTGTTTAAAATGAATATGGAGGGGAAGATGTTATGATGTTTAATGCACATATAATTCTTTCATGTACATAGTTCTTTCCCATCATCCATGTATATAGTTCTGTTACCATAGCTACAGCTTTGTGTAAGGTTCCAGAATGTCAGGGGGAACCATACACGAAGATGTCTGTTTATGAAGGATGGCCTCCTGGGGGCTCCTCCGAATAAACCTATAACTTATTCATATCACACGACGTGTGAGCTGAATTCTTATAATATGAAAAGTACAGAGGGCGCTAGAGGGCCACCCAAGATGGCCGCCTCCTAAGAGAGCTCCGTTGGGCTCCAATGAATCCTGATCCATCGTAGCCCCTGTGGTCGCTAAACCTATCCAGTTTGCAGCTGTGCACACTCCCGACACCCTGCGGAACATCTTGGTGTGACTCCCATGCCAAACCGATAGCTGACGCCCGAGTTCTCCTGCCTGCGGTCTGGGGCCTGCCGATCGCCGCCAGAAGCGAGGGGTGTCTTCCCGTGTATCCGCGCCAGCATACGCAGCAGACGATCGGAGCTGCGCGCCGAGCCGCACAGGAGGGCGGGTGGACGTGGGCGCGACAGCGTCCTAGAGACCGGGCGGTCTCCGTCCCCGCAGCGGCCCGAAGTCCTGCGGAGTCCAGGTAGGGGGACGCAGCCGGAGGCGGGAGGGGTAGCATATCATCCGGGCGTGGTAGCCCTCGCTCTCCTCGCCCCACACCGGCGCCTTCTGTGTCAGGCGTCCGGACGTGAGGACGCTGAGGTGGCGGAGTGATCCCCCGCGGAGTAGCCCCGGCGAGACCTCTCTGGCCGGCTCGCCCTCTGCGTGCGACTCCGAGAGGAGCCTGGGAGCCGGGGACAGCGCTGAGGCCCGCGTTTGAATGCCTGAGCTGCAACTCCTCCAGGACCATCCTGATTTGTACCAGCCGAAGATCCTGGCGATACCACACTCCAGAGGAGGAACCGAGGGTCTCCGCCCGCTGGCGCGATTTGGGAGGCAAGCCTGTCCCCATACCCCCTCCCAAAGTAAACAGTGGGAGAAGGAAAACTTCACTTAGAGCTCCATTTTGTCCGTGAATGAACACTGAAGTGTGCTCCCTGAAGCCGCATCCTGCGTGAGCTCCGAGGCCACGCTCCACTGGCACGACAACGTCAGGCAAACCGCAGCTGAACCAGCTGGTTCCCCCAAACTCGGAGTCCAACCGGAAGCTTTCTCCTCCCTGGCTCACCATACCTCTTCTTTGGTATCCAATATTCTCACTGGCCACCATGGGAAAACTAGACAAAACCCAGAAGAAGCTACACTTTGAGGCCAACTCTCAACATAAAACTGCATCCAATAGCAGATCTGCATCCCCTACACAGGACATTGGAGCCTCCGAAGACCAGACACCCCACCAAGACATCAGGGAGATCCTGATGGATCTGAAGACCGGTATCAGCGGGTTGGGATGCAAATTAGACACCCTGTCGACCAAAGTGGACCAACTCCAACATAGACTCGATAAACATGCCGACAGGCTCGACAACGTAGAACAACGTGTGTCCGACCTGGATGATGGGACCGCGGCCCTGACCACTCGGGTCCAAGCACTTGAAACCCAGATGAAGGTTGTGAGCGCCAAAAACGAAGATTTAGAGGGCTGTTCTCGGAGGAACAATGTCAGGATCACAGGAATTAGAGAACAACAAATCACAGGCAAGATGGAAGATTTCGTCGAACAAATGTGCATAACCCTGTTCGGGAAGGAGACCCTATCGCAGCTATTTGTCATAGAAAGAGCGCACAGAGCACCAAATACACCACCGGCACCTGGCATTCCCCCAAGACCGATAATAGCAAGGCTGCTGAATTACAAAGATCGCGATGCAGTGTTACAAGCGGCCAGAATCAAAGGGAATCTGCAATATGACAGCGACTCCGTCCAGTTTTTTCCCGACTTCTCTCAAGCAGTCCAAGCACAAAGAAGATCTTACTTATCCGTCAAACGACGCCTACAGGACAATCAGATCCTCTATTCCATGCTATATCCGGCGAAACTCCGTATTCAACACGAAGGGAAGGCGCAATTTTTCAATTCCCCAGACGAGGTCAGTGAGTATCTAGATCGGGCTGGCTGCAAGACCACTGGGAACAATCCGAGACCTAGGCGTGAAGATCGTGCGAGGAGAAACCCTCCGTGACACAGAATCTCGCACATGAGTGACGAGCTCCTTTACACCCTTATCTTTAATACACAATGATCACCACAGGGATGAACTACTGTCGTTACTGGGGGCCCGGCACCCTCTTGGTGGGCTACTAGCGCCCCCAGCACTGCAATGTTTTCAGAGCTGTTCTCAAGGGAGGGACCTCCGTTGACCTGGTCCAATTTTGGATTGGCCATGCAAGGGAGGGTATACACAGCGTGGGCCTGTTGGGGGTTGCCTACGCAGGGATGGGATTTCAAAGTTACTAAGTTGGCCCCCGTTAACCAGTTACGTTCGAGCATGCGACGATCGCGGATCACTTGTCCAAAACCTATGTTGCACAATCAGCCCCTCTACGCTTTTGAACACTATCCGATCCACTTGATCAGTGTGGCACCGGGTTCCACATCTCCACTGCTGCAAGATGGGCACACTTAAAGTCGCAACCTGGAACATCAGAGGAGGCAACCAGCCCTCCAAACTCCGGAAAGTTCTGCAATATTTAAGGCGCCACAAAATCAATATCGTCATGCTGCAAGAAACTCACCTCACGCCATCGAGAGAGCAACATTGGGCCCGCTCATGGGGCTGTCATAGATACTTTTCCTCGTACTCTTCATATGCGAGAGGAGTCGCGATATTGATCGACAAGAAAGCCAACTTCAGCCTGATCAGCTCCAAGAAAGATGAGGAGGGTAGATCTCTGTTGGTGCGGGGCCTACTTGCTGGGAAAGAAATAGTTCTGGTGAACACCTATGCCCCCAATGTAGACGGACCGAATTCCTTTAACTGGGTCATGTCAAACTTGGGCGCCCACACCTCTGCCACAATCATTTGGGGTACAGATCTTAACACCCCTCTGGCCCCCCAGTTCGACAAATCACATGGTTCAGGCAACAGTATTTCCAAGGCCAGCCGCCAGGTCACAGAGATTTGTCAGTCCTATGAGCTGTTTGACATATGGAGACACTTACATCCGAACTCCCGAG
The DNA here is from genome assembly GCF_040938575.1 of Ambystoma mexicanum. Taxonomy (NCBI): domain Eukaryota; kingdom Metazoa; phylum Chordata; class Amphibia; order Caudata; family Ambystomatidae; genus Ambystoma; species Ambystoma mexicanum. The sequence goes on along the minus strand of NC_090923.1, from coordinate 1,467,190,186 downwards.
ACTACACCTTCCACTCAGCGGTGCACAATACCAGCTCCCGCATCGACTATCTACTAGTCTCCATCCACAGTCCATACAGTTGGGGCCCCTGCCTTATTCTGCCACGCTCGCTCTCCGACCATTCCATGGTCACGCTTGAGTTTACACTATCCACGACCCCGAGGATACCCGTGGGCTGGCGATTCAAGACGGGCTCGCTTTCTGACCAGGTCTTTGCAGACGACCTTCAACAAGATATCACCACCTTTCTTGAAATAAACCAGGGGTCAGTGGACTCAGCTGGAACCCTATGGGAAACTCTAACTACGTGAGAGGCCAATGCATGGCCAGAGAAAATAGCATCCTGAAGCTGATCAGGCGTGAACTGACAAATAGTGAACAACGCCTTAAAAACCTCGAAAACAAATTAACAACATCCCCGGATGCACAAACCCAGGCCGAGCTACGAGTGGAAATGTCAAAATTTCATGAGACAGCCGACCGTGAACTGAAATTCCTGGGGCGCAAGCATAAGATCAGACAACACGGGGAGGGACAGAAACCTGGGGCGCTCCTCGCTCGCCTTCTGAGATTGGATCAGCCACTCCCTAGAGTAGAATGCATCAAAGACACGCAAGGGAACCTGGCATACACTGACGAGGAAATGGTGACCATATTCCATAAATTCTATCAGGAACTGTACAGTTCTCGAATCACTACAAACCCCGAAGAGCTTCAGAACTATCTCAACGACTCCGAACTGTACTGGGTGATACATGACCTCCGAGAACCACTGAATAACCCCATCACACAAGAGGAAATCACTGAGGCAATAAAATCTCTCCCAAACACCAAAGCCCCCGGCCCTGATGGTCTCACCGGCGAATTTTACAAAGCGCACATATCCACGCTGGCCCCCCTACTCCTCCAAGTATATGATGAGGCCTTAGAGCGAGGAATTCTCCCACCCACCCTCCGTGAAGCCAATGTAGTCCTTCTCCACAAAGCAGGCAAGCCCCAGGACGACTGCGCCTCATATAGGCCGATATCACTTATTAACCTTGACAACAAAATCCTGGCCAAGATCCTAGCAAAACGTCTCCTCCCCCTCATGCCCGCACTAGTCCTGGGTGACCAGGCCGGCTTTATACCGGGTCGTAACACCACATATGGTATCCGCAGACTGTTTGGAGTCATTGCAGCACTTGACCCCACACACCAAGCTACTGCAGTTTTGTTAGACGCTGAGAAGGCCTTCGACTCTGTCGAATGGCCGTATCTCTTTGCAACACTCACGCAAATGGGGCTGGGAAAACGCTTTATTGAATTGGTCTCACTGCTGTATAAGGACCCCTGCTCCTACATTACCCTCGGCACTGCAAGATCCCCAGGCATCAAATTAGAACGAGGTACTAGACAGGGATGTCCTCTTTCGGCCCTCATATTTGCCTTGGTCATGGAACCTTTGGCGTCCAGGCTAAGAACACATCGAGCAAACAGAGGCATCACCCTCGGCCCACATAAACTGATCGTCTCCCTATATGCAGACGACGTGATGCTGTTCGTTAAAGACCCCCAAATCAACCTTAACCCAATCATGCGTGAGGTGATCCGATTTAGCGGCATTTCTGGCCTCAAAATAAACCACTCTAAGTCGGTTATATTCCCGCTTACAAAAGCCACCTCCAGATTTCGGGATGATCACGGATTTCAATGGGAAAGCACCGGGGTTCGCTACCTTGGCATTCTCATGTCACTTCAGCACGAGGAGATCTTCAAGGATAACTATGGGCAGGCACTTTGTTCCCTTCAGGAGCGCATCCAACGTTGGAAATCGCTTCCCTTAACGCTCTGGGGGAGAGTCTCACTAACTAAGATGATAATTCTCCCTAAACTCCTCTATCTGTTTACGAACATACCCCTGATACTCCCACGATCATTTCTTCAGAAAATCAGAAGCCTTATTCTAGATCTAGTTTGGGCTGGGAAACCCGCTAGAGTTGCATATACGACACTGACCTTACCAATAACACAGGGGGGCCTGGCACTTCCCGATATCGAGAAGTACTACTGGGCCGCACAAGCCCAATTTTTGAGCCACTGGTATGCCACTGACTACGTCCGCCCACATGTACAAGTCGAACGCGCCCTGGCCTCCCCAGACCTCTTAACAGCGGTCATCCTGAGCAATCTCCCGGTTCCTTACAACACACTGAACACAGTTTTGTCTTCATATGCCATCTGGGGGAAAATTGCACGTAAATACGAAATACAAACGAGATACTCCCCTCTACTACCCATCAAATTTGTCCCGGGCATCCCCCTGACTAATGAGAAGGTTTTTCTAATATGGCTTGATAAAACTAATATTCGCTCAATCGGAGACCTCTTTCCAGAGGGGATGTTCCTAACCCCACAGGCGATCAGGGAGAGGGGCGGCACCACCTCACTGGATATTTTTCTCTATTTTAGGTTACGGCACACCCTACAGGCACACTTCCCAACATTCCCCAAACAACCGCCAACATGGACCCTACTTCACAATGTGATCCAGGCGAGGGGCGAGGGGAGGCTAGTATCCACAATTTACAGCTCACTGCCCGCTGACACATCGGGGACCACCAGAAAGGCAAAGCAGAGATGGGAAGCGGCCCTTCACACCACAATTCCCGACGACGATTGGGCATATATCCTCCGACAGACCCAAAAAGTTGCCCTGAACACCCGCTTTAAGCAGATCCATTTTAACTTTGTCCACCAAACATACTACACACCCCAAAGGAGACATCGACATCACCCCGGAACATCAGATCAATGTGAAAGATGCGGCGCTCCCGCCGCTGACTTCATCCATTTAGCGTGGCACTGCCCAGGAATAGCCCGCTTTTGGTCCTCAGTCCTACAGCACTCAAGTGACGTGATAGGTGAAACACTAGGCCCCGACCCGACCATCGCACTTTTATCTGCGACAAAACACCTCCAAACCCCAATCCGGAAATTAGCTTCACTGCTCCTGGTGCTCGCCCGTAGAAGGATAGCCTTGGCATGGGGCCGAGGTCCCCTTCCCTCCTTTACAACATGGAAGAAAGATATTTTATACTGTCAAGACCTAGATACTGAATTCACTCGGACCCTTCCTCTACATGAGCGACCGCCTGATATCTGGGCCCCCTATGTCAACTACTTACTCTCTGCCCCTGATTCTGTGAGTTCTCAATCCTGATCCCACAAGAGATATCGTCAATACAGCTCGCCTCCCGCAACTCATCACGTACACCCGGCGAAATAAAATCTGATGCTGATGAATCCTATCAATGACTGTCTGACAAGCGACCTCTGTGAAAGTTGCATATGCTGTGAACGTACTGCGTAACGTTTGTTTCCTGCTTGATGAAAGCAGACTGTTATTGTTTATGTTTGCTAAAAACCAAAATAAATAATAAAAAAAAAAATATGAAAAGTACTTCTTAACAGCCACCTGGTAGTTTAGTTTAGTTTAGTTTATTCATTTGTATTGCGCACCAGACCCGAGGGTATGAGGGCGCATGAGCAGCAAGGTGATCCTTAAATCTTTTCTTGACGCAGGATGTCTTGGGGATCCATAGCAAGTTAACTAATGTGGATCGAGTCTGGCGATATTGTATGAAGGCCAACAAAAATTTAAAACATGTAATTATAGAATGCACAGCACTTTTCTTCATAAAGAGACGCTTAACCATATTTTAGAAATAGGCCCCTTTTAATTTATGAACATTTGTGGTGGACTCTCCTTGTAGAACCTAATGAGCAACTTGTGATTGCTATGATGAACTTTGTAAGGGACATGTTTTAACTGCTTTTCTCTTTTTAGCTTGTATTAATGTTTTTAGTTTTAAAAAGAAATAATGTGTAATGTTGTATATTGATGTATGTGTGTAACATTTTACTATATAAAGATATATCAGACAATAAATACATTTAAAAAAATAGTAATCCATTACTAAATACTGTCTGCAAAGCATAATTTGCAGGCACCAAAGAATGATGAGATGTAAGTATATACAATGTATTCTATTGGATAGTAATGAACAGATATCTTGCTCTAATGTGTTGCTATATCTCTGTGAATGATAGAGAACTGCATGTTACTAATATGTTGTGGATGACAAGTTAGTAGTTGAAGATATATTTGGTGATATAAACTAGTTTTACACAACAGTGTTGTGGAGTGGTGACCCAGAAACCCAGTGAATACTTATATTAGTGGGCAGAGGTTTATTAAAGGAAAATAAAGTTGTCAGGATTGGTTCAGTGTTTAAATTGTCTTTCTTCAAATTTGGGATACTTCTCTCTCATTCCGCTTAGTTTCTGATATCTATTGTCACGTATTATCAAGTTCAGCTTTACTGCTTCGCCTGAACTCAGTTTCTCAGAATGCAATAATACAATTTTTCTCTTTCTCACACAGGGCTCTTTCTCAGGTTTTAATATTTCAGTGTTCGTTCTCAGGTTTTCGGGGGGCTCTGGTACCTGCCTCTTTGTCGGAATGCAGAATCTTAACCAACTTTCTTTTCAGGCAGGAATCTTTCTCTCCACCACAGTTTAGTGTACATTCTCAGGAATACCATTTCTTTTCTAGAGTGCAGTCACCTAATCGGTCTCCTTCGCAAACTGAACTCTTTCTCCAGAGTTTAGTGGTTCATGTATTTCTGGTGCATATGGATTTTTGCCTATGTCACAGAATCCAGCGTCTGAAGTGTTTCCTATTTTCAATAACAGTCTTTTCCTATAACAGAATATTTCCAAAATGGAAATTTCCTTACACAATGAGTTTGGGTCTCCATCACAGTCAGAGATTTTCCTGTTTGGTCTGCGCGACTGATGCTCCTTACCATTCTAGTGATCGTGCTCTACCTGTTTTATGGGCCCTTCCTTGGGTCCCGGACTTAATGCCTGAGAATCACACAACCTCTCACTGGGTTAGTATTGTCGTTTGGGTTCTTAGATTTGGGTCCTGGATTTAATGCCTCAGAATGACATATCCTGTCACTGGCTTAGTATTGTCTTTTGGGCTCTCGGATTTGCAAATTCTCCCTCTGTCCAATTCTCTCACTATTTTCTCCTAGTACATCCTTGCTGGCATCCACTCGGAGGTCCTGCCAATTCTCCCATCTCTATCAGGCATTCACAGTGTCTTGTCACCTCGAATGCTATTAGTTTACCATTGACAGCAATGGGCGTTGCAGTGTTGATGTCACTCGCCGGGTCTCAAACTCATGCATTTAGGAACTCACCTTAACACCTCTCGTTCTTGTGTTGTACCGGTCTTCCATTCCACGGTACCTGAATAATTCTCATCAGTCTTACTATACGTGAATGGCTCTGTGTTGGACATCCATGAATTGGTTTTTACCATGCTCCGTTCATGCTGTGTCCTGATCTCCAGCATCCTGGGCTCCACCAAGGTACACCATTCAGTGTCACATAACTTAACTCTGTAGGACTGGTGGATTGGCTATGCCCTGTTCTATTCCTTTTCTCCCTCCTTTTACAGGTTCCGCTCTTCTTATCAGTGAAGCTGGGGTTTGGCTCATATTGTCATGGACATAGTAAGGGTATTTAGTGGAAGCCACAACTGCCAGTTCTGTCTTTGGCTGTGACATATGATGGACATAGACCAACAAACCATACCAAGCAGGAGTTGAGATGTTAGGAATATTTATTCTTGCTTTGTTACTTTGCTTTGATTAAGAAACAGTACAAAATATAATTGCGGGACTTGGGTACAGATCGAACCTACAGTCTTGCTTTTGGTTGTCCCTTGTTTTCCCTTCTATTCCCCTCTTTACAAAACACAAAAAAACTCAACCATAAAGTCTCTGGACCGTCTTTGTTTTACAGTCCCACCAATTCCATGATAGTCTTTCACAGGTCACAAAAATCTGTATTCCTTCATGACACTGACAGAGTCTTTGGACACCTTTCCCCGAAAAACAACATCCTTTGACTTGTCTTCTGTGGATGTTGGGATATGATCTCCTCCGATCATTCTTGTAGGTTCAGTGATATCTCTGTCTCACTATAGAACTGCAGAAACAGTAAGAACCTCTCTTGTGGATGGGTGGAGAGAGGACCAGGTATTTTCTTATGTACATTTTGTCAAAGTGTTCACCTCCTGCTACCACCTGATGTTCACCCCTTGCAGCCACCAGATACTCTTCTCTTGCCTCCTCCTGATATTCTCTTCCTGCCACCTCCTGATAGTCAACCTTTGCCAGCACCTGATGTTCACTTCCTGCCATATCTTGAAGTTTTCTGGTACCAACAAGGAGGCCACATCTTTAAACACTTCATCCACCATCTTGGAATGGGACAGTGACTGTTTCTGAGCATAAGTGTAAATATTTGGCTTAAAGGTGGTGCCTTGTCTTCTTCTTTATGCATGCTAAGTGCTCACTTGGCATGATCCTCGAATTATACTGTCGCAAAACTTGTCTTTCTCTACCCGTGGCTGTTGCTTGAAACTGTCTTTCACCATTCACGGGTGTGGTTTCATAGGCCGCTGATAGACTGCATTGGAATACCCCGACAAATCCCAAACCATTGCAGTCTGTAACTACTGATACATGCAAACTGCCAACCATTCCTAACCTCGCTCGCCATTGCTGTCACACTGCCCTCCTCTCCTCACATAGGATGCTTTTTGTTCCTCTGCACCTCGTTTCCTGCCATGCCTCTTCTGATGATTTAAAGGGAAATGTAGAGCGTGGAAAGGGGTCTATGTAGAGCTCCCGTCGCTATTTCAATGGTAGACATCTAGGATTGGGATTCCATTTCCTGCAATGAAAAGAGTCTCACTAGGGGGGTCTTTTCAAAAAAACACCCTTAAACAAATTACCAACTATAGGCCTTGATTCAGAAAAAATATTGAATGTGGTAAATTACTGTCCTGCCGACATTAGTGCTTTGCCAGACAGTACAGCTGGCGAATCGCAATTATACATCATAGCTGGTAGTATGACATCACTGCGGGGGTAAATACTGCAGTGGTAATTACTACTGTTGTTAAACTATATCACTTGCAAAAAACAGATCATTTTGATTTTTAGTTCAAGAAATACAGCTGTGGGTTCACATAAATAACATATTCTCAGCCATAGCATACATCAGTTTCAGGAGTACGCAGGAGTACTAACCATTCACACAATGCTTTAGCAACTACCACCTGGTGTACAGTGCATGTTTCATTGTTAGCCTGTTTAGGATTTGCTTTAACCCAATGGGACTTCCTGTGTGACCATCTTTAGGAATCATTTTCTTTTGCAATGGGGATTAAGACATGTATACGCTGTAGTTATGCATTACCTTCAGCAGGATATTTTACTACCAACCTTAATTTGAACACCGTTGGTGACCAGTTATCTCTTTCTAGATTCTTCAGTACTGTACCTATTGCAGTAAATACTACTTACCAGCAGTAATGATGCAGCCCTTTATTGGTGTCAAGTGTTTTGATCGGGCCCTACTGGTTATAATCTCCTCGGGACAAACTGTACCAGCTGGTAACATTACCACAGCCCTCAGTATTTGGCAGTGACTTTTTTGGGCCACGCCTTGGGTTTGCAGGCCATTACCAACTGATATTGCCCACTGTCGCAGGGATTATCTACTAAATATATGTAGAGTGACAAACTGTGTCTGAACTTCCTATCCTTAATAACGTGATAAAATAATCCTCTGAATCCATTAACAAAGCTTCATAACTATTGCTAAGAAATGTCCACAATTTTTTTACATGAATGTACCGGTCCACACAATGGCACTGATAACTAAAATCCCTGTATGATAGGCCACTTAGGTGTAAAGGGACTGGGACTAAAGATAAATGCACTATACATGGACTCAAACATACTTCTGTTGCGATTCTATGTCAAGATGTGATGAACATATGCTTTACTTTCCTTTCTACTTTGTGTAGCAGCATCAACTCCTATAACTTAACGGTCTACTAGTCCATGACCACATATATCTGGCCAAGCTGGGTGAATAGCTCACAGGCTAACCTCCAGGTATCTCTTTGTCCCTGGTCTGATCATGCGTTTGTACATTTATCTATCCAGGCTGACTTCCCTAAGAAATTGAAGAACAAGGGGACGCTGGGTTAATTTGGAAGACATTCTAAGATGATCACGTGGGCTAGAAAAGAACTGCTGCTGAGCCCTCTATTAATTTCTCGCCTCAGAACTCTGTGGTTGGGATGTCTAAAACTTTGTTATCCAAATTGGAGAACATTACCAATAATTTAGCCCCTACGAAATACAGAAACGTTAGGGATGGGGCAAAAGAAAAACCCAGGTTTTCCCCTGAATTGCAAAAGTAAAAATCCTCCATTCTGAAACTTTTCTATCACTGGAAAAGTAACGCTGCTCCAGGAACTTTGGTGGCCTATAAAGGCAATCCTGGATGCTAAGAAAAATATCTTTAACTCAAGGATTACGAATGCTTAATCTGAGGCCAAGGAACTTTTTATAATACTTAAAGAGCAGGAATCTACAACCCCCATAACGCTGGCCCAGCAGTGAAGGGCGTGGCCTGGTGTCAGGATATCCAAGAGGCCATGGTCAATAAACTGAAGGGTATTAAAGCAGATATATCGCGTAAGAAAGATGTCTCTTTGTCAGACCAGAGCAAGATCAGGAATGAGTTGTATAAAAGATCTTACTCCATCCTACAGTTCGATTTCACCCCTATTACCATTGATGAATTGTCGGAAGTAGTGACTCATCTCAAAACTACAAGATGTAAAGGTGACCCTTGCTCGGCGTTGATTATTAAAACCTGTACACCGACTTTACTTGCAGCCATCTGCAAATTCGTAAATGCTTCGCTCATTGAGGGACATGTACCGGCAGACATAAAACAAGCCTGGGTTGCTCCAATTCTCAAAAAACCTGGCATACCTATAGAAGAGTCACTTAATTACAGGCCAATTACTAATACGCCATTTTTACCGAAAATTCTGGACCAGCTCGCGTATGTGCAAGTTGCCCAACATTTAAACAAATACCCCGTCCTGAATTGTCGACAATCTGGATTTAGAGTGGGCTACGGTATGGAGACTGCATTACCGGAATTGAAGTCCAGGCTCCTGGATCGGATGGACAAGGGTCTTTCATCCATGTTGATGCTTTTGGACTTATTGGACGCATTCAACCTGGTAGACCATTCAATAATGGTCACCAAGTTGGAAGAAGTGGCCAATTTCTCTCCAGCAGCAATACGTTGGGTTCCTTCATTTCTGAATAATAGAGAAAGCAGAGTCTTCTCTGAGGAGGCAGAGACCCTCCTGGTGTCTGTTGAATATGGTGTCCCGGAGGGTGCCTGCGTTACCTTTATAATATTTTCATGGCTCCCTTCTTTGCCCTATTGGAACAGGAAGGGATCAGGTTTACCAACTATGCGGACGATTGTTACGCTCACCTGATATCCCTGGGGGCGTCTGGAAGGCTCTGAGATCTGGAAACCTGGATGCGTAGTTGCCCAGTGCTGAATAATGAATCTGCAATTACAGAAGGGAGGATTTGTGATAACTGTCTCTAATGGGAAAATCTCCCACCTCCCTCTGACCGATTCCCTTCCCACTGGGTTCTTTTCTCACATTAGTTATTTGTAGACTGAGCTATTCGTCCTACGTTTGTTGTGCAGGGGCGTTTGACATTTGTTGGCGAGCTGCTCGAGTTGCTTCACTGGTGCAGTACGCCTTCCTTGGGCTCACGCCTGCTTTGACCCCGAATCTGCTTGTAGGCAGGTAGGTTTGTTAATTGTAAGTCTTTGTTCTGTTTATGGTGGGAATTTGTTAATGTCTTTATCTCCTTCTTTTCAGGTGCGAAGGTCTTGATGCCTGCGTGCCGGATGGAGAGGCACGTTTCTAGGTAAGAGAGAGCGCGAAGCGCAGCGTCTTTATTGTCTTTTAAAGCTAACCTTTGTTTTCTTCTTCTTCTTCTCCTCACAGGCCGCTGTGGTGCTGCGAGTGGATGAGAGTGCAATGAAAAACAGGCCCCGGAATCCGTTAAGGTAAGTACAGCGCTGTGCGGTTGTTTAATATTGAAAGCGAACCTGAATATGTCTCTTTTCCTTTGCAGATGTTGCTGTGGTGCTCCGGATGGAAGCGTGGCATATCGCAATGGAATTCAGGTAAGACTGATGGAATTCGATGTTTTGGAAGCACTCGTTCTAATATTGTTTTTCCCTTTCTCGTTATTGCAGGTCGCAATGTTCGAACAGCAGCTGTGGTAGCGGTTCGCCGGAAGTCCTTAAGCTAGTACTCACAGGTGAGTGATGTTTCTTCTTCTCTTGGTTTCCACAGATTGCAGCCTAGTTGAGATGCTGAGTGCTGGATGGTGTTTTCTCAGGTAAGACAGAATAATCTTGTTCTTGTTCTTGCAGGATTACAGGAAGATGCTGAGGACCAGGAGCTGGACACAGTGAGCGTCACGCTGCTGGTTGCAGAATAACACAAAGCATGTTCTGCAGTCAGGGTGTGGTTTATATAGCCCAGGTAAAGTCGTACCAGAGAAAGTAGTTCTAGGCCTGCCACGCCCAAAACACTAGACCGCATGGCTTGGTTCTTAGAACTAGAGTGTGTGGGTGCTTCCATGTTGGATTTAAAGGCCCATGTACATAAATGGGACCTAGTTTGAACAGCCCTTCCTTCCTACATATGAGCCCGGTGCCAAAGGCGCCGGGACTGGCTCCAGGAGCCCTTCTGCAGTGGTTTTAAGGCCCTCAGGGTTCTGGTGGGAGCCTGCTTGTAGCACAACTTGTGCCCCCTCACAGTGGTCATGACAATGATATGCAGTGTGTTGTCCCCATGGTTGGTACACATGCTCGGGATGAAGAAGAACTGAACAGAGTATTTGCCTCCATTGAGAACTGGATACTATGGAATAAATGGCCCTGAATAGGGCAAAGACAGAGTTGCTGATTATCGATACGCAGCCCATGCTATCTAAGCTGGGTTCTGCATCTGACGTCTTCCAATTGGGTGATGTGAAGATAATCCATCTCAAGAAAGTCAAAACGTTGGGTGTCATCTTTGACCAGCAGCTTACAATGAGAGCTCATGTAGCGAGCCTGATCCCTGTGGCAGCGCACGATATTTAGCTTCTAGCTCATCTCAGACCCCTTATCACACAGGCCAATGCAGAGACAATAGCAAGAGCTATTGTAGGTGCGAAAATAGATTACTGCTGTAGCCTCTTAGCTGGATTTAGCAAAATGGAAGGGAACAGATTACAAGTTATTCAAAATGGCGCAGTGAGAGTGGCCATGGGCCTCTCCAGATGAGACCACCTCTCAGAGGGCAGAAGAGAACTGCATTGGCTCCTGGTGGAGGCCCGAGTACGTTTCCGCCTTCTAATGATCACGTTTCAATGTACACTTGGCATCATGCCTAGATATCTGCAGGATCTCATTGCAGAAAACGTTTCTAGCAAATCCCTCAGATCTAATGATCAGAAACATTTAATTATCCCTAGATGTAGAACCAGCAAGGCAGAAAGGGGAGCCTTTTTTATTGCTGCTCCCAAAGCCTGGAACGTCCTTCCTCTTGACCTCAGATCTCAGAATAAGTTAGAACCCTTTAAGAGAAAGTTACAAATGTAGTTGTTTGCATGACCTCCTCTTCTGGTTTCCCGTTCATGAGTTCTCTCTTCTGGTACTCCGACTGTACTGGTTTTTGTTTGTCAGTGCCCTAATGCCCATGGGTCCAAGGTTCGTGCTATACAAATGTTTAAAGTAAAGTAAGCAAAGCTAAGCACCTGCCTCTGACATGGGGCACGACATCCCTTTGCAAGTATGAACCCCCAGGAAGCCATTCATCCTTCCGGGGTGGTTGATTTGAGTAGCATTGACTGGCAGGTATTACAGTGTTAAGGAGGACAAGGACTCTGGCATGAAGCACTATATAAGAGCCTATCACTATCTATGATCTAAATATCTTCAGTGCCTCCTCCTCCCTGCTATTCATTGGGAAAATACATAGTTTTCATTTTTGGGGACATACTTTTTCTGACTTACACAAGTGGCTCTGCTGCTACAGTGATTTGCTTACTAGGGGACTAATTCACAGAAGCGGTTTATTATGGCAAAACCCCACTCAAAAAGGTTCGGTGAATAACGGCCTAGGAGTTTTAGGTGTTTTCTTTGACAAGGACATTAGAGGGCCATACAGCTCCCGTTTACACTATCTTTGTCCTGTCCCCTATCCCTTGAACCTCCCCTTTGCACATCCACTCTTTGATTTGGGGAGGGGGTACTGTGTAAATGTTTTTATTTATTGTTCTTTTATAACACACTTCATACCAGCGAGTCATTTCAAAGAGCAGGATCGGGATTCACACCTGTGTTGCGCCGAGTTGTCTGGCTTCTAAGACAAACGTGTGAGCTATCTTTCCTCCCCCGAACGACTGATGGTTAGAGACTACTGCCTGGTTTGTTAAGTTTTGTAGCACCGTCTCATTGGGGGACATGATAAGTACACGATGAAGGATCTACTGATCAATGGAGAAAGTACTGCTTGATGGCAATGACAGTCCTACCTGGGAGACACTGATGGGCGGGGAGTGAGGTTTGATTGGGAGGGCCTGATTGATAGTGATACAACCTGATTGGTGGAGGGTACCACCATATGAGAGGTTACTGAAGGTAAGTGTTCGTTGAAGGATGGGAAGACTACCGCCGGATAAGAAGTTGGCTACTGCCTCATTGGTGGTGATTACAGCCTGATTGAAGTGCAGAAGCCAACAGGATGCTTTTCAGTATGTGAGGATACCACCACATTTGGAGGACTACTGCCTCATAAGTGAGCTGCTCTTTAAAGGGGTCAACTGGATTCCAATGCCTACTGGCAGTGGCGGATTAAATATCCGAAGGAGGGACACTGCTTACTTAGGTGGGCTATTGCCTTCTGAGGGCCAATCGCTTGTTTGTCTGTGGGCTATTGCCTTTTCAGGGTGAGGTGCCTAATGGGGTACATATTGCATAACACTTGGGACTATTAACAGACAAGTGATGAAAGGGAGCTCCTGCCTGGTAGGATACATTATTTCCTGCTGGTGGCACTCATTTCTTATTTTGGGGGCTATGGCTGATGAGAGTCTTATTGTTTAATGCAGGAGTTGGAAGAACGTCTTGACTTATCACCTTTAGAAATCTCCATTATGCACCCTGTGCTGATGTCTTCAATGCAGATGTTCTATTACGTTGGCTGCTTGCATTGCTGCCATTATAGTTCTTCTACGAATTGTATGTCCGTTAATACATTACAAAGAAGTTCACAGGAGTTTTGTGACACCACTGACATGATACCCAAAAGAATTCATGGAAATGTGAAAATGACGACAAGAGGCTTTCCAAGCCTGAGAGGCCTGATTTATCTCGGTGCTCTCCTTATTGCCTCATTTACCCCTTTCCAGATTCCTTCTAAGCTTCATTGGTTCTCTTGTCCTATTAGCATTCCTCTAATCTTTCCCACTTCCTGTAAGGGCCAGGGAATCGAGTACTGTTATGCTGGTTGCAATCTCATCAGTCCGTGTCCCTTACTCTCTGTCTCAGAATGCGGATGACTTTGTGACTTGGCTTTCTCTTAGATGAGCCCCCACCCTCAACTTTTAGCGCTCAAATTGCTTCTTACCTTGCCTTTGTGCGTTTCCTGCAGCCACTGGCGGAGCTGTACGAGGCAGCTCTCCTGCAACGGTGTGAGCTGGCCCAGGTAGCGCTCAATGTAGTCGGCCTCCAGTTTATCAGCTAAGGGAAAGAATAGCAATATTTTACAGTTCACACAGTTGTGCTCGGTAGAACAAACAGCGTCTGTTAATGGTGTTCACCTATGAGTGGATGAAATGCTAGAGAGGCACTGCACTGTGGCTGCCAAGTGTTTCTCGAGATAGCAGCAGGAGAAGATAAAGGATTACTTTGACTGCAATATAACGGATGTCTTCAATTGTGGATCAAGATTGACAAAGGCAGCATTTCATTGTTTTTGATATCCTGAACGGTTCTTTTATTGTGTAACTGCACATATTTTTTCAACTGTAAAAAAGTTACTAACGATGTAACTGCAAAATAAATCTAACCTCTAAGTAGCTTGTGCAACCATGCAATGATACGAACTATGTACCATCATCTTCGTCATTAGTTTATTTTGGGTCAAACACCCATAACATCGTTATAAAATAATCACATTTCATACTGTTATAAACACTCATTCTTCTGAGAAATCCAAATAATAATACATAGCCAAAACAGAATGACATATATATATGCGTGTATTAAAATATAGGAACTCCTAAAACCAATATAATCAGTTTTTTTATTATAGATAGTTCTTCAGGTCTCACTTATCTCTTTCTGTTGAGTTGTTTCCATACATCTTGTCCACACTCGACTTAAGAAGTTGGAAGCATGGAAAGTGGTTGTCTAATTGATGTAGATTGGTAAAGACTCTAATTGAAAACTCTACCTTTCAAGAACAAGGCATCCACTCCTTAGTTGTCAACGCTTTAATCCCCGAGTGGTTGTTGACACTATACAACTAAACATGAAATTAAATGGATATTTTAACCTGCAAGCCTATCAACAAGAGACCATGAAATGTGCACAAACTGTGGTGGTTGTTGTCTGTAGGTATATAAAGGCCTCGGGTACACCTCCCCTACCTCTGAGAGAGGGGCCACGCACAGTGTTAGGTTTACGGACTCAGGGCACGCACTGCCAGAGGCGGGCGCGGGAACACCCCTTTATTTAGTTACACAACGGAGCTGCATCACTCCGTCGCGTGTCAACAAGTGACCCATTACAGTGGTGAAAAGAAAACGGGATCCTGTGGTTAACCTCCGTTCCTATAGAGTGCGACACACTTTTAAAAATAGAAGGAGGAAGCCACAGGAGCTACATTGGCACCCAGCCTAGCAGCAGGGTGTGACTCCTGGCCCAGGTTTAAGGGTCCAGGCCTCCGGGGTTCGGAGCGCAGCACAGGCAGGGGGCGTGCTAGAAGACACAGGACACTGTCGCTCTCTGGCTAGAGCGGGAACTGCCTTTCGTGGGCATTTTACGCACCTTTATTTACTTGCCCACGTGACCCCTGTCACGTGGACATCACATCCCTTTCCAATTTTGGATTAATAGAACAAACAAACATATAAACAGTGGTAGCTTCTCATTCTCATCTGGTATTCTTTCTCGGCTGCTTCTCCGCCCGCCTTCTTGGCTGCTCAGCTGTTCACACGGGTGTAGATGCCATTTAATACGTATCCCTGGACTCGAGTGGATGGTTCTAGCTGCTTCCTGAATGAGTATCGTTACCCTCGCTCTCAGTGCGGGGTGTGTGTTTTGGGTGGGCTCTCGTCTCTCTCCATTGGAGGCGGGGGCTTCTGAGTTGGTTCTTTCCCTGGTGCTGTGTTCTCCCCGCGTGTGGGTGGTGTGATGTTAGCAGATTGCCGGGGCCTTGGCGTGTCTGCTGAGGCTTCCGCCGATGCGCGGGGGCAGGCTGATTGCCTTCGCAGCGCGGGAACAGCTGCGCGTAATAAAGCACCGACTCGTTGGCTTGGTGCCTAAACCCGGACTGACGTGGCTCCGTCAGTTCCGGTGATTCCTTTATTAAACTGGTGTCACGTGCCTGCGCGCGCAGGGTCACGTGACACCACATTCCTCCACAACTTGGAGGTATTTGTGCATTATATTTAACAACATGGTGATCAACACGGGGTCTTATAAACTGTTCTGACTTGCATAATAACATGCGACTTAAAGTTCTTGTTTTCATTCTTCGGGGTTCATCATGGCGTTGGCGATCGCTTGTAGATTCCGTCTACGATGTACCCTCGGAGACGACATGACGGCTTGGGTTTTTCTCTCAGATGGTAGCGGGTGTTTCTTTCTCTGGGCACGTCCTTTTCCGTGGTCTCCGCTTCGGTTCTCCCATCGGGTGAGCGCGATCTGTCTATGTCTCCTGGTGTAGCACGACTCTCCGTTGGTGCCGGCCCTCGAGGAATTTGCGGTGTTTCTCTTTCGCCTTCCCTTGGGGGTGTTGATGGCTCTTCCCACATTTCCGGCGGTACCTTCCTGAAGTGTGACACGTTGCGTGTCACGGTCTCTCCCTCTCGGGTGGCGGTGACCATGCTGTGGTTGGTTGCGCTGACTGTCCATGGTTGTACTTCGAAGTTAAGGGACATTTTCTTAGGCGGTGCGCGGTTCTTGACGATAACGGTATCTCCTGGGGTCAGTTCTCGGTGACTGGCTCGCCTGGCGATGCTCTCCTGTTCGTTTCTCCTTAGCCGCCTGGCGTCTATCGCTGGGATGTCAGGTTCTAGGGCTGTCCAGTGGGGGTGTACGGGTAGTTCTGCCTGTATCTGTACCCTGAACATGAGGGCGGCGGGACTGATCCCGGTGGCCGAGTGCGGGGTCTGTCTGTGTGTCCGCAGAAACCGGTATACGGCTTTCAGCCACGGGTGCTTTTGTTCTTTGGCAATTCTGATGACCTTGTTAAGTGACCCCATGAATCTCTCCGCGTCTCCATTTGCTTGGGGCCATCTCGGGGTGATCCGCTGGTGCTTGACGTTCACCTCTTTAAAGTAGTCCCGTAGTTCTTGACTGGTGAAGGAGGGCCCGTTGTCGCTTTTCACTTTCCTCGGGATTCCGTGGGTGGCGAATATCTTCTCCAGCGCGAGGATGGTGGTTGCGGCGTTAGTCGAGGTTACGTGTTCGACTTCTGGATATCTGCTAAACTCGTCGATCACTACGAGCAGGTATCCTTCTCCAGCAATGGTGCAGTGGTCCATGCTGACCGCGTCCCAGCGTGTGCAGCTCCTTGGGGTACTGCTGATTGGTTCAGGGTGTTCGGGTCTCCTGGATGCTTGGCAGGCCGCGCATGATTCAACTAGTTCTACCACTCTTTGCTGCATGTTTGGCATCCACATCCTGGACTTGAGGTAGGCTGTTGACTTTACGATTCCTTGGTGCCCGCTGTGGGCTAACTTGAGAGCCCTTTCCTCTAGGGATTCTGGTACTATGATGCGGTGCCCCTTCAGTAGTACTCCTTCCGGAGCTATTGAGAGTTCGTGCCTGATCCCAAATAGCGCTCTGAGTTTGGTCTGAGCCGGTGTTGTGCGTTGGGCAATGGACATGAGATAGTTTTTCCAGTTGCCGGACTGGATGGCTGTCGCCGTGTGCTGTAGGACGGTATCTTCTTCTGTTTCGCGCTCAACTTCTTGTAGAGTTAGGGCTCTTGGTCTCGCGCAAGCGACTACCTGACATACATGCTCGTCGGTCTCTTCCGCGTGGTGTTATTCACTGTCAGTAGCTGGCCTTGGGTGGCGGGACAGGTAGTCTGCTGGGTTGTCCGATCCTGGGCGATACTCCACCTCAATGTTATACGGTTGTAACTGCAGCATCCATTTCTCTATGCGTGCCGGTGGGTGGGGGGCTGAGCCTCGGAAGATCGGGATAAATGGTTTGTGGTCCGTGAATATTTTTGCTTGCTTGCCTAGCAGGTAAACCTTGAGGTGTCGGCATCCCCACAAGATGGCTAGAGCTTCCTTTTCTATGTGCGCATAGTTTTGTTCGGGTTTCGTGAGGGCTCTGCTGGCAAATGCGATGGGGAACACTCTGCCTTCATTGTCTGTTTGGGTCAACACTGCTCCTAGGCCACAAGGGCTGGCATCCACGAGGAGTTCGGTCTGTTTTCCTATGTCGAAGAATGCCATGGTGGTGGAGGTAGATAGAGTGTCCTTGATTTGTTGGAACGCTTGTTGGTGAACTGCGGTCCACTCCCACTTCTGGTCTTTCTTTGTTAACTCTCTGAGCGGACTTGCGACGCTTGCGAGGTCGGGGATAAAGCGTGCGCAGTAGGTGGCCATCCCCATGAAGCTCCTCACTTCGGAGGCTGATTGTGGTGCTTTGGAGTCTTTGATGTCTCGCACTTTCGACGGGTCGGGGGATACTCCTTCTGCGCTGAATATGTAGCCAAAGAAACACAGTTCACTCTTGTTGAATTCACATTTCTCTGCATTGAGTGTTAGGCCTGCATCTTCGAGCCTTTTCAGGACCGCCGCTAGGCGTTGATGGTGTACATCTTTGTTTGGGGCGTATACTAGGATGTCATCGCTAATGTTGGTGGTCCCTTCTAAACCCGTGATGACCTTGCGGATTTCATGTTGGAACACTTCCGCTGCAGAGGATATTCCAAAGTTGAGCCTTTTGTATCTTATCAGGCCGAGGTGAGATGAGAAGGTGGTAATGTACCTCGATTCTTTGGATAGGCGTAGCTGGTGATAGCCTGATCTGAGGTCGAGCTTGCTGAAGACAGTTGCTCCGGTGAGGTCAACGATGAGTTCGTCGATCGTGGGGGTTACATGGCGTTCTCTTCCGATTGCGACGTTGGGAAGCCTCATGTCTATGCATATTCTTACTGCGCTCGGCTGTTTGGGTTTTTGTGCTACCACCATGGGTGAGACCCACGGGGTTGGTCCAGATGTTTTCTCGATGATCCCTTCTTCTTCAAGCTTGGCCAGTTCTTTTTCTACCGCGCTCCTTAGGTGGAACGGGATCCGTCGGTGTCGAACTGCTTTCGGTTCAATGGTGGGGTCTATGTGAAGTTTGATGGTTCTCCCCTTGAGGCACCCGATGCCCTGGAATAGTTTCTTGTGTCGTTTCAGTAGGCTGCTGAGTTCATCTTGTTGGAGGCTGAACGCGAAGTGTATTAGCTTCAGCTTCTCTGCTGTCCTGCAGCTCAGTAGCATCTCGCAGCCGGCATCTACTACGTATATGCGTGCACGGCAAATGGTGTTCTCGTGGGCGAAGTTTGACTTGAATGACCCTCGCACGGGGAGGGGTTTCTTGCAACCGTAGGCATATAGCCTGACTCTTTTTTTGTTGGAGGTCGGGTTTTGGGCGAAGTCTGTTGAATGCTGCCACCGGCATGACGTTCACTGTTGCGCCAGTGTCGATGACCACTTTTAGTGGTTCTCCATTGGAGAGGACGGTGCACGACGGTCTTTTCCTCTGCCGTGATCGATGTGGTTCAACTGCGGATATGAGATGTATTCGGTGTATCCGTTTGTTTCCCTTCTTCCGTCTACCTTTGTCACCTCTTTCGGGGGACGTGCTGCTATCGCTGTCAACGCTGTGGCTCGAGTCTGGGGACCTTTGGGATTCATCGACGGCTCTGGCCTTGCCTTTTCGTGTTTGGAGTTGTGAGGATTCTCTGGGTGCAAACTTTTTCCGGCGTTCTTGTGTCTGGCGTGGGGCAGGGTCTTTGTCTGGTGGGTTTAAACAGACTGCAGCAAAATGGTTGAGGCGGTTGCATTTCCTGCACGTGGATCCCCATGCGGGGCAGGAGTCCCCTTTGTGCCACGGGCCTCCGCACCATTTGCAGCTTCTGTCTCGCCCTTGTGGTGGGTGGGGCTTCCAATCTTGCCTCGTGAGGGCGTTCTGGCGTCTGGAAATGGCTGCCACGTCTTCCGCAGGTCCGGGGCTGTCCAAAGGTAGTTTCTGGATTGCTGCTTTCATGACTGCTACCTGGTCTTCCGTTTGCTCGCGGAGACGCGCCATTTCGAGGATGCGTGAGAGGCGTATGTTGCGTTCCGATAATATGGCCCGTCTCAGTTTTTCGGAGGATATCCCGTTGATGATCTGGAGACGGATGGCGAATTCTTCGTCCGGGAATTCACAGCCTACCGCCATTTCGCGAAGGCGGGCGTGAAATTTGTCCACTGTCTCTCTCTCTCTCTCTGTCTCGTCATGCAAAAATGGAACCGTTCGTAGTCTGGGTTGAGGTCAGGCTTGAACATGTTCGTGAGTGCCGATCTCGCTGCGTCGTAATTGTCTGCGTTGCCGTGGTTGAGTGTTGCGTTGAAGAGTCGCAGGGCCGCTGCTCCAATGTTGAGTAGGAGGAACGTGCGCATTTTCTTTGGCACGGTGATATCTCTGGCTTCGAGGTGCATCTCAAATTGTTGGAGCCAGATTTCCCATCTGATGGCGGCGCCTGAAGTGAACGGGTCAAATGGCGGCATAAATGATGTCTGCGTTGGGTCGGGATGTTCATAGGAGATGCTCCTCCTGGAAGACGGGCTCATGCTGGCTCTCCCAGGGCTGGTGCTTGGACTCGACATTCTAGATGTATGTGCGGTCTCTTAAGCGTTGGGACGTGGGCCTAGGGTGGCGGTGTGGCGTGTGGCACCTCGACGTTGGAGGGGTCGTCGCGGTTAGTCTGTCTACCGCTGCGCAGTACCTGTTGAAAATTGCTGGATTCTCCCAGGAGTGTAGGATGGTTCAGCTGCAGCCGTGTGTGGGAGCCCCTGTCCTGATCAGAGGGTGGGGCTTCAACCACCGTGTGTGCAGCGTTATGCACAGCTGCAGGATATTGTAGCTGGTGTGGGTTCGAATCCCATCCTCGTCGCCAGTGTGATGTTAGCAGATTGCCGGGGCCTTGGCGTGTCTGCTGAGGCCTCCGCCGATGCGCGGGGGCGGGCTGATTGCCTTCGCAGCGCGGGAACAGCTGCGCGTAATAAAGCACCGACTCGTTGGCTTGGTGCCTAAACCCGGAATGACGTGGCTCCGTCAGTTCCGGTGATTCCTTTATTAAACTGGTGTCACGTGCCTGCGCGCGCAGGGTCACGTGACACCACAGGTGGCGTTGTGACAGAATTAAAGTTCTCTTGCGAGTCCGCTGGAAGTGAGACACGTTGCGTATCACAGTTTCTCACCCACGGGTGGTGGTTGCTAGGCCATGTTCTCTATGCGTGATAGTCCAGGGGAGCGATTCACAGGGGAGCGTCATCTTCCCTTTCTGCTCGCTGTTCCTCACGAGTGCTGTGTCCCCTACTTGCAAGTCGCTTGGCCTTGCATTCCTAGATCTGTCTTCCTTGGCATTGTGTTCACATCGTCGCCGTTCCATCCATTCCAAGTTCACTGGAGGAGGTCTCCATGAGTGGTTTAGAAGCAGGCCGAAAAAGGATCGGTACACCCAACATTAGGGCTGCTGGGCTGACTTGGGTCGCTGAGGAATCTGCAGAGTTCGGGCATCCATGTTTGCCCTTTATCTTTGGCAATCCTCACTGATTTGTTCATGGAGGCCATAAACCGTTCAGCATCCCTCTTGGCTTGTGGCCAGTATGGGGTGATGTGGTGGTGCTGTATCCCTCGGTCATCCACGAATCGTCGGAAGTCTTTGCTCGTGAAGAGTGGGCCATTGTCACTTTTTATGGAGGATGGGATACCGTGTACTGCGCACAACTTCTCCAGCGCGGTGGTCACGAATGCTGTCTCTGTTGAGTTCACTTGCTCCACTTCAGGGTATCGGGTGTACTCGCAATGGCTACGAGGAGGTACGCATCCTTTACAATGGTGCAGAAGTCGATGCTTATTGCTTCCCAGCGGTGTTCACTCCAGGGGGGGGCATTCCATGGGCTCAGGGTGTCCTGGCCGGCGTGTCCTAAGCATGCAATGCATGATTCTATGAGTGCCATAACCTTGCGCTGGATTTGTGGCATCCATACGTCGGACTTCAGGAATGCCTTTGTTTTGACAATCCCTTGGTGGCCATCGTGTGCCAGTTTGAGGGCTCTTTCCTGGAGGGCGGCAGGCAGCACTATGCGATGGCCTTTCAGAATGAGGCCTTCCAGCAACACTGAGAGTTCATGGTGTATTCCGAACAATGCTTGGAGCATTTCCTGTGCTTGCAGCGTCTTGTGGGAGACTGACGTGGAAGCGTCTTCCACTCTCCTGTCAAGATCTCCTTCTTGGGGAGCTTTAGACAGCCGTCTCTGTCTGTTTCTTCTGTGATTTTGTCGATTTTCATGGCTTTGGGCTTAGTGCAGGCAATTACTTGGCACATGTGGTCTTCGGTTTACTTTGCCGCTTCACGTCCTGTGGCGGTGGCTAGCTGGGGGTGCCAAGACAGAAAGTCTGCTGGATTGTCGGTTCCTGCCCGTTATTGAACCTCCAGATTGAATTGTTGCAACTGGAGCAACCAGCATTCGATCCAGGCCGGGAGATGTGGCGCTGAGCATTTGAAGATGGGTGTGACGTCCCAGTAGTGTGCAGCGCATGCGCGAGCCTTGTTCCCGGCCACGCATGCGCAGGTTAATAAACGGCGCCCGTGTGGCAGTTCCCGCCAGGACGCGGACGAAGCAACAACGCGTCCCACGTCGTCCTTGACTGTGTGCCGTGTGTGCGTGCGTGCATGCAGGAGTGAGTGCGGGCCCCTCACCCGACCATCTGGGGTGAGGACACAACAACTGGCGACGAGGAGGATCGCCACGACTACGCTCGCCCCGACGAATAACGAACGTCGGATCAGCGGTGCTGCGTATCATAGCATGTTACGGACCCGGCGCGAACGCTACGATTAAGGTATCGCAGCATTAGCGGCCTGCACAGGTGCTCGTGCGCTGCTGCGCTTCCGCAACGTGGTAATTTTTGGAACCCTGGTCGTTCCCACCCACCTGGGGACGATCCTTTGCTTCTGGCACAGAAAGGAGTGGCCAAGACACGTCGTTGGTGATCTACATATCAGGTTTGCGGCCTCTGTGACACCAAGAGGTGCCTGTGCGACCTGCAACGATGGCAGAAAGTGATGGGGAAGCTGAGACTGCACGTGGCACAATGGGGCCACAACAAGGATCTCTGTTACCGATGCAGGAGTTTGACATATCGGGACCCCCATCCAAATTGGGGCCAAGATGGTTGCTCTGGATTAAAAAACTTGAAATGTACTTCACAGCGACCGGCATCACCGATGATGCCGCGAAAAGGGCGAGGTTGCTGTACTCTGCAGGGCTGGACGTCATCCGCATTTTTGAGGCATGCAATCTGCAGGTGGTCACATATGCTACGGTCAAGACTGCTTTGGAAAACCATTTCATACCTCAGTCGAATATGGACTACGAGAGATTCCTGCTCTGTGGTGAAAAGCAGAAAGATGAAGAACCTCTTGATCAGTTTTGTGCCAGGCTGAGCATGATGGCCACTGCATGCCGCTGGGACAATGATGAGTCTATGATACGAAACCAGGTAATACAGGGTTGTAGCTCGAGTAAGCTAAGGAGACAAGTATTGCGAGAACCTGGATGGACACTAACACAAATAGTGGACAGTGGCAGGACGTTTGAACTGGCGGAATCGCGAGGCGCAAACATGGACGCAGCCAGGCGCCCAGGTATGGCGTACGAGGCGTATGCCATTAGCAGACGGGGGGACACAAAAGAAAAGTGGGGCCAGAAAAAACTAGAAACTCGCAATCCTCCAGGATCGGGATCAATATGTCAATACTGCGGTTATGACCTGCCACATTCAGAGGAATGTCTGGCCAAATCAAGATCGTGTGGCCGGTGCGGTGGACCAGGGCACTATGCCCGTATGTGCCGTGCCCCAGCCCCGGTATCTGTACAGAGAGGCCCAGCAAGAAGTCGCGGTGGCGGATCCGGAAGACTGTGGAGCATTGCTGCTCTCGAACAGGAAATACAAAGGCTGCAGCTAGCTGAGGAAGAGGAGGAGGAGGATGAAGAAGTGTTCTTCATATCTAACCTAGCGTCGGGAACCAGGAAGAAGAGGCAACTCAAATGCATGGTGGACATACAAGGTGTGCCGACACAGGTGTTAATTGACACTGGGGCCTCCGTATGTGTATTGGCCGAAGAACAATACCAAAAACTTCCGGGACCCCCCGCGCTAGACAGCTCTGCAGCTAAAATATTCACGTTTGGAGGTGACACCCCGTTACCCATCAAGGGTGTGTTCGTCACGCCGGTCACCAAGGGTGACAAAGCAATCAAAGCACGTTTTTTTGTCACGGACATGAGTCTTCATTCATTACTCAGCTGTGCAGCATCTGAGGCCCTTGGTTTGGTGCATTTGGCACTGGAAGTGCATCAAATAGACGTTGAGTGCCTGCTGGACAAATATGCAGGCATTTTTGAAGGAGTAGGGAAACTGAAGGCGCCCCCGATAAGGCTGCACATCGACAACACCATCAGACCGACTGCTCTGAAACACAGACGAATTCCGTTCCATCTCAGGGAAAAATTAGAAGAAGAGCTGCGGTCGCTGGTTAACATGGATATCATTGAGAGGGTGGAAGGGCCCACACCCTGGGTTTCACCGATAGTAGTCGCCCCCAAACCTAAGCAGCCGGGAGCAGTGAGGATCTGCGTAGACATGCGCCTCCCCAGTGCGGCGATTAAGAGGGAGAGACATCTAACGCCAACCCTCGACGACATCTTGGGTGAACTTCAAGGGGCACGTGTGTTCTCCAAGCTGGATCTACGAGCGGGATATCACCAACTGGAGCTCCACCCCGACTCAAGATTCATCACAACTTTCACAACACACGAGGGCCTATACCAATTCAAACGTTTGAGTTTTGGAATATCATCTGCGGCTGAAGTATTCCAGAACACAATTAGGGGAGCATTGGCGGGGCTGACAGATGTCCTAAACATGAGTGATGACATTTTGGTATTTGCAAACTCAGAAGCGGAGCACCTAAAACATTTAGAATGCACTCTAAAGAGATTGAAAGACCTGGGGCTCACGTTACACCGCCAAAAGTGCGAGTTCTTCAAGGACCGGATAGGGTTTTTCGGCTTCATCTTCCAGGCCGCAGGAATATCACCGGACCCGGAAAAATTCAGAGACATTCGAGAAGCAGCGGCGCCACAATCCCCTATCGAAGTAAGGAGCTTCTTAGGGATGGTGACGTACTGCGGGCGCTTTATAAAGGGACTGGCGTCGATGGCGGAGCCTCTCAGGGCACTAACAAGAAATGAGGCAGTATGGAAATGGGAGTCACGAGAACAAGAGGCATTCCAGGCCCTAAAGAATGCCTTGTCGGATGGAGACACCATGGCATACTTCAACCCAGCGGTGGAGTCAGAGGTAGTGGTGGATGCAAGCCCAGTCGGTGTCGGAGCAGTGCTGTTACAACCCGATGAGCGTGGAGATATGAGACCAATTGCCTACGCAAGCAAAGCACTTTCCAGCACAGAGATGAGATACTCCCAGATAGAAAGGGAAGCCCTGGCCATCCTATGGGGCTGTCGCCACTTTCGCCTGTACATATTGGGCAAACCTGTAGTGGTGGTCACAGACCACAAGCCGCTGCTGCCTATACTAGCGGGAGCATCCTCAAAACCCCTACCTCGCATTGAGAGGTGGATGCTGGCCTTAATGGAGTACGGGGTGAAGCTGGTATACAGACCCGGGACTAACAACCCCGCGGACTATTTGTCAAGGCATCCCAACAAAGAAAGTGCAGAAGGAGACTGCAGTGAAATGGAATGCAACAGTCTACTCTGCCAGGTAGTGGAAGGTGCGCTCCCCAGGGCACTGTCGAGACTGGCGATCGCCACAGAGTCATCTAAAGATGAGGTCTTCGACATCATCAAGGCTGCGGTGAGAAGTGGAGACTGGAGGGAAGTCCTGCGCAATAACTCGCGGCGCCAGGAAGAGGCCCAGAAAGACCTACAGGCACTCTGGAGGGTGAGAGATGAGTTATCGATCTCTGATGATGGGCTGTTACTCAGGGGCTGACAGATTGTCATCCCGCGAGAGCTCAGGCTGCGGATACTGGAGTTGGCGCACATTGGACACCAGGGCGTCGTGAAGACAAAGGCAAGGTTAATGGCAAAAGTATGGTTTCCAGGCTTGGAAGAAAGGGTGGAGGGCTTTGTAAAGAGATGTCTGGTCTGCCAAGCTGCCACGCCAGGGGACAAAGCACCACCAATCAGCTCGATGGAACGCAGCACAAAGCCGTGGAGTACTGTACACATGGACTTCGGCGCGACGGGTCGGGGGATGTACTTTCTCGTAGGAGTGGATCAATGGTCGAGGTACCTGGAGGTGGAGGTGGTCGAGTCGACGGCTACCGAGTACACCACGGCAGCGTTGGACAGAATGTTCGCAACGCATGGGTTTCCCGACACCGTGTGCTCAGACAACGGACCACCTTTTACAGGCCGCCAATTTGCCCAGTACCTGAGTGAGAGGGGGATAAAACATCGGAGAGTGTCCCCGTTATGGCCGCGTGCAAATGGTGAGGCCGAAAGAATGATGCGTACGCTCAATAAGGTGATGCGAATCTCGGCCAGCAATGGGGAACCTCTCAAAAAGAGAATTGTGGAATTCCTTCGAGTGTACCGCACAACCCCTCACCAGTCCACCGGGGTTGCCCCAGCCGAAGCACTCTTCGGGCGCTACCCGAGAGGGATGATACCAGAAATGGATGACCGGAGACCCGGAGTCATAGACCACGAAAGGGTCCGAGAGGAACGGGCGGAACGCAATGAGAAGGAGAGCGAACGGAGAGGTCTGCAAGAAAAGGAGGTACAAGTCGGAGACTCCATGCTCGTCAAGAATCGGCACCCGGAAGGGAAACTGTCCTTGCCATTTGAACCACGTCCCTGGAAGGTGACCCATGTGAAAGGCACTATGGTAACCGCGGCCAGTGAACGCGGCACCGTCACCCGCAATCGATCGTTCTTCAAGAAAGTGGACGTCATGCCTGAAGCTCAGACATCAGGGGAGTTCTCAATGCGGGGATCAAGCCCGGAGGTCCAGGAAAGCGAGCCGTCGAGAGATCCGGACCCTACCCGTGGCGCTGACTGTCTCATGCCCACGGTCGTGCCCAGATATCCAGTTCGAGGGGGAAGGAGGCTTCCGGCTCATTTCAAAGATTACGTGATGGACTCGGGTGACTGACCTAGGTAGTCCTGAAGCTTACACTTGATGTGGGCGATGTTTGTGTTACAGTTACGGGGATCACGTGAGTACAATTTGTTCGTACTACACTGCTGTTTGTTGTTATAGGAAAAAGAAGGGATGTGACGTCCCAGTAGTGTGCAGCGCATGCGCGAGCCTCGTTCCCGGCCGCGCATGCGCAGGTTAATAAACGGCGCCCGTGCGGCAGTCCCCGCCGGGACGCGGACGAAGCAACAACGCGTCCCGCGTCGTCCTTGACTGTGTGCCGTGTGTGCGTGCGTGCATGCAGGAGTGAGTGCGGGCCCCTCACCCGACCATCTGGGGTGAGGACACAACAATGGGGACCAATGGCTTGTGGTCAGTCAGCACTTTCACAGGGTGTCCCAGGATGTACATGTGGAAGTACTTGCATCCCCATATGATGGCTAGTGCCTCTTTTTCGATATGGGCATAGTTCCGCTCAGTCTTTGTGAGTGCTCTGCTGGCGAATGCGATTGGGAAGATGTTGTCATATCTGTCTGTTTGGGTGAGCATGGCTCCTAAACCCAATGGGCTGGCATCCACCAGAAGTTCTGTTATTCGTGAGGTGTCAAAAAATGCCATGGTGGCATCACTGGAGAGGGTGTCCTTGATTTTCTGAAAGGCATTTTCTTGTGGTTCTCCCCACTCCCAAGGTGTTTTCGTTTTCGTAAATTCCCCCAGCAGGGTATCGATGGTTGCTAAATTGGGGATGAATCACCCACAGTATGTTGCCATCCCTAAGAAGCTCCATACTTCTTTTGTTGTGGTCGGGGCCTGTGCATTCTTGATGTCTTTGATTTTTCTGGGGTCAGGGGACATGCCCTTCTCGTTGATGACATAGCCGAAGAAGCTCAGCGTGGACTTCCCAAACTCACCCTTCTCCTTGTGCAGTGTTAGCCCTGAGTCTTCCAATCATTGCAGTGCTGCTGCTAGCCTATCGTTATGTTCTTCCACGGTCTTGCGGTACACCAAGATGTTGTCGCTGACATTTGTTTCTCCTTGGAGGTCTTGGAGGACTTTGCGTATCTTGTGCTGAAAGACTTCGGCCACCGATGATATGCCAAAGTTGAGACAGCGATACGTCCTCAGTCCCAGATGCGACGAGAATGTTGTGATGTAGCGTGACTCATTAGATAGGCAGATTTGGTGGTATCCTGACCGTAGGTCCAGCTTGCTAAGGACCTTGGCGCCAGTCATGTCCACAATCAGCTCATCTATCGTGGGGGTGATGTGTCTTTCCCTCCCAATTGCCACGTTTCTAAGGCGCATGTCGATGCATATGTGCATCGCTTGGGGTTGCTTTGGCGTTGCAGTGACCACCATTGGCGAGACCCAGGGTGTGGGGCCGGAGGACTTCTCGATTTTCCTGAGGTCTTCCAGCTTGTTTAGTTCCTCCTCCACCGCTGCCCTCATGTGGAACGGAACTCTCCTGTGTCACACTGCTCTTGGTTCTATCGTAGGGTCGATGTGGAGCTTCACAGACCTTCACTTGAGGCATCTGATGCCTTTGAACAGGTTTTTGTGCTTTTTCAGCAGATGGTCAATGTCCTCTGACTGGACGGCGAAGTTGAATTGAATTAGCTCCAGACGTTCTGTTGTTGGGAAGCTGAGCAGGGTTTCTCTCCCAGCACCTACGACGTGGATCTGAGTCTTGCAGATCTTGCCGTGGTGTGTGATGACAGTCTTGAAGTACCCCACTACGGGGAGAGGTTTTTTGTAGCCATAGGCGTATAGCAGTACTGATCTCTGCTGCAGGAGGGGTTTAGTTTGTCAAACCTGGTGCTTGGTATGACGTTTACTGTTGCCCCTGTGTCAATCATCATGGTGGCAGGGATGTCACCCACTTTCACAATGCAGTGGCATGATTTGTTTGTGCCGGTTTGTCCGCCATGCCTGGGTTTGATCGCCGATATCATGTGTGCTTTTTCCCCCCGTGAGTTTCTGTGTCTGTTAGAGTAGGATTGAGCCGGGGATTGCTCCCTGCAGGACGGTCTGTCGTCACTGCTGTTGCTATCGGCCTCTTCTCCGTCTATTGCTCGGGCCCAACCTTTCCTGCCTTCACGTGCTTTTCCCGACTGCCTCTTCTGCCAGCGGTCATGCTGTCTCGGGTTGTCCGGATGTGTGATGTGGTTCCTTGGGTCTCTGCTTCCGTCTGTGGTGTATCTTCTGGGTGACTTGATCCTTGGGCTTTCGGGAGCTTCGACACACTGCCGCCTAAAAGTTTACTTTTCTGCATTTGAGGCACATTATACCGTATGCCGGGCATGGTTCGCCTCTGTGTTGCTGACCTCTGCACCACATGCAATCCTTCTGTCTGGTGGCTGGCTGTCCTTGCTGGGACTTGTGCTGTCATAGGGCGTTCACTGGGGACATGCTGACGTGCCGTGTTTCGGTATCCAGCGGCAGTCAGCTGATTATTTTCACCATCTGTGGCACGTGTTTGTCAGTCCTTTCTCGCAGACGCCCCATGGATAAGATGGTGTCCAGTGGAAGCTCTGTTTCTGACAGGATGATCCGTCAGAGCTTGTCTGAGGACAGACCATGAATTACTTGTTGTCACACCGTGAACTCTTCGTCCGGGAAGTCACATCCTAGAGCCATTTCCTGTGACCGGCTGTGGAAGTCGTCAATGGTTTCCTGTGGGCGCTGTCTGGCCTGGCTCATTTTGAATCTTTCAAAGTCAGGGCTGACTTTGGGGTTACATTTCTTGGTAATGATATCCTTCGCTGTCTCGTAGTCATCTACTGTGCCTCTGTTCGGGAGTGCATTTAATATGCGAAGGCCCATGGTGCCAAGATTGAGCATGAGAAAGGCTCTTTTCTTCTCCTCACTGGTGATGTCGCATGTCATGATGCACAGCCCGAATTGCTGTATCTAGAGCTGCCAGCGAAGGCCTGTGCTGGGCCCATTGGTTTGGAAGGGCTGCACGAAAGTTCCTTGCGTGGTGTACAGCCATGTGCTGGTGTCTGGATTTCGGCCTTGTTGCCTCTGTGGTGTTGTAGCAGAGTTCTCTGCCATATTGTGAGGTGCTTGGCCGGAGCTTGCTGTGTTCCTTCGGGCTTGCGCATGTGCTGCACTGTGTTTGTGAGCCTGGGGCTCTTTCTCGTGGCCTTGGTGGAGTGCGCGTGGCGTGAGCGGAGCCCCTTTGCTAGTGTTGAGGCCGCCAGGGGTTTCTGCTTTGAGCTGTGCTTGATAAGCTTGCTGTCAGTGTCCCCTTTTGAAAGTTCTGGCTTTGTGGCGTTTTCCAGGGCATTGTGGTATTTTGTCCACTGCTTTGTAGCTCCCCCATGTGGATGTGAGGTTTGGGGTGTTGCGCTCAACCCCTGGTGCCTCCTGGGAGTTTATGTTGACAAATTGAGCTTGTGGGGCCTTTGTCTGCATGTTGCTCCAATATATTTGCTGGGCCTTTAGCTGGGCCGTGGGCGAGGCGTGAGATTCAGGTGCCTCCTGGGGCATTATACTGAGCGTCTGGGCTTGAGGGGCCTTTGTGTTCCCTGTTGCTCCTGTGCGATTGCTGGGCCTTTGAGCGGGCGACGTGAGAGGTGTCGGGAGGCAATGGATGATTGTCTTTGTTTTTTTGTGACTTGTGTTCTGCTCCGACGCCCAGGCACCTGGTGGGAGGGTGCGATGCAATCAGCGGCCCTTGGGTGCCTGGGGCGCAGTGACGGAACGTTCCGGCTCCTTCCTCGCTCAGGCTCCTTCCTGCTGCACAGGTCTTCCGCATGACACCGCTGCTCAGGCACCCCTGGTGGAAGAGCGCGACATGGGTCTGCGGACCATGGGGGTGCCTGGAGCACGGAGCGGGCGTGCCGCAGATGGGTTGTGGTGGGTGAGAATGCCTGGCTCGGGGCTAAGGGTCCAGGCCTCCGAGGTTTGGGGCGCAGCGCAGGCAGGGGGCGCGCAAGAAGACACAGGACACTGTCGCTCTCTGGCTAGAGCGGGAACTGCCTTTCACAGGCATTTCATGCACCTTTATTTACTTGCCCACGTGACCCCTGTCACGTGGACATCACACAGGGGTCAGCATTAATCATAGATGTAGACATTTAAAGTCAGTAACCTTTACAGCAGGCATGTAACATTACGAGAATGCTCTATCGATGACAACTTCACGATCAGGGTGTCACGCACTCCACTTGTCCCTCTGGGGGTCCCATTCCTCATCCCCGTGCCCCGAACACCCCTCGCCCTCTCGCCCGGTTCCAGGACTCACAGGTTCTCTCTTCGCCCCAGTTGCCACAGTGCCGATTGCCACAAAGCTTAGGTCGGCATGCTGTTTGCCCGCTGAGACATCTGCCCCTTTGGCGTATTCCGTGGCGGCTGCTAGACCGGCTTCTTCCGCATCACATGACCGCCACCTTCCGCTCACGTGTTTCTGGACTACACTCACGTGATGCACTCGCGGGTCATGTGACCGGGAGGAAATAAGCAGCGCCAGTATTTAAACGGCTGTGTCGCGGTGCTTCGGTGCTTCACAGCTGTTTCTTCGGATTCCTGTACGGCGCTACTTACCTTTTGTCTCACCTTTTTGGATCTTGACCACGGACTGGCAACGGATAACCCTTGGCTTTGGTATTTACTTTTGGATCATTGTTACGACCACGGACTGCTTCACGGACTCCTACTACGTTCCGCCTGTCTTGTGCGGATTCTGGCATCAGGTGGGCCTGGCACTTGTAACGTTGCTGGGATCGCTACACACTGAAAGAACAGCCTTACTGGGTCTCGGAACCTTCCCCATAGGTACAACCACTACTCCACAGACGCCTTTTGGTAAGACCGTTCCACTTACTTGTTGATTGGTTGTTGATTCTATTTTGGCTTGGCACTTAACCGGTGTTTCCTTTACAGTGGTTTGGGGTTCCACGAGTACCGCAGTCCCGGAAGAACATCTCCCACCTGTGGCCTCAAAGGCTGTACAGAGAGTGACTTTGATTCTCTCTGTGCGGCACTTGTGGACAGAGGACTCTTCGGCTACACGACAGTCAAGACACAACACAGGGCTAGTTATGCACATTCCGTACAAAGTTCGATTTATAACAAAACTCTCATATTTGCTTTCCTCAAGAAATGGAGAAAGAGCTCAAACATATTTCAATTCTATGGCAAGACTGGAGGCGAGCATTATGCTTCAACTTCTTTAATTTACTACTCTTCAGCAGTTTCAACAAACTCAAAGAACCATAACAAAACACTGACAACAGTCTGAACAGACTTTCCTTCCTTTGAACTACAATCCCCATAGTCTCTGTAGTCCATCTCCTTCCATGCTCAGCTATGACCACTTCCTGTCCCTGAGCTCCTCCTCTTCTTTTACTGCTCTTCAAGCAGATAAGTACCTTTCTACCTATCCTCCTACTTAATGTGGAAATTTAATAGTTTCAGCATGTTGAGTTAGGATAGAAGGAGTGAAACATATCCCATTTGCAGGCGCATGGCCGATAGTGCAGGAATGCGTATTGTTTTTACTGCTCGACAGAGCTTTGATTTCGGTTCTTAGATGTGAGGTGCGCGTCATTATATCACACGCGGCATTTAGCCGCAGCAGTGTCCGTGTGACAAGCGGTTTTCCTCCTCGGCACGTCCACCCTGTGCCGTACTCACGGCACCCCTGGGGTGGCTGCCCATAGCCAAGGAGGTGCGTAACGGCTCTGTGAAGCCGAATGAGGATAGGGACTCCTGCCCCTCCAGTGCGGAGGTGAGGCAGAGGGTCCTCGAGCGCAGCTTTGGCCCCCTCCTTCGGGGAGGCGGAGCCGGCAGTGCCCTAGCGAGCCGTGGACCGGAGGCCCCCGCCTTTGCAGGGGCGGAGCCTGAGAGCGTGTCGGTTCCGCATTCGCACTTACAGCGGCAATGCGGAACGGAGCACGAGCAAGCCTGGCCAGGCGGTGAACAAGAAGCTATGTTATAGCATTACAGGACATCTGGCAAATCCCGAGCGGAGAATCTCGTAAAAGGTCCCGAGCGCAGCAGCGCGGATGAGAGCAGCGTTCAGCTGCAGTGGAACCGATGGACTCGCTTGGCGAGCAGAGACATTAGCTGGGTTTCACTCAGCGCTCCTCACAGGCAGTGAGGGGGTTCCAAAGAAGCAATTTCAGGCTAATTGAAGTACTATTGTAAGTCCAGGTGGCCACATAAGAGAATGAAGAAAAAGAAGAGAAAAAAAAAAGAAAGACATCTCAATTGAAAGATCCTAAGCACCTATAGTGAAAAGGGCGTGCAGTGACACCCTCTCGGGTATATCAGGCACACAGCACACTCCCATAATGTCAGATTTTGAGTGGAGCGAAGAGGAGCAGCACTCGGACCTTGCGGCCAGCTCCAAGAAGCTGCTGGGAAGTAAGTTATAGATGCAGTGGCTCAGGGGGTCAAACCCCTACAAGATAGGCTGGAGTCCTTAGAGGCTAGATTGAACCAGCCCTTAGACAACGCCGGACGGAAAGAGCGCACGCCTGCAGAACCCTCTGAACCAGGGTCAATGGGGAGTACTAAGGCCCGAAAGAGGAAAGCCCCTCTCGACCCTCAGGGTCCTTTGGATGGGGCAAATAATAAGGCCCCGGAGATCGTCGACGCTTTTGCAAAGCTCAGTGAGGCATTTTTGCAGCGTCAGACTGTGCCAGACCTCACGACCCCCACTCCAGGGAAGGAAGAAGATGGAGAAGAGAACCCGGGCTCGGAAGAGGAGCTGGAAGAAGGGGAACCTCACTCCCAAGATGAAGAGGCATCAAGGGAGGAGGAGGAGATCAAACCCAGCGGTGGCAAGTGACTCCGCAAAGAGAAACACCTTGAGGAGGTGGAGGAGGATATTTTTGATCTGGACAGCATCCGGAATCCGAGATCCTCATATACTGGCAGCCTTCGCCGAGAGTGGCGCAGTATATGACCAAGAGGTTACGAAAAGCTCTAGACAAAGAGGTTCGCCAAAGACTACGAGCGGAATACCCAAGACCGGATCTTCCGGGGAAAGTGGCTGAGATGCCAGAACTGGACCCCAAAATGCTGACCTTCGTTTCGAAGACAAGCGAGGACCCACGTAAGGGTATTGATAGATCTTGGAGAAGTTGCCAAGAGAGAGTGCTTGCCTGGCTGGACCATTGGCGAAAATAATGGACCTGGCGGAGACAGCAAAGGATACCGGGGAGGAAGTAGACCCTGACGCCCTAGCAGGCTGGGCACAGAGAGCGGTGTGCCTTTTAGGGAATGCGAACTGCGCCATCGCCTCGGAACGCCGGAGAGGCCTATTATTGAAAATTAACAAAAAGCTCAGTGACCTAGCCTCATACGAGGCCGGAGAGGCAGCGAAACCTTCCAAAAAGAAATGGGACGCTTCATCAGCACATACACATCCCTGGAGAAGGCCCAAGCTTCCATCCGAAAGATTTTTCCCAACCGTGTTTTTGGAGGGACCAGCCGCCGCAGGGGTTGGTCGTCTGGTCGCAACCAAGGTGGAAGAAGACCCCAAAATCCCAGAGCCCAATACTGGCAGAATAGGCATCAGGACTCCTTCTTCCCGTCCAGAGGTCACTTTCCAAGAGGACACAGAGGGAGAGGAGCCGGCCGGGGGCAAGGATTCACTCAAGGTGAGAGCAGCGTATTGTCCCCCAGTGGGGGGGGAGAACTGGCAAGTTCTTGAGAAACTGGTGCGCGCTTTCCAGCGATGCCTGTGTGTTGCAGACGGTGCTTTGTATGCATCTAGAGTTCATACAGCCGCCCGTACAGGAGCGCAGGCCTCACCAACAATGCTTAGAACGCACAGAGCAGGGGCTTCTAGATCAAGAGCTAGCCTTGCTAGCGACAAAGAACGCCATAGAGAGGTGCCAGACAGACCCCGAATTTGTAAGCAATATGTTTCTGGTGCACAGAAAAGAGAAAGTGCGTCCAGTAATAAACTTAAAAGAGCTGAACGGTTGGATAGTATACCGACATTTCAAGATGGAGGGCATCCATGAACTCCGAGACTCGCTCAGAGAGAATGATTGGTTGACGAGACTGGATTTGAAGGATGCTTACCTAACGATCCCAATAGCAGAAGACTTCAGGACTTTCCTAGCTTTTCGCTGGAAAGAACAGCTCTGGAGATTCAAGACTATGCCCTTCGGGCTTGCTTCAGTGCCATGGGCCTTTACCAAGGTGATGAAGCCAATAGCAGCAATAAGGGAGAAGGGAATAAGACTGATCATCTACCTAGACGACCTACTGCTTCTAGCAGAGGACCGAGAGACCCTCAAGTATCAGACGCAATGGGTCCAGGACCTGCTGTCATCCCTAGGATTTCTGGTGAACATAGAACTGTCATTAGACATACGTCAGGGCTACGGATGACTTGCGCAGGAAGGGCACAGCGTGAGTCATCTTGCGCACCATAATATACTACAACCAAGCTACCACATACGAAAAACAAACAGCAAATCCTATCTGTCACCCCTTGATGTTCCCTCTGAATGGGATGCCAATGCTTCCCGGTTAAGTCCATACTTTATAAATCCCTTGCATACATACATACTTTAAATGTAGCAGAGGTAATACAATTATTAAGCATTACTGAGAAAAAGTATACACAGGCAAAATATATATGTTCATTAAGTATCACTACAAAATACTGAAAAAAACCCGAATATACGCATTTTGCAGTAA
This sequence comes from Ambystoma mexicanum, assembly GCF_040938575.1. Taxonomy (NCBI): domain Eukaryota; kingdom Metazoa; phylum Chordata; class Amphibia; order Caudata; family Ambystomatidae; genus Ambystoma; species Ambystoma mexicanum. Next base: position 1,467,154,822 of record NC_090923.1, on the reverse strand, counting down.
TTGAAAATTTCAAATCCCTGTTATACCACACAAGGGGATCGGGGGCTGCAGGGGTGTCCCCTGCTCCCCTTACACCAATGAGAGGTTCACTGCACACCTGCTTTTTTGCATTCGGAATTCCCATGTTTTTGCATTCCGCATGTTCGGGCACGCAATGATCCCATAATTCTGTTCATTGTTGGGTAGAAAGCCCACCCCCAATACTTTCTGCTTGTGTCTCTGGTCTTTGGACTTGGTTCTTCTCTCAGCCAGTGTAAATCCAAAGCCTTACTGAGGGTGTGGCTCACTTTCTATGTGCTATACCTAGAAAATCCTTATGGCTCATAAGGCAGAGGTACTCCATAGTGTCCCAAAGAAGATACCCCTCTCTGTTAGTCAGTCATGTGGTTAAACTTGTGGCAGATTTTTCATGTGTGTGATGCGGTTCCACTGGGTGGTATGCATTTTAGCTGGCTGGGTTCTTTTTGACCCCCTCCTCCATTTCACCACAATGGAGGTTGTTGTTTAACTCGAAGACCTGAGGGGTCCCTTAGCCCTCTTTGTGTGTGCGTGTGAGAGGAACTGGCCATCTTGTGCCACAGGACACCTGTATTCCAGGACTGGGGCTGTAGTTAGCCTGAGACCAGTTGTGACTTGCATATTCAGATGCCTGTCTGGGGTAGTGTGTATTAATTTTGTTGTCTGAGAGACCCTTCTGAAATGCATTGGTGTGGTTTTTTTGTTTTGGTTTTTTGAAGCAACAGTTTGCCATTGGCTGACCACCCCTCTGTTTGAAGGATTCTTGGTGTGTGTGATTGGGTGCAGTGTTCACTCACTACCTCCCAAGGGAGGTCAAAGCAGACCCCCTCAGACCCTCATCTTTCTTGCTGCTAGAACTCTGTACCTGTAGTTCGGGAAGGACTGAAGCTATGCACTGGCATTTTGGTCCACCAAATCTGCGGGCAAAGCTTGGCCTCCCCAGAAGGAACTGACAATAGTACTCCTCCTGCCTGATCCGTTGGGAGCAACTGAATCACAGCGCCTTCTCGAAAGCCTCATCTCCCTGAAGCCTCTTGGCTTTTTTGCATCGCAGGACCCAGACACTGGTGCCACTTTGATGACATTAGTAAAAAAAACTCTCTGTGCTGCACCAACCAGAGACTCTTCACCTCAGGACATCAGGCATATGCTGTGGTTCCATCTCCTCATCTGAGAAGCACCCTGTGCTGCCTCCCATCATGCAACCACACTGCTGAACTCACCTACTAATCCTTTTTCCATGATTGGACCCTTGCTTATGCGATTTTGCAAGACTTTCTTCAATGTTTGTTCTTCCTTGGGGACTTCTCAACCCAGCCCTATCCTCAGGAGCCACATCCTTTGCCTGAGGATGATGTGGGAACCTTGGATGGATGACTACTGCAGACCGCAGCCAGTCTGCACTTCAGCTCCTTGGGCCTGGACTCTAATCTTGGAATCACCAAATCGTGAGTAATCATCCTTCCAAGAGTCTTGCAGTCCCACCTGTACTGGTGTGTCATCAACGTGCACAGCGATCACCTTTACAAATTGCCAAACACCTACTGCAGAACTGCTTTTTTGGTCCCTGGGTATTGCTCTCCTGATTCTGCAGGTGCTGCTGGAAAGCCTTTTCTTCATTTGCTTCTTCATCCTTGGGCCCCGTCTTCCGTCTTCACCATCAAGTGTCTTTTGTGACTTTTATTCCACGAAAGTCCTGCAACTTCTCCTTGGGACACCTTAGCAGAAGGTAACCCTTTCTAGTCAAAGACTTCCCCAAATAAGCCAAACAGGTCTCCCTTGGTCTCATCGCTCTGTGGCCTAGATATGAAAAGAAGTGTGTTTGCTTACTTACTGCTGCATTTTCTCGCCTAGACAAACACAGCACCAAACCCTTGCTCGCAGGAAATACTCCAATACTGAACTATGAAAATATTTATTGAAACTGTTTTACTTACCTGATACATTGTGGCATCTTTTACTTTACAAAGTTTACCTACCTGTAGGTGTAATAATTTTTCTCTTTGCCTTTTCATATATAAAGATTATATTTTTTATAAAAATATTGTATCTGGACATTCTCTCATTGGGTATAAATGAAAAGTGTGTACTGAACCTGTTAACCAACCGACTCCACCTTAGGTCTGGACTTCTCTGTCATGACAACGACTTTGAGAGCGGCTGAGCTTCAGGGAATCACAAACCTTACCTAAGTCAGGAAGTTACACCTAAAGACACTGAACACAGGTCCTAAAGAAAATCTCCCTAACAGCCAGGTCCATTGGTGAGCACTTGAGTTTGATCTGGGATGGAGATGCATTGCTGGTGGCAATATCTGAAATGCCCTATTCACAAAATGCCACCAAATACTCAAAGGGATACCTCTGAGAAGCTTTTGCACAGGAGTTATAGGTTGAACATCCATTTGACTGGACTAAATAAAAATGTAGATTGGTATTTCTCACATGAGAGAGGTGATTTCATTATGATTTGACCTCATATCACAAAGCCCTTTTATCACAATCCCTTTTAGTCTGAGAGGGACATATGCATTTGTATTTGGTTCATTGATAACACACCATGGACAGAATGGCCTGTATCAAGGCATGACCATTGTAAGTCTACCCTTACGGAGATTGAAACTAGAGAATTAATAAAAAAAGCCTGGTTTTAATAGCTTTTTACGAAATCCCAAAAGGTAGTCTATTGAACGGGTCTGAGAAGACAGGGCATTCTGGAGTTGTGGGCTGCAATTGAACACCCTCAATCACCTCTCTGAAGAAAGTGGGATTTCAGTCTCACCAGAATGGGCCTGATCTTGTGAACCAAAAGGTGGTGCTGGCCTATATCAATGGATTTTCTTTTCAAGCTAAAATGGAGCAAAACCATGTAAAGATTTGAAAGTAAGGCACAGAAACTTAAAGGGGATAGGTAGTCAATGGAGGGATATGCAAAACACAGAGAGAAGGTCACTTCGTGAAAGATGGAAGGTGTGCCAAAATAGGAACAGATTACAGCCTTCCTGACTATAGCTTTGCAATCACGTTCATATGCCACAGTGTCATGGCCACAGGCCCCAGAACACAAAAACCACACCATCTAGTATGGGGGCAATGGGTCACTTGACTCACTGATATCCCTTTGGGACCTATGAACACAGGGGCGCTAACTGGACTCAGTAGTGGCGCCCTTGGTGCCAGGCTCATATAGAGATGTGAGCAGGAACGCTTTATTTCAGTGCAGGAGTGCTTTTATTTTACAAGAACTTTCCAGGAGCTGAAAGCCTTTATTCCAGAGAACATCTTCATGTGCTGACTCATTGGGTGTGGCTCCCTAGGCCTGGTCTTCATACGCTGACTCATCGGGTGTGGCAGGGTGTGGCAGGCAGGCCGAACCTGGTGGGCGTGGCTTCAGAAGCTCAGCTATATAAGCTGCTCCATTCTTAAGACTGGTGCTTCACGTTACTGTGCACTCGCGTGCAACGTGCCGCTCACCACCGCTTGGACCAATTTACTTACCTTTGAAACCAGGTGTTCTCCTGCATACTCACCTCCAGGAAACCGGTGCTTCATCACTTCATCTGCAGACTCATATCCTGACATCCAGTGATCTTGATCCCGACGCTTCAGCACCGCACTCCGCATCCACGAACTCGGACCCTGTGAAAAAGAAGAAAGACAAGGTTAGAACATCCGTCTTAGGGCCGCGCCGCATTTGAACCCTGCGCGCCCCCTAGTTAATAACTTACCAGCTACTGTACCACTGCAGCGTCGTTCCTCATTCCCTCCGGCTGTCGCCTCGAGCTCTGCAGCTTCTACCGGGCCAGCAACATCACCTGCAAGGGAAGAAAGCAAAAGTGCAAACATCAAAAGTGGAACAGACAGCAATACAAAAAAACAAACTTTACAATACAACAAAAACAGACGAGGAAAGACAAAGGCTAACAGGAACACCTACCTGAAGTATAGTGGCTTAGTCGCAGCAGGACTGGACTACCACGTACAAGAGACCAGTGAAAGAACTCATTCCAGATCATTCAAGCGCCCCTGTCAGAAGCAGCAGTAAGGAGTGCTCGCCAAAACTAATCAACAGGTGAGCTTTCCAGGGACAGCGCATCCCACGGGTACCACAGTTTGGGAGAAGGGGTTTGGAAGGGGATCAGGAGCAAAAGCTGGCATACTCACGCCCCCTATTCTCCACGCACGAGCAGTCCCGAGCAGCATCACCTATTACCACCATTCACCACATAAGCGCAGAGGGCGATACCGTACCCGAGCGATCTCACCCCTGGGAGGGCTGCAATCATGCCACAACGCCTCCGCAAAGACGACCTGAGCGTAACACACAGTGACAACATGGTGGCCTCCATGCTATGATAATCATGAACATGGACGACATACCCGAGGTCTTTAAAAAGTACACATAACTTTCTCTGCATTTGAGGATAAAACAAAAGGTTTGTTTGGTTATATTCAGTTTGAATCAAAAATGTACAAATGTTAAGAACTTCTTCTTTGTTGATCTGCTTGTCCGAACTCTTCTCCGCATACCACTTAAAAACATGCCAGCATTTACTACTTCACGTACAGACAGTTTTGAGCCCATTCAATACGGGTTGTACAGTTAAAGCAATATTGTCAAACCACTTATTTGGATCTCTACCCAGATTTATTTTTATGTAGTTCTTTCTTACATTCAATTGTTCTGTTACTGATCCAGAGGTTTCAAGTAACATCATTCTGATGCAGTCTATCAAAAATGGAGAGGACATAGCTTTCTTCTATCACATACTCAATTCTAGTGGACTGATTCAGTACACATTTCATGATAGCAATAAATAGTTTGAATGTTATGTTATGATTACTTGTAAAGCGCACAGTGGCCCTGGGGCATCATGGCGCTGGAGAGCAAAGGAGAACCCTGATCATAACATGAGAACCAAGAATGATTATCCATCATAGTTAGAAAATATGTGTTTTTTAAAGCTTTCCTTAAGCCCAGATGGTTATAGATCTTTTTCAGTTCAACTGGCAGCTAGTTCCATAGCTGTGCTGCTGCAACAGAAAAGGCTTGTCCACCCAATCGGGAGTGATGAAATGATGGTATACAAAGCCAACCAGCCGACTCAGATCTCAAAGAGCAGGTGGGGAGATAGCGAGAGAATTTGCAGCGCAAGTACTCCGCTCCCTGCCCATGGAACGTTCGATGCCCAATACAGAGTGCTTTAAACTCAATACATTGGACTACTGGTAACCAGTGAAGGTGACGATGGACTGGGGAAATATGAACACCATACTGTACACCCGTCGCTATCTGGGCTGCAAGGTTCTGAAGGTGCTGCAGTCGAAGGATCAGTCGCTTAGGCTGAGCAAGATAAAGGGAATTACAATAATCCAATCAAATGTATACTATTGCCGACACCACAAGTGGCCGCAAGGGAGGTGGTATAAGATGAAGGACTTGCCAAAGGATTTTCAGATGGAAGAACCCAGTCTGGCAAACAGAAGAAATCTGGGCGTCCATTGATAGAGTGGCTTTCATATTGACTCCCAGGTTCTTTACCTTCACAGCCGGAACGGGAAGAGAACCCAGAGGGAAGGGTCAGGAGCAGAGCCCACCACCAGCACCTCAGTTTTGTCCCCATTCAACTTTAGGCAATTAAGGCCCATTCACTCCCCCACAGCCGTCAGGCACTTATGAAGGCAGGACGACACCTCAGTCCGATCGAGATCTAGCCGATCAGTATCTGGGTGTTGTCAGCATACGAATAGCACAAGGAGGAGCGAATGAGGCACACTAAGGCCCAGATGTATATATTAAAGAGAATGGGTTACAGAGCAGATCCCTGAGGTAGACCACAAGTGAGGTTGGAAGATTTAGAAGGAAAAGAAAAAAAGAGAGCAGAAGAGATTCAGATCTGTCCTTAAGAAAAGAAGCAAACCAAGCCAAGACTTGACCGGATATAGCAATTTGAGCCAGGCGGGATAGCAGGGTAGGATGGTCAACCATGTCGAAAGCTGCTGAAAGATCTAATAATGTCAGAGCTCCGACACCTATCTCATCCACCAGCCTGGCCATGTCATCCTGTACAGAGACTAGGATGCTGTCAGTACCCCTGCCGGCCTAAAACCAGACGGGGCTGGGTCAGACAATCGGAAAGCTCGAGAAAGGAGGACAGAAGCAGAGACACCAGTGATTCAAGGAGTTTCATGAGGGCAGGTAGCAGAGATCTTGGCCTGAAATTAGCTGGTACGGAAGAGTTTGGGGAGGGCTTCTTTAGAAGTGGAATGACTGTTGCAGCCTTTAACTCAGATGGAATAAACCCTGTTTGGCAGGAGGCATTAACAAAATGTAATGTTCACTATTTGAAAAGGCTTCCAATAAAATCCATAACCAACAGAAATGAATGCAATGTGTTCATCATTACTTTGAATTTAGAAGCATTCACTCTCTCATGCACCCCTGCCTTAGGAAACCCTCTGTAGACTCTTCTTGCCCATCCAGCTAACAAACCATTTCCATCACCCCTTTCTGGGGATACTGTTCGAGAAGTTGTCCCTCCTCCAACTCAACTCTCACACCAAACTTTTGGGCAGTCTGCACGACCACCAGTCTGGATTCCGAGCATCCAGAGGCACGGAAACTGCTCCTCTGAACACTCGTGAAGAACTGCTTGCATCCCTTGATTCCAACTCCCCTGCTGTCCTCCTCCTCCTTGATCTGTCTTCTGTATTTAGCACAGTGAACCATTCCATCCTCATAAAAAGGCTCCATGATACCCTTGATATCTCGGAGCGCGCACAGGACTGGCTTACTTCCTTCCTAACTGACCATTCCTTCAAAATCATACTGGGCCCTTTCTCCTCCCCTACTTCCTCCTCCACCTGTGGCATTCCCCATGGTTCCATTTTTTCGCCCTGGCTCTTTAACATATACCTTTCTCTGCTGGCACGCCTCATTTCCTCCTTCTCCCCCATCTTCCAGTGCTACGCTGACGACACACAACTCTTCTTTGAACTTCCTACTGACGCCCTTTCACCTTCCTTCATCCCTGACTGCCTCTTTGCCATCCAGGCCTGATGCACTGCTAATGACCTCTGCCTCAATGCCAGCAAAACAGAGATTCTCCCTATTGGGTCCCCTGCATCCTACTTCTTCCCTGCACGCTGGCCTTCCTCCATGGGCTCTCCCCCTGTTCCCTCCTCTGAAGCCAGGAATCTCTGAGTCATCTTCAACTCCTCCCTTATCTTCATCCCTCATATTCAGGACATTGGGCCTTATTATAACATTGCTGGTCCTGTAACAGCGGTGCCAGTAGGCTTACAGGCACCGTTGTTACCGGACTTGCAAAGTACAAGTTTGCGGGTGGGATGCCCTCCAGCCCGCCAGGTGGGTGGAACGGCACCTGCCCGCAGACTTTCACGGTAGCACCAGCACCGTTATTAATGGTGCCGGTGCTACCGTCCTCCCCATTCCTATGGGACTCGAATGGAAAAGGGGAGTAACTTTTGCCAGCGCCTGGCTTCATGGACCACCTGGGCTGTAATGTCCCAGTGATTCCCTAAAGCCAGGCGCCGGAAACAAAACACAACTCCGGCGGCAGCCTGCCCTTTTTACCAGCACGGCTACCGCCAGCATTATAATATGGCCCATTGTCAAGAAGTCCTACTTTCAGCTCTTCCTTCTCAAAGGAACTCTACACTTCCTCACCTTCTACCAGAGACTCAATGTTACTCGTGCTCTAGTTCTCTCCAGGCTAGACTACTGCACCTTAATCTTCCTTCGTCCACCCTGCGACTCCTCCAGCTAACCCAGAATAGGGCAGTAAGACTAAGCCTTGGCCTGAAGCCCAGGGACCTCATCTCTCCTGGCCTAAAAAGCTTTCACTGGCTCCCGGTCTCAGCACGGATTAAATTAAAATCACTCTGTATCATCCATAAGGCTAACTGGGGTTTGGGGCCCCTCTATCTTCAACACTTCCTGACCAAATACTCCCCTTCTAGACTCCTGCGTTCCTCTGGCACCAACTGCTTGCGTGTGAAGCGGTTTGCTAAACAAAGAGCGGGTGGTCGACCACTTTCCTCACAGGCTGCCTTCTGTGGAATAAACTCCCTCTGCATCTTGAGCAGGACCTCCTTAGGTTCCGGGAAAGCCTTAAGACCTTTCTCTTTACCTCGTCCTTCTCCTCCTCTCTTCCCTGCTAATCATACAGTAGTGGAACTGATGTGCAGGGCCCTTATTGATATTGATATTGATATTTTATTTCTATCACGCTCGAACACAAGTGTTTCAGAGCACGACAAGGCAAGGGAGGGGAACAGGGGAGAACAAAGCAGTGAACTTACTAGGCCCAGTGACATTGAGAACACGCAAGTGCATGGGAGAGGGGGAGGGGAAAAGTGCATGGAAGGGGGGAGAAGTGGAAAGTGCGAAGCAGTGAGAAACAGATAAATAATAATAATTAATAAATAATAAGCGCAACAAACAGTGGTACTGCAGCCAGCAATTTGCAAGTGCTATGTTATGTATCCTCGGGGCCCTGACTCCCAACATCTCTCATCCCAGCCACTGCCTATTTACTGCACTTGCTCAGGCTCACCTTTCCCACTGAGCTTGCACTTACGTTTTCTCTTCTTAGCACTTCACCCTGAGCACTTCTCCATGAGTACCACAGCACCTTTCCCTTACCACCCTCCCCTCTGTACTTGCACGTTCTGAACACTGACAAGGCATAGTATGTTTGTCTTCCCCTCCCTGTCATTCTTCTGATTTGTTTGTACTATTATTATATCATTTATCTTTGTTGTTATTCATTGTCTACCTTCCCCTGTCCCCACCCTGTTGCCCCTTGGGCGCTTTGAAACAGTTTTGCTAATTGTATAAGCACCTAACAAGTGTATGAATTCCAAATTATTACAAGTGTCCTAGCTGATGCCATGAGCAATTGTGGTTGGTCGTTTTTCTCTTGCAAGAAACATTCAACTCCTTTTTGAGCCTTTGTTGGGAGTGTTACACACTGTCATCACTGATTACAATTCACTGCTGCATTCCGGCAATATAATACTTCCTACATTGAAAATAATTAAATATTGACTCAGTGTATTTAGGATCTCTAATCGGTAGGCAGTCCAAGACCTTGATTGGTAGTTATTAAGTATGGTCATATTGTTCTTAGGAGTAAGCATAGCCTTGGGAATGGATAAGCAGTAGCCACATGATTTAAAAGGCTCCTCAGTAGTTGAGCTGTCACTGTCAGCATGATCAACGAACAGCATGTAAAAGGTAGAAATTGCAATTTATGAGGACTACTGGATAATTACTAACAGAGTTTCCAGTTGGTGGTCCTCACAGTATTATTGTGCTCAACGTATTAAAAGAAAAGCTGATTCCAAAATGGCGGGCGGCAGAGGAGGACATGTTTAGGAGTCTCTCCCTGTCGGGCCGCATCATTAGCATTACAATAAGCCTTACGGGTGATGCAAAACCCCAACCATATGTGAAGCAAAGGTGCTCTACATGCACCAGAGCACAAGAAACCTACCAACAGGAGTCCTGCCGGCAAGGGGACCGAACGGCAGACAGCAGTACGCAGTTGGAGAAAAACAGACCACGTGTCGAAGCAGCAGGTCAGGATACCGACACTCAACCAGCAGAGAAGGGATTGAGATCGCACCACAAAAGCAGACGCACCAGGGCTCTCCAGAGTGGTGTTGTGGGATGGTGCAAGCAGAAACACAGCAACAAAGAGGAGCTGGAGCACATGCAGTCCAGGACAAAGCTGCACCGGGACGGGGAGAAGATTGCCACCAGCACATACGGACAGACTAAACAGCGAAGCAGGACCGCGTCAAGAAGGGAAGAGCGGCCGGAGCCGGGAGTGAGGTGCGAACATACTTCTCCGCCTCCCTAGCAGTGAGATGGGAGAGAAGACTACAAGCCGCCCAGCTGGACAGACAGAGCAGCGGGACGCCAGCAAGTGAGGAGTAGCGGCCGGAGCCAGGACTGAGGCCCGACATCCCAGCACACCCCTCTATCAGAGGGGAGGGCCCTTACAAACATAGGGGCAGAAAAGTCAACACGGAACACGGGCCTACGCACCCGCAATCAGCCCAAGGCCGAATCCCCCAAGTAAAAAGGAGACATAGCTCGGGCTCACCCACGGGGCCTCCACCATAAATACCACTAGCAAGTGTCCAAATAGAGGGGCACCGACAAGAAAAGGAGGAAATAAACGCCGGGACGGACACGGGCAACAGTCAGGACAGCGTCAATCAGGCAGTACACAGCACCCGGTGAGGGGGAACCCAAAAAAGGGAAGGAAAGACACACCGGGCCATAGGCTGTGACTAATAAGCCTGCAATCAAACCCCCCCTGGAACCACGTGACACTACCAAATCCCAACAGGGATAAAAGCAGATCCTCACAGAGGAACAAATACTTCACAAGGCAGTTTACAAGGAATGGGCCCAATCAGGAAGAGGCAGAATTGGTGGGACACATAACATCGGCGTAAAAACCAGACGGACTGGGATCCAGAAGGGAAACCGCCCTCCCCAACCAAAAGGATCGGGTTAAACCCCATCCTGACGAGATCGATACAGACCATGACAACAGGAGGAATACAAATATAAGAGAACACTGACCCAGTGTGGTCCCTTCACATGCAGGGGGAACAAAGATAGGGTGGGCCACCCGAAGCTTACCCATACACGGCGAAGTTTATAAAGCAGAGCTTGAGCCCAATAGGAAAAGGACGGCACACCAGCATTTATGTCAAAATCTAGAGCAAAAAACACGACCCATGCCCAGTCCCCCCAAAAAGAAAACAAAACAGAAGCCTGAAACAGCTCTGGAGCGTGGACAATATGACCACGACAAAAAAGGGGGAAACCACAAGAGATACACACAACCTAGTAAGGCAGGCAATGGGGGACAACCCGGGGCAAGACCTAGAGACGTACTGCCAGCCATATCCTCTTACACTCAGAAAGAGGAAATATTACGAAAAGCAAGATCTACAGAACCGATGTGGATAAATGGTCAAGAAGTACAGGTATACCAAGACTTGGCACAATCAACATTATTGAAGAGAAGGAAAATGGGGCCCGTGTTCCAGCATCTAACGGCCAACCAGGTGAAATATAAATGGACTTTCCCGTTTGGCTTCCTCTTCACCTGGGAAGGGCACGAGCGCCGGATAACATCATGCGAAGAAGGTGTACAGATCCTAGGATTCCAACAAGATGACAGGGACGGACAGGCCCAGACACAGGGAAGAATAAGAGGCCTCAACAAGCAGGAAGGATGGAAAACAGTAATGAAGAAAAACAGGGGAGGGAGGAGAAGATGAGGCATCTCAATCTCCGAGAAGTATGAACGAAAATATGAAACGGAAAGAGCATAAAGTTAACGAAGGCGCGATGCATTGCCCGGAAATCCAAAACACAGGCCCAAGGATATGTATGGAATCCAGAGTGGGGTTTAGGAATCGCCACAGCTTGAATCTGAGGTGAATAGGGGGCCAGGCTCGCTGGATACTTCATCCAGATGCTCATAGGACCTAGCCCCCTTCAGGGGGGAAAGGAAGTTGGGGAGGCGGGGAGGGGATTAGGCAAGGTAAATGGGGAAAGGAACCAGGAGGATAGGGGGGTGGGGAAGGCACAGAGCAGGGGAACACAGCAGACAAATGAGGCATCAGAGGGGCAAAGGGCAGGGAAAGGGGGATTATGGATAGTGGGACCATAATGTCAGGGGGATGAACATCCCGATCAAAAGGAAAAAACAAGAGCGCCACGCCTGGTGAATGAGAGCAGACATAGTTATGTATCAGGAAACCCAGATAAAGAAAGGGGACAAAACCCAGGCCTCCAAAATCTACAAGGCCAACGCGGAAGGTAAGAAGGCGGGTGTGCTTATGGCCATGCAAGACAGACTCAAGGAACATGTCCAGAGCTCTCTGGCAGACAAAGAGGGGTGCTACCTCTTCCTGAATGGAAGATAGAGGGTAGTGATATCACCCTATCATCGACATATGCGCCCAATACAGGGCAAGATAGGTTCCTGAGAGGAACCCTCATGGCACTAGAGGATTTTGCTACAGGGGACATAACTATGGGGGGATATCTCAATGTAACGTGGGACCCATGGATGGACAGAAGCTCAAAAACACAGTTAGACGCTAGGGCCCCACTGAAGGCACTGAAGAAAGCCTTTGAGACACTAGCGTTCCATGACATCTAGCGCACCAGGAAAGGGGATACACAAGGCTTCACTCACTTCTCACATATCCATAACTTACAATCTAGAATAGACTACGTCTGGGCCTCTATGGGTTTAGTGGTAAAGACAGTGGACATAGACGTTGGCCCAATCGCCCTCTTGGATCACGTCCGATAATTGCGACAATTCACATAAACAGAACAGGGGGTGGGGTGTGGACCTGGAGATTCCCATCCGATATCCTCCAGGACAGCCTACTGGTGGAAACAATAAAGGAAAAGATTGAACTCTACTTTGCTGAGACCGACACAGACGCAACCCCCAGGGAGTGGTGTGGGATGCATTCAAGGCGGTAATGAAGGGAGAGCTTATAGCCATGAAGGCACAGAGAGATAAACAACCTAACGGATGGGAAGAAGAATTAGAGGGAAAACTCTTGGAGGTGCAAAAAGTATTAGTGAACAACCCAGGCAGGAAGGTGAACCTAGCCCTGAAACACGTACAAGGCCAGTTAAACATGCTCCAGAACAAGAAGGCAGAGATGGTGTTCTTAAGAACGAAACAATTGTATTATATCAACAAGGCGGACAAACTCCTAGCAAGACAACTCCGCGACAAGGGTGGGGCAACAATCATATTGAAACTGAGGGACACACAAGGCCACCAAAAAACAACCAATGAAGAAATGGGGGAAATGATGAGGAGAAACTATCATGCCCTGTACGAAACAGAACACCCAAGGATAGACTCACAGTAGGTTTACCTAAATAATATTACCCTACCCAAGATCACAGAAACGGATAAGCAAATATTGGATGGAGACATCCAGGTTGAGGAGGTTATCCAAGCAATTAGGAAACTCCCGAGAAATAAAGCACCTGGCGCAGACGGCTACACAGAAACATTCTATAAAAAATGTCAAGAGCCACTGGCCCCAAGACTGACCAACTTGTTCAACAGCTTTAAAACGCAAGGAAACATAACACACTCTATGAATGAGGCAAAAGTGGTCATATTTCCCAAACCAGGAAAGGACAAGACCCTGCCAGGCTCATACCACCCAATAGTGCTAATCAATCTGGACGCTAAGCTCTACACAAAAATATTGGCGGCAAGACTCAATCGGATTCTATCGACAATTATAGGACCAGACCAATCAGGATTTATCCCCAGGAGACAAACGGCAGACAACACACATAGCGTGGCCCACCTAATTGAGAAAGTTGAACACACCAGTACATCAGCGATCCTTGTGTCGTTGGATGCAGAGAAAGCGTTCAACAGAGTGGAGTGGACACAGCTATTTCATACTATGGACACATTGGCTTTGGTCAGACATATATCCAGATGATCAAAGCAAATTACAAAACCCCTACAATGAGGATCTCACTCAATGGCACCCTGTCGGACCAAATCCCCCTGACTAGAGGCACAAAGCAGGGTTGCCCACTATCACAGCTGCTATACACAATCTTCCTGGAGCCATTGCTGATTAGAATGCGTGAAACACACCAAATAAGAGGCATACAAATGGCAGGAGAGGAACACAAAACAGTGGCCTTCGCAGACGATATGGTCTTAGCCCTGTCAAACCCGGAACATTCCCTCCTGGCGCTCTTGAAGGAATTGGACCTTTTTGGGTCAATCTCTGGCCGAAAAATCAACCAACACAAATCAGAGATCCTGAATCTCACGGCAGATCCAGGAACGGTTGACAGCTTGGCCAGAACAAACCAAATGAACAAAGCCAAAAACAGCATTACATACCTAGGGATAAGATTAACGCCCTCAATAAAACAGCTCTATAACGCCAATTATCCAAATCTACTAGCAAATCCGAAGGCAGATTTAACAAAATGGAACCCCCTCAACATCACATAGTGGGACAGATTGACAGCTGTAAAAATGTTGGTCCTACTGATATTACTCTGCTACTTTCAGACGCTCCCGATAAAAGTACCAAGACATTTTTTCAGAGCACTCTACAAAATGGTATCCACCTTCATATGGCAGCATGAAGCACCAAAAATAGCAATGGCGACCCTAACAACGCAAAGGAACAAAGGAGGACTCACGCTCCCGCATTCTGTAGATATCATGAAGCTGCGCAACTCTGAGTCATAAAAGGATGGGTCGAACAACCCCCTCAACAGATCTGGGCACAACAGGACAAAGCAGTGGGGGGCACCCCCTTTCAAACCTGTTATGGTTGCACAAAAGATATAAACACCCAAACACTGAAATCTGCGAAGTGATGGGAGCGGGAAATGACGCATAGGATGCAGCAATCAAAAGGGGAACTCTGACGACACATCCATCACCCTTCACCCAAATGTTTGGAAACCCTGACTTCCAACCTAGAATGGAGCAGAAAGCCTACCTCAGCTGGATACAGGCAGGGTGCACCAAAATACGGGATATGTAGAAAGGCCAGGATGTCATGACATTTCAGGAATGCATGCAAGAGGTGGGGACAAAACCCGGGAAGAATATAAATGTACAAAGCTAAGAAACTGGCTACTGCCCCCCAATAAAGAAGCAGTCACCAGACAGCTAACCCCATTTGAAAAGTATATGACAATTTACACGGGTGCCCAAAAGCTGATCTCTAACCTATACAAATTCCTAAACGGACAAGGAGAAGAAATCCAATGGAAATACATGAAGAGGTGGGAGAAGACACTTGGAGAACCGATAACACGGGATCAATGGCGAGACCTATGGAACAAAATCCCCAAATTGACACTCTCCATGCAGCAGAGGGAGATGTGGCAGAAAGTAATCCTGAAATGGCATTATACCTCAGACAAATGACATCTTCTGGCGAGGATGCTCTACAACAGGAGACTGGAAACGCATCTGGTGGAGCTGCCCCGACTTATCAAGCTTTTGGGAGGATATAAAAAAGCAAGCAGGGAAAAGGATACAAGGAGCCGACGAGATGGAAGATAGGGTGTGGCTGGCAGCCATGTGGCACCCGACACAGAAGACGTTCTTCAAAACCCAGCAAAGAGGACTCATGGCGCTGACCATAGTGGCATGGCTAACGATAGGACAACATTGGAAGCAGAAGAAATCACTCACAATATTTGATTGGCTCCAAAAAGTGTGGAGATTTGTATCTATGGAATGGATGACGTACAGAATACAGGGAATCCCAGAAGCATTCCAGACAGAATGGGACAATATCTTATCCTACCTGCAAAGTGACTATATGCTCCAATGGTGCCCACACAACATCAGAATTATGGACATCTTGTGAACTGATGTGCCTCACAAACTGAAGCAACCGAACTTCCACCCGAGGGGGGTGAGGGGGGAGGGGAGGGAAGTTAAGATGGTTTTTTTTGTTTGTATAACTTGTAAAACTAATAAAAATACATTAAAAAAAAGAAAAGCCATGCCTGTAAACCCAGGAAGTGAGATTCTAAAATCCATTACAAACCAGAAATGAAGTTTTAGTTACTACTATCAACTAGTTCCAGCTTAAACCATAAAAGGGGATTAGGGTCATTATTTTACAGCAAGTGTTTCTCCTGTACCGGACTCGGTAGGACGATGTCCTGGATGCTTAAACAGTGTGCGCAATCACCAATCCCTCTCAATTAAAAAAAAAATCTAACAGTCAAGGCCAACAGGTAACACCTCACAACCAAGTCGAATTTGCTAGAATCTTAAATGGATCACACTAGTCTCATGGCCTACTGACCAGAACTTCCTTTTTGCAGGTGCACCGAATTGCAATAAATATTCACAGGCTCCAGAACACTCTGGTTAAAATATCCTCAAACACAGACACCCAGACTGTCTCCTCAACCAGCTTCGCTTCCTGCTTTCCTCATTCACGATAAACAATGCATAGGAAATCGATTGAGTGCTGGAGAAGACACTGCAATAATGTATGAGTTACACCTAAAGCTCACCAAACCTCCCAACTTACGTCATAGCCTGCCATGGCAACCCCCACGCTGCAATTCCAGCAACACCCACACTCTCACAGTTCCATCTGCATATTGACATGCCAGTGAGCCTTGGTTCAAAGAATTCATTCATAATCCCTTACTAGAGTTCATCGTCTACCACATTAAAACCCAACTCACTTCACCTTTCCAATGCTTTAACCAGTGGGCCAACTCTGCGCAAGACCTAACAGCCTCGATCTGCCTATCCACCTTGAATTTCTAAAACTAATAAACTAGTGGAAGACCAAACTCATATCTCTTGCTGAACGTTTGATCTTGTCTGCTAAGACAGTGGAAAAATGAACATGTATTCCCTTGGATCCATATCAGTCAAAAGCAACCTGACCAAACTCCAATTAAAAACAGTGTTCACTCCAGCCTTGTCCACACAGTGGACAAAGTCATGAATGAAACAGGCACTCGTCTCTCTGCCAAGATGTTACGTCCAAAACAATTACAAACCTGCTCCATCAAATAAACACTTCAATCATTCAATACAACCATTCTGAGAATAATAAACATAGGCTCCTCCTCCTCAAAGCTGTCTGGTACAAGTTAAAACTGCAGCTGATTTGCAGACTGCCTGAACAAAAACGCCAAACCAACCACATTCCGTAGAAGTACACTACCAAATAAAGCTTTAAGGATAACTCAAATTTCACAGCAAGCTGTCGAATACTGGATTTTAACAATCCACAAAATACAAAAACACAACCAGGAACTGTATACACTGCCTCTTGGCTCTGCATTCCATCTGCTAAGTCCCTCCAGTCAATGTACCACAGGCCCTTTGCAACCAAGTAACCCCGCAGCAGTCAAGGGGGTGATTGTTGCCCACAGGATGATCGTTGTCTGGGGGGGGGGAGAGGTTACTGGGAACCCGCAGCTATAGCCCGTGGGAGGCCCCAGTCGAACTGATTAGCGGAATCAGCTGGGAGAGAGGAACGGAAGTATTGTGTGCCGAGGGATTATTGGCTGCCTGAGCTAATGAGCAGTCAGTCATGCAAGACAAAGCATTAGTGAGATGCAACATGTTGACTATTAAGAGGGGAACGGCCATGGAACCTTCCCAACGAGGCACCCTCACTGCTAACTTTAACACAGAGGGAAAAACCAGCTGCCCCACAATGTATACAGGAGAGGCGCCATATTCATTGATTAAAGAAATCTATCAGTTCCTTGGCACTGACCAGGATGCCTGCAGAGAGGCACCTATTAGGATAATGGACGTATCCTCCCCTGACAAAATTACCAGAATGGTAAACTGCATATTCGAGTATCACGCTCGGGACAGTCCTGTGGATAATGTTACTTCAGCAACATTAATCAACTTATCCACGCATGAGTGTTTGTCACCCCCCATATGGCTGTAGTAATATCTGGTGCCCTGTGGGCAGTAAAGGGGATCCCTCTCCTACAGTGACCCTTGAAGCTACGAAAATCACCAAGTTCTCAGCTCCGAGTCCCGCTGACATTAACATTATTGCTTCTGGCCCTACCTCAATTAAACCTGTGACGAATGTTTGTGGATCGCCATCAGGCCCAGTGCTGCTATTGGGTCAGTCTGCGATTAAATATCAACATCCATATCAGCCATTGGAGGGGGAGACGATTGGGAACAACCCTTCACCTAAGTGCAAGGACATTGAAAATGGGATTTCCTGCGGCTTCGTCACAGCCATTGAGACACCAGCATTGCTCCCCGGGCCGAATAGAACATTGGCCCAAATGGAAGGCCAAACGGAGCACAGTGTGGGGTGACACCTCTGAAAATATACCTAGCTACTTTGGCATTGCGTTGGATAAGACTGAATGGAATTTTTACCCAAAAAGTTGCCAGCCGCTGGGTTTTGATATGATATGTGTTTTTTCTAGATGTGATGTGTATCTTTAAAATTGGTTTTTAATATATGAATTGTCAATGTGTTATATGTGTTTTTTTGTAAAAATGAATGGTTTATAATGAAAATTTGAACGACAAATGCAATAAATGAACTTTAAACATATATACTGTGATTTGTCTATAATGCATGCCCTTTGAGTAGGTCCATCCTGTTGGAAAGGATGTATGTCAGCGCTTTTATGCGTAAAGCAGTTCATAAATGATTGGAGGGGTTGTACTTATCCACTGATAATTGCTGTTTTGTATAGCCGCTAGGTTTCAGCACTTCAAAAGCCCCCTCTTCATTAGGTCCAAGCACATTGCGTGTATCATATTGTGTTGATACAGTAGTAAAGGGGGGTCCCAAAATCTGTGGATGTGAATGTAACGGCAGTCCTGTTCAAACTGAGCTTGAAGAAATCAGGAGGCTGCTTTTGGCTCTGAATGAAGCTCAGGGGAGAGGGGGAATTATGGAGGAGGGGATGGGGGTGTACCCATCAGCCTGGTAAAAGACCTGGGGGCTCGACATCAACCCGAGGAGGCAGTTCAATATAGCATTGATGCTTCTGATTTAAAAATGACCCTGAGCAGAGGGGAGCAGGGGGGTTCCTGTGAAAAAGATGAAAATATTAGCTCCACTAAACTAATGGCCAATACTGAAAGCATCCCCTCCGAAATGCCAAGGAATCTATTCGTTCAGTGCCCCCAGACGTCCCCTCTTATTTATAATCATCCCGCAGTAACCGCTAATTCTACATCCAACAATTTAGCTGCTAGTGCTGGTAATCCCAGTCAAGTTTCCAAGGATGTTCACTTTTTAGGCATGCAGAGTCTAACAGTATGGCACACAGGGTGCCTAGGAGGGGCGCAATATTTGTGCACAAAGTTCCCTGCCTGTCCCCCAATCACCTAGAACCTAGAGCAGCCCTTATAAATAAATGTATGCATTGGCCCCGCACTGTACGTGGCTGCCTGTTTGTAACCCGGGAGACCATTCACAATTGTGTGAGATTGCATTATCAAGGTGAGGGTGCTTTTGATTTTCTTCAGATTGAACTCAGGGATCAGAGTGTGGCTAAAGCCATCCTGGGGATGAACATGACATTTGTGATTAGTTCTCATAATTACCTAAATGTTGTCCAATCTAACTAGACTAGGCCACATAACCCAGTGCTGTCTGCAGCCAAGGCAACCCCATTGGGTGAGAGGGTGGTGGGCAGCTGCAATCGGACATGGACCTCTGGCTTTATAATTGAACTGAATACTTAGGTATCTGTGCATGGAATGTATAGCCTAGAAGCGGCCCCCCAAGGCTGTAGTGATTGTGGTGTTGTATAATGTAGGATGCTTTGTCAATACCACTTTTTAAATATGATTACATTTTTTATTCTGTTTGTGTTAGGATGTACTTTTACGGCCCTCTGCCCGAATAACGTGTGTTGACTGGCTGACAAAGTAACCACTTTCTTAACAAAGTCACCAAAATCCATGGGATGCCTCAAAAGAACTTCGATGCCTCCAACACACGGTCCCCCTAAAGCTAACCAAACATTGACTGAGCCACCAACGATCCGTATACTCTGCCTCACGCCCATATTTTTCATCATTCAAGCAATACTAAATGGTCTTTACCACTGCATCTCCCTCTGTGACATCAACCCCACCAATTACCTAGAAGAGAAATATTTGACACCCCCATCGCAGAGTCCATAGATCAATCCCAGTCATGTTTCCAAGGATGTTCACTTTTTAGGCATGCAGAGTCTAATAGTAAGGCACACAGGGTGCCTAGGAGGGGCGCAATATGTGTGCTGACTGGCTTGATGAGGGCTGCAGTGCGCTTTACAAATGTAAATAAAAAAATCATTCAAAGAAACTTATGTCCCAGACCGAATTTTAGATGGAAAAACACCATGCGATTTAGTCATGTCTCCCTAAGGGCATTACACAGGCTTTCATTGAATGGATGAGTCTGATTCCGTATCCCGTGCCTCACTCATCAATACACACATGTAAATAACCCTAAGTATCTCAGAGATTAAATTAACCACTAGTCCTCAGGGCAGTCAACATCCTTGAAAAATGGAGGAGTTATCGAAGTGAATGGTGGTTCAAAGTTTAGGAACCCCAGCTGTGGGCATGTTCCCCATGCACATCACCCGGTCTTGGCAAAGAAACTAAAATCAAACTTGATTCTCTCTGTTAGGCTTTGTGCCACCTACCATCATGATTGAGCCCATCAGATTCTGCCAGCATACCCACTCCCCCTTTTCTGGACGAGACATCCTTTCTTATGGTAGCGGAGCCTGGAGTCCATCGGGGAATATGAGTGATGCCCTGACTGATCAGCTCACTTAGGTAATACTCGATCACTTCCTTACCCTGAAAAAAGAAAACACCAACAGTTTAGTCAATAAAAACGAAAGCAACACAAGGAGTATTGGCGCGGAAACAAACAAAGCATAGAAAGATAGGGCATATAGGGTAGCAGCAAAGAGAGGAGGCGGCAAAATAATATAGTAAAGAGAGAAGGTCAAAGAACACATTAGAAAACAGAACATAAACATATTGTGTCTGAGGCACCGAAAATGCACTTGGTGCAAATGTGCACATATTGACGGAACAAAGAGAGAGACAGAAGTGAAAAAGAACACTAAGAGAAATGACAAACAAAAGGTAAGATACATATGGTATTTGGAGTAAAAAAACTCCCCCTTCAAGTTTAGTCCAACTATTAATTCTCTAGTAAAGGTTGACAAATTAACTCTTTCTTTCCTACACAGGGCATCTCTCCACATTTTCTGTGTCGTGCTGCCTATCAGATAGGATAGTGTGTGCCATGTTCCCAAACTTTTCTTCCAAAATTCTAGTCATTATTATTATCCAACCTGAAGAATGGATGATCTGATTTTGCCCAACAGGGATTAAAAATCGCAAAGTGCAAAGTGGCCTCTGTGTGAGTAGCAAATGCTTACCTCGCTGCGATATCTGATGAAACAGGCCTTGTGTAGTGTTAGAAAGTCAAGTATGATTAATCCTAGTAACGGGGACATCTGCCCTTTCGACCCGGTTTACACAACCACTCACGCTTGGGCCAGGCTTTATAGGAGGATAGATAGGTCTGGAGTCCCCCTATGACCCGGAAGTCCCCCTGTGGAACTTCTCTGGTAACTCCCCCACATTTGATCAGGCCCTTCAACAGTCCTGGGATCCTAATAGGCTTTTCACATTGCGGGACATGTTCCCAGATGGCAAGCCTGCGACCTCACGGACTTCATTGGAGCGGGGGGGGGGCAGCTTAAACGCTTTCAATACCACCGAAAGAGAACTGCGTTTGCGGCAAGATGGCCACCATTTCCGCTAGAACCCCAGACACATGAATGCATCAGGGCGATAGTGTCCACAAACAGCCATGACAAGGGGGTCTCGATGCTATATTCTTTAGTGCAAACCCACTCCCCTTCACGTAACACGATGAGAGAGGTCTGGGAGCGGGATGTGGGCACCCAGATAGATGATGTCCGCTGGGCCCGCTACTGTCAACTTACTCGATCTGTCTCTATGAATTCTGGGCTCCGACTAATTCAATTCAAAGTCTTAAACCAACTCCATTATTCCCCTGCCAGATTGGCTACATTTGTGGACAATTGCACAGGTGTCTGCCCCAAATGTGATGCCTCGGATGCGGGGCCTTATCATATGTATTGGTCGTGCCCATTGATCGTGGAATTCTGGGGGGAGGTCACGGAACTTCTTGAAGACATAACATCGATCCCGGTGAGTCTATCTCCTCTGAAATACTTATTTGGTGACATTGGTAAGGTGAAGGAAACCACGAGATGATTGTTTAATATTTCATGTATTGTTGCCAAACTTTGTATTCTTAAATGTTGGAAGTCTGCGGCCGTCCCGACCAGGGCCAATTTCTTAAAAGACCTATGTATGCTAAATGACGATGAGGAACTCTTTGTACTATCGGTCCCGTCTTCCTGTTGCCCTAAAGACATTTGGACGCTGTTGCACCTTTACCTGTATGATTTGGGCTCAGATACGGAAGCAACGCCCATATCCTCACCTTGATGCGCATTGTTCACCTTCCTTTGTACTTGTTGCTCCCTCACCCAATGCATATACCTATGAGTGATGTAAGCAATTCAAACTGTGTTATGATGTTCATGTGCTTTGTCGTGCTGTAAACCTGCTCTCTTAATAAAAATATGTTAAAAAAAAATAAATCAAAGTCAAGTAGGATAATCACAAGGTGGGCACGAGAAGTTACAATTCAACAAATATTTTATAGGGCTTTATTTAGGGTTGGGCCAAATTAGGTAAAATGAAACATAAAACTTCAGTAAAAAGCACAACAGGAAGGCTTCTCAGTGCTACTAATAGTTCCAGTCTTGGCAATTCTCAGTCTGCGTTCTCTCCCCAATGTAGAAAACGTGTTTATAGTCACTCACAGTCCTGAGCAGTTTAACTCTCCCTTGCACTTCTCCCTCTGCGGCCCCCCATGGATCAGCATCTCCCCTGCGTATCACCCTCTCCTTGGGGGTACCCTCTTCTGGAGTTTTTGGGCCCCTCATTTGCCTGCATAATAGGTCTGGGTAAGGGCAGAAGTTGGGGTATGGCAGTACAGAAGATAACCCAAGAATGTCCACCAAGAGGCCGGCAGTCTGTGTGGGTCTAGAGGCTGTACTCCTTGTTCCTCATCAACTCCCTGTCTCAGAGTCCTGGCATGTTCCACAGGGTCCAATATTCACTTTCGTATGTGCTTAGGGGAATGTCTCTTGCACCTCTACTCTTCACTTATGCCTGCCTCTACTCTTCCACCTCCTTGATGCTCCATAACCTCCTTCTACTTCCACCCTTCTCATGCTCACTCTTTTTAGGGCTTTAGGTGGTCCTGTTGTTGATTTTCCGCCAGTTTCCCTTCCCAGGTTCCCGTAAACTCCCTCTTGAACCCACCTTTCTCTCTCCAATATCTTCTTCACACTCCTCTTAATGTCTCCTTCCAACCTACTTCCTCTCTTTTGGATCTCCTCTAACGTCCTCTCATGCTCCAATCTCTCCGCCAAACCTCTGCTATACTGTCTCCTCGCTTCTCTGTTCTTCTTCCTTCTACCTTCTACTTGAGCTAAACCACATACCAACCCATAGCACACGCAGGGGACCTTTTCCTTTACAGTAACCAGGTTAATAGGCACTCTGACTCTCACTCCACAACTCTCAAGGAGTTGAAAATGGTCCCACTATGGAAATGACAGGTTTACTGAGGGCCATAGTTATCGTGTTCACCTCAGAATTATTAGTGAATCATTGGAGTCTATGTTAATCTATGCATATAGGGTCATGCAGATATCCCTCACATCAGATGACCCCTCTCTGAAACACATGCAACTCTCAATGTTAAAAAAGACACACACACTTGACACCCCATACCCCTTTTCCCTTCCTCCCTGACTTGTCAGTTTATAAGAACAGAAAATTACAATTTAAGGATTAAGATCATGAACTGTTTTGACATGAGCAATGGTATAAAAGTCCCACTCATTTTACTTTCAGTGTTCTTAGTCAGCACCTGAACAGCATTGATAGGACAGGTAGGACACATTCGTTTTCTGTGTTCCCTTCTGCCACCTTCCCCCCTTTCTACCATTGCCTTGTTTACCCTCTTGATGTTGGCTGTGTATTGCTTCATCGCTATTTTCTCCACTGTACTTTCAAAGCCGAAGAAGGACTTGATGTCGAGGGATGCCGACTGCTCAAAGCACGTCCACTCCTCGTTCTCAGGGTGAACCTGAAACCAGCAAAAACAGAAGAATGCTAAAGCCAACACATGGGACAGAACCCGCACAGAGCTACGGAGCATGCAAATCTACCTGCTAAATGGAGTAATACTCACTCTGCGGATTGTTTGCCTGAGCTTAACTGTAGATCTGACTGGGGACAAGTAGATGCAAGCACAGTATAGCATTCATCCCTGAAGCAAAGAAGGCCTGCTCATGGGGCCCTTCCCAACCCAAGCTTGTATTTGCATGAGGACTGTTGGTATCACAAGGAACCCTCCACATTTTTTGCAAAGGTCACCTGGGTTATGCGTCGGGATGGAACGAAGGCCTCGCAGCACATTGTATCCATCGCTCATCGTTAAATTTCCAACTACACCTCAGCTTGTCCCACCGAACACAACTGAATTAAAGCCTTTTGACTTCTGCTGTCTACTTACCCTGTAGCCAGGCATGGTTTATGAGAGTGAAAATGCACCCACAATTACCTCTGGGCGTACCTTAAGTCCATGCTCATCTTAATACAAATACACTATATTCTGTCTCCTATGGCTAACAACGTACAGGAGAAAGCAATACAAGGAGTAACCCCACATAACAGTGAGTATGTCCTTAGGTTTAAATCGCAGACGAAATAAATAGTTGTATTGTAAATACAGTTAGCTTGTGCTGTGGACATTACTAAGGGACTGACACAGGTTGCAGCTCACAGCATTGAGAGTAGATGCAGCCTATGGGCCTCATTACACGGTAGGCGGTAGCCATGGCGCTATTAGCGCCTCCAAAACCTTACCTACTCCGCCCTGGTGAATGGAGCAATTACCGGTCCATTCCAAGGTTGGCGGGACCGGTAATTCCCCATTCACCAGGGCCCTTCCCCATTCCCATTTGAGCCCCTATAGGGCTCAATGGGAATGGGGAAGGCGCTAATAACGGTACCACAAATTGCGGTACCGTTATTAGCTCCAGAGTCCCTTTTCAGGTCCCGTCCTTAACGCCTGGAAAAACCAGGCGTTAAGGGAGGACCCGCAAAGGGAACTCGTAGTAGGGCGGTAAGGGATTACCGACACCGGTGCCCTTACCGGTGCCGGTAATCTCCTACCGCCTACCGTGTAATGAGGCACTGTCTCTAGCACCCACTGCAGTGAATTGACAGCCTCCTGTATACCCCTTCTGCTTCACGTAGGATGGAATCTCTCTGAAGAAAGCATTCAGCGCCCAGAGAGAATTGCCAAAAATATAGGAAGGAGTTGGTTCATGTTGTGTTCTCTGCTCACCTGAGGTCCATTGGGCGAACAGCCAGGGCACAACTGTTAGGAGATGTGTGGGCATAAAAAAGCAGTATACCACTGTTTCACTTTGAAAACATGGAATAGCCACACTCAGTAAGAAAATAAATAATATTTTGTCTTGTAGGTAAATATGGATGATGTAGTCAAATTCAATAACAGAACCTCAAAAGATATGTGGTTGCAGCATGTATTTCGTTGTGGGTGAAACAGGGTTAACCACAAATGTAGGATTCAATGGCATCCATAGAGATACAAAGACGTTGGATTAAAGACACCAAATCATCCGATCAAAGCTAATTTCAGTGTAGCGTCATGGTTCTGCAAAGTCCCTATATTCCCAAGTGTTCAATTGTTGGAAGTTTGTGGATACGGCATCAGTTTAGGGTCTCGCGGTAGGATCTTCATACTGTTCAGACCGCACTCAACCACATAGTCAAAAAGTAGCATGAGTCCTTTGCTGGCATCTATCTAATGCTACAATTTGATGGTTGGGCCTACTCAGGCAAAAAGGTTCCAGAATAACCGCACACAAAGCCACAGTCCGCAGTAGCAGCAATGTTTTGATGAAAGGGAAGTGCTAAACCTACTTAATGGAAGGGGCCCAATACCACACTTCAGAACATCATAGTTGGGTTTACTTTGCTGTCTCTGACCGCATGCGGCATGTGTAGCCAATTCCAGATACTGCAGAAGTAAAGAGTTGGCGGAAACAAGTGTGAAGTGCTTTCTACAGTCCTGGCGGCTGGTGTATTTGTCTCTGGTGTATCCAGGTTGCAGCACAGCAACAACGGGGGCTCCATGGATGCATCAGAAGACAGAGGATATAACTTCTGGGGTGTAAACCCACTTTCGTTCCAGCTACTTGAAGAGTCTCTAGCACAGGCCAGGTCTCAAATGCTGCCGGGTGTCACTGCCCTCCGTCGTCCAATGTCCCCGCCTACACAGGGCAGTATCTTGGCAGGGATCTCAGCTGGGCATCTAAGGGCAGGGAGACACGAGGGTCTGCATCTTGGAAGTTCCTGCCAGCGCAAGGGAAGTAGGAAACTGTGCTGGTTCCCCTCAGACCTACCAAATGACTGCACCCACGGTGGCGGGGGACTCTGTCCTCCCGCAGGCACTTCTCCTGCTGGCACCTTTTGTGGGGGACACATTGTGACCCCATTTGTGACCCCATTTGTTTTGATTTTTTCACTCATGTGGGCACCATCGTGACCCCCAATCGATGTCATCCCTCCTGTGGTTCACTTTCTCCTCGTGCTCTTGCAACTCAATACTTAGCCCGTCCAGCTCCCACTATGTAAAAAAAAAACATTCTTGAACTACTTCAGTCAAGCTCAGCGAGGAAATGAGCAGGCAGTGTTCAAACTCCTGCTAAAAACTGATGCGCTATGCAATTCGGTACAATTAGCATATATAATTAGCCTGGTATAGAACCCTATAAAACGTACTTAGAATCCATATGAGATTGGCAATCAAACAATATCGCGACATGGTTTCCTCCTGCCATGCACTCGGATTGCTTCCTTTCTTTCCACTGTAAAATTCGACTTCACAATCTGTGGTTCATTGCCTGTTTTAATTTCGCGACATGCAATCCAACGTAAGTTCCCTGCTACAAATATAGGGCGCTTGAATCTCCTGTCTCTAAGCAAACATTCCCACTGCCTTTCACGAAACCATTCTTCCATTAAATTGGAACATATGGAACCCCTTCCGCCCCCTGTATTTGAATCCCATAAATAACAGTATTTTGACTATAACTAACAAATAACCTCATTATGAATAATTTCACCAGGCACTGAGTGATTACGCCCTAATAAGCACTTCAGACATGTGGTTTCTAATGTATCTCTCTAGGTAGTTCCTTACCTGGAAACCCCAAACGTCATCCCATACAATGCCTAAGAGAGGGCTCTTGCAATATAAACTTTAACGGCAGCCTTTACAAATATTCCGCTGGCCCTGTGGGAAAAAAACAAGATTGCCCCAGACACTTGTTCCATTCTTAACTGAGCCTGGGAGGCCAAAAACGTATTATTTGCAAGCGCCATCCACTGTAACACACCTCAAGTCACAGATCTTTTATCACAAACCCCAACTTGGGAGCACATTTCGAGTTCTTATCATTATCTTGGATTCATCAGAATTAATCTTTAGCCCTCGATTATAATAAAATCCAGCATTCCTCCCACCCCAAATAGTTTAACCAGTGGCAGCTCCGCCTAGACCAAAACAATGCCGCCAAAAAGAAGTAGAGTCGTTCCTCAACTCATTAATATCCAGAAGAGGACCAAGTAGACATCCCTGCCTCACGCCCTGTGAGACAAGAACGAAAAGGTAGTGCTTGGTCCCTGTTTCCCATATCTTACCCATATCTTACAGTAACCAGTGTCTGCCATATCAAACACTGATCTCAGACTGGTAAAACTCAAGTCTATACCCTTTCCTTCTAGTTTTTTCGATAAGCAAGTCTAAAGTGAGACACTGATCAATTGTACAGGCCTTACTTCTGAAGCCTAACTGATTCAGGGATTTAATGTTAAAAATCTCTTGCCCACGCCAATAATCTGGTATTAAGTACTTTACCATATATCTTGGCCTGCCAGTCGGTGATTGATATCTGTCTATAACAATTAGGAATGCAACAACCCCCTTTTTTTTAAAGAGACGGGCAATTTCAAAGTTGTTCCATGAACAGGGAACAGTATCCAAGGTCTTTAAACACTGACACTAAAATTGACACTGACGCTAAGATTGTTGGGTTGACCTTTGATTCTGGAATCCTATCAGGCCCTGGCACCTGACAATGACTCAAAGCAGCTATTGCTATTGCCATTGCCACTTCCTTGATGGAGAAACCACATGCACCTGCAGCATTGAAGACTGCATGTTGTCATATACTATATTCAATCCCACCCCTACTGGTATATCTGTAGTGTTACTACTATGGTACAGGAGGCAAAATGATTACAATAAGCCTCTGTCATTCCCACACGTGCTAAACGCTTCATCCTCTAAGGAAACTTTTCAAATAATCCTCAAAAGGTCCCAAGCAGTAGCACCTACTGCAGGTTCACAAAGGGTTCCCAGACATTATGCTTATACCTACACTTCTAGTCCACATTAATCTTCTTGTAATCCCTCCCAGCTGCTCTAATGAGATCATGATTTTATTGCTCACGAGCTGCATTAAGAATGTCTTGACTTCCCTACGTGTTATATCAAACCTACCATCGTTCCCACAGGATTAGTGAACATCTGTGTTAGTCATCCTCCTGGAGCATTTCTCCCCCGCTAAACTGTTAACTTGTTTTAGGCCGCCATTTTATTTACACTGGAGGCACGTGGGTGAAGAAATATTTCTTTGTACTGATATCCTTCCGTAATGATGCCTTGTATAGATTTTAGAGGCTCTGGCATAACACCATCACTCTGCCATAATACCACTTTCTGCACCCATGTTGAATAATGCTAACAGCGGGTCATGTTCACTCACTAATTTAAGTTGAATCCCTTAAAAACAGAATTTGTTTTATTCTCACACTAAACCACACCCCTGTTTTATTAAAAAAAAAGGTTTCAGGAAGCAAACATTTTAGGTGCCCATTCTCAGTTTGACTCGCCAGTAAAATCTTTAGGTTTTTATTTGGAAACACATTTTTCTTTTAATATTCATATCAACGCTATGGTAAAATCTGCACATTTTCAGCTATTTTCATTCAGAGCAGTGAAGCCTTTTATTCTGGCGTCTCACCTCCACACTTTACTGCAGTCTTTGGCAATTTATCTAATTGACACAGGCAACTCTTAGCTAAATGGACATCTTAAAAACACTTTGTTTCCATTTAAATCAGGTTTCAATGCAGCTGCCCGGTTGATCTGCAAATTTGACCACATCTCCTCTATTTTAATTAAATTGCACTGGCGGCCCATTGATTTTAGGATACATTTTAAAGTGTTACTCATTGTGCATAAATCACTTTATGCCCAATCCCCTGAGTATCTAACCCGAAAATTGAAAATCTCTGGGGGTTTAAGAAGGCTTTGGAGTCAGGAGGTACTTGAGGTTCCAAGCTTTAAACGCTCCTTCGCTCAGAAAAGATCTTTCTCAGGGGTGGCCGTTTAACTCTGGAACCTACTCCCTAAAGATATTCAACTGACCAACATTAAATTTAGGAGGAAAGTAAAAGAATGCTGTTGGTTTCAGTCTTTTTAGTTTTGCAGGATTATAATTGAACACCTTTTTAATTGTTTCTTTTAGGAAATTCTGATAACTTATTAAATGTCCTTATCTTTTAGATTGTTTTAACTGAATTTAAGGGAACAAGAAGTTTTGGGATAAGTGAATTGTACTTATTTGAATACTTTGTCTTTTTGTTTTACTAATTATACTGTATTTGTGTTTGTAAAGCGATTTGATGCCCGTTAGCCATGTACGCGCTATAGAAATGTTTTAATATAATAAATAATCGTCTTATCTCTTGAAAGTTAACCACCCTCTCCGAGGCTTCCATATTCACTAACATTTAATTGATCAATGGTACACTTGTAACAGCAGAATAAGTGCATAATGAAGGTTGATCATTGGGAAATCTCCCATTAAAAGTACACAATCGATTACTGGCCACTAGTTCGTATAAAGCATGACCTCTTATGTTGCTATTAGAAAAATTAGAAAAGAAATCCTGCAACCCCATGCTTTGTCCTCCATTTTGTTTTCTCCCAAATGGTCCGGCAAATTCCCCAATTTGCCATTAGAAGATCTGTATTTATGTGAGACAAAGGGCCTCATTCCATGTATAGCGGTCTGGTAATAAGGGTGCCGGTAGCAACGTACCAGCACATCTTCCGGACCACTATACTAGAAGAACCGGCATGTCTCTCACAGAAGCAGTGGCACCGTTAGCAACAGTGCCGGTGCATCAGTGACCCCATTTACAACGAGTTTACGGGACTCCATGGAAATGGAGAGTAACCATTAGTGCCACCACTTGTGATATCCTGGTGAATACGGGATATTATCAGGCAGTGGTAAGGGTGTTACAGGGTTGCTGGTAACCCACTGCCTACTGGCGGGTTTAACCGGCAACCCCGTAATGACCCCCAAGTGTATGCTGTTAACTGCAGTGGGTTTAGGGCCTGAACTGAGTGAAGCTGTGTGTTTTCAGACAGGTAGTCTTATGATGCAAAGCACATTCAAGGGCATATAATCCACTGGTAGCATCCGCACATAATGAGCCAGAGTGCTTCCATGGAAAAGTAGTCATGTGATGCGGGCACCTCTATACGAAGTGTTGCAATGTGTATTCATTCAGATGTAGGGCATGGGGGACATCTGAACGGAGTCCGGTTGAGGTATTTGTATTGAAGAAGGCAGACCAGTTTAGAGGAAACACACTCTTGTAGAAGCATTTTATGAAATAAACCGCAGTGCCTTCTGGGGAAGGGAGGATGGCGTGGTTCTCTGCACTGCGAAGGATAGAAATTCAGTTCTGTGAGGGCATCTTTACTGAGGCAGAGCGTAATCTGGGGACAATTTGGGTTTATATACTGATTGAGACAACATTCCTTCTGGGGCATGTAGCCCTGTGATGGTTTATAAACTAGGCGAGGTAAATGTAAAAAGGGACATATATACAAGTAAACTATGTTTCAAAGTGCCCACAGGGCAACAGGAAGGGAGTACAGGATTGAAACAATGAATACACAGAAGGATAAGGACGGGCCTACTATACCTTGTGAGCATTCAGAACATGCAAGTGCAGAGAGAGGAGGGGGAGATGAGGGGGTTGTGGTAAGTGCTAGTAGCGCCTGTGCTTGTGAGTGAGCAGCAGCGGTAAGTGCCCAGTGAAGGAAGTGCTAGGGAGAGGACAGCTGCAATAAATAGTTAAGTGCAGGCCTACAGTGGACATAGGCCAGTGGGTGCCAAGGCAAGTGCTTAGGGCGGGTGGAGGCTGAAGGCGATTGGGTGTGGAAGGCCAGGGCCCCGGAGGACACATAAGGGCCTTGGTCACCAATCTCAGCAACAATGGGATTAGCAGGGAAGGGAGGAAGGGAAGGAGCAGGTGAATAGGAAAGACTTGAGGAGATTCTGGAATTTGAAAAGATCCGGCTCAAAACGAAGAGGAAGGGGGAGGCTGTTCCATAAGAGGGAGCCAGCTGAGGAAAGAGATTGGCCACTGCCCACTGTTTAGAGAAATGCTTGGCACACAGAGAGTTGGTGCCAGAGGAATGTAGAGATCTAGAGGGAGAGTATTTAGTAAGAGCAAGTTGCAAATAGCGTGGTCCCCGGCCCCAGACAGCCTATAGTCATATGCAGAAACCTAAAGTGAGTAAGACAGCATGAATCACTGTGGGTACATCAGTAATGTGTGAGGCATAAAGCATTCTTAGACATGTTTGTTTGAGTGTATGACATGAAAGGGCAATGCAGTGCATTCTGGGGCATGTAGTGCTATGGTTCCTCTGTACCAGGTTAGTCAGAGTGCAGTATGGGAAATGCATTTACCACACTGCACTCCTGTCAATGCATTCCTAGAAAATAATTCAGAGTGTATTGTACAACAATTTTGAACTTTTTCACTGGACGTGGAATGTCTTGGGCGTATCTACGTATGTGGGCCTGTACCTAGCACACAAGGCCGAATTTGGCATATCAGTAATCTGCTCCACTGTGCTCCTATATCTCGGGGATCCCAGGTGTAGATCTTTTGTGGGAAGCATATTTACTCTCTTAATAATCTAGCAAATGCCTCTCCCAGCAGTGATTCCAAACCATCAGTCTAACATGTATGTTGATTCCCCTTGTGACGAAATCCATTGCTTGTGTCTGGGGGTTAGAGGATTGGTGGTTACGGGGGCCAGGTGCTGTGACACAAAGAAGTACATGGTGTATCCCCCGGACCACCCAGCCTTGACTGAGGGCTAAGGCAGAGCACTGTAACCAGAAGCAGAGCTTTAGCTGCCCGGACCATTTAAATGGATCTCAAAGGCATAGAAGGAGCCAGTATACTAATGGTCAGTTATATTATGGTTCCTCTTGTGGTGGCTTAGGTTGAGAAAAACATCTGAATGTCTTACTCAAACTGACAATGTTGTGGCCAGCCGGCGGCATCTTGTGCGGGGCAGTGTGATATGGGTGGGGTCAGGAGTTGGCAAGAGAGTTGCAGAGGTTGCTGGAGGTGGAGAAAGTAGGAGGTTGAGGTGAAGAAGAGTGAGATGGAGGCAAGTATGTGAAGGGACATGGTTTGATAGAACAGGACATTGGAGGAACCTTAAGAAGGAAGCACAAATAGGGCAGGGAGAGGTGGTGAGAGCGAGAGTGCTAAAGAGGTAGGCCAGATGAAGAACCAGTAGAAGTTTGGAAGAAACATAAAACTGAGATGTGAGACGATATTCAGGAGTCAGCTGGAAAAGAACTGTAACGATGGAAGGAAGGGAAGATAAGATATGGTTAGAACAGAGAAAATGTGTGGAAGACCAGGAGGAGTGAAACCCAATGCCTGACAATGGTGAGGATGGGAGAGGTGGAGGTATAAGCACATGGTGCAGCGAGAAAGAGATACAGAAGGAGAGACAGATTATAGACGTACGGACAGAAGATGCAGAAAAGGTCTCCCCTAAGCAGGAGATAATTGGATCCTGACAAGGAGGAAAGTGAGGAGGGGGAATAAGTCACATATAGGTAGCGATAAGGGATAGTTAAAGCCTCTGGAGAGGTCCAGGTCACCAGCCTATTGATGGAAGCTCTGGGGGTTTTCCAACTACAATCCAACCTCAGCCTCTACCCTTGTTCAAGCAGGCCATGAGAGTGCACATAGGCGGTGGAGTCCCTTTGTTGCAACATATTTCTTTCTGGGTGCCTCCTTTTGATCACACTCTTCTTCGTGATACCCTTAAACTCGTAACTGGGCTTCCTATCTCAAGGTATCCAAAGGCTCAATGTTTGTACCCTACCTCAAAATACCACCAAAGGAGCAATTTTAAAATTCACTTACTCACTCCAAGGAACCCTCTGCATCTTTCCCATGCTGTTTACGTGCAGCTACACTCATTTCCTTTGCACTCTCTGCATGCTACCTAGCAGTCACCCTACTGATGAGGACCTTTTATTTCATCTGCACTGATTTCACTGGTAATTCACTGTTGTTGGCATGATGATTCAAATATTTCTCCTCTGTGAAAGAGATAGTGAGCTAAAGAATCAGGGTAAGCCTCTCGAAACTGGGACTCCTTGTTTTTGCATAATTTAAGTAAGTTTGTGTTTCATCCTAAATTACTAGGAACACTTGCACCTGATGTTTAAGGGAACTTTCAGTGCAGTGCACTGAAAGTGAAGGTTTCAACTGCTTCCTACACTTTTATTTGAAAAGAAAACCATCCGGAACAGTTTCTTTTTAAAATAAAAGTATAGGAGCTGTACAAGGTAATTTAAAAAAGTATAGGAGCACCGCTCCCGACCGCTCCCGCTCACTTCAACCACTGGGCACAGCTCCACCCTACTGATGAGGTCCAACGTGGCCGAAACACGTGTCTGGGGTTGTTGTTGGTACTCTTGTTCAGAGGAGAATTGCCTGGCATTTTGGTGCTGCACTGCCGCTGGGCAGGACAAAGACTGATATGTTTTGGATATTTCTCCTCTGTGAAAAGAGAAAGTGAGAATTTGGGTATGACTCTCCAAACCGGGACTTATTGGCCCCCTTTTCTTTGTAGATTCAAATCAGAGTGAGCAGCACTGACCAGTTTGAGGAGGGTCCTTTGAATGGCCATCACCCTTTGCTCATCTCTCGTTTCCTCATGGGTGTTTTTACTCTGGAATTTTCTCTGTAAAGACCCCCTTAGTTGGAAAAAATCCTCTCTCCTCCCTTTCCTGCGCATGGCAGTCCTAACTGCCTCAGTCGAAGATGGCTGCCATGTTCGTAAGGCAACACATGATGGTATGCTGAGAGTGGAACCATTGGAAAGCAGTGGAATGAGAACTGGATTAATAGATCTCGCTGTTTGCTGTGGACGATGTGGGCCTTGCTATCGCCATTCAGCTGGTATTTCCCTCCTGCCCGTGCATCTTCCCAAGAGGAGCTGTAACCCAATTGTTCTGCTCTGCTTTGGCTTAAATCTCCATCACCCCCGGGCAGCCTAAGAACCCGACATCACATCAAACTTTACTGCTGAGTAGCTCTCTACCACCCTTAGTTTAGTACTGTTTTTTATAAACGATATGTGAATGATTTTTAAAAAAATTCAGAGGGGCTTATAAGGTTTACTCGGTGTAGATGGGGCAATGCAAATCGGTTTTTTCCTTTATATTGTGCTGCATTTTACTGAAGTGGAGGCTGTCTTTTTTTATAGGGGTGGGGTCAATTGGGGGGATTTTTATGATGGATACCCACTGAATGCTTAGTATGTGTGAAGAAGGTTGCCTGCAGCTCTTTTGTTATGAAGCAGGCCGCATTCATTCCTGCTACAGCTTAATGACGCAGGCAGAATTCCTCATGCACCTTTTTCTTCCCCCAAACAGCTATTTGAGGAGCAGGCACAGCCCTATGGTTTGGGGGTGGGGACGTGCCTTATTTAAGGGGGGGGGGGGCGGTTTTGGGAGAGGAGCAGAGATGGGCCTTGAATAAGTATTAGAGATTAGCCTGGTGTGAGCAGCACGGACAAGTCTCGGATAAGGAGCAGAAAGTGCCCTGAGACGCGGGACTGTGCCTTGAGAGTGTGTCGCTCACTAATAATATACCTTTGGCTTGGGAACGCAACTATGAAAGGTTTGACATACTTTCCTCCACATGGATTTGGTAAATGAAACAGTGCCTCTCGTGCAAACATTAATAATGTCAGAGACTCAGAGTTAGAGGATTGCATTACAATCCGAGAGTTGTGACATCATTGCTGAACAAATATGTTACATTACCTTATGTGCATTGTATACATATAACTTGGTATTATCTATCAATAGTAAAGGGTATGTCACAATTTACAACCAATAGATTCAGATCTAGTATTTTATTTTATTTATGTATTGGACATTTGTATGGCACCTATACACAAGTGTTTCCAGGTGCCACAAGACAAGGGGGGGATAGCGGGGGCGACATGGGAATCACAAATGTAGAACAAAAATGGTTATATTTGCCTTGTGACAATCCTACAGTGCAAGTGCTTGAAAAGATAGCAAGTGCAAGGGGGAAGGGAGTAGAGGGAGAAGTGCAGGAGTGGTGAGCCCCGAGGGAAGGGGGGCAGGAAATGCTGGATGGGCCAAGATGGCAAGTAACTGGGGAAAAGGGGGAAAGGGAGGATGAGTGCAATAGACAGGGAGGACCAAGTTGGGCTAGTACAGGAAAGGGAGCCTGAGGGCAAGTGCTGGCGAAGGATAGTGGGGGGACTGTAGGGGTTGGCCTGGCCCCTGTTTCAGGCCACAGACAGCGGCAGAGGGAGAGTAAGCACAGGAGGGGGAGAAGGAAGGAAGAGGAGAAAAGGAAAGTCTTGAGAGGTTTCTCTGGAGGAGCCAGCCGAGGAAAGGGATCTACCTCCCACTCTCTGATTGGAGAAGCGTTTGACCTGCAGAGAGTTGTAGCCAGAGGACCAAAGGACTTTGTCTGGGAGGTATTTAGGTAGGGAAAGCTGGATGTAAAGAGGGCCTGGGCCCCAGACAGCCTTGTGGATGATGCAAAGGGTCTTGAGTTTGATTCTTGCGGTCACCGGGACCCAGTGGAGAGATTTTAGGGCTGGAGAGATGCAGTCCCTGTTAGACATTCAGTGTGCACTACTGAATCACAGACCAGCTGCTGAGTCTAAGTTAGTTCCAGGCAAGGCTTTATTCACATATGTACAAATCTGTACATTACTCCAGTTACTCTTATTATAGTTACAGCACGCGTAGACATTGACAGGGACATGGGAAGGTATAAACATCCCTAACAAAGGAGCTGACCCACCGGCCATCCATTCAACCCAGCTCAGGCCCCCAACTGACACTCCCAGAACATTCACACACAGATCCACCCAACATTCTCCTGAGCTGCATTGATGCACCAACATTCTACAGCAAGCATCCAGGCCAGTGGCAATACAAGACTACATTACAACATCTCCCTTTCATACCAGACTCACCACACAACATCTCCCTTCCATAACAGACTCACCACAGACTCACCACAACATCTCCCCATCACCAAAACATCTAACCAACAATCACCTTCCATTTGGACCTGCCACATCCAAACACAGAGCCTGCCACACTCTGGCACCAACCATACACAGCCAAGGGAACCAATCATACATTCGGGTGAGGAAAAACAGGGGGGGATCACGCATTTGCCCCACCACGGACCCGGTGTCACCACAAACATGACACCCTGGGGAAACATGGTCCAAGTCCAACCAACTAACACACAACAAGAGGTGTTGCCATGACAGGTCAACAATTGCAGAGGGCTACTTAGATCACTCCTCTTCCTCTTAACACCATCACATCACATCCGAATACAAATCGCTCCCACTTATCTCCCTAATACATCCCACAGAATCACCAACACGCAGAAAAGCAACTACCACCTAAACCAACAAACAACTACAACCATTCAAGGAGAACATCCGTACATATCACATATCACCAATATCATTCAAACCAGAAACTACCAGACCCATGCCAAGACACCGAAAAACAAATGAAATGCTCCTGGTAGCATTAACTTTTTGTTTAACATTGCTCTAATAATTAAAACTATAACAACTTAAAATAAATGTGGGTACCCTACCAACCTATACATTGTTTATTTTCCTTAGCGCACTGTATATACATTTCAAATTCACATTAAGCGTACATTTTAAGGCCTTTATTCTTTTACTCAATATTCTTAGCTCAAAACACTACACTTTAAAAGAATTTGCATAACCTTTATAGACTTCAGACCTCCTGTAACTTTTACTCATAAGTGCGCATCTAAAAAAACATTTCCTCACCATCCATAATTTTATGGATGTCCCCATAGACTTTGCATTTTAAATTTTGCATAAACTTCACCTTTTGATATAAGTGCGTAATTATTGAAAAATTTCCGCACCATCCAACCAACAAAAAAAACTTGGAGGATGTCCCCAACAACATGACCTCAGCCACACCTGCAAAACCAAGCGGTGTGGCCTACAGAAAATTAAAATAATTTTCCCTTTAATGAATTTTCCCTTTAATGTGTCATGCAATAAAACCTTTGTCACCATACAATATAGTTTACACCATCATGAACTCTTGGGCCACAACATAAAACATTCCACAAGACAATGGCCCATACATAACCATCCTAATTACTGTTATGTATAACATTCTCTAAAATATTCATCAAAATTAACATACTTATACCTGTTCATAATTCTCACTTTTACTTTATACTCATATTGTCCACTACTTTAAAGTAAACATTTGCATTTTGGTTCAATAATTCCTGCATTCACTTTGCAACTATGCATGCAATTTCCAAATTATACTTAAACAAATGTCCTTTCTATAAACCAAAATACGGTGGCTTGATGAGAGCCAGACATAACTCCTCATAACAAAAACGTGGACTTCACATATTGCAAATTTTCATTGGAACACCTTATTCATCAAACATTACTGTCTTTGTCACTGAAATTCCTCAGCTATGCTCAGTGACCTCATTCAAACGGATTTAATTACTATTGAGATTTCATTCTCTATTTCCATTAAAAATAATTATGGCTCCACTGGTCCATAAGTGAAATATAAGCTCATAAATTATACATTCATCACTTTTAATGGAACACATCTTACTCTTGTGGAATACCGTTCCTTCAGTGCAGAAAGTTCCTTTATCTGCCGGCATATATACCTTCATTTCCTGGGATGATCGACCTTTACAATGTGCGTATGAAAACATAAATATTAAAAGTATTTCCTAAGTATTTTCCTTCAGCGCTTTCATTTTCCGACCCAAAGAGTGAACAGCATTATTAAATGAAGCGTATTTTAAACTTTTTCCTTGTAAGCCACCAACGCTCTATTTCCTGATCACGTTGCACGTTACTGAAGGTCCTTTACACTAATCATCGGGTCTCAGCATTGTAAAGAAAGTCAAATGAGCTGCGTGAATTGGTGCGTAATAATCCGACCTTCGCCAACACCTCGAGCATTCCACATGACATCATCATTAGCTTGATGGCACTAAAGAGGTCGGACCTCGCGGGCTCGCAAAACCAACCGTCACTGCAGCTGCATTTCCAGTCAAACACAACATAAATGTTTTCACCTGGCTACCATCTCTCCCTGCGGCAGCATGATACTTTCATTCCCTTTTTACTCGTCGCACCGGCATTATTCATTCACTTTAATCTTTTTTTTTTTTCTTTTTACTGGCAACTTCGGGGACTAATTCAACATGAAGTACGTTACTCTGCACCTCTGCAGCCCATCATAGCACACATTATTATTGCGTCTGTGGGCATTTTCCATAAGCACTTTCAACACATGTCCTGGCAACCATTAATTGATGTTACACTTCCCAATCTCTCCAATGCTAACTAGCAGGACCCTGTTCATCCTGATTAAGATCTCTGGGGAATATTTAATTGTTGGGAACCTCCCTCCCAGAGTCCAGTGCCATTGTTCCTTATTCTCACATTATGCTGGGCAGGATGGTTCATATTCAAAGCATTTGGGGGAACGATGGGTCACTCTTACGCTGCTTCCCCCCCACAGCTCTCCTTACTGTACATTTTTTTGTTGCTGCAGCTCCTCTCTCACGCAGACCAGTCCTTTTCTCCATGTCCTCAATTATTTCTGGTTTTCCTCGTCGCCATTTGTAGTAAAGCCTTATGTTAGACATTCAGTGTGCACTACTGAATCACAGACCAGCTGCTGAGTCTAAGTTAGTTCCAGGCAAGGCTTTATTCACATATGTACAAATCTGTACATTACTCCAGTTACTCTTATTATAGTTACAGCACGCGTAGACATTGACAGGGACATGGGAAGGTATAAACATCCCTAACAAAGGAGCTGACCCACCGGCCATCCATTCAACCCAGCTCAGGCCCCCAACTGACACTCCCAGAACATTCACACACAGATCCACCCAACATTCTCCTGAGCTGCATTGATGCACCAACATTCTACAGCAAGCATCCAGGCCAGTGGCAATACAAGACTACAGTCCCTTGGCTTGAGACCAAGGATAAGTCTTGCAGTCCTATTCTGGATTAGTTGAAGAGGGCGAAGGGAGGAGAGGTAGATTGAGGAAGAGGCTGTCGCAGTAGTCAAGCCTAGAGAGAGCCAGGGCTCTGGAGACGTTGAGCTTCTGGGGGAAGGTGAAGAAAGTTAGAATGCCCCTGAGAAGGTGGATCTGAAAGTTGCACTTCTTGGCAAGGTCCATGATGAGTGGAGAGAAAGAGAGAGAGAGGAGTCAAAAATGGTCCCAAGGTTTTTTGCCTCACAGGTGGGTGAGGGGATGGGACTCAAGGAGTCTGCCTAGAGAGTGGGGGGGACAAGGAGCAGGCATCCCAAAGAGAAGGATCTCTGTCTTACTGTCATTAAAGCAGAAATGGTGTCTAGTGAAATGGTTGACAGACAAATGGTCGATAGACAAATGTTCGACACAATTTGGTTGACAGGACAAATGATAAAACATTTTTTTTAGTTATATATATTTTTTTAGGTTTTCGTTTAGGGAAAAAAAGGGGTTTTTAGCAAAAAAAAGGGGTTGGGGGGACCCCCACCAAAAAAAGACCCCCAACAAAAAAAAAAATGTGAAAACAAAAAAAACATTCGACCATTTGACCTGTCGACCTTTTGGTGTCGATCATTTGTCCTGTTGACCATTTAGATTCGACCAGTTGACCTACAACCGGCAGAGATCATTGGCAGAGCACCATGCCTGCATAGCAGTTAGGCAGTCAAGTATGAGGGAAGAGGAGGGGGTAGAGGATGGCAGTTGAAGGAGAGCTGTGTGTCACCTGCACAACACTGGAAATTAGGGGAGAAAGTGGAGATCAGGTGATCCAGAAGGGCCAGGTAGATGTGGAAGAGCCATGGTGAAAGGATACAGCCCTGAGGAATGACGCAGGTAGAGAGTGTGGTGGACGAGAGAAAATTACCCCTTTGCACTTGGGAAGGTCTGTTTGAAAGGACGGAGGTAAGCCATGCCAGGGCCCTGTCCGTGATGCCTAGGGTATCATGGAGACAGTTTGTGAGGATGGAGTGCTTGACTTTGTCAAAGGCAGAAGAAAGATCAAGGAGGATCAGAACAGAGGGAGTGTTAGGGCCCAGGTTAGAGAGTTGGTCTGCACAGGTGTTCAGGAGAGCAGTTTCTGGCTGCCCTGCAACCGGACTTGTGGTCATGGAGGCAGCAAGCCAATTTGGTATGGAAGGTCAGTTGGGGGATGACCAGTTTCTCCATGAGTTTGCCCAAAAAAGGTGTGATAGGGATAGTGCAATAGTTAGCCGGGCAAGAAGGTTCAGCAGATGACTTTTTTAGGAGAGGCTGCACAAGAGAGTGCTTAAGGGGTTGAGGGAAGGAGCCAGTGGTGAATGAGTGGTTGTGCACAGGTCAGCCAAGGCTGAGGCAAGAGAGGTGATGTTGTTCTTTATGGTTCTGGAGCAGCAGGGGAGCACCAGTTTAGAGGAGACTTTCATAGAGCTGACAACTCTAGAGATCTCATCTGGTGCAATGGGAGAGAAAGAGGAGAGTATGGGGGGCTGAGGAGGGCCAAGGGAGGCGAGAGACAGGCATGGGTGGGGGAGAAGGTGAGAGAGAAGGCAGGATCTCCAGAGTTTTGGAGGAAAAGTGTGCAGTCCTGCAGACCAGAGGGCCTTGGAGGAAGGATGAGAGGAGGAGAATGCGGTAGGTATGGCAAGTTGCTTGCAGATTTGAAAGAATTCAACAGTATTATTGGTGGCTCGGAGATGCAGGTTTGGACATGAGCCCTCTTCTTGCAGCAGATGGAGAGACAATATTGTCTTTGGAGTAGGCGGCAGGCTAGTTTGTTAGAGGATGAGCTAGATATCTGCCACATCCGCTCTGCAGTCTTGCACTTGTGTTTCAAAGTGGCCAAGTCGGAGCCATACCAAGAGTTGCATTTGGGGGCAGGTTTCATGCAAATCCTCTTGATGGGGGCAAGGATGTCCAGGGTGTTAGAGATAGAATTGTGGAGGTTATCAAGAACAGAGTCAGTAGGAGGGTCAAAGGAAGGGGGCGGAGGAAGGATGAAAGAAGAGGCAAATGCAGCGACTGAC
Source organism: Ambystoma mexicanum (assembly GCF_040938575.1). NCBI lineage: Eukaryota > Metazoa > Chordata > Amphibia > Caudata > Ambystomatidae > Ambystoma > Ambystoma mexicanum. The sequence continues at coordinate 1,467,113,437 of NC_090923.1, read as the reverse complement.
ACATGCTTCATCGGTCGAATGACGGAGAAGGAGACTGGCAGTGCAGGCAGAGGCATCATCAGGGGACAGGGGAGGTCAAGGTGGGAAGAGAGGGGAGAGTGGTCAGACCAGGAGAGAGGGGGAATAAGAGGGTTGGAAAGGGGGATGTCTGTTGAGATGAGAGCATCCAAGGTGTTTCCGGCAGAGTGGGTTGGGCCAGAGGGAAGGATAGTGAGGGAAAGAGTGTTGCAGAGGTCACGAAAGAGAACAGTAGCCAGATCAGGACAGTCAAGGTGGATGTTAAAGTCCCCAAGGAAGATAAGTTTGGGGAAGGAGGTAAGAAGAGAGGAGGCCAGGTGAGTCCATTCTGAGAGGAAGAGGGAGGTTGCTCCGGAGGGGCCTGTAGATGTTAGCGAGACTAAGAGAGAAGGGAGGCGAGACAGAAAGCCTGCAGACTAGGCTTTAAAAGGAAGAGTAGGATTGAGTGGGGATGATGTTTGTTTGTTTGTTTGTTTGTTTGTTTTATGTGTAATGCGCGCCAGACCCAAGGGTAACCGGGCGCAGTGAGGAGAATATGCAAAGCTTACAATGTTATATAAAATTACAGTGTTACATAAAATTACCATGTTACAAATTATACAGTGTTAGAGGGATAAATATGTACAGTCTTAACAGGAGGTAGATCAGATCGAAGAGATTGAGGAATTGCTATACAGTGAGGCAGTCAGTTATGCACAGTGTTAGTATGAATATTTATACATGTGGTATATCTTAGTAATGCATATATACCTTCAGATGAAGTAACGTGATCCAAGTATCTAGCAGTACATTACATAATTTTGTCGTTGAGGTGTTTAATAAGATTCGATCTGAAGTGTGAAAAAGATGGTTGGTCTGATCTCAGATTGTGTGGCAGGGCATTCCACCATTTAGCAGCTAGTACGGGAAAACTGGTACCACCAATTTTAGCGAGTTTAAATCTAGGGGTTACCAAGCAGTTGGAATTGGGGGTTCTTGTAGGCCTGCTAGAGCTTTTCCTTTTTATTTTATCCATCTATCCATCAGGTAACTGGGAGCAGCATTATTAAGGGCTTTGTACGGATGATGGAGGCAGGAACCCACTCAGGGAAGATCAGAGCCACTCCACCACCAGGCTGGGATGGCCTGGGATTGCACAGGATCTTGTAGCCCTCGGCTAATCCCAAACGAGAGGGAAGATAACTCTTTCCTAAGAAATAAAGTGCTATGTTAAATGGGGAGAAAAGGCTTTTTTATAAACTCATGATATTGTTTATATTACTTGATTACTTGAAAAAGAAAAACACTGAAGGGATTAAATGGAGAGGGGGCAAATATGCATTTAACGTGATCAAAATGCCAGAGAGTGTTAAGTGGAAGGCCATTAAAGGCAAACATTCAGGTGAGCTTGCTAGAGTTTACCGCTAGCAGCCACTCATAAGGGTGGACAGAGGAAAGTATATTATGAGCCTTTGTGATGTGCAAAGCCAAGGAAACATAACTAAAGAGACACTATGAGAGAAAGTGTAGCACCAACAAAGTGTCTTAAGTGATTCGGAAGGACTAGAAATAAATAAAAAATATAACTGGAGTTATACAGAAAAAGTATGCATAACAATCCTCCAGTCCTGAGTGTAAATTTGTGATAAATATAACTTGAGAGGCAATAAACAAAGGACTCCTCGTCCAAGTGGCCCTACTCAAACTGTTTATTTGGCATACTAGGACCTGCAGATGCACACCACAGAAGCCCAATCCACCACCAAGTAATCAAATAGGCAGCTTCAGGTAGCACATTTAGAGACAAGATTCATTTCCATACACCTCTGTGGAAATGGACAGAGAAACTGGAATAGCATCCCAAAAATGTTGCCTCCTAACATAGAAACCTAAGCATTTTTATAGAGTTCTACTAAATGTGCTTTATGCAGAAGAGTCAGTAAGATACATTTCATAGGTTACATGAACAAATATACATCCTTAAGGTTATCAGGCTTTGGTGAATATGGCTTTACAGCACGATTCAAGACCTGCCCAATTACACTCGGGCTAGTAGTACAGTCCACTATCTCTAGAGGATCTTTCCATTGCATGGAATAATACCTAATCAGGCATCTAGTGCCCACATGACTCCTATCCTGGTTTTCAGTGGCATATAAACTGCTTTATATGACGATGAGGGATGTGTAGCGAGGCCTATTTGTACCATAGACAGAGGCTAACATTACACTCACACAGTCTCATAGGTCTTTATGTGCGTGCCAACCAATCAAACCTCTCACTGCACCTCCTCTCCTACTATGGCTATGGGCACGGCGTCATCTGCCATTTATGGCTGCAGTTTTGCTCTGTCTGTGGGTTATGTACATCTGTAGCTCATCAGAAATAAAATACTGTCGGTATCAGCACAACTGAATATTTGAATTCCTTTCATTATTCTGCTTCCTTTGCTTGAGTCTCATCATACCTTTATTGCATAATCCTACCTATAGGAAATGTATGTTGAACATTTTTAGAATGTTACTGCCACACTTGAATTAAAGATGCACGTAAGAACATTCTCACCAAGGATAGACAATCTGCATGACTCTTTGCATTTCAATTGCAAGTATTGCAAACATCTTTTCCTGGAATTGCTAGTAGGGATGTGGGTCTATAATTCCCTGGATAACTTCTCTTGCCCTTTTGATGAATTTGTTGTTGTTAGAAACCTTTATTCGATTTTTCTTAGGCTTCAGGCACAAAAAGCTTGCCAATAACATTATAAAATGGAAACAATACAGATAGAATAATATTCCATATACATTGTGCAAATAGGCTCTTACAGTTGCTGGTGAGTAAAATTAAGTTTAAAAAAGATCCAAACAAATCAAATCTGATAGAATGGGCATTGCATTTGCAGTTTAAAACTCATTTAAAAATGATCCAGTTAACAATCAAATAACATCTTTTTAGATGTTAGTCAAGGGGTACCTCCTTAACCAGGCCCGATATATACCTTGATACAAAATGTACGACATTCGAATTGAGCGAGGATCTACAAAGATTCATAGCCTCTCCGGTGGATCGGATACCATACAGTATAAACAATGGTTTAAGGTACCTGACTCTCAAACATGAAGAACATGACATGTAACAATGACTCTTCATCAGCTCTACTGACTAGGGCAACTAGTATCTGGCATATTCTCCCAATGACCTGGTTTTCCTTATAATCAGTGTTGGGTCATCCCAATAACAACTCATGTTCAAAGAGGTGAGACACCACTTAACGTGTACAAACCATGGCATGCTGCCTCCCCTTTAGTGACATCACATGCTCAACAGCTTCACAGTACTTAACCAGCAATGGGTTTTCCCATATCCTTAGCCAGTAAAACACTGGTCTTAACCCAACCCTCCTCATGAATAGGGCTCAAATAGCATTCTGCTTGTACTAACGCATTTGAAGCGCTACGCGGAAGCAAGAGAATGCTTTTCAAAAATGTGTTTTTTGGAGATTCCAAGATGGCCACCGTGCACTAGAGACATGTGCAGGTGGACTCGTCCCAAAATCTTTGCTGGCGGAACATCAAGCTGATATAAACTACTTGCTTCCCTTTCTATGCAAACACAAGGAAATCTCACTGGGGTCTGGGTCCCCCTGATCATCACCCAGAAGATTTTGGACTTGGGAACACTGGCGGAACAGGAGCTACTGGGACAGGCCACACCTGAGACTTTGCTTGGAGGACCTCGCCAGTGCAGAGATGGGTGAGCAGGGAACCCGCTCACTAGTAGTACGCGAATTATAGCGGCATCCCCGAAGATGAGGGAGTAGGTCAGAAGTGTTGCGTGAGTTTGCACCCTTTTGAGATCTTGAACGACTGCTCAACAAAGGTGGAACCACTCGGCGTGCTATTTTGCTTGCCGCTTGGGGTGGATCGTAGGGAAATGAATGCATAAGGATGCAAGTCTTGTCCTCGCCTCATAAAATGCTTTGAAATGCCAATTAGCGATCACACGGTCCACGCGTGGTACAGCAACTTGTACCACATTCATAAGACACTGAAATATTCCGGCGGCCTATTGGCACTCAGAAGGTAATTTTGGGTTTACTAGCTGAGGGATACAATTGGAGGCCGCAGGCTATCTGACATGAAGTGATAGAACCAGCAACCGCCCTGAAATAAATGCATTGCGGTGGTGCCTTGTTACAGAGACACAGTGTAAACTCATAGAACACTGACCAGGCTTAATCAGGGCGTAGCAAAGATGTAAATTGAACGTTAACAGTCACGGAAGCTGCATAGCCTTATCTTGGAGGCTGTGTGGGCAGTTCAGGTGGACCCGAGACACTTAAAGCAAAATATGTTACTGCCCACACCACTAAGGATACCAACTTTGGCATAAACAAATAGTATTCCACTTGGCAATCCTCACTCAGTAACTTCATCGCAGCCCCGCCGTGCCAGGAGCAGGAGCTCCTTCATCGAGGCACACTGCTGGAGCAGTGCCCTCTTCACAGCCTGAGTCCAGCTGTACACAGGAGGTGAACCTGGGGTCCACCCACCTCCCTCTACCCACCAGAGCCCGTTGGCTGCACATAGCATGTGCGCTCTTCATGCCGTTTCCATCAGCACATTGCTGTGCATTTATTTAGTTATGAAATGCCCTGATGCTTATGAGGTGGTCCGACCATTCTAAGATGGCTGACCTCTAGGGCTCACTGCTCCCTCACCTAAGCTGTCTCCTGATTGGCCGCAATATAGCCTATCACCCAACCCGACACACCGGCAGGCGCAAGTACTAAGGCAGAGAACGAAAGCTCCTGTCCTGAGTCTGTCACGAGCCAAACAGAGCCCAGGGCCAGTCACCATGCCCGATTCCAACTGGCCCAGGATCTACATAACGTCTCTCCAATAGCCCAGTCAGTGACCTGGCAAGACTGTAAGAATTCTGTATCCTGAACAATGAGAGCAAACACACAGTGTTATTGTACCTACTTACTTTCGCCCGAAAGTTTGCTTACCACCATATCTGCATTGTTTCCCGTGCATACTATGATTACCAACCACGTGCAAGTATCCTCCCGTGCACATTATGCAAATATGCAGTGAGGCCCAAAACCGTGTTAGATATACTAACGTAAGAAAGTCTACTATTTACATATGCTACTCAGAAAATATTGTGTCTAGGCCTTTGCCTTATATTACTGCCTCTGATGCATGTACCTGTGGAACCAAACACCATTACAATACTACCACAAGCATTCCGTAGCCAGACACCCTCCCCATAACTTGAACTTTAGGACTACTAGTAGCTGAACTTTAATGCAGCGCCTTCCTTATTGCGCATCCACAGCAGACGTGCAAGCCTTCTTGCCTTGCACATGCAACTAACCCTCTGCACCTGCCTTAAATGTATCAAACATCAGGTCTTTACAGTACACAAGACCTAAGTATGAAGCAATTCCTTACCAGTCTTATAGACAAGACTCTATCTATCCTACAGCACTGTACCTAACTTGATTTTAGCCGATTTTAACCTAGTGTGCCATTTTGATTTAGCCTACTGTAGCCCATTGTGCCATTTTGATTTTTGTCCACTGTGCCATTTTGATTTAGCCTACTGAAGCCCATTGCGCCATTTTGATTTAACCTACTATAGCCCATTGTGCCATTTTGATTTTTGCCCATTGTGCCACTTTGATTTAGCCTACTGTAGCCCACTGTGCCATTTTGATTTTCGCCCACTGTGCCATTTTGATTTAGCCTACTGTAGCCCTTTGTGCCATTTTGATTCAACCTACTGTAGCCCATTGTGCCATTTTAGTTTTTTGCCCATTGCACCATTTTGATTTCACCTACTGTAGCCCATTCTGCCATTTTGATTTTTGCCCACTGTGCCATTTTGATTTAGCCACTGTAGCCCATTGTGCCATTTTGATTTAACCGACTGTAGCCCATTGTGCCATTTTGATTTAGCCTACTGTAGCCCACAGTGCCATTTTGATTTTCGCCCACTGTGCCATTTTGATTTAGCCTACTGTAGTCCATTGTGCCATTTTGATTTTCGCCCACTGAGTCATTTTGATTTAGCCTAATGTAGCCCTTTGTGCCGTTTTGATTTAACCTACTGTAGCCCATTGTCCCATTTTTGTTTTTTGCCCATTGTGCCATTCTGATGTAACCTACTGTAGCCCATTGTGCCATTTTGATTTTTGCCCACTGTGCCACTTTTATTTAGCCACTGTAGCCCATTGTACCATTTTCATTTAACCTTCTGTAGCCCATTGTGCCATTTTGATTTTTGGCCATTGTGCCACTTTGATTTAGCCTACTGTAGCCCAATGTGCCATTTTGATTTAACCTACTGTAGCCCATGGTGCCATTGTGCTTGAACCCACTGTAGCCCACTGTGCCATTTTGATTTAACCTACTGTAGCCCATTGTTCCACTTTGATTTTTGCCCATTGTTTGTTTGTTTTATTATTTATAATGCGCGACCATACCCTAGGGTAACTGGGTGCAGCAGTTACATGTATATGCGAAGCTTAGTTACAGGCAGGTCCATTCTGAGAGTTGGCGGTAGGGAATTCCACAGTTTCGCTGCTTTCACTGGGAAGCTGTTGCCCCCTATGGTGGAGCGTTTAAAGTTGGGGACAGAAAGGCAGTCTTTATAGACTGTTCTTGTGGGTCTCAGGGAGGTCTGTCTGTGAAATCTGTCGATCACATTGATCGGAGCAGCGTTATGGAGAGATTTGTGAGTAAGAGATGTGGTTTTCAGGAGAATTTTGTCTTTGATGGGGAGCCAGTTATTCTGTTGGCTATGTGATGTGATGTGCTCTCTTCTAGAGATGCCCAAGGCTGCTCTAAGAGCGTTATTCTGAAGAGTTTGTAGTTTGCTAGTAGTGGCTTTGGAGGACCCAAGATAAAGAGCATTGCAATAGTCCAGGCGGGACAATATGAGGGCTCTAGCAAGGGTCAAGCAGCTAGTGTCTGATAGGAAGGGTTTGGCAGCACGGATCAATTTACACGTGTAGGCCATGGAGGTGACTAGGGAGTTCACCTGTCTGTTGAAGGAGAAGTTAGAGTCCAAATAAAAGCCTAATGTTTTGACCTGTTGTCCAACTTTGATGCTATTGCCATCAATTGTGAATGAGGAATAGACTGGGCCTAATTTCTTTAGACTGGAGGTGGTACCCAGAATGATAAGTTTGGTTTTATCATCATTCAGGCATAGTCCATGGGAGGCCATCCATGCCTGGATGATGATGTACACTCTATTCACCAAGGCCAAATCCTTATCATAATCTCCAGAAAGCGGAAGGAGGATCTGGGTATCATCTGCGTAATTAGTGTAGGTGATACCGAGATGATCCAGATTATCGAAAAGGGGCTTAGTAAATATATTGTACAATGTAGGGGAGACGCAAGAACCCTGTGGCACGCCACATGTGATAGGTATTGGGTCTGCTGCTGCTGTGGGTGAAAAGACCCTCATGGTTCTGCCGTTAAGGAATGATCTGATCCATGTGATGGCCTCAACGGAGAAATTAGCTGATGTATTGAGGTGGGTACATAAGACAGAGTGGTCGACCAGGTCAAAGGCTGCCGAAAGGTCTAGGAGGAGGAGTAGCGCAGCTTGACCATTATCTCTAAGCTCATCAATCTGTGTTTTAAGGTCAATGAGAGCAGTCTCAGTCCCGTGTTGAGGACGGAAGCCTGATTGTCTAGCTCCTAGTAGGTGCTGTTCTTCCAAGTAAGGCAACCTTATCCAAAATTTTAGAAGAAATGGTACGGTTGTGATAGGTCTAGAGTTTGTAGGAGTGGCTGGATCAAGTGTGGTTTTTTTTATTAGTGGAAGTACCCAGGACTGTTTTAAATTGGTAGGGATAGAGCCGGTGGAGAAGGAAGCATTAATTAGCTTTGTGATGAAAGGGGAGAGGTCTCGGGCAGCATCCTTAATAATCTGTGCAGGGCACAGATCTCCCTGACAGTTGGAAGGTTTCAGAGATAAAATGATTTTTTCTACTCCAAGTGAGGTGACTTTGGAGAAGTTGAAGTGGGTGGTTTCCATTAGAGTAGGCTTATCAGTCGGTTTGGAGGGGGGGGTCATTCAAGGAGGCTTTTTTACAGGACATTTTGTTTTGTAGGGTGGCAATCTTGTTGGCTAAGGCATTTTCGATTTCCGAACACCAATTTTTATCTTTGGTGCAGGTATCTGGTGGTGTTAAAGGGGTCTCTAATTCTTTGAGGATGGAGAATAATTCCTTCATGTTTGATTTGGCTTGGGATATACCGGAGTCAAAGGAGGTTTGTTTTGCTAAGCAGATTTCTTTTTTGTAAAGGGTTGTGAGTTTAGTGAGTTTGAGTTTATTGGCTTCAGAAGGGAGTTTTTTCCAGGTGGCCTCGCAGTTTATTTTTTGCTGCCTTAAATTTTTGAGGAATGGTGTGTACCATTTGTTCAGGTGCGTTTTAGGCTTACTTGGCCTGAGTTTGAGAGGGGCGATTAGGTCCAGTGAGGTAGACATCATTTTATTGTATTCTTCGACCAAAGTCTCAGGATCCGAGTTGTCAGGGAGTGTGTTAAGTGTAGGGAGTAAATTCGGGATAAGTCTCTCCACAGTGATACTCTTTCTATTTCTCGTGAGTGTAGGTGGAGCTCTGCTGACCGGCAGGGGTGAGGGTCGGGTAGTAGAGAACATGAACGATACCAGATGGTGGTCAGTCCAGGCTAAGGGTGAAAAAGCGGTGATGTTGGCTAGACAATTGTAGTCGGCCACCCAATCAGGTATTCTGCCTTTGGCATGTGTGGGTTCTGTGCTTCTTTGGGTAAATCCTAGTTCTGAGAGGGTATTGAGCGTGGTAGAGGCTAGCAGGTCTTCCGGGTCATTAAAGCCCATATCAAAGTCCCCAAGGGTGAGTACTTGAGTGGAACTTTTAAGATTACTGGATAAAATTATGTTAATGTCTTCATCAAATGTGCCTAAAGGGCCTGGCGGGCGATAAATCAAGTGGATGTTAAGGGTTTGGGCATTAGTAAGTGGAACTTTAACAGAGAGTAATTTGCATGAGAGGACGTTGATGGGAGTTGCTAGTCTCATGGCAAGGCTGCATTTGTGGATAATAGCAACGCCCCCTCCTCTGGAGTTGGGTCTGTCTTGTCTAAGAATGGAATAGTTATCTGGAACAGCTAGCATGAGCATAGGGCCTGCTGCCGGATGTAGCCAAGTCTCTGCAATAGCAAGGAGGTTGAGGTCTTCTTTGAGGATTAAGTCTGCAATTTCTGTTGCATGGGCTACTAACAATCTGGCGTTGATCAAGGCACCCTTGATTTGGGGACTCGCAGTGATTGTAGTAGTTGTGTTGGGGGGGTGGTCTTGTGTTGTTTCGGGTTTGCTCTGATTAGGGGAACTATGTGGTGTGGGGTTGGAAATCTGAGGTGAGTTAGGTTTTGGGGTTTATGGGCGAGACCAGTCTGTCATGGTTCTTAGTCTCTGAATAGTAGGCATCTAGCGGGCGGGAGGCTCATAGATTTTGGCTACTCTAGCTCTAAGTCTGAGATTCCTATCACTAGTAGGGCGTGGGAAGCAAGTAGGTAGTGTCTGATGTGTATCGTTTATATATAGATGAACTACTAGTGAACTACTAGATGACACATTGTCAGGCATGGGAACGTAGATAGTGGTAGGTGAATGAGGTGACATGCTAGGCAGTGCAATGTTATTTATTAGGAGCAGGAGGCAGATGAGCTGGCTAATGACCAGAGGAAACATGCTAAGTAGTTATAGCAAGTGTATTTGGAAATCTTGGTGGTTGGTCTAACGCTTAGGGAGGGTACTCGGCCTAAGCCGATACAGGATAGGATTCTCCTTATACAAGATGGGTCAAGGTGAGGCCCTGTAGGTGGGGTGAGGTGCAAGGGGCACCAGGGGGCTCAGACCACATAGAGATGAGTGGTACTGGTCGTAGAGCATCATACAATTATATAGCAAGCCAGATCAACCATACAAAAGCGAGGCAGATAGCGTAATGCAGGGCAAGGGGAGGCACTAGCCTCAATCAAATAAATAAGGGGTCGAGGTTCAACTCAATGCCTTAATGGCATGGTTCTCATGCACGAACAGTAACAGACGGGCAGGCAGGCATGTGGGCAAGTGGGCCCTATCAGCACATTGGCAGTACTGTACCAGCATAAGAGGATATAATCCCTAGTGGGAAGGCACAGAGGGCAATGTCTGCATATTCATATGCAATACTGGCAGGTGACCAACATGCAGTTCAGGTACAGGCAATCATTACTTATGATGAGGAAAGTTGTGTGCAGGCATGGGGAGGCAATGGCTTAACAGGTGTTCAGATGTTACATACAGCTTCATGAGCATGAGAGAGAACTGAGCCTCCACTAATAGCATAAAGTAGGCAAGTGAGCACTTGTGTTAGAGGGTCAAGCAGTATGGCAGGTATAGGATATATTAGCTGAGAACTGGAGTAAATCCAAACATTGATAATTACATGTAATCTGGCTATATCAGCGTAAATGGGAGGCATAGAAAACAGTAAAGAGATACTTGCATAGCATATACTGGTCAAACGTGCACACACAGTGTCAAGGATGTCATTAGGTACAGTACACGTTATGCAGTAAATGGGGATGCATTCATTAGCGTGCGCGGCCGTGAAGGGAGAGAAGGGGATTCAAATACACGTGGGTCGAAGTGTTCAATGTTCGATGAGCGACCACAGCAGGGACTGCAGCCGGATCCGTTGCGGGTTTGTGTGCTACTTAGCAGTAGATCTTATTAGATTGGTTGGGATTGCAAGTCTAGTGTGCGTGGTCATACAGGTGCAGCACTTGGCCGGAGAGGGTTGCAGGCTGGGCGCAGACGGCGCGCACTGCGAAGAGGCTTGCAAAGGAGGGGGAGTCTTATCGGGTGATTATGGGGGTGGCGGGCGTCTCACCTTGGTACTGGGATGCTGGTACACGCTGAGCACGGCCGATACTCGGTCAGTCTCAGTCAGGAGGAGCCTTTGTCGGTTGCCTTCGTCGTGGGCCGGCTTTCGCCTGCCGGTGCACCCCAATTGGTTAAGGAGGAACAGGAAACCAATCACGGGGCATCGGGCTTCTGTGGCTTGGTAGGGGTGCACAAATGATCATGAAGAAGCAGCGGCGGCCATCTTTAAATGGCAAAAACCTTGTGTTTTTGCTAATCCAAATCTAGGTGCAGTTAGCTTCGTTTTTGTGATCCAAGAAGCGCAAAGGGCTGTGGTGAATTCAGAGGCAGCACGGACACAGGGCCTTAATTAGGGATTAAAGTTGGCGTTTTTCATGTCGAGAAGTGGAAATGCCTAATTATGAAAGGTAGAGCCTCCAGGCTTACCTATGCTCAGGCAGAGCTTGTAGCTGCATGGAGCTGCTCCAGCAGCAGGTGGACGAGGGAGCTCCTGCTCAGACCTCTAGGAGCCAGGAAGACATCCAGGCTCAGTCAGGAGGAGCCTGTGTGCCATTCTGATTTAACCTACTGTAGCCCACTGTGCCATTTTGATTTAACCTCGGTAGACCACTGTGCCATTTAACTCAACCCACTGTAGCCCATTGTGCCATTCTGATTTTAGCCTAGTCTAGCGTATCCACATGCCACCATCTAGAGGGCGTAGCAATTTAGAATAAGCCACCTCTTACACATTACTACATCATGAGCATCATAGCCCGTTGCCTCTTAACCTACATATGGACACTAATCATTACCTACCAGACAGCTGTTAGTAGCCGCCCCATATCGCTCAACGAGCTCTATATACACCCAACATACTTCTAGCCACCCCTACCATTATGGAATACGATGATCTGGGTACCCCAAGTGGGCCTCAAAGTAACACTTGTAGCCTACTCCTCAGAAACACTAGACTCAGAGCTAGACTCACAAGACTCCACGAGCCCCTGACCAGAACCCTACCTCCAGCTAACAAAAGATCTAATAACCAGAAAGTAAATATTACTTACTCTAATACCCTGAGGCCTCCAACCATTCCTACCAAATTAAAACCATCACAACCTACTTTAGTGGCCCCCCCACTCAAAGGAGGACTAATAAACGCCAGATCCCTGACAGCACATGCCACGGATATTTGTGACCTGATAATGGTCGACAAACTGCACTTTCTTGCTATCGAAGAGTCTTGGTTGCATGACGCAGCAGGACCCCTATTGTCTCTAGCAATCCCGGATGGATATACCATACTGAGACAGGACAGAATTAATATGCGTGGCGGCGGTATTGCTATCATCGCTAAGACTAGTCTAGGCATGAGAACTACGCCTACCATAGCTTCAGATTCATGTGAAGCGCTTACCATCAAACTTCCACTAGTTAACTCCCAGACACTGACCAGCCATCTAATCAACAGACCACCTGGCCCTATAGGGACATTCGAGGAGGATATCTACAATCTACTCTCTAACAACCTCAAAATGTCTTCACAATTACTTGTTTTAGGGGACTTTAATCTGGGTTATAACGACCCTCTACCATCGCCAATATTCTCTCTTATCTGGGATTAAATCAAAAAATTCTTGAACCCACTCATATCAAAGGGAGAATCCTTGACTGGCTAGCAGATTACAATTGCATCGCCAACATCAAATCCATCGACCCGCAACCCTGGACAGACCAATTTCTCCTGTCATTTGAACTATCTACCTCTAGACCAGTCCTGCCAGTACCTACCTTGGCCTTGCCATGTCCAACAAGAAATAAAAAAAGCATCACCAAGGATAAAGTGATTCCTGCGATACTGCCCACTCTCAGCCAATTAGCGGATCACTTAAACCCTGAAACGCTAGTCGACGAATATAACAAAATCATGTTAACTACCCTTGACAACATCGCCCCTCTAAAACTTAGACCGAGTAAATCTAAATCCCATTTAAATAAATGGTTCACCCCCGAACTAAAGGATCTACGACAATTTAAGAGGGCGTGTCAAACAGCATGGAGGCTAACCCCTTCAGAAGACCACAAAAACAAACTAACGGCAATCTCCTCCAAATACAAAAAGGAAATCCACCTAGCCAAGCAAAATTCATATAACGAGCGCATATCTAATGCTAACTCGAACATGAGGGAACTGTTTACCATCCTCAAGGAACTAGAGTCACCTACCCCCATTCCGGACACGTGTTCCAAAGATAAAACATGGTGCTCAGATATTCAACAAGCACTAGCTAACAAAATAACCATGCTCCAAAAGAAAATAGCTAAAAAAAGCCTCGCTCACTCAACCCACCCTGAAGAACAATCTGAATACTGACCCCCCTTCAAAGAAACAGGACTCAACGGCACGATTCATGTTCTCAAAAACCTCTATCCTTGAGGTAGAGAAAGTCATCCTCTCTCTCAAGCCATCTAAGTGCCAGGGTGGCCTCTGCCCTGCTCAGTTTATAAAAGATGCTGCCAGAGATCTTTCCCCATTTGTCTCAAAACAAATTAATGCCTCTTTTGCATCAGGCACCGTGCCAACCAGTTTGAAACAATCCTGGGTATTACCTCTGCTCAAAAACAGACCTTAGACCCACTTATACCCACAAACTACCGCCCCTTCACGACAGTACCTTTTCTGCTTAAAATCCTGGACAAGATTGCTTATAACCAAATTCAAAAATTCCTAGAACAACATAAGCTCCTAGGAGCACGTCAATCAGGTTTCCGACCCCAACATCGCACTGAGACTGCCCTCACTGATTTGAAGGCACAAATAGATGAACTTAGAGATAAGGGTAAAATGGCTCTTCTCCTGCTGCTGGACCTTTCCGCTGCATTCGACCTTCATAGGGTCCTTTGCAGCCACCTAGATTCAGCCGCACACTTCTCCAAAGAGACCACATCTTGGATTGAGTCATTCCTCAGTGACAGGACTATGAGGGTGTTCTCACCGTCGGCAGCAGCTGACCCAATCCCCATCCTTTGCGTAGTTCCTGAGGGGTCTTGCGTCCCCCCTACCCTATGCAACATATTTACTAATCCCCTTTTTGATGATCTGGACCTTCTTGGTATCACCTACACCAACTATGCAGATGATACCCAGATTCTCCTCCCACTTCGGGGATTACAATAAGGATTTGGCCTTGGTAAATAGGGTGTATATCATCATGCAGGCATGGATGACAACCCATGGTCTATGCCGGAATGATGATAAAACAGAGCTTATCATCCTGGGGACTCACTCTAACATCAAAAGATTAGGCCAAGCCTACACCTCATTTGAGATTTATGGTAACATCATCAAGGTGTCCAAGGAAGTAAGACACTTGGCTTCTATCTGGATGCCACCCTTTCGTTCGATAAACAGGTGAATTCCTTGGCATCGGCCACAGCTTACACTTGTAAGCTCATTAGAGCTGGCAAACACTTTCTCTCAAATAGCAATTGCATGATCTTAGCAAGAGCCCTAATCTTGTCTAGGCTCGACTATTGCAATGCCCTGTACATTGGTGCCAATAAATCCATCATTCATGGAATTCAAATCTTACAAAAGAATGCCTTTAGAGCAGCTCTTGGTGTCTCCAAAAGATCGCATATTTCCAAGATCAGACACCAAATCAACTGGCTGTCTACCAAAAATAAAATCCACCTAAAAGTAGAATCCCTTGTTCACAAAACATTGAATAATGCCGCACTGAGCTATCTCACAGACAAATTCCTTAAGAGAAGTTCCTACCGTCCAGTAAGAACATCCAACGCCAATAGCCTCATCATACCGAGATTCAGGTTGAGCAAGGCCGGGGGAGGCAGCTTCCAGGTCCGTGCGGCCCAATTATGGAATTCATTGCCTCACCTTCTACGGAGGTGCAGCCCTTTTTGAAATTCAGAACCAACTACATTAATTTGTTATAGTCTGCCGATGGCTAGATGCTTTTCAGTCTTACCATACTCCTGAGAGAACTTAGTTCACTATATATATATATATACTGTAAATAGCAATGCCTGTATATATCCTGTCATCCTGTTACTAGTAACTAACCTTCTATGGTCTTAACATATTTTGCTCTGTGTGTAACTCGTTTTACTGTCTACACCCTGTATATATTTTGCTCTGTATGTATTCCGCAACCTTGTAACCTAAGCCTTGCATATTCTGTACCCTCGGGTTTGGTGCGCATTATAAGTGAATAAAACAAACAAACAAACAAACTTGCGGGATCAACACCAGCGTACACACTCTAGGACTTCTTAAGGGGCACAGGCCGTTCGCATGGTGCAGGAGCTCCAATATCAAACTCACCTTGGTGCCTTGGACATTGCGACTCATAAAGGTACTGACATACAGAGTCATATCACATGCAATCTAAGTTGAACCAATGTTACCAGAGTTACACAACATATGATCCAAAAAGGACACACCAACTATCGAACTAACAGCATACGCTACACCAGACACAAGGTCTTCTAAAATCAATCTTCACAGAAGTCCATTATTTCGGTCTGGACGGATGCAAACACCAAAGGTCAAGGAAGAAGACTTAGTTTATTTTCTGACTAATATTGATATACGGAGTGCTTTATTGTGAAGGTCACTGCATAGATACTCGACCTCCATAGCTACATATCCCAATATTTCGCAACTTCACTGACAGTGAGCGGGCCAATTGTACTGACAGGGGGTGCAGTACACCGGCTGAACCAGATCCAGCGTCAACCAAATTATAGTGACTGATACATAACGCCGAACACAAACAATACCTGCAAGAGCCTTGTATTAATACTCACTTCCACAGGTACAACCACAATTCTACCAATCAGGGGGTGCCTCATCAGTGGAAAGCGCCCTATGCCGGGTACAAAAAAGAAAGTTGCACTGGCTGGCCGTTCCATTCCTCAGATAACTAAGGAAAGCGCACTACAATTGGATTAGAACTTCCAGAACTCAACAATCAAGTACCCCCACCGAGCTACTGACGTTCCAATGGCAATGGCAGGGGCTAAGGAAGATTTGGAAAAGAGTTTTCAAGATTTTTAGAGCTCATTCGAAGCAGCATTCCAGACACAGTTTACATTTACTTCAGAGATTAAACAGATGATCACAGTTTTCAGGAAAGATCTAACAGATCTGGGGGAACGTACAGATGCAAACAAAAGAGCGATACAACAATTGATCCAAGACAACGCGCAATCAGAGGAACTGATGGAACAATTGGCGAGATCGACTCATAATTTGGAGCTAAAATGTGAAGATCTAGAAAATAGGTCTCGCAAGGCCAATATTAGAGTTAGAAATCTCCCCACATAAATTGGTGACCCAGATTTAAAAGAGGCAATAATTTCCATCTTCAAAGATTTATTGGGAAACATAGAAGAAGGGAAGATACCTTTGGATCGGGTCCAGAAGGGTGGGCCCAAAGAGAGCTGATCCAGGAACGCGCCCAAGGGACATGCTGGTAGCGTGCAGTGATTATCCACTAAAGGGACAAAACCTGCAGGCAGCCAGATAAGCAGACCCGATCACATATAACGACTCAAATATACAATTATATCAAGATCTTTCTCCACTCACACTTCAAAAACGTAGGTAAATGCAAATTGTGGTAAAAACGCTACAAACTAGAAATATAAAATATAAATGGACATTCCCATTTGGTGTAACTTTTGCATTAGAGGGGAGGCAGCACAGGATCACCTCCTGTGAAGAAGGCATAGAACTGTTAAAAATTGAAGAAGATGAAGGTGACATTGGTCAAAGTTGTCAGTTACAACCAGGTACCCATCTTTTGCGACAACATGTGAAAGAGTATGCAGGGACACAGGAAGCACACGACACAAGGGATTAAGCTGGAATCGATAAACCATTGTCTTAAAGGCCGGTAGGATACTTCTAAAAAGTGACAATAATTATGAGATAGGAAGGTAATCGAGAGAGCACTGTGCCAATTCATGTTACTAGTTGAAGGCCTGGGACGGGGCACTCCTATTTGGAATCTGAATAGTGGAGGCGAAGAGGGTTTTAGGATACCTTATGGGGCACCCTGGAGGAAGTGGTGATCCACGGCGAAGGAGAGATGCTCGAAGGTACTCTTGGTACTATGGGTCACACCAGGGTGGGGAGTGGGAGGGGAACAGGATTTTTGGGTTAAGAGTTATAAGTGAGGGGGAAGGGTACACAGTTCGGGGAGAAGGGTGGGGAGGAACCACATAAGGTCGAGGAAGCCGAAATATGGTTCAATGTCAAGGTATTGGGCAATGTATATAAACATATTATTAAAGACCTTACACATTTAAGTGCTTATCTCTTAATATCCAGGGACTAAACACCACAGTAAAACATAAGAAATTAGAGGGGTTTCTAAATCAACATAGGCCGGACATATTGGTATTGCAGGAAACCTACATAAGGCAACAGGAAAAGTCCCGACTCAATATACGACACTATCCTACTATTATTCAAGCCAATGCTCATAAGAAAACGGCGTGTGTCGTAATTGCAATTAGGGTGGGGGTACAATTGAAAATTATTAAGCCTAAGGTGGATAAGGAAGGCCGTTACATACTTGTCTTAGCTGAAATAGAATCAACAAAGATAACCCTGGCCTCAATTTATGCCCCAAACACAGACCAAGATGGGTTTTTGAGAAAGACATTAGAGGAGTTGGAAACACTCATGGTAGGGGAATGGCTAATATGTGGAGATTTCAATATGGCTTGGGACCCATGTAGGGACAGAAGCTTAAGAACACAATTTGGACATTCCCCTCCCTCACAAGGGTTACGCTTAAAAGTTGAACAATTAGCGATCTCTGATGTATAGATAGCATTGAAAGGGACAGAGAAAGGATATACACAATACTCTCACGTCCATAAATCATTTTCACGGATAGACTGTATATTGTCATCGCCCACGCTGCTGGGCTATATCACAAAAAAAGAGATTCATCCGATTACACTGTCTGATCATTCATCTCTGGAAATGTAGCTTTTATTTTCATGACCATCACCAGGGATATGGTCCTGCGTCTGTCCTATAAAATTATTCCGAGATTCGGTAGTGAGAGAGAAACTAGGCAGTAAGATTGAGGAATTTTTGGAGCTAAACGATACAGGTGAGATAGCGATAAACACCTTATGGGATGCTTTTAAGGCAACGGTTTGCGGGGAAATCATCTCAGAGGGGGCTTGCAGACATAGACAAAAGGGTGCCATTGAGTCCGAATTGGAGGTGAACTACAACAGATAATGAAAATAATGGAAACAGACAGAGGGTTAGCCTTCGAAAAGGCATATAGAAATGTAAGAGGGAGACTACAGCTTTTGCTAACATCAAAAGCGTAAAAAAGCTTACTATACGTGACAAAAAAATATTATATAAAATCGAATAAAGCTGACCGACTGTTGGGCAGACAGCTGAGGCAAAATAAGGCATATTATAGGTGTAAAAGATACTCATGGGGAATTTGTTTCAACAACCCCACAGATACTCACACAATGTAAGACGTTTTATTCCACTTTATACCAATCAGATAATCCTGACATTACAGCCCAAAAAACATATCTATGCTAAGTTAAGCTTCCAACTATTACATCCCAGACACGCGAACAACTTGAACAAGAGATAACTATAGAGGACATTACTAGGTAATCCGTAGTCTGCCTCTTAATAAGGCTCCAGGCCCTGATGGATACTCAGCCTTATTTTATGAAAATGTATCCATCGTTATTGGGCCCAAAATTGACTAAACTATATAATTCATTTAAAGATACCAGACATATAACTCCTTCTATGGAGGAAGCTAAAATGATTATTTTTCCTCAACCCAATAAAGATCCCACAGCATGTGAATCATAACGACCTATCGCCCTAATTAATCTTAACGCCAAAATGTACACAAAAATCCTTGCCAACAGATTAGTAGATACCCTACCGTCCCTAATCCACCCGGACCAGTCAGGGTTTATTAAACATAGACAAACCCATGATAATATCAGAAGAAAATGACCAAGTAGAAACAACCAGTGCTTTTTCTATCTTTAGACACTAAGAAAGCGTTTGACAGAGTTGTATGGTCATTCCTGTTTCAAACTCTAGAGGCTATGGGGTTTAGCCAACATTTGATGAACATGATACGCGTGATAAGGTTATCAATAAATGGTCATATTTCTACTCCGATCACACTACATTGTGGTACGAAGCAGGGATGCCCACTATCTCCTCTTTGGTATGCAATACATCTGGAACCTTTTCTAAATAAAATTAGACAAACTGACCAGATTCAAGGGCTACCATTTGGGGCAGATAATCACAAAATAATGGCATACGCCGCTGATATGTTGATCACGGTTACAAGTCTGGTTGAGTCTCTGATAGGGATCACGCGAGAATTGGAAGAATTCAGTAGGGTTGTAGGCTTAAAAATATATTTTACTAAATCAGAAATATTGAATTTAACTCTTACATCGTCCCAAGTAGCTCAGGTTTCTGCAAATACTAAATTCGCTTGGGCAAAGGATAACATTAGACGACTATTAGGAGTGTACTTAACCAACACGTAACAATCAATATATAAAGTAAACTTTCCCCCTATTCCTTCAGAACTTCGTTGATTGCTTATGTGGTGGGGTCCAATTACGATCTCTTGGCTAGGGAGGAGAAACACAGTGAAAATGTCAATACTACCTAAGCTGCTACATCTATTCTAGGCTCTCCCTATACCTGTACCGCAAATATTCTTTTAGGAATTACATGAGTTGGTGTCGAAATTTATATGGAACAACAACAAAAAAAACATGAGTAGCAATAAAAACATTAATGATCCCAACAAATAAAGGGGGCTTCAGACTTCCCAATTTTGTTACATATTACCAGGCAGCACATTTATGGGTGCTGAGAGAATGGTTCTCATAAACGACTGAGAAAATATGGGCTTAAGTGAAAAAGGCAATCTGTGGTCCTCAGATCGCAGAATTGCTCTGGCTTCCTAAACAAGACAGACCCATGAACATGCATACCAGTCAAATCACTAATTTGGTCAAAAATATTTGGGACAGGGCAGCAAGACAATACCAAATTACAACTTATCCTTCCCCTTTTTCACCAATATTCAATCACCCGCAGTTTAAACCTGGTTTAGGATAGGGGCCCTTTCTTAAATGGAAAAAAATGGATGTGTATTAAAATTCGGGATATGTTCCCGGGCATGAACTTCATATTGTTCGAACAAAGTAAAAGGGAGTTGGGTTTAACGGAAATCGATAGAGACCAATACTTTCAGATCCAACATAGGTTTTTGGCTCCCCTATACAAAGCAGCAACCCTTAGACCTTTAACTGCATTTGAGACATTTTTAATTTCAAATCCAGGGGAGAAGATCCTTATATCCAATCTTTATCGCTTTCTACAAGAGGAGTTCGAAAAAGGCAATCTGAGGTATGTTCAGAACTGGCATCAGATACCGGAGTGTCGATATCTACCGAGGAATGGCAAACAATATCGAGGGACATTCCAAAACTAACTCGCTCCCTCGAGATCAGAGAATCATGGTATAAAGCAATGTTACAATGGCATTATACCCCACAAAGGCTACATAAAATGAAACTAATTAACACCGACAAATGTTAGGGAATGCAAAGGCAAAGGTGATCGGTTACATATATGGTTGGACTGTCCCAAACTGTTTAATTACAGGGTAACAATTCATAAACACATTCAGTCTACCACATACTAATGATAATTGACCAATATTGGAAAGACAAAAATCCTCCACATGTTCATGATTGGTTTGTGAAGGTATGGAATTTTGTAGCCATGCAACGGGTGACATACACTATTCAGGGGGCGCAGCCGGTATTTACGAAAGAATTGGAAATGGTACTGCAATTTCTACAATATGACTACAATGTTGCACTTTGCCTACACAAACTTCCAATTTTAGGCATTGCATAGACTTTGTTTTTCCATTGATATTCCTCGATCATGGTTGGGGGGGAGGGTGCCGAGGGTATAGGATTGGGATTAAGGGGGGTGGGTAAATGTTCACTGTTTATAAAAAAAATCTAAATGCCAATAAAAAAAGAAACACATTTTAAAAAGTTGTTTTCCGAGGTGCACAAAGATTTTGTATTAATGTGACCCCAGATATCATCACTCTAAAGGGCTGACGCCTTGGCCTACAACCTATAGACTTCGAGAGCTGGTTTGACTGAGCCCCCACCATGGAGGATTTTTTCAGGGCACCTAATGCGGTGGCAGGAGCTTTAACAGGGCCCACCAAATTGGTATAGTTCAGTGGACATTGCATTTGGGGCTACAGGTGATCGTGTTGTTTGGAGGACGTTGGGAATGTGCGGGTTGCCCAATTTCTTTGGACTACTTTGGGTTTCCTTCACCATGCATGCATGTGTAGAGTAGAGGACCATAATTACTCTTGCCGGGTGGGTGGGGGAGGGGAAAAGGCATGCAGTGGACGTGCAGGGCTCCATAAACATGAAGGGAAAGGGCTGGTGTAGGTCGACTGGCTATTAAGCGGCGCGAGCTGCCCTACAGCATCACAGCGTCGAAGGCCGGCCTACTTCTGGTTTAGAGCAGCTCGAGGCATGGGATAAGCAGAATTAGCCGCACTGCAGCACCTTGGGCGCTTTCTGCAGTGCGTCGTACAGTCTTCAGATGCTTGTTATAAGGATCTGCGTTCAAGCTGCAAGTCAAACGCTGAATTGCTGGAAGGCAAACGCAGTGTTCTTCCTTGTGGTGTTATGATGCATCAATAAAATGGCCAATCGCAGCGGCGCTGTGGAGCAGTGTGTCCGGCCGTAACTACAGGCACGATTAACCGTTCTGTTTCTTTTTCCCATGGCCAGTGCCCCGTTCATGAATCCCTAACCGCGGGGCAGAGCCATTTTACCAATAGGCGTGGAAGTTTCATTTTTCTGGGGCAGTGTTTCTGAGGAAAACGCAATCGCTTATAAATACATCGATATACAGAAGCGTCTGGAATGCACACCCTGTAGGAATGGTTTGGCACAGACATGCACACTCCTTGCCTTGTGTGTTACTTTCAGTGCATGCCGGACCTGAGCACAATGTTCACATTGTTTGATGTCCGATGGTCGGGCTTACGCAGTCCTGGTTTTTGCTTTGAAATGATTTATTTAAAATTGTCCAAGGGTGCACATAGCGTAAGCCAGAATGAATAGACATACAACACCTGGTGCTGACTTAAGAACTTTGCTCATACCATTCCTTGGCTCTAGGACTCAAAAGGAGCCCCGTCGCGTGCTGTACGTTTACTTTAGATTTAGAGAGAATACTCACTTCATTCAAGATTCATAGATTAAAGGTCACATTTAAATGTGTCCGGTTCTACTACCTGTGTCCGCTTCAGGGGAAGACATATATTTGCAGAATTGATCCTAGTTAGTCGGTAAAGATTTGGGCTGGTTTACAGGTCCATTTGCTACACATGGGTTTCCCTTTCTGCCAACCCTGGCTTTAAACCCCAAGGGGGTAGTACCCGAAGCACCACACAGCCCCAGCTCATGCACATGCCCTCTTTTGACACAAGGGATATCAAATTAAAAGAGAATCCTGCCCACCATTGGCCGTAAATGCCATGTTTCCTGGGTGGTGGCAAAAGGCTCAGGGTAGCACATCTGGGGTGACACCCATGATAGGTTGTGATTCTCATAGCCACCATGAAAAGATTCCTCAGAGGCGCGGCAGCGCAGCCACCTCCCTGGTAGGGAGCACCACCATGAAAAGATTCCTCAGAGGCGCGGCAGCGCAGCCGCCTCCCTGGTAGGGAGCACCACCATGAAAAGATTCCTCAGAGGCGCGGCAGCGCAGCCACCTCCCTGGTAGGGAGCACCACCATGAAAAGATTCCTCAGAGGCGCGGCAGCGCAGCCACCTCCCTGGTAGGGAGCTCTCCACAAGATGGTACACACCAATTGGCAGAAAAGGCCAAATGATTTATTTAAAACTTGGGAGTTGAAGGTGTATGCTTATTCTTATTTTTTTTGCTTGTATGGCGCCCCAAGCCCGTAGGCATCTGTGTGCTTCTTACATAGAATTTTACATGTGTTGCATTGGTTACATGTTTACAGGTATATTTACAATTTATACAATTTGCAGCTTTGAGCCTTTTCACATTCTCTAATAAAGTTATGCAGAAGCAGATATGAGGTTTCAGCAATTATTTACATGCGTTGGATCGGTGTGTGTTTTAGCAGTGCAATTTATGTGTGAACAGGTGGGTCTTGAGCTGCTTACGGAAAATCCAGAATGATTCCTGGGCTCTCAGATGGGTTGGTAGGGCATTCCAGAGTTTGCTGGCCAGTGTGGGGAAGCTGCTGCCCCCAGCTTTCTGAAGCTTGTATTTGGGGGTGACCAGGCGGTTCGTTTAGGCTGCACTTATGGGTCTGGTGGACTGGGGTTTGGATATTCTGTCAGCCAGGTAGGCTGGGGCAACCCTGTGAATAGACTTGTGCGTCAGCGTTAGCGTTTTGAACCAGATCTGTTCTTGGATGGGTAACCAGTGAAGTGTCCGCATAGTTGCTGAGATGTGTGCTGACCTGGGGATGTGTAAAGCTGCTCTGATGGCCTTGTTTTGAAGCACCTGAAGTTTGTGAATGTTGTAAGTTGAGGTGCCGGCCTTTAGGGCATTGCAGTAGTCTAGGCGGGTAAGGACCAGTGCTCTGGCCAGCGTGATGCAGCTGTCGAGAGAGAGAAAGGGTCTGCAGGAATTGATGAGTTTGCATGTGCATGAGGTAGCTGAGGCGGTGGAATTCACTTGTTTTGCTAAGGTGAGGGAGGAGTCTAAATAGAACCCCAATGTTTTTACCTGATTGGACACTTGGATAATGTTGCCATCAATGTTAAATGATTGCCATGCAGTGCTGAGTTTGGCAAGCCTGAGTTGAGATCCTATGAGGAGCAACTCGGTCTTGTTGTCGTTGAGACACAACCCGTGATGTGCCATCCAGGCCTGGATGGTATGGTAAATGGCGTTGAGTGTATGAGTGTCAGTGGCGTGATCTTCTGTGATAGGTATGAGGACCTGGGTGTCATCTGCGTAGTTTGTGTAGGTGAAGCCCAGGCCATCAAGACAGTCGAACAGTAGCTTTGTAAATATGTTGTACAAAGTGGGAGACACGCAAGAATGTTGTTATTTTACAGATATTTCTGAATTTGGAGATAGGCAACTCTGTGTAGTATTTTTAGAAGCAAAGGGACTGGTAGTTAGTTTGGATGTTTGGGTCGAGGGTGGGTTTTTTTAGAAGAGGTAGAACCCAGGTGTTTTTGAGGTCCAATGGGACACAATTGTTATGAAATGAGGCATTTATGAGATTGGTGATGAAAGGTGCGGGTTGGGGTGCGCAGTTTTCGATGACTGACGGTGGGCACGGGTCCCCTTGGCACTTGGAAGGTTTTAAGCTCCAGATGATTTGTAGGACTTCCGTGATGCTGACCAAAGAGAATTCAAATGGAGGAGTATTTGGGATGTTAGTGGGTTTGGGTTGGCGACTGACTGTAGCTGATGGGTTTACTACCGTTTCTTTTTTCACAGCTATTTTAGCCTGGAGTTGCGTAATTTTACCCAAAAGTGCGTTCTGAACGTTTTGCAGGCACCAGCTGGTGTTTGTATTGCAGTTTTCCACTGGGGGCATGGGGGTTTCTAACTCTCTAAGGATAGAGAAAAGTTCTTTAGATTTAGAGCTTGATTTGGCTATTCTGTCATTGCACAGTGCACTTTTGGCTTGGAGGACTTGTAGTTTGTAGTCTTTAGCTGCTATGAGGAAGGCTTTTTTGTGTAGATCGGAGGGTGACATTTTCCAGGAAGAGTCAGCTTTTCTTTTAGTTTTTCTTGAAGTATTTAAAGAGGGGGTGAACCAACCGTTGAGATGCTTGGGTTGTGTGGCTTTGCAGAGAGTGAGGGGTCCCAGCTTGACTATAGCAGCCAGTAGGGTGTCATTGTAGTGTTGTGGCTGGGTCCTGTCTGTTCTTGCTTTGGATTTCTATAAATGGTTGTAGTAGTGGTAGAAGGATGTGAGCCGTTTTGTTCCGTTTATTTCTGGTTGGGGCTTCTGGCTCTAATTTCTGGTTAAAGTTTCTACTGGTGCGAGTTTCAATTGTAAAGGTAATGAGGTGATGATCAGACCATGGCAGGGTGAGTTGGATGAGATGGTGGACTCACAGTTGATGTCAGCTAGACAATCAAGGATGCAGCCTTTCACTTCTATGGGATTGAGGATCCTGTGTGTGAGTCCAAGGGCAGACATGGTGTTGGCTAGGGCTAGGGCGTTTTTGTCTGATGGGCCACAATAGCCTAGGTTAAAATCACCCAATATGATGGTTTGTGATTTGGGTTTGGCGTTTGAGGATAGAATTTGAGTGACATCATTTTCGAATGAGAGTACAGGTCCTGGTGGTCTGGAGATAACATGGATGTTTAGTGTGGCGTTCACATTCAGGGAAATTTTTACTGTGAGGTGTTTACTAGAGGTGATGGGGGTGGTAGGCGCCTCTCTCATGTTTAGGGAGGTTTTGGCTATGATGGCTATTCCTCCACCTTTGGCTGTGGGTCTATCCAATCTGCAGATGGAATAGCTGTCTGGGACGGCTATAGATAGGGTGGAGACAGCTGCTGCATGCAGTTCGGCTTCAGTTATTGCAAGGAAATCAAGTTTGTGGGTTGAGATGACATCCGCAATGTCCAGGGAATGTGCCGGCAGGCATCTGGTGTTGATTAGGGCTCCTAGGATGTTGACGGTGGGTGTGGGTGCGTGGAAGTGAGAGATGTTGAGAGGGATATCATGACTCCTCTTTGTGTGAGGAGTGAGTTTCTTTTGGGAATGGAGGGGGTGTTGGTAGTGACTTTGGTTCTGTATGATAGGTTGTGGTTTGTGACTGCTATAGGTGGCGGGGTATGTGTGTGTGTGATGGAGCTGTGAGGGGAGAAGGGGTGTGTTAATTTGGGAAGTGTGGCCCAGGCTGTTCTAAGACCATGCATGGTTAAGGCCTTGTTGAGATAATTGAGAAGCGCGATAGACATGTTGAGGAGCAGTGTGGCGCAGATGGATTATGCAATGACGTTTCGTGGAGGGTGGCGTGCTCTCGAGTAGTGAGTGGCTCGCCCAGCTGCGGCGTGGGGTAGACCCACAAGTAATGGCAACTGCGCAAGGGCAGATGTGGATTACATGTGATGAGGAGTTTGGTTCCTGAATGAATTCTCAATAATGAAGTGGTAGCTCAGTACACATATGGTAGCATGCTGGTTCTTGGGTCATCTATCGGTGGCAGCTATTAATTACTCTTTACAGTTGGCTTTGGAATCACTCTATAAAGGTTTCTCACACAAGGTTGGGGGTCATTCTCCCCCCCATAGGTTCGATGCTAATGCGCAAGACCGTAATAAGCTTGTTACGCAGCGTATTTTGTTGTTGTTTGTTTATCTGATAATGTGCACCAAACCCTCAGGTAGCTGGGCGCAGCAGGTACAAGACTATTTGAAGCTTAGATACAACATAAAAGGTGAGTACAGGCATAAAAGAATTACAGTACATACAGTAAGATTAAAAGGTCCTCTTTGAATGACTTAGTAAAAAATAACCTTATTAGGAAGTAAAGACAAAAACGAAAGAATTGGATGATAGCCCATTAGCATCAGCTCCTTCAAAAGGATGAGGCAGGGGTGTTGTTGCTATATTGAAGTGTAGGAAGGAGGCTAATGTCTGGCCATTAGTCAATGCAGAGGAGCTTAATCAAGTGGCGGTACAAACAAACCCTATTGCGGAAGAGGTATGGGTTGAGTACAACCGTACAGCAAGCAGGCGGGAGATGAGGTCCACAGGGAAACCTTAGTTTTGGATAAATGGACATTAGATCTCTCCAAAGAAAACATTGAAAGAAATATTGTCCCTGCAAGCTCCCCTCGAAGGGGAGGTCCTAACCAGCTCTCAAACAACATTTGTAAACAGGCTCCAGGTTTGTGGTCAAACATCCTGTACATGTTATTTTCTAGTATAGTTGATACAATGGCTACTCTGCTCTCATGGAAGTGAGCATATGTGATACCAATTTTATGAAAAGGGAGATCAAATGGTGTCAAAAAATGATCGTCCAATAACTTGAATAGACGCTGGCTCCAAACTATTTTCACCATTTATTCTGGAAAAGATAGAGGAGTGGATTTTAAGGAAGGGTACCCTTTATAAGCATCAAATAGGATTTAGATGTCGAATGGGTACTGACTGTGGGGGCTTTGCAATGTTATGTATGCAAAAGTTGGCTTGGGGCGATCACTGAGTTCCAATTTATGTCGTGTCGATGGAAGTATCCAGGGCATTTGATTTGGTTGATCGCTCTTTGTTGTGTGATCAAAATTGGAAAGATGTGGGTTTCCGAAAGGCATGCTGAACATTTTAATGTACATATATATATATATATATATATATATATATATATATATATATATATATATATATATATATATATATATACACACAAACACACAAAGGTGCTTTGGTTCAAGTTAGATTGAATAATGAAGGCATTATGCCCTGACCAATTGTTACAAAAAATGGCCTTCAGCAGGGTTGCATTTTGGCACCCTGCCTTTGTAATTTGTATAAGGCCAATATTGGTAAAACTCTTTTAAAAGCCGCATTCATAGTGCCAACATTAGGGGAACTGCGCATGTCATGGTCGGCATATGCTGATTATTTTATTTTCTTTGATCACACGTCTATTGGCTTGCAGCAATTAATAAATGCTTTTGCTACATTCAAATGAACATCAATACCAGCAAAAACAAGATGATGAAATTGTGTAAAAAAGAGATGAAAAAATAACTTCACCTGGTTCATCGGCAAAAATAGTCTGTCTTTTACTGATAATATTCTGTGCCTGGTATACCCAATTTTAGCCCACCCTTCTAAATCCTTTTGTCATAACCTTTTAAAGCAGAAAGCAATGATGTTAGCGACACAGATGGTGAAGGTGGACGGTAACTATGGTACATTTCGTTGATGCCGGTTCTGAAGTTTTATTTGTGTAAGGTGATCCCAGAGCTTACATATGGGCTGGAGATCTTACCACTATGGCTGTTGAAAGAACCAGATCGATACGAAGCTATTCTCTGGCGAAGAGTATTGTATTTGATCCCTTCTTGTGTACCCATGGTGGTAATCCACAATGAGTTGGGACTACAGTCGCCGAGGAGTAGGCTGATATGAAAACAGCTAACCTGGTTTAATACGTTTCTGAGTTCACCGTCCTCCTCACTTTATGCTGAGTTTGGGAAATTGGGGAGGGAGAGTTCTGCAATCCCCCTACATGAATTTAGCGATCATTGTTAAGGAGCTGCTCTCAAATATGAATGTTTCAGTGGATTTGCTAATAACCAACCTGAATGAATTAAAATAAATGATTTGCTTGAAAGATTGGATTGCAACCGGAGATACGCTGGTTATCTCCCCAATATATGCTCACATAAGTAGCTTTCCTCAAAAGGCAGGGACAGTGGAATCGTATCTGAGGAAGTTCCCAGATAGATCTTTTAGAAATCATTTCATACGATTCAGGTTTAATGTTCTTTTAACGAGCGAAATTCAGTCCATTCACAATCATCTGTCCACCCAGTTGGCTGTGTAGATTTAGATAAGGAAGATAATCTTTATCAATTACTTTTAGACTGTCCTGTCTTATTATCTTGGCGTGTACACTATTTTGAGAGATGTGTATCTAACCTGGCTGCGGTGGATTGTGACAATCTGTGGCTTTGAAACGGGCAGTGGTCAGGTATCTGGGGTTTTTAACTGTGTATAATTTAACATGTCTGGTTTTATGAAACGTATGCGTATAGCCTAATTTGCTTGGCTCTTTAGTGAGTATATGAACTGTATGTGACTCTTTGGGATTTTTTAAGTACTTGCAATTCAGTGATATTTCAGTTATTTTAAAAGTACTTGGTTTTACTGTTTTATATAGGAGTTAATCTAGCGTAATGTGTTCTAAAGTGTGTGAAGTTTATGTGTTTTTATGTTTTCACTTTGTAACTGTTTATTTTTGAAACCATACACAAATAAATAAATAAATATTACACACCAATTGCCAGAAAAGGCCAAATGATCCCATTAAAATGTTTAAATCATGCTGTAAGGGATCACTATGAGCAGGAGTTAGGTTAACAGAAATTTGTCTTTATTGACTTCAAAAAATGGTAACAAAAGAAGATTAAGTTTGGTAAGAACCCCAGTTTAGATTCCAAAATTCGTTATCAGCAGGCTTGGTAGAGCATAAGGGGAAAACCGTAGTTTAGTCTTCGTATGCCCACTAGAACCTCTCGGCTGCTTCCTCACTCTCTGCTGACCTCTGCAACAGAAAGGAAACAAATCCGGCAGTTTTTCCTTTTCTCCTCCCTTATATAGGGGCTTGTACAATTCCACCCAATCAGGATGCTTCCCCGCCCGAAAGCTTGAAAAGCCCCTCCAAGCCCCGCCCCCTTCCCTGGAGGATCCTGGTCGCCATAATGGAGCCCGCACTGGTGCCTCGTGGAGAACGCTGGTTTTCATTGTAAAAGTACACGGTAAGTTCTGAGATAAAGTAAGGCTGTTTTCTACAGTTTTCTGTGGCGCATTCTTTTGTTTATTAACACGCTCGTATGGTTTTCTGTTTCGGTCATTATAACTGCAGTTTGACTTCGAAAGGAACTTGCTACCCTTAATCTGAAAACAAGTTTTTCCCTCGGCTGCCTGGGCCGGCGCTGACTTCAGAGGGAACGTTTTTCCTTTGATGTGTAAACTAGTTACATGAGTCATGTCTTTTCCCGCGGCTGCCTGAGCCGGTGCTTTTATGAAGTCTCTACTTGTACGGCCGCAGCAGTGAATATCAGGGCCTGTGTGTGTTTCGTTTTCATGATCCAGTACTGTTTTATTTTCTGTCTCTTGTCCCCACCAACTCTCCTTTGGGTTTTCTGTGTCGGGAGCTTCTGTCAGGTTGTCACACATGCATTATTAAAAGTGTAACATTTAAATATGACAACACAGTTTGGTTGAAAAAGAACTATTCATGTGTAAAATATTGTCCTAATCGCTTTTTGAGATTGGAAGTATATTTCAAGTTTTTGCTTCATAGTTAGTGTATCTGCATTTATATTTTTGGAATGCCTGCATTAGAGTTCAAATGCCTCTTGCCACAATGCCCATCCCTTTCCTATAAGTGGGCTGCTGTACACCTACTGCTACCCACACATCTTTGAGATAGGGCCTAATTACGAGTTAGCTGGTAACCCGTCAGTAGTACCAGCGGGTTAACTGGCAAACTGGCCTTACCGTTACCGGCGCCCAATTTCTCGGTATTACCAGGATATTACATGTGCTGAAAATGGCAGTAAATTCCCATTCCCATAGGACTCCATGGAATAGGATCGCCCCAATCACTGGCACCGGTAGTACTGGTGCCAGAGATTGGGGAAATTCTTTGCCGGTAGGGGTCTGAACTCCCAGCAGGTCAGGTCTGTTGGTAGTACACTTTTCCTACCGGCAACCTCAGAGTGTGCCGGTCTGGTGCAAATGCTGGATCCGGTATTACCGGACGTTTTACCAGCATTTTCACACTCGTAATGAGGCCACAGTCTTCTTCCAGTTTGATTTATCATTGCATCTGGTCTGGTGTAGAGGAGAAGCGAGGGAGATACAGCTTGGACTAGAATGGATGATCTAAGGGGCTGGGCGATCTGCAAGTCCGGCTGAGGGGACTACAGCAATACCATAGGGGAAACCGGCAGAGGCTCTGGTGGACAGCAGCAGCTGGGGGTCACAGGCAGAGCCATGGGAGAGTCGCCAGCGAGAGACAGAAGGGCACAGCTTAGCACCACAAATGTCCGGTTCCCAATTAACCATGAGCACTTTCTTTCTCTCTCCCTCTCTCATTACAGACACTCTTTTTCCATTCACTCTCTCCTTCCGCTTCCTCCCTCTCTCTCCCCATGCACTTTCTTGTTGCACTCTCCACTGACCCCTCCGTGCTCTTCTCCCCTGTGTGATATCCTTTCCACCTGCCCCATGTGATCTATTTTCCCCATTTCATCCTGTCTTACTCTCATCCTCAAGCTCATTCACTAATCAAGCCACTGTCGCACTCTCGTTCATCCACGCATTCTTGACCTGGTGCACTGTCTCCCAGCTTTGTCCTTCCCTACTTCCCTTTCATTTACTCATGTTCCGCCTCTCCCCCCACTCCTGAAGCCTGGCTGTATAACTAAAGATTTGTTTTCATGCCCCTGAAAGCTTAGCTGGTATATACGTCTTTTGCCGTGAAAAGCCAATATTTCTATTGTTGGCCTCATTCTTTAATGGAAGCAAAGGCAAACACCTGCCTTACGGGGTTGCTGGGTTGGGCAGGCGGGGGGCAGCCAGAGTGAAGGGGCCAGGGAGATGCTGGTTGTAACCAGTGCCCCAGCAGTGGTCCGGGGGTGGTTTTTGCGGGCTGTGGGCACTTCTGGGTGCAGGGCACAGTGGTGCCAATCTGGGACTTAAATAGAGCCCCTCGGGGATGAGAGAGTACATTTCTTTGCCTTGTCCCTTCTGGATTGCTGCCGCTGCGCCTGAACCGGCTACCATGGAGCCCCGGACCACCTGGAAGTTCTTTTCCAGGAGGCTCCCTGTGAGGGAGGGGGGCGACGGGACTGGGGGGCAGCTGTGCCCAATAAGAAATGGGGCTGCCTCCTGGTAACGCTTCCAGAGTAGGGCATGGTGGGGAAGGGAGAGGGTCTCACCACCATGCGATGATCCAGAGGGGCAGAGAGCCATGGTCCGCCTGGACCACTTGCCAGTAGGTAGTTTTGTAAATATGTGTTGATTATTGATAACTGTTTATATTAGAGAATTGTCACATTTTTGGAGTGCATTTATGTTTGCTGTCTTAGTAAAACATTTTACCATGTGTGGCATCAAACCCCCCCCCCCCCCCCTGCTCAGCACACAAAAAAGGGGTTGCCTGCACCTTGCTATTAGATCTGCAGTCTAATTGTGCTGGCCCCAATGGACACAGGACACTGGATTGGGCAGAGGTGTTTATTTTGACACATTGCATGAATAAAGGGGAGAGTAGGTGCTCCCAGTTCATGGAGTAGTACTCACAGTTCAGTCCTGTTGCAGCAGTGCAGTTGGCTTCACTGCGCTGATAATACAGTGGATGGTATTTACAACCTCTATCTGCTAGAGCTCCCACGAGGCTTGCTTTCAGACATGGAATTACGCTCTGCAGGCACAGGGATCTGCTTATGGTGCAGACTATAGTTCTGGAGCTGATGCCCCTCTTAAAGGAGGAGAGCTGAAGCCCGACCGTCCTCTTGGTACCTCGCTCCGACTCTTCTGGGTTTCCTGGCCTGTTGCGCGCTTCCGGGCGTAGTCTCGTGAGATCTAAACTCTGCGAGATCTTGCATGATAGGTCCTCACACTAATCTACTTCCAAATCATAATGTTGACTTTTGCTGATGGCTCTGGGATGCAGAATATCTATCTGGGATCTAACCGTACATATGAACATATGCACAACAGGAGGATTTGCTTTTGGTCATTTAAATGTACCTGAATGCTTATTCAATAATCCATTCACCTGTATCACACTTATGTATTCATCCTTACATTTGTATTCATTCAGCCATCCTCCCTGCAGCTTTTTTCCACTCTGTCTTTTCCCTCTTGTATTTCCCACCTGTCTGTGTGTCTGAGTGCATAAACGCATGACACATTTTCACCTCTCTCTCACGGTCTGGGAGTCTCAAATCTAGGTGTCTTAGATCTGCCATTTGTGAAGCATAGGCCTGTCCCTCACTATCTGTGAGTCTCAAATCCAGATGTGGTTAGACCTGTACCCGAACTACAGTAAAGCATACGGTACGTATACCGTACACCACGTTTGTGGTCACAAGCTGCAGGCACGGCCAAACATCCATGCACCATACAATGCAGCTATGGCTATGCCATTACTGTCTAGCAGTGCACATAACCGTCCACACCTGACGTACCTCAACACCTCTGCCACTAGCAGCATACAGCGACTACCAACAAAAAGAAATTTGGTAGAGCTGGGCACACATCGAATCTTCAACAAAAGCACTCCATCCCTAACCACCAACAGAGCCCACCCACGTGCCTGACCTTTAGGCTGCTTAGTGGAGCCTAGTCAGCCACCTATGTCCTAAGCCGGCGAAAATGCACACAAGCATTTCTTAATCTAAACTCTTAAAACCTCCACCACATTGACTATGGTCACCGAGGGCGTTCCAACCACAAAGCGCATTGAGGCCATTCAAATGGGGAAAGAGCGCTATATAAATAACCGGATACAATACAATACAATACAATACAATACAATTCAACAGCCAAAATCTACTGAGTTTGTTAAACCTACTTGCGCTCTGATTTATGATCAGCCACTAGATGGCAGCAGAGATCCATATAAACGGACGACTTTTAGATATTAGGAAAATGTTATGTCAACTATTACAATGTATTTACATTAAATGTATCAACAGATTGCTCCAACTTCATAATTCTGAGGTTAGACGCGATCCACGTACCAACTTGTAAACACACATACTTAACTTGCTGTGTAATTTATTACGTGTAAAATTTGTTTTTAAACGTCTGCCAAAAACATGTACATATAAATGTGTATATGATATCAAAGCAATAGGGCCCTGCAACAAATGGCCTAACCTACATTTGTTAAGTATAACAGAATAACAATAGGATGACTCAGAACAACATGCTTAGGCCCAGTGCAGTCAGGAATAACTATTAAATAAGAAAATGAAAACATTACAGAGTGGGCTTTGACATATCAAAACGTAAGTCACATGAAGGCATTGCAAGGTGACCAGTTTTCTACTGTGAGAAATAGCCTCTGTGGCAAGTGGGGACCGCCCAAGGAAACCTGCCATTTCCGTCAATGGCTGCCCATTTCCACCTACCTTCTCTGCATGAGTCAGCCATTCCGCAGCCGACCTGTCCTTCCAGTAGTCCCTACTCACACTCCCCAATTACTGTGAGCTGGACGAGGGGACTGTTATATATTGTTTGTCTTGTTATGCTATGTCATCTGGTGATGCAATATGATTCCAGAGTCTTATGAGATTCCAGAATCATATGATCAGAGAAGCGAGAGAAAAGCAGCAACTGCTTGGGAGGGGACCCCGTTATATAAATACATATAATAAATACAGGTTTCAATGATCTACATTGAGAGTCCAGTTGATTATTTCACGACAATTTGGCAACGAGGATGGGATGCTGCTCAATTCATATCCTTGGAAGTATAATCGTTCATGAGAGAAAGAGCCATTGAACATACACCAACAGCCTTTTATCATCCTATGGCAAATGGACTAGTCGAGATAGTGAATGGATTCATAAAGAGTATAATCCAATTAGCAATTGCCAATAACTTACCATGGAGGGATACTCTCAAAGAGGCATTAAAACGTATAGAGTTACCCCACACTCAGCCACGGAAGTAGAACCATTCACATTGATGAGAGGCAGAACAGCTTCCAATAGACTAAGCTTATGTTGAAGAAAACCAAAGAGATTAGTATGGATGAAATTGTGGAAATAGTAAAAAAAGAGACAGGCTAAATACAAGAGATACTATGATGACAATAAACATGTGAAAGAGAGTTCCATCAAAGAAGGAGATTGGGTTTGTGTGAAAGAACCAAGTAAAATATTGAAAGGAGAATCCAAATACAGGTTTCCACAAAGAGTAGAGAAATGTTCAAATAAGTCTGTGATTCTTGATGATGGAAGAAAAATGGTCCTGTGATGAAATAGCATTGTCAAGAGCAAAGATTCCTGTGGATGAAGAGCAAGTGGAAAAGGACACCAGGAATAGTAAAGCAAATAGTAATATGCCTTCAAGAAATAGAAGAATTATACAGAACTTTGAAAAAGATTTTGTATATTATTGAATCCACAGGTTATCTACACACGCGCAGTTATACCAAGAAATGCATTCCAGTGTATATCCTTTTGAGTTTTATATTGTCATTGTTATCATATTAGTTGTATAAGTTATATGTTATTACTTCTCAACCTAATGTTCATTTGTTTAAATATGTGGAGGGGGAGGTGTTATATATTGT
Organism: Ambystoma mexicanum; assembly: GCF_040938575.1. Lineage (NCBI taxonomy): Eukaryota > Metazoa > Chordata > Amphibia > Caudata > Ambystomatidae > Ambystoma > Ambystoma mexicanum. The sequence continues at coordinate 1,467,078,329 of NC_090923.1, read as the reverse complement.
TTGTCTTGTTGTGCCATGTCATCTGGTGATGCAATATGATTCTGGAGTCTTACGAGATTCCAGAATCATAGGATCAGAGAAGCGAGAGAAAAGCAGCGACTGCTTGGGAGGGGACCTCGTTATGTAAATACATATAACAAATACATGTTTCAATAATCTACATTGAGAGTCCAGTTGATCATTTCACAACAGGAGTGCTGAGAACTGGGCGAGGGAGTGCTGCTTGCTGATCGATGGAGTGCTGCTTGCTGATCGAGTGAGTGCTGCAAGCTGGGCGAGGGAGTACTGTGAGCTGGACGAGGGAGTACTGAGAGCTGGTGAGGGAGTGCTGCGAGCTGGACTAGTGGGTGCTGAGAGTTGGACGAGGGGGTGCTGAGAGCTGGGAGAGGGAGTGCTGCGAGCTGGGCGAGGGGGTGCTGCGAGCTAGGCGAGGGAGTGCTGCTTGCTGGGCGAGGGAGTGCTGCTTGCTGGGCGAGGGAGTGCTGCGGGGTGGGCGAGGGAGTGCTGCAAGGTCACTCGCCCTTCCTCCAGCATTCCAGCAAGATTTGACACTCACAGAACTGCGAAAGAGCGGCAAGGCTGTCTGCATAAACTTACATTGCAGGACATGTTTATACGTTTTTTGCGAACATTTGCAGAACATTAGGGAGAATTTTCAAGGGTATGCCGGTGAGATTTGGGGAAATCATCAGGTGCAGTTTGAAGACACAGAAGGGAGACCTGTGTGTGCGTGTGAGAGAAAGAGAGAGAGAGAGAGGGAGAGAGAGAGAGAGAGAGAGAGAGAGAGAGAGAGAGACTTGCAGGTCATGGTATAGCTTGATATATTGGAGTACAGTTTAGTCGGGTAACCTATTATTTGCAACACATGCAAATGGCAAAGTAATTTTGGTGCCGTACATCATGTGTATTTCGAGAGCAGTGGTCTTCAAACTTTTTTGGCCTGGGCCCCCCTTCAGCGAAATATGGGCGGCTGGGCCCCCCGAAAAATGCCAAATGGACAGTATGTACAAATGGCTATGAACTATTGTGCACCGTCACGGCACCCTACTCCCAGTCTAGTCCCTGGGCTCCCGCACCTTCTGCCATCACAGTCACTGGGCTTCCTCAACCAACTCCTATCCAGTCCCTAGGTTCTCCCCACCCCATCACAGACCTTGGGCTCTCCCCACCCTGCTCCCACCACTATTCCAGAGCTCCTGCCCATCCTGCTCCCACCACAGTTCCTGGGCTCCCCCCACCCCGTTCCCAACACAGTTCGAGGGCTAGTGGGAGCTGGTGAATTTTTTAAGTGGAGTAGCATCATTTTTTTAAAAAATGGGTAAAAAGACAAACAGTTTGCAATTGGCGCTGGGGGGCTAAGGAGGAAAGCATAGTATTTTTGACTGGATATCTATGATAGATTAAAAATAAATGCCATCCCTGTCCCCTGGGCTCAACAGCGTCTCTGAAGGAGAGCTGATGTTGGCAGGTAGGTAGGGGGATTGTGCAACAAAGGCATTTTTTAAATAATGCCTTTGTTGTACCAACCCCCTTCGCCCCCTCTACTCCCCACTCGCCAGAATCAGCTCAACGGATCAAAACACACACACATAAACCAGACTCGGCTGTCTGTCCATACATACGGAATGCGGCCGCGTCTGAATGCACGGTGCTGTAAGACGCTGTGGAGCAATTAGGGGAAGTTCCTGCTCGAAACCAGACTCGGCCGCGTATCGCATGTATGGTTTCGAGCAGGAACTTCCCCTAATTGTTCCACAGCACCTGAATTTATAACGCACACCTGCAAAGAGCCTTATGGCACCGTGCATTTAAGTATATCCCACAAGTGCCTTGTATTTATAACTACATAGCGGGAGCTACCGCCATTGAATGACCTGGCGCCCAACAGCATTAATGCCGAGCCTGACAGATGATTCAAACTAAGGACTAGAATAGTGAGAGAGGTGGTACTACTCTGATGCACACTACGACTGATAGAACACACACTAGGGATTTCTCCCAACTGCCAAGCCACCGGCACCTGGTAATCCAGAGGAGAATTGAGCCTCCACTGATCCCCTTTTTGTGAAGAGGCAACGTGAACTAGACATTTGCTCTCCGTCCTGAGGAAGGTTGATCGGAATACCAAGGCAAGGGGTTTCCTACCCTTGTGTGACAATTCAACCAAAACACGTGTCGACGATAGACTTTCAACCCCTGTAGATGTACAGAGGGTCACATCTGGAAGCACTAGAGTGTTAAAGAGACATTTATTGGTTAGAATATGATATGGGAATATAAAGTTACCCAATTATTGGAATGCATGTTAGTATGAAAATGGTATGTGTGAGTGATGAGTTAATAGAGTGTGAAGGGATGAAACTTTTTTGTCAAACCTATTTTACTAGGATTGCTAAATTGTGCACATGATATGTGTAATAAATATGATGTACTATTAAGATTTGATCATTCAAAAAGAATACTGTCATCTTTGGTCTATTGGTCCTATCGTGTCTCTCTGTTTGGGTGTGGGTCTACTGGTAGTGGAGGTTTGTTGTCACGGTTGGTCTGTAGCTGCATTTGTGGGAAGTTTGGCGAGCATCATCTATTTAGATGGAAATCGCCGGCTCCTGGTTTCTGGGAGCCACCGCAAGAAGAAGAAGATCTGTTTTCGCTTCTTTACTGAAGTTCACGTCGTGTAAAACACATTGGTCATTTTGGAGTTGTTCGGTTAACATGACACAGTTTGGAAGCATTTTACCTTGCATAACCTACCTGTTGTTCGACTATGACATTGTGGCAAACATATATAACGCAATAATCTGTGATGGAAAGTATGTCGTTTTCCTCCAAAATTGCTTCTTTTATTGACGGGACACATGCGTTTTGGACAAATGGGAGTGGAGTGCGTTCATCCTCGATGCCTAGAATCCGCAAACATGGTGGATAAGGAAATGCTGACCGAGAGCCTGAATGCTAATGTGGAGCAGCGTAAAGAGGCAGGGCCGCTACCAGTGCTTTACGGGCTAAGATGGAACAGAACGGGCAGCATGCGCGAACGCGGGGGAAAGCACGTCTCACCAGCCATCCCTACCCTGGTGCTTCAGATGGTAACCGCCGTCTCAGGTAGTGACTGGGAGAAGGTGGGAGTGGGTACAACAAGGGGCATCTGTGGTAGAGTGTGGCTTTCCCAGGCGATCTTTTTACATCGCAATCACACTCAGCGTATTCTTCCTGAAAGCCCGCTCCCGCACTGCTCGCAGTAGTGTGGCTCGAGCTGGCAAGCTTGAATCTCCTATGCATTTTTGGACACCGCTGCAACACACTCCCAACTTGGCCTTTAACATTGAGGAGCCCATACTTAACCCTGCATTTGCAACAGCAGAGCTGGGGCTGGCACGCTCATTTGTACCATGCTGTTTAGACGTCGCTACTACCCCGCGCCTAACCACACTTTCCATTAAAGATCTTCTATTGATTTTTGGATATGTTCAGCTGCAGCAACAGAGTGGCACCGTTAGTTTAGGAATGGAAGCGGAGCGGGTGGGTGAAGGTAGTTTTTTTTATGCCTGGCGTAGTGCTTGCAACAGCTACCTCCGTTACCTGGGCATTTTAATGGAACCTGCAACAACGCAGCTCCTGGCAGTATCAATTGACAACAGTGCCACAAATACCACTATACTTAACGTATTTCAGCAAATGACCGTTGACAACAGCCCTGCAACAGCAATCGTGTGGCGTCTCCCCGAGGTGGCAGAAAAACACAGGATGAAGGCCGGGCTACTATAGCCCAGTAAAGGGTTTTGTCAAAATGACAGAAAATGAAGTGGTATTTGGCTGGGAAGGCATTCAGACTTCATATAGGAAGGGCTGTGATGGGGGATGCATGAGGTAATATTGCATTAATACTCAAACACTTCTTCTTTAGATGATGGGTTATTTATAACACTCTTAAAACCCAGCAGTTTCTAAGAGCAGACAGGGGATCGAACCTGTGTTGCTCTGTGTCGTTTTGCTTCCAAGACAAGCGCGTTGCCCCTGAACTATCCTCCCGAGTCAATTATAGGAACAGACAGAGGCTTGTATACCACCAGAAAGAAAAGCACAAATAACCTTCGAAAGGCAAAAAAAATATATTAAATTGGCGATTTTGCAATAGAAGTAAGGAGACTTTGCAGCATCTAGTACTAGTGTGTGAGTCCATAAACTCTATAAGAAATAACGTCCTGGGGAGATTTATAGAGGAAGCATCAATGAAATCGCAGGAGGATTGGTGGGCTTCCATAAGGTGGGGTGGACGGCTTCTTTGTCTTTAGCCGTACTACAGCTGGTTAGAAGAATCTTCACTGCTATGGAGGCCAGCAAAAGCCTAGCAGTGGGTTGAAACCAGCATTAGACTTACTTCCTTTTTTTCTTTTGTTTTTCTCTTTCTTTTTTTAACCCTTGATTGTAGAATGGGCCTTTGAGGATGACGATGGTTTTTATGTGTTTCATGTTTTTATGTTTTGTATATGCTTGCATCTAAGGTTTAATTAAAACCAAGTGATGTGTAAATAAAATAAAAAAAATAAAAATGTACGGGAAAAGTCCTAGTTCTAATTTTAAACTTCTTGTATTTCAGTGTTCTGTTCATTGCGTACTTTGGTCACCTGTGTTGCAAGTGTCCCCAGTGTGCTGGGTCTTTTCAGGGCCTTTTCGTATGCTTGCCTTCAACTTTTCTAAGTAATTGACGCAGTAAAGGATCAATTACAGCGTGTTTTTCAGTTCGTGAACATTTATTTTAGGGTAGTCAGCTGAAGTGAAAAGGTCAAAAGCCAGAACTAAGATTCGCCGCCTAATTGGTGGAATGAATCAGGATGTAGTGTCCGGCCAACCGTCGAGCAGCACTTGATGGGGCCTGCTGGGAAAGACCCAAAGGTAGCCAATCTCTGCATACGCTGTGCGTGCAGAGGTGCATTTGCGAGACTGGATTCTAAGAACGAGCATTCGCCTGAGAACATGCTACAGCTCATTGGCATCCTGGGAATCGGAAACTTCCCGTTATAGCGCCACTCATGCCTGCTTGAGAGTACAGCCCCAGGGCACATCAGCGCATGCGCCACTCCTAATAAACAGTTACACATGTAAAGCAAAGTAGGTTTTATCGTGGAAGATGTCCTTTGTCAAAAGAATGGACTAACACAAGGAAACTTATAGACCAAGTGAGTCAAGTACAAAAGTAAAACTATTTGAGCCGCCTTCCTTTCATACCTCTAAAGAATAGTCTGCCACCACTCAGGGCATCAGTGGCCTGGCCATTTTATTCCCCTATCAGGGGAGGCTGCTCTAGTTGATAGTTTTGGCTATTTGGTGGCGCTATTGTGCCACCTTTAAGCTGAAACTATTGCACTAGAGTACAGCTAGGAGGACATGGCATATGAGGACAGACGCAAAGCTTGTAGGTGTTGTTTAGTTATTTACTTACCCATTAACTGCCCATAGCCATCAGACACATATCTTTGAGCTAGTTTATTAAGTGCCAGTGTAGAGATGTCGCGAGAGCCCCGCTCTCGCGAGATCTCGCCCGTGCTCACAGCTCCGCCCCCGCGCGCTACGCGCGCATTACGGGACGAGCTGAGGACACGGACAGCTGCGTCTTCCCGGCTCCTCCGAGCACGGGACTAAATTTAGCATAATAGCTGCCACATTTAAGCTACTGCAGCCCAGCCCCAGTTGGCCACGTTGGCCTTTGCAATTCCGGACTTTGTTTATGTAAGAACCTATCCAGAATATCAGGATAAATAAAGACCTGGTGAAACCCATGCCTGGCTCCTGTCTTCCTTCAGGCATTAATATACAACATAAATTGGCGACGAGGATCACCACAAGAAACCGCGCAGAAACATGCAGGGAGCCACACCGCCGCCACCCTTTCTACAAACGCCAGGTAGGCCTGCCATTCCTTGGCCACAATGGCAGCCCCTGTTCACGACGTACGTGGAGGCTATGGGTGGAGCAGGATTTTCAGCGGCGAGACGCAGGGCCATGCTACTCAATGCCTTAGGGGTGGAAGGGCAAAGAATATTCGAGGGCCTCACCCCGATTCTAGTAGACGACGACAATGATGATGTGTTCAAGGAGGCGGTTAGAAGAATCATTAAGAGGTTCGCCAGCAAAGAAAACACAGTACTCCATAGAATAAGGTTTTACACTCGAAAACAAGAGCAGTCCGAACCCGTTGATGACTATGTCACTAAATTAAGGGAACTAGCAGCCCTGTGTAACTTCGGCACCAATGCGGAAAATCGTATATGCGACATGCTAATTGTCCACACCAACAGTCGGAAAGTCCAAGATAAGTTCATCCTCGAAAAAGAGCTACAGCCGTTGAAATTGCCAGAGCGGTAGAGGAAACGGCGGGGAGAAGAAAAGAGTTTACAGGGGCCCAGGTCCCCACGAAATACAAGCGGTGGGATTCCGTCCAAGAAAGGAAAAGTTTGCACCAGACACGAGAGAAGCAAGAAACAGCAAGAAAGAACCCCTCAAGTGTCATAGGTGCACCAGCACCAAACACCTGGCCTTTGACAGAGAGTGCCCAGCCAGAGACAAGGAGTGCTCCGTCTGCAAACGCATAGGACACTTCTCGATAGTGTGTCGATGGAGGAATAAAAAAGTCACCAGCCTTACCACAGATCACACAAGGGAAAAGGAATCCTCTTCAGATGAGGAGGGAAGACCCACAGTCATTATGGTGAACAGCACACGAGCCAGGAGAGAGAAGCCCCACTGCATGATCAAAATCGATGGAAGAGAGACAAGGGTCATGGCAGACTCCGGTTCAGACCTCACCATCTTACCCCTTCAGACATACAAAGAAATGGTGGGTAAAGAGAAAGTGGAAGTACTCACCACACGACACAAGCCCACGGTGTTTGGGGGGGCCTCAGTCGAACTGCTAGGGTATATCAAGGGCAAAGTCGAATTTAAAGGAAGAGAAACCATCACCAGGGTCTACTTCAGCCATGAAGGGCCTGCAGTGTTGGGCTGGGACGATCAAGACAAACTAAAAATCAGACTGGATCCCAGCACAGAAGATCAAGTTCTATCAGTCAATACGAGGAGCGGACCCGTTGTCAAGAGCGATTACCCAACACTTTTCTCGGAGGAGCCGGGGCACATTAAAAGTTTTATTCACAAAATTGTGCTCAAAAGAAATGCTGTCCCTGTCAAGCACCGGGTGAGACCAGTACCGGCCACAGCAAGGGACACCCTGAGACAACAGCTAGATAAAATGAAGAAGGAAGGAGTGATAGAAGAAATTGAAGCGTCCGAATGGCTGAGCCCAGTCGTCCTGATAAAGAAACCCCAATCACAGGAATTAAGGGTGTGCATAGACCTGCGCAGCCTCAACTTAGAAGTCATCACGGACAATTACCCGCTCCCAAGCATAAACGAACTCATTCTATTGATGAAAGAGGCCAAAATATTCTCCAAACTAGACATGAGAAATGCATATCACCAAATACAGCTCCACGAAGAATCGAAACCTCTTACGGCATTTATCACTCCATTTGGCACATTTCAATTCACCAAAATGCCTTTCGGGTTGTCATCAGCCGCATCAGCCTTTCAACGCATGATGGACGTCCTACTAAGGAAAGTCAAAAATGTGGTATATTTTCAGGATGACATATTGGTTTATGCAAGGGACAAACAGACGCACGACACCACCCTCAAATTGGTTCTCAACAAGCTACAAGAAGCTGGAGTGCGCTTACGTCACGAGAAATGTTCATTTGGAGTAAAAGAAGTTGAATATCTGGGGTACAAGATTTCGGAAAAGGGCATCAGTCCAAAACAAAATCTTATGCAAGCCATCATCAAAGCTCCTGAACCCGCCACCAAAGAAGAGGTGAGGTCTTTTCTAGGATTGGCTGAGTACTATGCGAAATTCATACCAAAGTTTTCAGAAACCACTTCGCCCCTACGCGATCTACTCAAAAAAGGGACAGAATTCTTGTGGAGAGAACCCCAAAAGAGGGCGATGGACACCATAAAGCAACATATCATGAAAGCCCCATGTCTTCAACCTTTTAACCCAGGGTGGGATACGGTCATTACCACTGACGCCAGTGCGTACGGTCTGGGAGCAGTACTAACGCAGAGGAGAGGTGACACCGAACACGTGGTGGCCTTTGCATCAAAGGCACTATCAGAGGCAGAACAGAACTATTCTACCATTGAAAAAGAAATGCTAGCATGCGCATGGGCAGTCGAACATTTCAGAACATACGTGTGGGGCACAAAGTTCAAGCTGGTGACAGATCACAAGCCGCTCATTCACATGCTTAGTCCGGGAGGCACCAAAACATCCACGCCCAGACTAGCTCGCATTGCAGCGAAGCTACAGGAATACACATTTGAAATCCGTCACATCTCAGGATGGAAAAACTCGCAAGCCGACTGCATGTCGAGACTGCCAGAGAACAAGGAAGGGGCTACCTCATTCCTACACGGAGAATGCATTGTCGCATCCATCTCAGACATAAGGGCCCCAGACTACTTGGAACTCAGTGAGAGACACTGGGAAGAAGAAGACGAGAATGACCAACCATGGCTAAGATTCGCAAATGGATCAAAGAAGGGTGGCCAAATGAGAAAATGCTGCCAGAAGGCATGAGACCATATTGGAAGGTGCAAGATGAGTTGTCGGAAACGGAAGGGATAATCATGAAAATGGACCAAATCATTTCCCCCACAGGAATGAGGCGCACAATTCTCTTCAGGGCCCACGCGGGACACCTCGGGAACACGATGACCCGCCGCAGGGTGAGAGAAGCTTACTGGTGGCCGTCCATGGACCAAGAAATACGCTCCATGATAGAGCGCTGCCATGAATGCCTAAACAGTGACAAAAGACTGAAAGTTCGCCAAGCACCTCTCATACCCACGGAGATACCAGAAGCCGTATGGTCCAAAGTGGGCATAGACTTCATAGGGCCCCTGGAGGCGATGGAAACGGAACACAAATACGGCATAGTGCTGGTCGACTATCTATCCAAGTGGGTGGAAGCCGAGTTTGTCCCAAACATAACCACTGAGACAGTCATAGAAGTACTCACTGAAATCTTCCAAAGGGAAGGTCTCCCCAAAGAAGTCTTCACAGACAATGGAGTGCAACTAGTTTCCAAAGACATGCAAGAATTTTTAAGAAGGAACCACATCAAACAAAAGAAGGCGGCCTTGTATCACCCCCAAGCAAATGGACTTGTGGAGAGGGCGAAAAGGTTCATAAAAGGGGCCATCCAACTAGCAACAGCGTCGGGTATGGACCCCCTCAAAACCACCAAAGAAGCCATAGCGGCTCACAGGCTCACGCCAAACGGAATTACTCAAATATCCCCGTTCAAAATGTTGAGAGGGAGGAGTGCGCCATCCACCCTCATTCCACCGTGGCTGTCGAAAGTAAGGGAAGATGAAGCAGTCGACATGACAGAAGTGGTATGGCGCACAGAGAAAAACAAGACACGCATGAAATCGTGGAGTGACGAAAGAAGAAGGACGAAGCAAGCGCCCAACATAGAAAAAGGGGACTGGGTCAAAATCAAACTGCCAAGAAAGGACCAAGCCACAGGATCCCGGTATAGTCGGCCCATAAAGGTAACTCACAAAGGAACCAATCACGTCCGCACAGAAGACGGGCGCACGTGGAACTTTGAAAGGGTAGCATTATACCAGCGAAGACAAGAAAAAGCGAGGACCCAGGAGACACCCCGCACAGAAACCGAAAGAGATGACGGGAGAAACGAGGAGCGAGAACCAGAAGGAAGCGACGGAGAAAGAGATGAAACCGAAACAGAACGGGAAAAACCGAATGTAAGTCCAGAACCGGATCAGCAGAGACCGTGCCCTGCAACCAGTGAGAGGCCCAGAAGGGAGCACAGAAGACCGGTGAGATACAATGACTATGTGTTACAGTGAACCCGTTCCGCAAAAAAAAAAGGGAGGTGTGTAGAGATGTCGCGAGAGCCCCGCTCTCGCGAGATCTCGCCCGTGCTCACAGCTCCGCCCCCGCGCGCTACGCGCGCATTACGGGACGAGCTGAGGACACGGACAGCTGCGTCTTCCCGGCTCCTCCGAGCACAGGACTAAATTTAGCACAATAGCTGCCACATTTAAGCTACTGCAGCCCAGCCCCAGTTGGCCACGTTGGCCTTTGCAATTCCGGACTTTGTTTATGTAAGAACCTATCCAGAATATCAGGATAAATAAAGACCTGGTGAAACCCATGCCTGGCTCCTGTCTTCCTTCAGGCATTAATATACAACAGCCAGGTTATGTTTTTTTAAAAGCAGTCTTCTAAGCAGGGCCGGCCTTAAGGGCAGCAGCGCCCTGGGGGAATTGGCGCCCCCCCTCGCCCACCGCACCCCCCTGGTTAACAGGGGGGAGGCAGAAGAGGGCGGGCCAGGAGGGGTCACTTGTTTTTTTTAACCTCATCGCTTCGGCCAGGAGGTTAAATAGGGCACGTTAGCACCCCATTACCATTGAATGAGCCCGCTGCCGTGGGTTCATTCAATGGCAATGAGGCGCCTGCCTCGCCTTCTGCCACCACGCCAGCTCGGGGGAGCCCTCGAAAGACTCCCCGGAGCTGGCGTGGTGTGGGGCTAATGGTGCCTTTTCTTGTGAAAAGTGCCCACGGCAGAGGGGCGCATTTAAATGCACCCCCCTGCCGCGGGCACATTTTACAGTAAAAGGCCACCTGCTGTGCCTTCTGCCACAACGCCAGCTTGGGGGAGCCCTTGAAAGACTCTTCCAATCTGGCATGGTGGGGGCAAAAGGCACCCTGGGGGGCGTGGCACCCCGGGCGGTCGCCCGGCTCGCCCCCCCACCAAGGCCGGCTCTGCTTCTAAGAGTTATTGGTTCAATTGGCGCTGTAAATGAGCTACCGGTGTAATACAAATGTCTTAAGTAGGTCTGCCTTCAGCCACTTGAATTATAAGTAGTGTGCATGTCCTTCACTTAATCCCGTTAAAAAAAACAAGCTTTATAGGCATTAGACAAGCATTTGCCAGGCACTGCTATTATGTGCATAGGAATTCACAGAATTTTGTTACAGAAGAGATAGAGAGAGAGGAGGAGAGGAAATGGGGGTTCTAAACTCAGAATATCTGGTTGCCATAGCAAAGAGTATCACCCAATGAAAAGTTCCCTAACAGTATTTGCTCCAATCAGCAGCTTTGTAAGAAGCAAGTCAGGCACCTGGCTTTCCATTTCCCAGCTGCAGTAATTTAATATTGGGCAATTTTGGGCTACTTTTCACAGAAAATTATGTTAATTTTGCACTACTTTTGCAGACCTGTTTTTTTTTTGTTTTACCTCCTAAGGCTGCCTTTCTACCCCCACCTCCATTCGCTTTACCCGCATCCACCCCACTCTCTCTGCCCCTTCCAATCCACCACAGCCTCATTACATGTGTTGGTTGTTTTGTTTGGGCTACTTTTCACAAGTCCTCCCATCATGTTTTTTTACACCAACCAACTACCATCACCCACCAACCCCACTGCTAGCCACCCTACCCCCACTCTCTCTACCCTCACCCACATCCCCTACACCCCCACATCTCTACCACCACGCACCCAACTCTCTACAACACACTCACCCACCTCACCCCCTCTCATCCTTCCTCACACACTTGCTTTATTTCTTGCCATCTCACTCTCAACCTTTCTCACTCCTATTTCCTCTTGCCCATCATCAATGGCTCCCTCTCTTAATATTTTCCTCCCTTGCTCTATATCTCCTTCCTTCTCATTCTCTTGCACACCTGCGCCCCTTATCGCATCAAACCTAATACCTATAAATGGAAAATGCAAATAACAGCAGTAAACGTCAAAACTTATTGGCATTTCCAATGCTTGTTTTTCTAACCATGATGCACTGAAACTGAAATAAAGCATCCTTTTTCCCTTAGAGTAAACATTGCGGAGTTCCCTCCTTTCTCAAGGAAACACAAACTTCTGCCGTCTGCCTCAACTCCTAAAAGTAACAATTCCATTTGTGCAATGTCCAGATGAACCGTGGACAGTTTCCTTTGTCTACTGCGAGCAGGCGAGGTACTTATTGTGCACAGCACAGCTTCAAAATATTGATTATCCCGAGACTTCTGCACTGTACCTACTGGTAACTTAATGTTCATTTCTTTTTTAATCTTTAGATGAGCTTACACATTATTCTGTGGAGCTACATGTGGGAAGGCTTTCCTGACGTGACGCCTACAGGAACAGGAGAGCTAGTTCCTGACTTCCGGTCCTGCTGCTCTGCCACTCATTGATGGAAGCGGCAGGATAGGAAGTCTGATCATTCACTTCCTGTTTTGGCATGGATCTTTGAAGAATGTTGGTCCACAAGTTTAGTGCCTGCGGGCCACAGCTTTCCACCCTTCTGGTGCTGCCCTCCACATAGGAGCACTGTTATCCCTGTCTCTTAGGCCTCCCTTCCCTCCACCATATCCAAGAAAACACTGGCACTGTCCCTCCTCCCCAGAGCCCCATCGCCATTTCCATGTTTCCCCCATCCCAGTTCCAATACCTAGCATGCCCCGAAAAGACTGGTGTCTTGTTCCCTCCCCAGAACACGGAAACTCTTCATTGCTTCTGCCTCGGTGAGTAAGCCAAAAGGCAAGTAACTGTTAGTCTGGTGAACCATAAGTGGGTTTTCACAGCATGTCCTGCAAACTGAATCACCAGTTTTGGCAGATATGTTGTTCGATTTGCCTACGATCACACAGTTTAAGTGATGCACTGGGGTGTGAGCTCAGTCTGCTATTTAGGCACTTCAACATATAGCTTCTCAGCACTAACACTAGTTTGCACACATATTTTTGTGACTGAAAACTCCACTCCATGTTTTATGCAGCCATTTTCTTGACTCGGTTAGCATTTGGCCTATGGAGCAAGACCAGACCCCATGGCTCAGCCCTCGTTCAGCTTTACCCATGAACTCCCTGGCGTCCCCATCACGAACAAGGGTACTGATGCTTTACTGTGTCTGTTAAAGGGAAACGTCCAAAAAGTCCCCAAAAAAAGAACAAATGGAAGATTTGGCCAAATTTCGGCCTTTCGAAAATTCTGTACGGCCGAATGTTTGAACAAATCCCCCATTCAGTGGCAAGGGCTGCAGGGGTTGCGGGGCTGACCCACGCAGCCTTGTTCACTATATTGTGAGTGGGGACTGCAGGGGGGGTGGTCCCTCGCAGCCGGTCCTGTAAAAAGTAAAAAAAAAACAAAAAAAAGGAAAGGACCCTGCAGCGCCGGTTCCCGTTCAAAGAAATGAAGGAGAACAGGCGTCACAGGGACACAGCGAGTCGGCGGCACACAGCGAAGCGTGCCGCCACAAGGTAAGTATGGGGGTGGGGTGAGCACAGGGCAAAGGCTGAAATGTTCAGGGGAGAGAAGACCAAAAGTTATTTTCGGAAAAATAACTTTTGGTCTTTTCTGCCTCGAACATTTCAGCCGTGGGCTTCCAACCCCGATCCTGTTAAAGGTTGGCATCTGGTGAGGGTGAGATAGCCCAAGCTTTTTTTTATTTTCAATAAATAAAATGATGCTGGTAAACTATCTCTAAAAGGTGGTCTGCTGAGCATGCCCCATTTCATTAAGCTGCACGAAAAAAGCCTAGTGCACACCTGCCCTGCTGCATCAGGCTCCCGACATATGTACCACCTGTGCATCAGTGGCGCAGGGCATGTTCAAAAGTCACATGTGCCTTCTTGATAGCTGCTGCAATATCATGTCCCTGCAGGCAGAGGCTGCTCTTAACTTCTGCACCTCTGATCCAAAATATCCTGATTATGGCCTTATCAGATGGCAGGGTAAACTCTAAGAAGAAGCCATACCTGGCTTTGGTGTGGTGACTGATAAGCGGCCACAGTTATTACAGCCACATCAAATTGATATCATATAAGTGTCAACCCTGGGAGCCAAGGTCACAATGATATAGAGTAAATCCATGAGCCATGAGCCATCACTGTGTTAGGACAAGAAGGCTGGCAATTGCAACTTTTCAGAATTAAAACGAGTACTGTGTACACACAGCTGTCATCTTAAAAGCCTATGTTTTAGAATTGTTACTCATTTGTAATTTAAAATGCTGAGTGTAGCATGTGTTGGAAGCATGTGAGAATGTAGCATTTTGCAGGCTGTGCCTTTTCAAACTAAATTCCGTTGGGAGTCAAATCCCTCTCCCTTCTTCAAGCCAGGTCTGTTTAAAAAAAAATACTTTGTGCCTCAGCGAAATACACATCATCACAAACTGTGCACACACAAGTAATGACAATCCAGTTACGTCTACTGGAAATTCCCGTAAGCAGATTTGCGCAAAACCTACAGTCGCCTGAGGAAGCTAACAGGAGCAAATCAGTTACCAGATACCCACGTCATAGCCTGTCCTGACTAACTTGCAGGTTCTCAGTCACCCAGCGCCAGCAAGAAGGTAAACACCACCATACAAAAATACAGAGATGTCTTTCTTTTCTCTTTTGAAAATATATTATGTATAATTTGCCTTCAACATCCCACAACTAATTTCTCTGCAACTCAGGATGAAGCCTTGTCATTGGCATTTAACCTTTATAATGTCTTGTTGAATGCCCAACAAATGCATTTTAGGTTTGCATGCCAAACTGGTAAGTGAAAATGCATTCTGCCCCCCTAGGTACCACTAATTTCCTAAGGACAGACCACGGGCCATTAGTGTTGTAGGACAGGAACTCTTGAAATGGCAACTTCTAGCTTTAAACCCCATACTTTTCACATCCAGCTGGCATTTCAAAAGAATACATTTTAGAATGGTCACTTTTATTGTGAATAAAGATGCTGAGTGTTACATGTGGTGGTAGCAGGTGGGAATGCAGCATTTTGGGGGGGGGGGGGCTTGGCCGCATAACATTGCAGCCACAAAATAAATGCGCTCCGCGAGGCTCACTTATGTGGGGGGCTTGAACATAATATAAGCCCAGAGGAAAGTTAGGGGTGAACGTTTTGAACCATGTGAGCATAAGCAAACAATGACAGACATCAGAGTGCATAAAAAAGGTACCTGCATTACCTGAAAGTACGGGGCACGGCGAGTCGGGCGGCATGAAGAGGGTCGCTGGATATACCTGCATAAGCTGGGAGCGGTGAAAAAGCAGCAGCTGTGCAGCCTGCGCAGTCAAGGGCAGAGGACCCAGTGAAGAATGGAGCTCCAGCAGAGGCGCTGGCAGGGAAAAGAGGGGCCTGGAACCTGTCAGTGAGGCGAGGCAGCCAGGGAAGGAGAGAAGCCTGGCATGTCCCGCAGAGCCTGATGGGACCCGCTGCCCCACGTCTTCCACGGGAGGGTCCTCTGGCTGGATCCCTTTGCACAGTGGTGAGCAGAGGTGGGAACCCAGTGCTGCCCCAGTGGTCTAGCGCCGCAAGACTGCAGCATGGAAAGGCACCGGAAACACAAGGATGTTCAGCTCCGACAGCAGAGATGAGCGCCAACTGCCTCTGAGGGACCGGCCAGGCCAGCTGACCTCAAAAACGATTTCAGTGGCAGCATCCAAGAACGCCCCTTGAGATGAAGAAGGTGAGGATCTAATACGGGCGCGATCTAGGCCTCATCGACCCTTGGTAAACTTGGTCGATGGAGCAGCTCTCCAGGGGAAACCGGCGGGACTGGGGCAGTGGAAAGGAACCCGTGCTCCACCATCAATAAGAGGAAGGGATCCGGAAGCCGCTATATCCAAAAGAAATCCCTGTAATGGAGGGGAATATGCCAATTAAAAACCAGAGGCAATACCCCCATGTAGAAGCTCAGGATGCCGCGAAGCAACAACCAGCACACGGCTCATGACAGGAGCAGAACATGCTCCAGAACCAGTGCTCATGATGGCAAAACCCATAAAAGGAGGAAGGAATGCAGACATCTCTGCACTGATCTCATCTGGCCAGGGGCGATCAAAGAAGCAGGATGAAAATAATAACAGCTCAGGTCCATGGAATAGCAGATCAATCAAATAACACAGAAGCCCTAGCGACGAAGGCAGACCTGCAGAATCTCCTCTGCAGTCTCACAAAGGAAATCCATGGAAGTATCGCTGCAGTGACCCAAAAAGTATCAACCCTGGACCAACAAATGCTAACAGTGGAAAAAAGGATGAGCGACATGGAAGACACCACCTGTGAATACTCATATGATCTGGCAGAACTAACCAATAGGATGGATTCGCTGGAAGCCCAGAATGAGTTCCTGCATATTAAACAAGAGGACCTGGAAAATAGGGTGAGAAGTAATAACATATACGAATAAGAGGCATGTCAACAAAAATAGTAGCTCAGGATCTGGAGAAGTATGTTACTAATGGAAAAATATACTCTTTGGTGTTACAACATTCACTTTAATAATTACATAAAAACACACAATTATGGTAAAATCATAAGATCACATGCCCTAACATGTGACAAAAATATTAACATTCATCCCTTGCCCAAGAGCAAATATACAACCAATTATTCCTGCAACATAATACACAGTTTAAATCCAACACATTTGTATCAATCTGTTCTCAAACATAGCCCAACATGTTTCTATCCTTAAGATGAACTCTAATACTGGACATTCCTCAGGGACTGAGCAATAAAGAATGTTAGTGTAATCCTTAGTATTCAATCGAAGTGCTGCATACTTTCTTAACCAACAAACAAAACCAAAGAGATACTGGGCCTCATTACAAGTTTGGCGGTAGCCTTACCGGTAAAACTGGCAGGCTGCCACCAAACTTTCCGCCACCTGCGAATGGGCAATTACTGGGTCATTATGGCCTAGCCAGACCCGGTAATTGCCCATTCGCGGGTGCCGGAATGCATTACTCCCCATTCCCATTTGAGCCCCAGGCTCAATGGAATGGGGAGGACGGATGCATCGGCATTATTGAGAAGGGTGCCGGTACACCCGACATGATCTGCCCACGGGTGCCGGTACAGCCGCCAGGACAGACCTGGCGGCCGTAATGGCACCCGCGAGCAGAACTCATAGTTTGCTGGTCTGGGAACTACAGTACCGGCAAGCTTACCGGTACCGTAGTTCCCAGACCGGCAACCTTGTAATGAGGCCCACTGTCTTAGTCCAACAATTCGAAGGTTCTTCACAATGATACACCTTGAATCTAGAGCATCCCCCAAATTAGACACTACCTGGTGGGGTGCACAATGGCAACATAAATTCACCCAGTCTTCACTACTAATGTGGATTCAATCCGATTCTTTCAAGGCCGAAACAAGCACTCAATACACACTCAAACTAGATATGATCTTTCTCAGCACACTTTATTGCAAGGCCCATGTAGACACTGACGAATGAAATAGTAATGTCCTACAACCTACAGGGTGTAAACTCTCATATGAAGCAGAAAACAATACATGCACACTTACACCAACAAGAGGCAAAAATAATCTTTCAACAAGAAATGCACCATGCAACGCACCATAGCAGCCATGTTTTTGTGGGGCGTTAAGTCCTGGAATAGGACGTGACAAGCAACTATGTTTGTGACCAAGCAACTATGTTTGTGGCCACACAGATAGAAGGAGTAGCGGCAGAGTAGCAGTCTTAGGCAGTGACTGCAGGCTACTCTTTTCTTCAGTCTGTCTACTCTGTTTGTTCCTGACCACCTGACCACCATTCAAAAGCTCCCTGACACCGCGGAGCGGCCGCGGAGTAGCGGCAGAGTAGCAGTCTCAGGCAGTCTATGGTAGCCATGGACGCCGGGGACGCTACTCTGACTTCTTCACTAACTACGACTTTATGTGATAAAGACTCTCAGCAAAGGAGTTCACGGTCCCGTACACGAGCTGAAGTGGGCCGAAAACTGCCTTCAAACCCAGAGAAAAGCCAGCTATATTCAAAGCAGACCAAACAAACTGCTACAGCAACGACACAGAGTCCTGCTATGAGCCAAGTATCAACAATATCGACGCCTGGGAGTAGCAGAAGCTTCTGTCCGAAAACAACTTGGTCAAAAGAGGAGGCGACGGCAAAAAATACACTCCCAGTACTGGGAACCCAGCACACTGATCTGTGCACCAACGACGAAGAGTTGCGGGGAGTGGAAATCTTCCCCGTACGCCAAAATCTGGTCCAAACAACTTCAAACTCACCTGGGCGACCCGC
This sequence comes from Ambystoma mexicanum, assembly GCF_040938575.1. Classification (NCBI taxonomy): domain Eukaryota; kingdom Metazoa; phylum Chordata; class Amphibia; order Caudata; family Ambystomatidae; genus Ambystoma; species Ambystoma mexicanum. Next base: position 1,467,060,182 of record NC_090923.1, on the reverse strand, counting down.
GTCTCTGCTGGAGATCCCGGGCGGTGTCTCCCACGGGCTAGGCCCTGTCCTGTTAGCCGCGAACGCTCCGCCACCTGTCTGAAGACGGACGGCATCGAGCTCGACGGTGATGGGGGGAGCCAGTCCGGGGGAGCAAGCCGCTGATCGGGAAAAGTCACGGGCTAAGGCGCCGGCGGACCTAGTGGAACTCCCGAGGGTGGGGCTCCCGGAACAGGAACCCACAGAGAAGGTCATGGACGGTGTAGTCTTGCCAGTAGTGGCCGTCCTGAAGGTCCCCCTGGTGGATGATCGGTGTGAGACAATGACGGAAAATGCACAGGGTGAACTTTTGCAGAAAGCTCCCTGCCTACATGACCAACTGGCAGGCAAACCGACAAGGGTGGCGGTGGAAATCACTCCGCTCCCTCCTAGCACGCCGTTCACAGCAGGGTCAGCAGACAAAGTTACATCAAAAGCCAATGAGACCATGGGCAACACGAGCCACCCAAACGGCGGCCAGTCAACAAAATCACCGGACATACAACCTGATGAAGGACCGTGCTGTAAAAAACTGAAAACCACGCTGAAAACGAAAAAACAATCTTTGACAATTACATCATCGACAAGTACACCAACACTCCCAGGCAAGTCTAAAGGACTTGATTCCAACAATGAGGGAAAACAGAGACCAAAAAGGACAATAAGGTGATCTACAGACAGTACAAAAACAAAAAGCCAACAAGCAACTAACATCTTTTCGCCTCAAAGTGTGGCAGACTTTTTTGTTTTTGGGAATCACAGAAAAAGAAAGTTCGAAAACATATGTGAAATAAGTGACAGTGAGATGCTGGAAGTGGTGCACAGCTCAAAAGATTTACAATCTGGGACTCCAGCTCCGGTGCCAGACCTGGGCGGACCCAGTATAGAAAACCACACAAATCTACCTTCCAGTGCTATGGATGAGAAAGAAGAAGTTGAACCCAATGTTTTGCCCACAGACGAACGGCAGAGGGCGGAGACTCCATCAATTACAGTGTAGACTGGGACTGGTATGGCTAGCCTGGAAACTGCAAATCTTGACAGTGAGAAGCTGGAAGTGGTGCACAGCTCAGAAGACTTACAATCTGCGACTCCAGCCTCGACACCAGACCTGGGTGATCCCAGTATAGGAAATCATAAAAATCTATCTCACAGTGTGGAAGAGAAAGATGAAGCTGAATCCAGTGCTTTGCCTACAGACGAACGGGAGGGGGTGGGGACGCCATCAACTACAGTGGAGATCAAGTCCCCTATGGCTAGCCTGGAAACCGCAAAACCTGTCGCTGACAAAACACAAAACACTTTTTATAATGATGAAGCAAGACCAGTGGAATCGAGAGATTTGCAAATAGTGGAGCCGATTCATGAAGGCCGTCGCGCAACTGCCTATCTATTTATCTCCTCAAAATCTGTCAAACAGAGGCTGCGCGACTCCTTGAAAGACTTCCTAAAAATGGGCTATGACATAAGTGAATTTGGTGACGAGAGAAGAGCTAAATGGGATGACCCAACTTACCCCAGCCCAAATAACTGTTCAACGAGGAAAGGGTATAACTCCTCAAACGATAGATCCCCTGAGGCTAGGAGACAAAAACACCTTCAAGAGAACCATAATACGGAATATCAATAAGCATGGGCGAACAAATCGACGAGAAACTCGCCAAAGCGAAGACTTCATAAAGAAAATACCAGAAAACTTGACTCACGGGGTAAATCTTCAATGAATAATAAAGAAAGTGACGAGGTGGAAGTGACAAAATATGACAGAAAACCAGCAGGGCCATCATTGCCGACTAAAAGAAAGAGTACACAGAAGGTGCAACCGGAACAAAAAGGCAACGAAGACAAGGAAAAATCAAATCCTTTGCAAAAGATGTGGGCATGGCTCCCGAAAGCACTTGGCCCCCAAGAAAAATAGCAATCCATCGCCAACAAGAACTCTGGCGACGACGACTCGAAAAGAGGCCCAACTACAAATCTAGCTAAACTCTGCTCATGGAATACTCGGGGATTTATGCACCTTACAGTACAGGGTGACGTGAACTTTGACTCTTTTGATATCATGTGTTTTCAAGAGACATGGCTTACCACAAAACCCATCTTAGATGGTTTCGAAATAGCCTTTGCAACAGCTAAAAAGGGACCGAAAGGCCGACCCTCGTCGGGCTTGATAACTGCAGTTAGAATGGGCAATGGAATGAAAATGATTAGAATCCTGACACTTTCCTTCCTGATGATTTCAGTACAAGTAAAATGGAACTATTGGGACGCACTACATAACAGACTTGTCTCGACAACAGCAATAATCATAAACTTGTACTGGAACCCAGAAGCCATCTCAAACAAAGACTTTCTAGATATGGTCGAACAAGAAATCGACAAAGCATACATTGTACACTCTGAAGTCCATTTATATGTTTGCGGCAACCTGAACGCAGTATGCGGAAAGAAACCGACGAGAACCAAAGCTGAAGCAAGGGGTGCAGCTTGGTCAGTACTGATGAAATCTAAAGATCTGTTCAATGTGGCCGCCACTTTCGGGAATTCAGCTCAGTATCCAACATGGTAAGGTTGTGGTTCGGAGGCAACAATAGATTACATCTAAGCCTCATCGGCCCTACTGTCTATCATTTCATCTTTCAACGTGGTTAAAACCAAGGCGAGCGACCATAATCTTCTATGCCTGTCCTGGCCAACCATTTCAACTGAAAAAATAGCCTCGGCCCCAAAGCTTGTAACAAATGGAACTCGACTTGCATTGAGCCTAAACAGTGTCATCTCTCTGACAAATAACTACTCCAAGTAAGAGCTTCAAGAGCACTTCTCTATCCTTCCCGACTACAGTGATCTTCTGAACGTCTTCAAGAAACCGAATTTGAAGAATAGAACATCTACAAACAAATCAATCCATACTTACGACCAAATCTTGGTCGAGAAAAGACGTCAACTCAGGAAGGCTAAGAGAAGTTTTGTGAAAACTAGATCTGACTCTAACAAACAACTTTGGACCAACGAGCTAAAAGCCTACACGTCATAACTGCGAGACCATCGTCTCGCCATGTATCAAAAAGATTCGGAAGACATGTTGCGAAGTGTGTCAACCAAAAACCCGAGAGTATTCTGGGCCCTGATAAACGCAACGGAACGGATTAATTCAGACGTCTTAATCAATGGCATCGCAGAGGCTAAATGGACAGAGTTCTTCGCAAACCTTTTCTTCGATTCTAAGGTTGGCACCGAAACTGCACAGGTCCAAAGCACAGAACCCTGGGTGGAGCTTCACGACCTTGAAGATATAACGTACATTCTGAAAAAATTGAAAAATTCCAGGGCCCCTGGGCCCGACGGTCTGACAAATAGGCACCTGAAAGAACATCCTGAGGCATGGGCTAACTTCATATGTGCGGTCCTCCGAAGATTGACAGCTACAAGGGCTCTACCGAAATCTTGGACCACCGCAGTTGTGGTACCTATTTACAAGAGAGGGGCGAGAGACGACCCTAAAAATTTTCGGCCTATTGCCCTGTTGAACGTAATTGGCAAGGTTTACGGTTCTTTACTTCTACAACACTTCCAAAGGTGGGCTAAAGATGCACCCTGTGAAGACCCCCTTCAATTTGGCTTCAAAAAGAATGTGGGAACAACAATTAACATTCTAACGGTCAACATCTTAAAATACAAAAGCCTGGAGGGCGGCACCCGTACCTACATGGCTTTTATTGACCTAAGACAAGCCTTTGACCAAGTTAACAGAGCGAGGCTCTGGGCAAAGTTAAGGTCTTGGAATTGCCCGGCGTCTATTCTACATCCAATTATAGCACTACACACGGACACAAGGATCCAAGTGAGGCTTGACAACCAAGGCGCACTTTTGGAGGAGATCCCAACCAATCAGGGAGTCAAGCAGCGCTACCCGTTGGCCCCGGCATTATTTCTGAGCTTCATTGGTGACTACAAAGAATCAGAAGCAAAGGTCAGATCATTCCCTCCGCATATTGGCCAAATGAAAATCTCGAGAATTATGTATGCGGATGACATCATCATCACAGATCAAACAGCAATAGGCCTGCAGAGACAACTTAACAACTTCGCTGAATACATCAAGGAAAATGGTCTCGAAATAAACAAGCCCAAGACCAAAATCATGCTCTTTGGGAAAGGCAAAAGCAAAAGCGACTCATATGCATGGTCTTTGGAAGGTGAACACATCGGCACAGTCACAGAATTTAAATATCTGGGCATTGTGATGGACAACTCGCCAAGGGAGATTGCAATGCAAAAACATCTGCTGTCAAAAATAAAGAACTTAATATCGCAGGCTAAAGCGATAGATAGAAAATACGGTCGCTTCTCCCTCATACCAATTGTGGACTTCTACAAGGCCAAGGTAGTTCCCACACTGATCTACGGAGCTGAAGCAATGCTGGGGCTACCACACACCATCTGGACGAAACTTGAAAGCCAATACTGGAGAGAGGTCCTAAATCTACCAAACTCAACTCCATTGGTTTTGATCAGACGCGAAATGAGCCAACTCTCGCTTGCCTCGATAGTGGAAAGAAACAGCTTGATGTTGTTTAGGAAATTATTGCTGGAAAATCGCCCTGAGCTTTTGGAAGCTATAAACACAGAGGCAGAAGGAGGGCGTCTGTCTGTCCTGAACAGATGGTACAGAGACCAAGAAGAAAAATTAGACTCTATTCGATGTTCCAAAAAGGAGTTGACGGACAATCCGATGAAAATCCAAAATAAATTAAACGAGCTTGACTGGATACTAACTTTGGACCAGGCCGCTTCGTATAAGTTAACCTCGCACCTGCCACAGACGTTCCACAAACTACACGAATTACAAGCGTACGTGAAAAGATATCCAAACCGCAAGCTGAGGAATACTTTTATAAGAGCCCGCCTCAACTTACTCCATACGAACAAAATCTTGATGATACGAGGCCTGGCGAGCACAAACGTTTGCAGATTTTGCAATGACCCGGCTATGGTGGAAACGACCAAACACCTATTGTTAAGATGCCCAGAAGTAGAGGCTATAAGAGGTCCTTACTTGAAGGAGATATTATCTGCAGCCCACACTTTCGATGTAGAGACTTGGTGGGTGAGGCTAATTGGAGGTGGACGAACTACTTGGGTCACTGCCACAGCAAACATTTTGGATACAATTCTGTCAACTATAGAAAAACGACCATAGGTAAACAATATTCAAATGGAAAGGATTGAAACGCAAACGCAAAAACTTTTAAAAACCCTTTGGGTTAAACAAAGTATAAAAAAAAAATAAAAAAAAAAAATGCACCTGCTCCTGGTTGATGAGAGAAGAGTAGAGGATAGGCCATTTCCTCACCAGTATTTTGCAACCAGTGGAACAAACAAGTGGGGTGGCCATATTATTAGCAAAATATGGCCCTTTTACAAAGCAAGTGGTATGTGCAGACCACCAAAGGTGTAACTCAATGTTGTAAGGCCTCCTATTTGGCCACCAGATAACGTTGGTAAGCATATATGCATCTAATGACAATCAAGAGTCGTTTTTCAGCAGGCTGCTCCACAGAATTAAATTATTTGCAGATGGCTGCCTAGTGGTTGGAGGTGACTTTAACACTATACTTGACCCCAACATCGACAATACAATCACCCACTCCCACCAAGATTGGAGAAATCCAACTGTCCCACAATGATATGCCTTTAAGACTGGGACGAGCAAGAGGCAACTAGGAGTAATGCAAACTTCTAATCAATTTCATCACTTTGGTACTGAGATGAGTAAAAGGACTATGGAGGAAAACCATTTCCAGGGTCAGGCATATTTCCAGGGTCAGGCATGTACCATTAAAAGGTATAACTGTGGTCAGGCAAAGGACTTGCACCTGCAACCAATCGAGAGGCCAAAGGTGCATAAAATGAGAGAGCAGCAGAGAGGAAAGGGGAAACTGCCTGGTGAGAAGGACTCAGCTGCGAGGCGGGCAGCAGGCTGGAGAGGGGCCAGTGGAGAGGATGCCATATACTGCAGAGGGGTGAGAGAGGCACTGCGACACGAACTGGCCATTAGAAGCTCAGAGTCCTGCAGTTCTGCATGCCACGTGTTTCCAGCTGGAGCCGAGGAACACAGAAGACTCAGAATTGCTGTTAGCCACTGCAGCGAGGTTCACATGTGGCGAGTGCTGCTCGCTGGAGCTCCCGAAGCATACCCGGGAAGCAAGTTGAGCCGGAGAACTGAAAGAAGACGCCCAGAGGAAATGGACGTTTGCTATTACTGATTGAACTGAAACTTCTAAGAATAGGGTTTGGAGAACAAACTGAGGAATACTGAATAACAAACAAACTGCCAGGTATTTTGTGAAATACAACAACATTAATTGAATACTGAACTAGAGAGAAGATATGGAAATTATGTGAAAATACAGCATGAGTGGAAAGCGAATGATGTGCTGTTATGAATGCAGTGAAAACTGTTAAAAAGCATTTATGGACAAAGTGAAAGCCTGTAATGAGTACTAATGAATTAAGTAAAAAGCAAGTGTGAAAGGCAAGTTGGTGAACTTTAATGTACGCCGTGAAAGCAAGGTGTTGGAAAGGATGAACACCAGTAGGTGAATTGAATACAAGTTGTGGAAAAGCCAAAAGACTGCCAAGGAGAAAACTGCAGCAAATGTGGATTACTAATACAGAGACAGGGGGAAATGTTTGTTGGTCACAGGAAACCAAGAGCATCACAAAATGCCATCGGTTGCATGACCTGTAATGGGTGGACTGTGTGGTCCGACAACTGCGCATAGACTGAGTAGCCCCCACTTGGGAAAGAGCGAAGGAAAGCCAAGATACAAAGGCTGTGTTGGATAATAAGTGTAGAAGTGAAAGGAAATCATCTGTTTGAACTGTTAGAGTCTAAAGAATTACAGAGTTAAACCTGAAATATAATTGAAAGTCAAGAAACTTGGAACCGTGTTGAATTTGGGGAAGGGAACCCCGAGATATGTTTGAACTGTGTTGAACTTGGGGACGGGAACACTGAAATATCTTTGAACTGTGTTGAACTTGGGGAAGGAAACGCCAAGACATCTTGGAACTGCGTTGAACTTGGGGAAGGGAACCCTGAGACCGTTTGGAACTATTTGGAACTTGGGAAAGGGGAAGTTGAAAACAAGACAGAGCAGGAAGAAGCTCTGAACTTTATTTCGAACACTGTTTCTCTGGTTGCAGACAACCCTACACATTGTATATCTTTAGTTGTGAGGGCAAGTATAGGTTTTGGACACAGACAGACTTTTGAGTTAAACTTACAGATAAAGACTATCCTTAGATTCATTAAGTAAGGAAATCCCACCTTAGCAAAGGGCAGATTAGGCCTTACTCCATCCTGACAACTAAGATAATAAAATCCTTTTGTTAAGAAAGGTGAATCTGTTGTCTGTGTCTCGGTTCATGATGCCTTCACAGCACCAAGGCCATTCTCATATTGATCTCATCCTCAACTCTCCAGCCATAATGCCCTATGTCCTGGACATAGGAAATTATCAGACCACTCGCCGATGTTGAGCGTTCGCTGCTGCGATCTGAGCGTGATCTGCAGGCCACAGGTTTGAATCCCGGCAAGGCAAACTCAGCCTTTCATCCTTCCGAGGTCGATAAATGAGTACCAATTTCAGCTGGGTGATATTGTATGTAAATATGTGCTCTGTAAAGCGCTTTGGATTAAGTCGCTATAAAAATAACACATCATTATCATATACTGGTCAATAGACTCATGCCCACCCCTAGGCCTCCATGGCACCTGAATGGAGCAATATACCAGGACCTAGTCCATAGAGAGAAAATTGCAGACCGTATTAATGAGTTCTTTGAGGTAACTGCATCCCCGGACGTGTGCTGGAAAACGATCTGAGAAGTCTTCAAAGCCACCCTTAGGGGAGAACTTATCTCCAGAGTTACAGCAATCGCCAGGGCAAACACTGACCTACGCACACAGTTACAATAGGAAGCCCAGCAATAGGCACACACGCCCACAGACTCCATGCACTCACTCATCCTAACGAAGCAAAGATATTAAACCGGGAAAAACAAAGCAGGTAGGTTATAAGCCTTTAAACTGAGATGCAATAACACTAGGAATCACATCACAGGCATATGGGACCAAAGAAGGGACATGTGTAATGGGGAAGAGGGAAAGAGGCACATGTTACATCGGTTAAAAGTGATTTTAACTAATTTAAACATAGAGAATGCATTTTTAACAAATCCGAATGACTTTTTCCCCCTGTTTTTTGGGGGGGCAAAGCCCCGTTTTCCGATGTTTAAACCCCCAAAGCCCTCCCCATCAGATTGAACCCCTTCCTCACCCCCACATATATGTTTTGTTAATTCTGTATTTTTTCATTGTTTTTTGATTCATTAAAATGTCCTTCTTTATTTTCTATTAGTTATAATCACTGGATACCGTTACATCAGTACTATACTAATCTAATGACCGGAAGTCCTTCAACTGGGGAGTTCCAAAGGGAATACATTAGACAAGCAGAAATGCCTACTATATGAGAAGAAAAAGGGATCAAGATCGATGAACTGATAACCCCAGAGGAAGTGGCTCATGCAGTCCCTATTCTCCCAGAAGTCACCAGGGCCTAACAGAAACACATGGTCTTTCTACAAGACATTTTAAGCCCAATTACTCAAGCCACTGACATATTTATTTAACTCCTTCCTTACTTCAATGGGGTGACAGACACCACAGTGGAATAAAGCACTGTTTTAATACTTAAACCGGGAAAGGACTGCACTCTGTGTGATTCGTATAGGCCAATAGTGCTGCTTAGCCCCGATGCTAAGATCTATGTCAGCATTCTGTCCAGAAGGTTGTCAGTGATCCTCCTGCATCTTATCACAGCAGACCAGTCGGGATTTATAAATAACCGATCCACACATGACGCCATCCGCAGAGCCATTAGCGTAGGAGAAGTAGGCACGAGGAATAAAGAGGCTTTCTACTTACTGGCATTAGATTCCAAAAAGGTTTTTGACCTGGTGGATTTCTCTAGTTTTTTCGGGGAGACTCTTTTGGCGATAGGCTAAGGCCCTAACATCAGGCCCTGGATAATGGCATCCTTCCATTCCCCGAACAGAAGGATACCCGTGAACAAGCAACTTGCAGGCCCTTTTAGACTCATGCGCGGCACCAGGCAGGGCTGCCCCCTGTCACTGCTATTATTTGCAATACTAATCGGACCATTAGCCAGAAGCAATCGCGATAACCACCTAACACCAGGAATCAAATGGGGGGTGACAGAGCACAAGATCGTATGATATGGAGATGAGATCTTGATATTCCTTAAACAAACAGGTAGATCTCTTCCACCCTTACTGAAGGCACCACAAAGCTTCTAAGAAGTGACAGGCTTACAAATTAACTTCGAGAAGTCACAAGGCCCAGACTCCTGTATGTTTTTAGCAACTGCTGATACCCTTACCAATGTATTGTATTGTTTATTTATATAGCGCCTATACACAGGCAAGTGTTTCAAAGTGCTCATGGAGGGTGGGGGCACAGCGGAAAACAACAGTCGCTCGGAGCCCTTAACAATCTGAGATGATAATAGTCTGCATAGGCAGAGTCAGAGCTTAAAATTCATGTAACAGTATGGGATATAGCAAATAGGCCTGACAGCGATTCTGCAATTCTAACAGTACAGTTAGGGTGAAGACAGGGGAGAAACAGACAGACGATCTTCAGGCGTGGTGCGTACGGATCGAGCAAGTGCACAGAGGGTCATAGGGATGGGTATCGCCTGAATAGGCTGCAGCAGAAATTACACACCTTCTTATGGACCCAAAAACCGCAAAGGATATCCAATTGTGTGCTCGCAAGATATGCACGTGGCAGGACTAGGACATACCACAATCAAGAAGTATTCGATGGCAGCACAAGGAGCGCAGATGTTTAGGGGGTCGGACCCGGTACTAGTATTTCCTATCTGGGCAGAGATGGAACAGGCTGCACCGACAGTCACACTTGGGGATCTCCACTATTTACCAGAAGGGTGCAAGCCGTTGGGAGGCACATTTCTAAATATGGCGCAAAGCACACTATCTTCCTGGCACAATATACAAAGGAAATGGTGAATCACACCAGGAAAAGGCTCCTTCACCCCGATCCTAGGTAATCCAGATTTCACCCAAGGGCTGGATGCAGGGATCTTTCATAGATGGGTAGTGGCAGAGAGACTCCCAGGACCCCCCTTGTTAAATCTGCATATTTAAGTAACTTTGGGTCTCACCCTAAGTTACTAGGGGAATCCAGACGTGGACCCCTTGCTCACTATTCTTAGAGAGGCACAGATCCACCCTACTGATGAGGTCCAACCAGACCGAAACACGTGTCTGGGGTTTCTGTTGGTACTCTTGTTCAGAGGAGAATTGCCTCGCATTTCGGTGCTGGACTGCCCCAGGGCAGGACAAAGACTGATATGTTTGGGATATTTCTTCTCTGTGAAAAGATAGTGAGCTAAAGACTCTGGGTAAGTCTCTCGTAACCAGGACTAATGTCTGGCAGAGAGACTCCCAGGACCCCCCTTGTTAAATCTAGTGGCAGGACTTTAGCAGACTGTCATAAAGATGGCACACCTCTTCAATCTTAGGAATTTAAACAGAAAATAGACCTCACAGAAAATGAGAGGTACAGATATGACCAACTGAGGCAATGGATAACGAGCACTGAGGTCCATCGGGCAGGTAGCAAGTGATTGAATTAGCTCTAAGGGAGGACCCGGCAAGGGCTGAGTTACAAAATGATATAAATTGTTAGGCAGGAACAGACAAGATAATCACCTGCCTTACACGAGGAGGTGGGAAGAGGATCTTGGGGTGGAGATCTCAGAGGAAGACTGGGTTAAGATCTGGCAGAGGGCACAGAAGAGCTCAAGGTGCACTTCAATAAAAGAGTGCACAGGTAAAATACTAATGAGGTGGTACTACATCCGCAAATGGTTGCAATTGTGATGGTGCGGGAGAGGCTTTCAGGCACAAGGCACGATGGGGTACATGTGGTGGACGTGCCCCTCTGGCAGATTTATTGGAAAGAGGTACTGGCGAGAACGTAGGATATTTCAAACATACAACTCCCGTTAGATCCCCTGGTCCTGGTTCTGGGAAATGTAGAGAAAGAAGTAGAGAGAAATTCATATGCCCAGAGTGGAACCACAGTTGCTTTGATCCCACAGCTCCTCAGCTCAGCCTGAATAGCAATAGCGCAAGCATGGAGGAGGCCAGAAGACCACAATTGGCGATATGGTGGGGAAAATATGGGATGTCTGGACCAGGGAGCAAGAGGAAAGAGAGATTCGAAATACAACGCGATCTGGGAACCGTTCACATCATTCTGTCACAACACTCTAACAAACACGCACAGGCTCTGCTTCGGTTTTGGGAACCGTTCACATCATTCTGTCACAACACTCTAACAAACACGCACAGGCTCACCTCTCACTTTTATAAGGCACATCCACAGAAAAGGGGGAGGGACAAGGGAAGAAAACAGAATCAAATCCCGCAATTTGCACATATTCTCAAAGGACACTGCATAATGAAATTTTTTTGTCTGATTCAAAATTTATAATGGACCCTGGAGTTTTAGATAATCATGCTTACAAGCTATTGGACAGTGTACCTCGCTCATTATAAACTGACATTAATTGTTTGAATTATGTGATGATTATAAATGTTAGAAATTGAAAATAAAGTTGTGTAAAAAAAAAAAAAGAGAATGCAGCATTTTGCATGTTGTGCTGAGGGCCGCAAGGCCTTTTTTCTCTTTTTAAGTAAATTCCATTCTGCAGGGAGTTAAATCCCTCCCGCTCCTCTAACCCCTCCCGCTCCTGCAAGCCTGTCCTGGTTAACTTTCAGGCTCTCAGTCACCCAGAGCCAGCAAGGAGGTAAGTGTCATAGAAAAATACAGTGATGTCTTCCTTTGCTTTTTTGCATATACATTGACTCCCTTTTAAACATTCTGTATAATTTGCCTTCAAACTCCCCCACCACCATTTTGTCTTCAACATGGCTGAAGCCTTGTGGTTGGCATTTCAGCCCACAGATGTATTTATTTTAGTTATTTAGTTTTACATTTATAAAGCACACTAACCCCGAAGGCATCGAGGCTCTGTTACATTTCAGGTTACATGCTTAATTTCTCGTGTAGACAATGTGGTGAGATGGAAGACCCATCCGGTGAAGACCTAAGAGAATAGCCAGGTTTTAAGGGGGCTTGCGGGCGACCCAAACATACATTGGTGCCAAGACAACCTTTTTAATATTTTACCTGATGCCCAAGGAACGCATTTCAGATTTGTATATAAAAAGCAATTGAAAATAATTATTTTTCATCAATTTCTCAATTCATTAGCTGCTCTTTAATTATTTCACATAATTCTGTTGCTTTTCTGATGCATTTGTAAGCACTTTATTTGCCTTTCGGTGAGCACTTTCTTTGAGATTCGTCTGATGCAAAGGGGCTGGTCTACAGACTTGCCTAAGAGACTGGCTTAACAGCTGAAAACCCATGCCAAGCGATGTCGCAGAGCAGAGCACAGCTGAGCTGTGCAATGCTGTGATGCCTCAGACGGCCCTGCATGAAGAGCCCCTCCTGGGAAGTACACAGTGATGGAGCTATTGGCTCTAATCCCAAGGCTGCCCGAGGCTGCTTGTGCGTTTCGCAACTGCAGGCTTTGTTCCCCAAGTTCTGCGAAAGGACCTGTTTGTTAACATACATGCATTATACGTCCTGGTTTATGGGTGGAGAATAGATTTAGCTACTCCATGGTACTTAAGGATGAGCCAGGCCTGCGGGGGGGGGGAGAGCAGAATGCAGCCCTCCTATGCACTGTTGTGTGTTTGCATTACAACCAATTTCTCTCTACTTCTGGTCTCCTGTATATAATCTGTGTTCAAGTGCTGAGTGTCTGCTGTGCCTGAGGTGGCGTGGGGGAGCTGGATGAGCACTGGTATCGTGGGGAGCAGGATGAGCCTGTAACTCATGGTGCCGAAACCCGGGAGCTTCCCTTCCTGATGTGCATGACTGGGGTGTACAACAATACAACGGGTACATAAAAAAAATGTTTAACTGTACCTGTTGTGCGCTTGACTACGGGACTGGCGCCTTCAGGAACTCTAGGAATAATACAGAGACAGTGCCTCAGAGTGCTGCGATGATACAGTACAGGGTGGCAAACTGTATGCTTAAAATAGACTCAAGGGAAGGCCTTTTCCCAAGGAATATATTGAATGGTGAAAACCAGAAGGAACAAACAGAAAGAGTTGTTTTCTTTAGAACTGTGGAAGCCTAATAAGTGGAGAAACTCATGGGAGAGGTCGCCCCCCCTTGAATTTGTGAATTGAAATATTATATAAAAAAAGAGACACAGGTGGAGAGCCCTTTGAAACAGTGGAACATTATTTTTACTTTACTTTAAAATATTTGTAATACGCAGCCTCAGACCCTTGGGCATTAGGGCGCAGACAAGACAAACTAACATAAAGACAGAAAAACGAGAGACGCTCCAGACTAAACTAACAATACAATGTAGCCTAACTCCCATGCACTATTCAAGAAAACAGCCAGGTCTTCAGATCTTTCTTAAAGACCACTAAGGAGGTCTGACTTCGGAGAGCTAAAGGTAACCGGTTCCAAGAGTTGGGTGCCGCAATGAAAAAGGCTCAATTTTCTACTTTCTTCGTTCTATTTCCGGGAGAAACAAGTAATTCTGCTTGCTGGACCTAAGAGATCTGCCATTGACCTTCTCTATGATAAGGCCTTGCAGGTAGGAGGGCATGAGACCCTGTCTGCATTTAAAAGTAATAACCAACAGTCTAAACCTAGCTTGTGCCTCTACAGGAGGCCAGTGCAAGGAACGTCTGGCTTCAGAGACATGTCCACGGCGAGAAAAGCCGACAACCGCTCTGACTGCTCCATTCTGTACGACTTGAAGTTTGTTGGCGTATACCTTTCCGAGTCCGACTAAAATGCTGCTACAATAATAGATTTTTGCCCCTATGATTGCTCTGGCAATCGATTCCACATTTACTTGGGAGATGAATGGTCTAAGATGCGACACTAGTTAGACATAATAGACTGCTCCCGACACAATGCTGCCCACATTAGCCTTCATGTTAAGAAGCTGGTCCAAGACCACTCCCAAAATGTTCAGTTTAGATTATAGGGCAATTTTGGTATCCCCAAGTAAAAAAGACTTATAGGCAAGTTCCAGTTTAGCTAATGATGCTGAGCTACCTACGATCATGAGCTCTGTTTTTCCTCTGTTCAAGGCGATATTGTTGCCCGTAACCAATTCTCTAATAGGCAGAAGATTCTATTAAGTTCTAATTCATCTTGGGTGTGGATGCCTGTTAATGGTATGATGCACTGAGTGTCATCAGCGTAATTAGAGAATAAAACTCCTTCCTGCTCAAGAAATGCAAAGAAGGGGCCCATAAAGATGTTGTAAAAACATGGGGAAGAGCTTGCACCCTGCGGTACCCCAAAAAGCACTGGAATGGAAGAGGAAGCCGCCTCCTCAAGACAAACCCGGCTTTGCCTATTTTCAAGATAAGAGCGAATCCATTGTGCTGCAGAAGGAGAGAAAGTGGCCACCTCAACCATTCTGTCTATAAGAAGAGAGTTGTTAACCAAATCAAATGCAGCTGATAGGTCCAGGGAAACTACAAGGGAAATCAAAACTTTATTCAGGCGCCCAAGAAGTTTAGATTTCAGTTCCAATAGGTAGGTCTTGATCCCAAAACCAGGTCTAAAACCTGATTGGTAATGGTTCAAGATGGGGAACTGGTTCAAATGCTGTGAGAGCTGAGAGTAGGCAACACAGTCTAGAATTTTTAACAAAAAAGGCGTGTTTGTTATGGCCCTGTAATTCAATGGGTTGTCCAATGCTAGCCCGGGTTTTTTCAAAATGGGAGTAACCCAGTCTTGTTTTAGGTTGTCAGGGACATAACCCTGTAGCAAGGAAGAATTCACAAATGTACAGGACTTAATGATCAAAGATGAACATGGATCACCCTGACAACTGGTTGCCTTCAGTTGCTGAACCATCTTCGTGAGATCCTCCACCGAAATAGGGCTGAAGTTAAATAACGGAATGGAAGAGCATCTGACAAAGGGCTTACACCCGCTACCTCCTGGAGATGGTAAGGAAGACTCTTTCGTCGAGGCAGTATCTTCTCTCATACCTATTAGTTTGTTTTGCATTGCGTCTTGAATCTGCTGACACCAGTTTGCATCCTTTGTTAGAGAATGAGCCAATGGCGGTGGAGTAGATTTGTGTTCTTTTGATATTCTGAAAAGTTCCTTGACGTCAGAATTAGCCTTTTGAATTCTGGAGTCATGAAAACCTTTCTTTGCATCCACTATTGCCAGCTTATAAGCTTTGGCAGCAGACTTATATATTTTACTTTTTTCCAGAAGTACCGGACAGACAGGGAAAGACCAGAAGAAACATGGGGGAAGGGAGGAGCCCTTCCTCTGGTGGAATTGTAATTATTTTTTGTTTTCAGCACTTTTGTTTGGAACTCTGAATGAAAGCTACAAGTGAATAGCTTACAGAAATCCCCTTGTACACTTTGGGCCTCATTATAAAGTTGCTGGTCCGGAAACAACGGTACTGGTAAGCTTGCCGGTACCGTTGTTTCCGGACAGGCAAACTACGAGTTTGCGAGCAGGTGGCTTTCCGTCCAGCAGGTCTGACCTGGCGGGCGGAAAGGCACCCGACCGCAGACCTTGACGGATCCACCGGCACCATTCGTAAATGGTGCCGGTGCATCTGTCCTCCCCATTCGCATTGAGTCCAATAGTACTAAAATGGTAATGGGGAGTAATATTTTCCAGTGCCCTGGAATGGACAATTACGGGGTTCGCCGGGGCTATAATGCCCCAGTAATGGGCCATTCCCGGGTGCGAGAAAATTAATGATTCCGGCAGCAGCGCTGCCAGTATTTACCGGCACGGCTACCACCAACCTCGTAATGACCCCCATTGTTTTAAGTTTCACTTGTAAGGGTCAGTTTAGGGCTTTTGGACACAAGTCAGAGGACACTATTTTTTAACATCCTGAAACAGATTAGTTTTGTTGAGGCAGGAAAACCCCTCATAGACATGGGGACAAGTAGGATTTTTCCAACCCCCTTATTATTTCGACAATAAAAGCCCTATTTCATACTGAAACTTGATACTGTGTCTGAGTTTTACTCTTGATCCCTTTTACTGTATTAAAATAACTGTGTAACTACACATTTCTGCCACCCATGCCAATAATTGAGACTGCAACATGGCATTTCAGTGGCATTTGGGGCTATGAAAGATGGCAGGGCATAACATAACTGGATGCACCCCTACTTGAAAAATGACCATCACCAATATGCAAACATCACCCGGGAGGGAGCAAGAAACAACCCAGACAGCAGTTGAAGCAGTTCCGCCACATAATACCACTCATCACATGTGTGAACAACAAACAGCATGGTTCTCAGTGCAGTCACCACGAGGAAGGCCAGTGCAAGCTGAGCAGGGCTGCTAGGCCCGGCCATCTCGTTGAGACAGTGCTTGCCTCACAAAAAAGATCTGGCCCCAAGCTACCTCTCCCGGGCTACGGCCGTCTCGCTTTCAGCGGAAGGGTGCGGCTGCGACAGGTAACCAGAGACTGCTCTTTGTCTCTCAAAGGCTATCATTGTCGGTCAAAAATAGCACAGTAGTTGTATTATTTATCACAACCTTGTGTGCAGCAGGGCACGGAAACAGTACACGGCTTCTGATGTCACTCGATGGGTGTATCACACCTGCGGGCCACGTTGCACCAGGCATGGCCCCCACCATTAGCGACCTCAGCTATGACATAAATACACATATGAGAGAAAGTGACAGTGATTGGTGGGAGGCCCGTGTATTGTCCCCAACTTCACAATGGGAGGTGAGTGGCCTGTTCCTGATTAGGCTACCTCTGATTACACAGTGGAAGGAGAGAGGTTTGTCCCTGATCACACCCTGGGATCTATGGGGGCCTACCTGTGATTACACAGTGGAAGGAGAGAGGTTTGTCCCTGATCACACCCTGGGATCTATTGGGATCCCACGGTAATTGGTCTGTCTTAAATTAAACTTTAGGGTAAGAGGTTTACCTCTGATTAGACAGAGGGAGGTTAGATGCCTGTCACTGGTCCTACTGTGGGAGGTGAGATGTGTCTCTATGATTTTACTGGGAAGAGGGAGGGGCTCAGACCAGATTTAACTGTGGGAGGTGAGCCTTTTAGTGGTTGCACAGTGGGAGGTAAGGGGTCGGCCTTTGGTTGTAAAGGAGATTCTGGGAGAGGGAAATAAGGTTACCAGATGATTCCATGTCACTGAGAATACCCTACTCCAATCGTGGGCTTTGATTTGATTGAGTTCCTTGTATTCAATTTCCAGAATGCCATTGATGGACGCATAGGAGCCTGGAGCGTGGCCATGGTGACAGAGAGTCATCTGGTAACCTTCATTAAAACTACGTAGTAAGCATAATTTGCTTGGCTAATTCTGTAAACATTTACAGCAACACTGCCACAATGCGCATTGGGAAAAACATTACCAGAGTGTCAAAGCACCAAGGAACAAACCAGCAATAAGGACTGCTTGGAGGAATTAAGGCTCATTTAATATTGTATGTAAGATGCTCACAGGAGACTGTATGTATGCTTGGGTGCGTCTTTGACTGTAATGCATACGTGCTATGCAGTGTTTTTTTAACAGTTTTTATTTATTTATTTTTAAGTTTTTATTTATTTTCGATTCAACATACAACCAGTGAAATTGAAGTACACATGTTTCTTACAGTCAAAATGATCAGTGTGATACTCGAAAGGCCTTTCAAACAAACAATGAAAACAAAAACAACCAAAGAAAACTGACAGTGGCTTCTGCTTGTACAGTTCCAGTCCTGCATCCCCCGGATCCTTCAAAGGTGGCATGGCTCTTTGTCCCAGGCAGACTCATATCTATAAAGTCAATCTCCAAGATCATACATCGTCTGACATTAATCATTTATGTGGGCATTTCGTCCAAAGTGGCAAACGTTGTCTGTGCCAAGGCATTCCATGCGTCCACATCGCTATTTACCTCTCTCATTCATCTATACACTGCTCTGTGCCAGGCAATCACCCATCTATGGAGGTCCCTCCACCATGCTTCAACGCCGGGTCCCCCTTTTGACTTCCAGGCCATTGCACTCGTACGTTTCACAAGCACACAAATCAAGTCTTTCATCCTGGTAAAGAGTGTCGTATGTTTCTTCCCCCACGGGAACATACCCAATAGGCAGGCCTCTGGGGGCCAGGTATGCATCTCAACTCTGTCCTTTGCTACTTTATCTGCAATTGCCGACCAGAACCTTTGAAACCAGTAGGCAAGTCCAGAACATATGCATTATATCTGCCTGATCATCTGCGCATCTAGGGCAAGCCCGCTGACCTGCCTAATGGAACTGGGATATTGTGTGTGGGGTCATGTATGCCCTGTGTGTGACGTACAATTTTGATAACTTAAAACGGGCATTCATGAGATCATTTTAGTGTAAATAGAGGTCCAGGCCCATTCCACGTCCGTGAAGGTCCTGCCCAGGTCCTACCGAGGCCTGCTTCCCATTGCAAGCGCACTTTCAGGGCGGGCTCACTCATTCCACGTCCGTGAAGGTCCCGCCCAGGTCCTACCCAGGCCTGCTTCCCATTGCGAGCGCACTTTCAGGGCGGGCTCACTCATTCCACGTCCGTGAAGGTCCCGCCCAGGTCCTGCCCAGGCCTGCTTCCCATTGCGAGCGCACTTTCAGGGCGGGCTCACTCATTCCACGTCCGTGAAGGTCCCGCCCAGGTCCTACCCAGGCCTGCTTCCCATTGCGAGCGCACTTTCAGGGCGGGCTCACTCATTCCACGTCCGTGAAGGTCCCGCCCAGGTCCTACCCAGGCCTGCTTCCCATTGCAAGCGCACTTTCAGGGCGGGCTCACTCATTCCACGTCCGTGAAGGTCCCGCCCAGGTCCTACCCAGGCCTGCTTCCCATTGCGAGCGCACTTTCAGGGCGGGCTCACTCATTCCACGTCCGTGAAGGTCCCGCCCAGGTCCTACCCAGGCCTGCTTCCCATTGCGAGCGCACTTTCAGGGCGGGCTCACTCATTCCACGTCCGTGAAGGTCCCGCCCAGGTCCTACCCAGGCCTGCTTCCCATTGCGAGCGCACTTTGAGGGCGGGCTCACTCATTCCACGTCCGTGAAGGTCCCGCCCAGGTCCTACCTAGGCCTGCTTCCCATTGCGAGCGCACTTTCAGGGCGGGCTCACTCATTCCACGTCCGTGAAGGTCCCGCCCAGGTCCTACCCAGGCCTGCTTCCCATTGCGAGCGCACTTTCAGGGCGGGCTCACTCATTCCACGTCCGTGAAGGTCCCGCCCAGGTCCTACCCAGGCCTCCTTCCCATTGCGAGCGCACTTTCAGGGCGGGCTCACTCATTCCACGTCCGTGAAGGTCCCGCCCAGGTCCTACCCAGGCCTGCTTCCCATTGCGAGCGCACTTTCAGGGCGGGCTCACTCATTCCACGTCCGTGAAGGTCCCGCCCAGGTCCTACCCAGGCCTCCTTCCCATTGCGAGCGCACTTTCAGGGCGGGCTCACTCATTCCACGTCCGTGAAGGTCCCGCCCAGGTCCTACCCAGGCCTCCTTCCCATTGCGAGCGCACTTTCAGGGCGGGCTCACTCATTCCACGTCCGTGAAGGTCCCGCCCAGGTCCTACCCAGGCCTGCTTCCCATTGCGAGCGCACTTTCAGGGCGGGCTCACTCATTCCACGTCCGTGAAGGTCCCGCCCAGGTCCTACCCAGGCCTGCTTCCCATTGCGAGCGCACTTTCAGGGCGGGCTCACTCATTCCACGTCCGTGAAGGTCCCGCCCAGGTCCTACCCAGGCCTGCTTCCCATTGCGAGCGCACTTTCAGGGCGGGCTCACTCATTCCACGTCCGTGAAGGTCCCGCCCAGGTCCTACCCAGGCCTGCTTCCCATTGCGAGCGCACTTTCAGGGCGGGTTCACTCATTCCACGTCCGTGAAGGTCCCGCCCAGGTCCTACCCAGGCCTCCTTCCCATTGCGAGCGCACTTTCAGGGCGGGCTCACTCATTCCACGTCCGTGAAGGTCCCGCCCAGGTCCTACCCAGGCCTGCTTCCCATTGCGAGCGCACTTTCAGGGCGGGCTCACTCATTCCACGTCCGTGAAGGTCCCGCCCAGGTCCTACCCAGGCCTCCTTTCCATTGCGAGCGCACTTTCAGGGCGGGCTCACTCATTCCACGTCCGTGAAGGTCCCGCCCAGGTCCTACCCAGGCCTCCTTCCCATTGCGAGCGCACTTTCAGGGCGGGCTCACTCAAATTGTATGAAAGCATCTATAATCTGGAGACAACGTGGCCTCCTTCGTACATGTCATAAATGGCTTCCAGTATTGGGTCGCTCTCAATACCTTCTCGGAAATCCGGCCATCTGTTTTCCAAATTAAGCCCACATGCAATAGAAATTGGCCTTTAAGTGTACCCCTAGTCTGTACTAGGGATTGAAAGTCCATCACTTGCCCTTGCTGCAACAAATCACCCACTGTAGCCATTGGACTCCCAATACCTTCTAATCCCTTTTACAGAGTTGAATTTTGTCTTTATTAACAGTACCAGCCGGATGTTAGGGGAATGGGAATCTGCAATTCCCATTAGTCCCCAGGCTCTACCCAATGCTAAAGATGAGGAAAATAGGAGAAACTGGCCTCATGTACCCACAGTGCCTCCTTCAAGAAGGGCTGTTTAATAGAAGGTTGGAGTAAAATAGTACTGTGCAGTGTTTGTGTGTCTGTGCACGCAAGTGTTTGGAGCGAGTTTGTCTATGTGTGCATGTGTGAAAGGGTGTGAGTCTGACTGAGTGCATGTTTATGCACATTTATGCAATGCGTGGAATTCAGGTGTTTGTATAGTGAATTAGAAGGGCCACATCATTGCAACTAGTATAGTGTGGGCTCGGCTTCATGAAAGTAATTTTACATTGCCTGCAACTGACATAGATTTTTATTGCAGCTTCATGGAGTGATTAGAGTGACCATTACTGGCATGGATTGTGGCTGTCACTTCTTTAAGTAATTTACAGTGGCCATGCTGGCATAGATTGTGGCCGCAGCTCCATTAATTGATTTTTGGTGACCGCTACTATTATAGATTGCGATTGCATCATATAAAAGTGATTTAGAGTGATTTTTTCTGTCATAGATTAGTTTTTGTCATAGCTTCATTTGTTTTTGTACTTTGTTTATCGCATTTTCAAAAACAAACAACATTACAACAGAGTGTTGAGAATACAGAAGTCGATTCTGCAATGAACTGTTAGACATCAACAGCCTGTTTGACATCATTACCACACATTGCCTCATTATTACTGCCCCTCCCAATCACACTCTTGGTTAGACAATACAAATTGCACGTAGGGGCCCCAAATGTCTGGGGATCTGGCATGCAGGGTATGGTGCAAAAGTAGGCAGTTTTCATAGTATGTCACATACTCCAACAATGATGCTGCTCTGGAAGAGGGCCCTTCCACCAATGTCAGGAAGAAACCGGCCAACCTAAGGCATATATGGGCATAGATCATGTGCAACCCAGCAAGGTAGCAGCTCTCCACCAACCTGCTCCCAAGAATGTGTGCGGTCTTAGACTCTACCGCCCCCAAAATCGAGCTACTAATGTTCAAGTCGGACGGACTAGATTGACATCTATGCAGGCGTCTGGGGGAATCGTTTATGTAGTTCAGCTGGGGAATGGTATGTCTGGATAGCAAAGTTAAAGTGAATTAGCCTGAGTCTGGCATTCATGGAAATGTTGTGGGTTTGAAACAGGATATACTTCCAGTCCTCAACACTAATTTCCACTCCCATTGCCACCTCCCACCTGTACCTGGGGGCTTTTCCCTCCTATTGGATGTCAGTTATCAGGCTCTCATATAAGTGAGAAACAAGACGACCCTCGCCCTGGCCTGAATTACCCCGTGCAATAAGGGCCACATGTGCAGCTGGCCCGGGAATGTGGGGAACAATGATTTCAAGGTTTTTCTGGTTCTAAAGTACATGAACAGGCCCAGAGACATGCCCACACACCTCCCTCATCTCTCATCTGCTGTATGGATAGAAACCTACCATTCGGGTAAAAATCCCCAAGAGTGGACACTCCAAACTTGTCTACCCACTGTAGGTTTGCCCTTCCCCTCTTGAGTTGTAAGCTGACCACATATGGAGCTGGTAGCGACAGCGAATATGGGGCATTCACTCCCATTTTCTCTCTCACTTTTCGCCAGATGGCACACATGTTATTCACGATGTGTATGCTGCCTGTAGCCGGCCTAGGGCCACCCAGGATCACCGTCCTCAGGGTTGTCATAGCTCCATGAAGTAAGTTACAGTGACTGTTAATGGCATAAACAGATTGTGATTGCAGCATCATGAAAGTAATTTACAGTGACCAATACCGGCAAAGATAGATTGTGGTCACAGCATCATGAAAGTGATTTACAGTAACCATTAATGGCATAGATCGTGACTGCAGCTTCTTGAAGTTATTTACTGGGACCATTACTGGCATAGACAGATTGTGGCCACAGCTTCATGAAACCATTTAAACTGACCGTTACTGGCATAGACATATTGTGGTCGCAGCTTTCTGAAAGTAACTTCCAATTCTGGCATGTGTTGTGTACATGAGCTTCATGAATATGTTGCAAAAAACCTCCTGTGTGATGTTGGTGACATGACATTTACTGGATATTTTCATCTGTTACCCTAGAGAACCAATGATTTCACCCCATTTTTCAGAAATATTGTACTGTAAAATTTACCATTGAAATACATTATTTTAAACATTTTCTCCTCCCCCCAAGGCCCCTACATTAGTTGGGGCTCCCTTGCTTGTGCTAATTGAGAGATGTTAATAACACTCCATTAAAATGATTCCCTTGTCACCACTAACCTTGAAATATTTACAATGCCAGTGCCCCCCAGAAGCCAGTCACTGTCCCTCCCCATGTCCCCTGGCTTCAAAAGCTGCCTCTGACACTGGAATAAGCTGCTCCATTCAGAAGAACAAAACACTGTGAGGGGTCAGAAATGTGAGGCGGACAACTTTCAGATGATTTGTCAAACAATGCAATTTTATTAAATCAAACGTGTCAATCAAAGGCCTCAATTGCCCAACTCTAATGGGGGATTTCCCAGCCTAAATAAACTAAGGGAAACACTGTAACATAACATTTCTGGCCCTCACACTTATACATAAACATAAACAAGAAAATATATAGCAATTCAAAATCTCAATACTTCTATTTGCAACACCTTCAAAGTCTTTGATTATAACCTGAGTGAATTCCCCTTCCCCAGGTTTTAGGTCAAAGTCAGTTCTGTTGAATAACAGAAAACAACAATAACATGCAGGGTAGAAACAGAGTTCCAACACAGTTCCTATCAGGTTATTAAAGAAAACCTCCAATACTTCACAATTCAACACAGAAAATATCCTTCTTATCCTGGAAATATACAGTTCAACGTTCCTTAAACAGCACCACTGGTATTCTTGGTCAGGCTGATTTCTGTTACAGCTTATATTATTCAGAAAACAAAAAATAGGTTGCAATTGGCTTCTCTTCATTGTGCTTTTCTCGCAGCACCATGAAACACAACAACTTCTTTGTCCGGGAAATGCCACAGTGTTTCTCTCTTAGCACTGTAAACACCATACACTCTCTTCACAGTGCTTCCCTCTTAGCACCATGAACAACTTCTTCTGTTTGAGAACTACTTCTCCTTCGGTATGGCCCACTGTTTTACCAGACTCAACTCCTTCAAAGATACACACCACGCAGTTTCACTTTCCTGCTTCACAGTGTTTTAAACCTTGTACTGATTCTAAAGTTTCAGTTTCACTGACACGTCCAAAGTTTAACAAACAGCTTTAAAGAACTCTTCACAACTTTGTAGCTAAGACAAGTTCCACATCAGTGCCCTTCGAGATCTGCTAAGCAAGCAATGTCTCTTTCTCTTCTGAACATCAGTTTCCCATAGAGCCACTTTTCAACCACTCTTGTCTTTCTTTCAAGCCACAAATCAAGTACTTTCAGTTTAACCTCTATTGACTTTGGCAGTGTGAGTTTATGGCTAATTGCGGCTCCTTTTACAGCATAGTCACTCATCTACAAACTTTACCTTTAAGGATATTATATTAGTCACTTCTCTTCTGGTAGCAACAGTTATTCCCAAAGGAACCTCTACTTTAGCTTCTTTTGGCTGAGGGCAATGCTTGTTCAACTCTTGGCTTAAGGTAATGCTTGTTTGTTCTCTTTGTTTCACAGTATTGAGGTTTATCACTTGGTTTCACAGGATACAAAGTTATTGTGGCTTTTATCAGGCTTTGCCTTTGTTTTATAATCACTTTTAGGCACATGCTATCATTATTAAAGTTGTTAAAGTTGTTTTTAAAGAGTTCAATATTCGAATGTAACTTCTGCAGCGTATTCGTCTATACGTGAGTGCTACATTTATTGCACTCCATTGTTGGACACGCTCCGGTCAGCTTCTGACGATTTCACTCCTTCGCGAGTGAAAAGTAACTGGTTACAGTTTCCCGCCTGACAATGCCAGAGGGTTGAGCATGCTCGGAATTACTCATCTGCTTCTCGTGACCCTTTCACAGGCTGCAGGACTTCAACCACATTGATTTCCCGACTGGGCACATTTCTCTCAGAAAGCTGCCTTCGGGTCCCACTTCACTTGCATGGAGTTCGGCTCACTCATACAACATTTTTTACCATACAAAACTCAACCGATTCCTCCTTAAGTGGGATGTTTAAAGATGTTACACCCAGTTTGCCTATATTTCCAATCTTAATTTAGGGTTCAGATAATTCACAATGTCAATAAGCCATTGTATGCTGTGGCATCCTAGAAAGGTCCTGCAAGTTTTTTTTAATTAAGATGGACTGCGTTGGAGCTGGCCATGTGGCAGGCTGTTGCGCTGCGTGTGCCGTGCTAGCTGGAAGGAGAGAGGTGAAAGAGGAGTGGCGAGGAGCATTACAAAAGCTCTGGCAGTGAGCTGTTCCACAGAACTTACCCAGTGTTTCAAGTCTATCAAAGCATCCCCCATTTAGTACTCCATGAACTGTACCCTCCTAGTCAGGGGGGATAGCTCATGGGCAATGCGTTTGTCTCGGTGGCAAGACAACGCAGCACAACACAGTTTTGAATCCCACACTTAGAAAACAATCTCTGTTATTAAGCGCGTTATAAAAAAACAATTATAATTATAATTATAGCCTTTTGATGGACAGGGAGTAGTAATGAACTCAACCCAAATTTGAAGGATTTAAAAGCAAGCCAGATATCGGAAAAGTGGTGGAAAACAGCCTCTGAAGGCAGCGGAGGGAGGAGAGTGAGGAGAGTGCCTCGGGAAGCAATGTAATGGTAAGATGGTAAGATCGAATGCTGTCTGTGGGAGAACCCTGTGTTTGAGAGCAAGGTTGTCTGGCAGCGCTGATTAAGCTGTTATTTGCCTCATTTGCCTATGCCTGGCTCGAATCACCCTCCTCGCTATTCATTCATCTGTCCTCCTAAACATAAGACTGACACTGCCTGACACAGGACTGACACAAAACTTGCCATCCTAAATGCCGTTAGAGTTGTCATTTCGAGGTTTACTGGGCTCCTGCGCCAAGGAATTGGCAATTGGAGATATTGACTGCAGGCCTTGACTTGTTGCAGGCCTTTGAACTTCTCCTTTCACCCCTGTGAGAAACCTGAAGGTGTCTCACTTACTAGTCTCCGGGGATCTGTCATCCAGGTGACCAGGACACGGCCGTCGCTATTGGATCCAGTTGCTGGGGGTGGACAAGTGCAGGAGGATCACTTGGATGAGGGGTCTCCGGGGAATGGAAGTGGGACACCGAAGGGAGAGATGAGATATCCCCTTCCTTATGACACCTTTTCCCCATCCTGTCCAGTAGGATACTGAGAAACTCTACCCCAACTTTTCCCGCACAAACACTTTCTAAACCTGTGAGCGACAACGGACTAATATCAGAGCTGTTTACCTGACATGTCCTAACACGAGGGTCAGGCAGAGTCAGGAAATTGCAGACAACTACACACACCTGACTGCCCTTTCCTTCCGCCACTGGGATAAAATGTGGAGCATAATAGCAAACTCTGAGCAAGGCCGAATACATGAGGAAACAGCTATTCCAAGACAGCAGTTCAAATGGAGAAGAAAGGCGGCAAGACCTGAAAGGGCGTCAAGGAGCGAGTTGCCATTGCCCTTTTCAACCCAGACCCACAAAGCCTCTGACAAAGGAAACATAAGATGGGGAATCGCAGCTGGCGAATGGTGTGACGGATGATTGCGGTACTTGGAACCCTCCCGCAATGACAGCCAGAGCGGGGAGATGCGGTTGCCACCGTGGTACCATCCTTGACTCCAGCTGCAAGAGAAACACCAATGAGTTCAGCACAGTCGGTGAGTCAGAAGAACCTGGTAGTGGGCTGGACTGTGTTAGACTCAAGGTTGCAGGGGCAACATTATGAAGATTAAGAGACAGAAATCCTTTGTGAGCGAACTTAATACCAGAGATAGAGTTGTCTGGCGCCAGGTGGGTGCTTGTTCGGAGGTCTCTAACTGGTATGCCTCTCCTGAGCAAAGAGACAGTTTTGAACTAAAAGGGTAAAGAAAATACCAGTACCAAGAGCGTATAGCGAAGGCCGACGTGAGGTGTCAAGGTGGTCATACACGGGTCAAGTAAAACCCCTTGGACAATCAAAAGTCCTTGACATGTTGCAAAAGTTTGATGATTGTAAACCCGACGGAGGGAATTGTGAGAAAGGAGGTTGTGCCCGGCAGAGGTGACCGCTGTACAAACTGGTTATTGTGAATAAACACGCCCTTGCCACCACTAAAGAAGTGACCCAGCGAGACATGATTGCCATTCGGAGGTCTTTGTTTCAAGTTGGCAAGTGCTGTGGAAGGTCTGAGCCAGGATGAGGGGGACCTAACTAAAAGATGTTGTTTAAAAAGCCATTGAGACTTTTGAATATTACAAATAAGGAACCTGAGTGAAAGACGATAGTGAACCCGATTGAGGGACATCAAGAGAAAAGTGTGAAGAAGGCTAAGTGAACAACATTGTGACGACAAGTATGAATCCGACTGAGGGATGTCCACAGTGAAAGTAAATGCTTGGTCTGAGCCCGATTGAGGGAGGCTAACCAATAAGAGGAGGATCGGAGCTCAGTTGAGGGTGATCTAAGGGTGAAGAGTAATCACCCTACATGAAGATTACCAGAAGGAACTGTTTGTTTTGTTGTTTTGGCATATCAGGCCCTCTAAAGCAAGAGACTTTGCATAAGAAGAGACTTGAAAGCAGAAGGCCCTGATCTAGAGAAAAGGAACTGTAAGCTTGTGACGGAGAAACCCAGAAGTGTGCTGTGCTTATGAGTTCCGTCTTGTCCCATGCTAAAAAAAGGTGGGGAAGGGAGACCCCGGCCATAACATCCTGACTATCATTTGGTGAACACTTCTTTCTTTTCTTGTGAAACATTACCCCACACTATTTTGTAGCATAGCGGTAAGGATTGGCAATAGTTTTTCTTAGTATAGGCCCTTTTTATTTGACTAGACTCCACTAGGACTGCATTATTATTATTTGATGGCTGTAGCTTGCTCCCATTTTAGGTTTAGATTAGGCATTAATCTCACCCATTTTAGAGTTTAATAAACACCCTAGAACTGTGATCACTTGTGTCTGTCTTACTTAATACCATGCCTTTCTTACACCCCCCATTCAGAGGTTGCGACTGTGGGCCTGCTGTGCCTTTGAGCTCCTCTAATACGGGCTTAGTGGATTACGACCTTGACTAAACGCAAAGGAACATCAATGCAGGATGGCACAGTTAAACCCTGAAAGGTGCATTGTAATAAGCACCCTATTAATCAACCTTCTTTGGACTCCCGTTTCAAAGAAGTCTTTGGTAAACTGGAACAAAGAATCCTACAGGCTGAATCAGCCCTCCCAGAGACTATTTGTATGTCTGGCAGTATAAAGACGGGAGCTGAGAGCATTGAGGTCACAATTTGCTCTGATGAAACTATGATTTTGCCCTGTTCTGGGAGTTTGACATCCTGCAGGTGGAAATCACGAGGCCCCGGGATCTATTTCACTTCCCGACAGTATTGTCGGACAAGGCAAAGATTTTGGTTAATGTGATACCAAATAAGGACACTGGGACCTTATAGAGTGGACATCTTTACCACAAGGTTCCTAGCGGTATAACCAGTGGCATTGGAGACCCAAAGGATCCAGTCCCGAAACAAATGTATTAATTTATTTATTTATTGTTTGCTTGTTAGGCACTTATACAGAAACTAAAATACTGTTTCAAAGTGCCCACAGGGTGAGGGGAGGGAACAAGGGAGTGAAATACATTACAACAACACAATAATAAGAGCAGTGGAGGGAAAAAGGTGGAAGGAACGAACCTACTATGCCTTGTTAGTATTCAGAATGTGCAAGTGCAGCAAGGAAAAGGACAGAGGGCATAAGTGCTGGGGAGTCCGGGCTCATGGGTGAGCACAGATGAAGTGCTTGGGGTTTGAGTGCTACATGGCCAGGGGCCACGTTAGAAGTAAGTACAAACCTCCAGGGCAGAGGGTGTGCCAAGGCAAGTGCTGAGGGTAGACAGAAGCTGGGCAGATTGCGATTGGGAGGTCCGGGACCCCGAGAATGCATAAGGGCCCCGGACACCAATCACAGCAACTGTGGAATTAGCAGAGAAGAGAAGAAGGGAAGGAGCAGGTGAAGAGGAAGGTCTTGAGAAGATTATGGAATTTAAGAAAGTCCTACTCAAGGCACAGAGGCTTGGGGAGGCTGTTCCCTAGGAGGGAGCCAGCTGAGGAAAGCAATCGACCACCTAACCTCTGTTTAGCAAAGCGTTTTACACACAAAGAGTTGGTGCCAGAGGAATGAAGTGGTCTAGCAGGAGGCTATTTAGTAAGATAAAGTTGAAGATAGTGTGGTCCCCGTGCCCAGAAAGCCTTGTGGGTGATGCAGAGAGATTTGAATTTAATCTGTGCAACAACCGGGAGACAATTTAGACTTTTTAGGACAGGAGAGATGCCATCCTTTGGCTTAAGGCCAAGGATAAGTCTTCCTGCCCTATTCTGGATTAGCTGGAGGGGTCGCAGCGTGGAAGAAGGTACATTCAGGATGAGGCTATTGCAATAGTCAAGCCTAGAGAGAACCAGGGCTCAGGTAACCTTGAGCCTCTGGGGCAAAGTTAGACAAGGGAGAATTCCTTTGAGAAGGAAGAACTGAAAGTAGAACTTCTTGGCAATGTCCTGAATGTGAGGGAGGAAGGAGAGAGAGGAGTCAAAGATGACTCCAAGGTTTCTGGCTTGAGTTGAAGGTGTAGGGGTGAGAGCCAAAGGAGGTCGGCCAGAGTGAAGGGAAGAAGGAGGGATTAGGGGTCCCAATGGGAAGGATCTCAGTTTTACAGGCGTTGAGGCTAAGATTGTTGGAATGCACCAGGACTGGATGGCAGATAGGCAGTCAGGGATGATGGAGGGTGCAAGAGAGTCAGCATGTAGTTTGAAAAAGAGATGTGTGTCATCTGTGTAACACTGGAAGTTGGAAAAGGAGGAGATGAGGCGTGCAAGCAGAGCAAGGTAGATGTTAAAGAGCCAAGGGGAGAGGATAGAACCCTGGGGGACACCACAGATGGAAAAGGAGGTAGAGAGGTGAGGGGGAAGGAAGGTGGAAGCAAAGGCTGAATCTGACACTCGTTTCATTGGGTGGATGTTAGTGAATAAGGATGGTGGGGATTTTGGGGGGCGGTCAGAGGGCCAAAGGGACCCAGGTGGGAGGAGAGGAGAGAATGGTTTTACCAGGAGAGAGGGGTGACTAGTAGAGGGGGTGAAAGAGTTCAGAGTGTATGAGGGCATCCAGAGTGTGTCCAGCTGAGTGGGTTGGCCCAGAAGGGAGAATGGAGAGGGAAAGAGAGTTGCAGAGGTCAGTGAAGAGCGTGGATGAAGAGATAGGGGAATCCAGTTGGATGTTGAAATCACCCAGGAGGAGGAGGATGTAGGTGGATGAAAGTAAGGAATAATTGACGACATCCTGAGAGGAGTAAAAAAGGATGTTGCTTCACTCACTGATATGTTGAGAATCAAAGAGTTGAGTAACCCTGTCGCTATTCCATCAGTAGTGAACGATAATTGTGCTGTCGTGCCTAACCTTGATACAATAAGGTCATTTGACATTCAGGTGAACTCATTGTCTCAGATGGATTCTAACCATCTCAGAGTGTCTCGGCTAAAGTGCATTGTGCCCCCATCATGTTGGCAGCACCATCTATCTGGACTATACGACACTCTAATAAAAATAACCCAATACTGGAACTACAAATCATTAACCCTAGTGTGTTGCCAACTTTGTATTTACCACCGGCAGCTTCCCCCTTGGTTGGTGTTATAGTGGGCATTGACCCATTAACCCAAGGTTCAATCCAATCCACGGTGTCACTCATCAATAAGACATACCACTGGATTACTACCAGAAGGCAAGGTTCGTGTCAATCCTAAAACCATACTAATGGCTCACAGGGTTAATTGGGTGGGACCAACAGAGAAGCAGACACGAGGGGTGTGCATTGTGTTAACATTTCCCAACCCAAACGTCACACAGCAGATCATTTATTCCTCTTTGGGAATGAGTTCTGAATGGAACAGGCTTAGAATCTTACCATCATCTTATTTGTATCCATTGACAACATCACATAGAAGAGACTCTTGTAAGGAATACCCCATGCTCAGGGAGGGCAACCAGAGCAGCAGTTAAGCCAAACACCCAGTCATATTGGTATCATCACTAGACCCAAAGAGACTCAGGTGGGGCAGCTGCCTTTATCAGTACCAAAAGTCCCCATTAACATTCCAGTAGCTTGTAATGGACATGAATGTCTGTCTAATCTTGAGAAAATCGATGAGTGCCAAGGCATGGGATTTCCCACCCAAATGCTCAGCCCTCCTCCATAGTCAATCTAGTTACAGACCTCAATAAAATCAGTGCCCTCGCATCCGCGCCAGCGGAACCCCCATTATTGGATTCACTTTCTATTTAGTGGGAACACAGGAGAAATGTCTGTCTGCATCTATTATTAATAGTTTGTATATAAATTTGTTGCAAGAAACCTGGTCCATCGCAGATATAGTTCTGCATGGTTACTGGGTACATCAAATCAAGGCTACAAAAAGATGAAGAGGCAGACCAATAGGAGGTGTGTGTGTTTTAGTTAAGTTTGGGGCACACACTACTCATAACTATATACAAGCTATAGAGATAAATGACAAAGGAAAACAACAACCCCTAAAATACAAGGATGATTCGACTCTGGTAACTTTAAAAAATGTTCTTGATGATCTATTGATCCAAGATCGATTTAAAAATGTGTGTATCTTCTTGGTGGGGTGACTTAAATGTAAAAATTGGCAATGGCCCCCCCACAAGATTTACTGGACCAGAGGCAAGATCATGTATAGGGTTGGCCAGAACCTAAAATGCTTGATCCTCGCATGTCACCATCTGGTTTGATGTTTTCTACTTGGCTTATAGAATGGGTCTTTAGGTCCATTAATGGTTGTACCCCCATTGATGCTGTGGGAAAATATACACTAAAGGGGCATCAGGAGTTTTCTACCATTGACTATTTTTGCATTTATGTTCATTTGTGGTCCGAGCTTCAGGGTTTCTTTGTGTTAGAGAATCTTTGTAACGATCATCACCCAACTGTGCTTAGAATAAAGTGGAGAGCAAACCGGGAAAATCCTAACATTATACCGCACCTAAATCATGTGGGAATGTGAGACCAGAGGGCCAGAATAAAATGGTCATGATTTAACAATACCACTTTGATGCAACAGAGTGCTAATAACAACAAAGAATCCATTATCCATTTGTTATCAGGTGATGATAATGCTTTGGAATTTATAAGGGTGCCGGTAGCAGCGTACCGGCACCCTTTACGGACCACCATACTACAAGTATGCCTGCAGGGGCCGTTGCTCCCGGCCCCTGCAGGCGTATTTGTGCCAGTTCTTTCGTGTCCCCATTCCTGTGGAGTCCTATGGGGCTTCACGGGAATGGGGACTTACACTTTCCGCAGCCTGACATCCCGGTCCTGCGGGACTTGTAATGTCCCAGTGGCACCGGTCATCAGGCAGCGGAATGGTATGACGAGTTCAGCGGCAACCCGCCAGTAGCACCGGCAGGCCGGATCGGTTGTTATTGGCCCGGGGCCCAAGTTAAAGGCCTGAGCGGAGCGAAGTGGTTCAAGCCCACGTTCCTAGCCAGCTGATTGGCGGTCCCCCGCCCGGGTGCTAATTCAGATTGCCTCCATTAAAAAAGCAATTATAAGACTATCCTTAAGCCATTGGTGGTTTAATGAAGAATGCACTGAGGCCAAACACGACCTGCTGTATGCTTGAAAAAAACACATTGACATCATCAGAGATAAAATTGTCCCATAAACATTTTTAAAATACCATTAGCTTTAGAAAGAAAATCTTGGATGAGGAACCCTGGGACACCTTGCTTGCTGCTGTCGCTATCAGGAGATCATGAACAGAGGCCTGTTGTATGTACGAAATAACAATGACTTCGCCGTTTGGTGGAGGATACTGCCATTGGTAGCTTATTTTGGGAAATTATATAAAGAAAGGAACCACAATGAAATGGAGGAAACCAGCATCGAGGGGTTTGTCTGACCCTATTATTGCTAATGCCTGACGTATAGTTTTTTTCAGTGGAAGAAATGTCAGCTGCAAATAGTAAACAAGCTCCTGATCGTTGTCCTGGCCCAGATGGGATCCCTGCTGACCTTTACAAAAACCACCCACAATTTTGAGAGATAACCCTGCACCATACAGGCCAATCTCACTTTTAGATATACAATTTAAAATATTTGGAAGAGCTCTTTTGCGGAAAATAGAGCGCTGGGTGGAACAAAATAATGTTGTCTCGGAAATTCAGTTGGGGTTTAGGCCAGGGCTGGGTACCCGCGAACAGCCCCTAAATATATGATATGATATGGCATTTGTAATGCGCCTATACACAGGTGTTTCAAGGCGCGACGAGGCAGGGAGGGGAGGAAACAAGGGGAGACAGACAACGATCCTACTAGGCCAGGTGTCATTCAGATCGCGCAAGTGCAGGGGTGGGGAGGGGGAAAAGTGGAAGGGGAAGGGGAAGGGGGGAAGTGCAGTACACGGTAAGTGGCGTAAAGTAATAAATAATAAGGGCCAGCTGGTGGCAAGTGCAAGGTAAGTGCAGAACAAGTGCTGGAAAAGGGGGGGGGGCTGTAGGGATACAGAGACAGTCCCGCAGTGCAGAGGGGTTCCAGGGCATCAGTGCAAGTGGAGAGTGGCTGGGCCCAGGACCGAGGCCGTTAAGAGTGGTCCAGTTGCAGAATCAGTGCAGTTTCAGTGAAGAATATTAGCTGTTCAGCAGGGGAGAGGGAGAGAGAAAGCAGAGGCAAAGAGGAAGGTTTTGAGGTGCTTCCGGAACCGGAGATGGTTCTCCTCAAGTTTCAGGGAGGCAGGAAGGCTGTTCCAGAGGGAGGCCCCTGCCGCGGAGAGAGATCTACCCCCAGCTCGTTGCTTCGAGAAGCGGCTGACCCTGAGGGAGTTGGAGGCGGATGAGCGAAGGGCTCGGGAAGGAAGATATTTGGGAAGAGAGAGTTGAAGGTATTTAGGACCAAGGCCCCAGAAGGCCTTGTGGACAATGCAGAGGGTTTTGAACTTTATCCTCGCAGCCACTGGGAGCCAGTGTAGAGATTTCAGTCCTGGAGAGATACGGTCCCTGGGCTTGAGGTCAAGGACAAGTCTCGCAGTTCTGTTCTGTATGAGTTGCAGAGGGCGGAGAGTGGAGGCAGGCAGATTAAGGTAGAGGCTGTTACAGTAATCCAGCTTCGAGAGAACCAGGGCTCGGGAGACAGTGAGCTTCTGGGGGAAGGAGAGGAAGGGAAGAATACCTCTGAGGAGGTGCAGCTGGTAGTGTGACTTCTTAGCGACGTCAGAAATATGAGGAGAGAAGGAGAGTGTGGAGTCGAAGATGACCCCAAGGTTTTTTGCATTGCAGGTAGGAGCAGGGAGGGGGCCAAGGGAGGCAGGCCAGAGAGCTGCAGGGAAGGAGGGAGTGGGTGTACCGATGAGTAAAATCTCAGTCTTACTGGCATTAAGGCAGAGGTCATTGGCGGCACACCATTCCTGGATAGCAGACAGACAGTCAGAGATGAGGGAAGGAGAGGGGGAGGCTGAGGGTAGCCTGAAAATGAGCTGGGTATCGTCCGCATAGCACTGGAAATTAGGGCAGAGAGCGGCGATGCGGTGGGCAAGGAGTGCCAGATACTGGTTGAACAGCCAGGGAGAGAGATTAGATCCCTGGGGGACACCACAGGTGGAGAATAAGATGTCCGAGAGGAAGGACCCCAGTTGGACCAGTATATACCTAATCATGGCTAACTCTGTATTTACGAGATAGGAGGAGATTTCTAGCCTTTATGGACCTGTCAACTGCGTTCGACAAAGTCCAAGCTGTGGGATAAACTCGTACAATCTACAGTACCGGGGATTTAGTGTCTGTGCTGGAGAATATTCGGAAGGGCACGCAGGCCTGTGCCAAAGGCGGAGGGAAAGGGCACTGTACCATGTATTTCCCCATAGCCTTTGGAGCAAGGTAGGGCTGCCTCTTAGCACCCCTGCTACTTTCCCTTTATATAAATGACCTTCTGAAGGCTTTAATCAAATTGGGGGACGGATGTCCCAAACATCGGAGGAAAATAGATCCCTGTCCTTGTCTACACAGTTGACACAGTCCTGATCGCAGAACCCCCAGGGCGCTTCAGTTATTAATAACTAGACGTCGAGGTTAATGCATCAAAATCCACGGGTCTGGTTTGTCACTGGCTGGGGAAGAGAATCAAAACTCCAAAACTCAGGTGCAACGCATCCATCATACCTGTGGTAAAAGAGTTTGATTATTTGGGTATTCGCTTTAACAGCAGCCCATCACGTGGGAGTCATTGGATGAACTTAATATCAAAGGTAAACAGGCAATTGGCCGGGTCTTTCGTTCCTCTAGAAGGTGCAATCGGCAGCCGATGAAAATTATGTTATAAATATATTAAAAACACACCTTTTTGGTGGTGAACTATGGGGTATCTCTCTGGGGGTTCGGCCACCTGTTGCATTTACAGTCTACTGAAAATAGCATTTTTGTAAAAAAAAAAGTATGCCTCTCACAATCTGGTCCCAATTTTGCTGTGCATCAAGAACTTGGAGTGTATTTTATAGAGGAGGATTTGCGGTTGCAACCTGTCTCGCACTGGTTGAGAATATGGGCCAATAGGTAAGCATTTTTGATCCAATTCTTAATCAGTGCTTTGATAGAGAATAGATCTGCACTGACTATACCTTGGAGCAAATATGTTAAGAACAGTCTTTTTTAGAATCAATGCACTAGAGAATGTTATGCCTAGTAACATTTTTACATCTATGATGGTCACTCATGTCAGAACGCAACTCCAATCTCACTCGAGGGCTGCACGTGAAACCTCAGAATTGGCTCAACCTAGTAATCGAAGGCATGCAGTCATTTCATCAAGCAAGATTCAGCAGTATTCAACCTGGTCAGATCATATTTATAAAAGGTCAATTATCACCTGAGCAAGATTTGTTTACCCATTAATGCAGTAACTTATAAGTGGTTGGGCACAACTTTCGATATTTCTTGTTCCTTATGTGGCGAAGCTAGTGAAGATTTGCATAATTGTATCATTTTCTGCCTGGGTTATGCCGATATTAGAGTTACCACCCTTATTTCCTTACTTAGAATAAGGTTTTTTTTTTTACAATGCCGTGTTGCTCTCATCTACCTGTTGATGGCGGATAGCCCAATGGTAGGTTGAACGATGTTAACTTTTCTGAAACACGGAGTCAAGAGACGCATGGCCAGTTTGGTGGTTTCATGAATTGCGGCCTTGTTTTTTTGTTGGGGGAGGGGTTGTTGGCTCTGTCGAATTAGCATGTCATTGAGTGTTTGTATTTTGTCCTATTCTTTCCTACTAGGAAAGAGGATTGCTTCCCATCCTAATTATGCACTTTTTGCACTTTGCCTTCTGCTGTGTTCACAAGTTGTATATGCGTGTTTTCTTTTATTCCCCACCGAACTAAAGATTGATTGATTGATGGAATGAAGTGGTGGGACCAGGCATGCAAGAGCCATGGAGGCGCCCCAGGGTACAGGTGAAGGCGACCCTCCCCCAGATGCCCCAGCTCCACCACCTCCTTGTTCCTTTGTTGCCAGGACCCTGGGCTCTCCGAAAGCCCCATCTGAGATTCATTGAATCCCATGAGTCTGCCCTGGTGGCCAGCACTGGGCTAATAGCTCAGCTCCCGACTGCAAGAATAAGGTAACAGTAATCATCTTGGCTTGGTCCAAACTTGGCCAGTGCACCAATGACAACCTAGTGCCAGAAAGCCTTCCAGAGCCTTCGGTTCATGCTCCTCCTCTGTACGTGTCATTTTACATCAGACTTCCATAGATTGTTCTTAACCATTTGCCATCCATTCTTTTATTAACATTTTTTAATTCGTTTTCCAAAACAACACAAAACAAGTGTACATGTATTGTTAAAGAAGAAAGTACAATAGAAATTAGATAATGAACTTAAAAATCGAGATTGGCATACATACACTTCGAAAGGTAGGACGAACACAACTGCAGCCATTGGACGCCCACTTGTGCCCTATTTTGCTACATTTCTGAGGGCAGCCCTGAGATCTATAAAGCCGTTCTTCCATTAGCGTCTAATTGTCCGTGTGTCGCTCCCGTTTAGACATTGTAGGGGGTGCACAGGCTCCCCAGGCCATTGTAATGTTGCGTTTAGCAGCTTCTCATAGCAGCAGTAGGCAGAATCACCCATATCCCCAACAAGGAGGACATTTTCAGATCAGTGGGAAGTTGCTGATCAAGGAAAGACTGTGACCCAGAAACCTTTTCCCTTTGGCCACTGCCATATTAAATGGAAGAAGGATTCTCTAGAAGCCCGACAACGCAAGCAGCTCAGAGTCATGGAGCGACACATATACCAAGGAAATCATGTCCATAATAAACCCTATGCAGAACTTTCAATTGGACCAGTCTGCCTCTGGCCGGGATAGCCATCTTTTCCAGCGAGTCAAAATCCATTGCCCACTTCTGTTTAAGCCTCAGGAGTGAAAGAGTCTCAAAGTTGGAGATTAATCTAGTAGAGAGATTAAACCAATTGCCTTAACTCTATGTTAATATTTGCTTCTAGTGGAGACTGTGGGGAAGACCATATTCGCTTCGAAATTTTGTAGACATAGCATGCTGAAATTGCACATACAAAAACTGGTCACATGATGACAGTGAGAATTGCTGCTGCAACGCCTCGAATGCAGTGGTCGAAGTGTACGAAAAGAAGTAGTGGAACTATTTTCCCTGCTGGCCTGCCCCAGCTCTCCAAAAAGCCCATTCGCATGCCCCCTCCCACGCACAATACAAACCCCCACACACATGTACCTGCTGTTTAATAGAACGTTCAGTGCAGTGCACTGAAAGTACACGTTTCAACCGCTTCCTACACTTTTATTTTAAAACAAAACCATTCCGGAATGGTTTCGTTTGAATATAAAAGTATAGGAACAGTAAAACGTAATAAAAAGAAGTAGAGGAGCACCGCTCTCAACCGCTCCCGTTCACTTCGACCACTGCTCGAATGGCATTAAACGACCTTCAGAGAGCATGTCACCCAGTAAACAGATACGTTTGCATGCCCACCTAGCCGTGAACTTCAGTTTACGAACCTCCGGGAGGTCCTTATTAAACCAAACTATTTGTTGAGGTGTCATCGAGATATGGTTCACGGGCAGCTTTGTCTCAAGCTTTGACACTCTCCTCCCTGACGGCTAGAAGATCCTCTCCACGCCCAGGTCCAATCGATCCAGAGGGGGTGAGTGGATCCCTGCGTCTATTATTCCTATGCAGGTCTACTCCTCTTACGAATGCCTAGTCTGCAGGCTCTCTCTCTCCTAGCCATTCCCTTACTGTGGCTACTATCTACCGGCCACCTGGTCAGATCACTTCCTTCCTCTCTGAGTGGGCGGACCTCTCCTCTTCCTTCTGGTCTCTACCACTCATCTCCTGCTTCTTGGAGACTTCAACATCCACCTGGATGCTTCCTGTCCTTCTTCTGGACGCTTTTGCGACCTTTGCGAGTCTCTCTCACTGACTATTCTCCCCTGTGGCCTGACTCACTCTGCAGGGCATACCCTGGATGCTCTGATCTCCTCAGACCTTCCCCTTTCTATCCCTCTCACCACTCCTCTCTCCGGGAGTGATCACTTTCTCCTTGCCTCCCAGCTCACCCTCTCTACACCTCAGGCCAAGCCAACTCCATCACTGCCACCCATCTTCTTGGTCATCTGACCCATGAAGCGGGTGTCAGTTGAGGCTTTCGCCGCCACTTTCTCACCCCCTCTCCCTCTTTGGCTGACTCACACCCTGACACAGCCCTCTCCATGCTCCACTCTGCTATATATGATACTCTTGATGTTCTTGCCCCTGTCATGAGGATCTGCCTGAAGCCCAAAGCCAAGTGCAACTCCTGGTACGACTCAGACCTCGTAACCTTTAAACGCAAGTGCAGGGTGGCTGAGAGGAAATGGCGTGCTTCATGTACATCCTCTGACAAACGGGCCTGCCGTCTGCTCCAAAGGCAATACCGGCTCTTTGTCCTCACCAAGAAGAGAGCTCACATACAAACCCGCATCTCTGCGGCATCAAACAACTCGGCTGAACTCTTTAAAATCTGCAAGGAACTGGCCAATCCTGCCGCAGTCTCTACCTCTCCTGTCCCCTCCCAGGCCCTCTGCACGGCACTGGCTTCTCATTTTGTCACTAAAACTCAGGGCATCCTATCCTCACTCTCCTCCTCTCCCCTTCCTCCCTGCTCTTCCTCTGGCCCTTCCTCAGCCACCTCTCCTCTCTCCTTCTCTGCCTTTCCCCTGTTCTCCCCAGACAAGGTTTCTAGACAAGTCCGATCTGTGAAAGTCTTGTCAAAACAGGTTCATCCATGTTCCTCCAAAACAATCAAGGACCACATTGACTCCCTGGCTCCCGCCCTGGCCAACTTCTGCAACCACTCCTTCGCCACTGGAGTCTTCCGTTCCCCCCTGAAGGACTCCCTTGTGCACCCTCTTCTAAAGAAACCCTCTGCGGACCCTTCCTGCCTGGCTATGGCCCAATCTCCATCATGCCTCTCCTGGGCAAACTCTTGGAAAGGCTGGCCATCTCCCAGCTCAATCTTCACACTGAATCTGTTGGTTGTCTCCATGATCATCAGTCTGGCTTCAGAGCTGCCAGAAGCACGTAAACTGCTCTCCTGAACATCCGTGAAGACCTGCTCTCCAACCTCGATTCCAACACCCCCTGTGTCCTCATCTTACTTGATCTCTCTTCTGCCTTTGACACAGTCAACCATGCCATCCTGCTCAACCGTCTCTGTGATAACCTGGGTTTCACAGGTCAGGCCCTAGAATGGCTGACTTCTTTCCTCTCTGATCGACCCTCCTAGGTTCAACTTG
Organism: Ambystoma mexicanum; assembly: GCF_040938575.1. Taxonomy (NCBI): domain Eukaryota; kingdom Metazoa; phylum Chordata; class Amphibia; order Caudata; family Ambystomatidae; genus Ambystoma; species Ambystoma mexicanum. Next base: position 1,467,020,387 of record NC_090923.1, on the reverse strand, counting down.
GGTCCTTTCTCTCCTCTACCTCTATCTCTACCTGTGGTGTTCCCCAGGGGTCTAACTTCTCTCCCTGGCTGTTCAACCAATACCTGGCACTTCTTGCCCACCGCATTGCCGCGCTCTGCCCCAACTTCCAGTGCTATGCGGATGACACTCAGCAAATTTTCAGGCTACCCTCAGCCACCTCTTTTCCCTCTCTCATCTCTGACTGTCTGTCCACCATCCAGGAGTGGTGTGCCGCCAATGATCTCTGCCTTACTGCCAGTAAAACCGAGATTCTCCTCATCGGCACACCCGCTCCCTCCTTTCCTGTCACTCTCTGGCCGGCCACTCTTGGCCCACTTCCTGCTCCCACCTGTGAGGCAAAAAACCTTGGGATCATCTTCAACTCCACACTATCCTTCTCTCTCCTCACATCTCTGACGTCTCTAAGAAGTCACACTACCAGCTGCACCTCTTCAGAGGTATCTTCCTTTCCTCTCCTTCCCCCAGAAGCTCACTCTCTCCAGAGCTCTCGTTCTCTCTAGGATGGACTATTGCAACAGCCTCTTTTTAAATCTGCCTGCTTCTACTCTCCACCCTTTGCAACTAATCCAGAACAGGACTGCGAGACTTGTCCTTGGCCTCAAGCCCAGGGATTGTATCTCTCCAGGACTGAAACCTCTGCACTGGCTCCCAGTGGCTGCCAGGATTAAGTACAAAACCCTCTACATTGTCCACAAGGCCTTCTGGGGCTTGGGGCCTCAATACCTTCAACTCTCTCTTCCTAAATATCTCCCTTCTCGAGCTCTTCGCTCACCCGTCTCCAACTCGCTCAGGGTCAGTCGCTTCTCTAAGCAACAAGTTGATGGGAGATCTCGTTCCTTAGCTGGGGCCTCCCTCTGGAACAGCCTCCTTGCCTCCCTGAAACTTGAGGAGAATCATCTCTGGTTCCCGGAAGCACCTTTCTCCTTGCTTCTGCTTTTTCTCCTCCTCTCCCCTGCAGACTTCCTGGCTGAAACAGCACTGGTTACCCCCCCACCCTCTGAAATCGGTGCCCAGGTCCCCTCTGCTGCCAGTCACACAGCTGCACTGCCTTCTTGGCAACCCTCACACTTAGGGAATGTTTTCTATATCCCTACAGTCCCACTACCAGCACTTGACACCTGATGCCTACACTTACCCCTGCACTTGCCACCTGATGGCCTTACTTTTACTTACTGTCATTTATTCTATTTTTCCCATGTACTGCACTGTCCACTCCCCCTTCCCACGCACTTGCGCGATCTGAATAACACCTGGCCTAGTAGGATCGTTGTCTGTCTTCCCTCTGTTCCCCATCCCTTGCCTCGTCGCGTCTTGAAACACTTGTTTATAGGTGCAATATAAATGCCATATCATATAATATCATTTCATATCGGCAGGAGTGAAAGAGAGCTACCACACTGTGTCTGAAGCAGATTGTTGTCTATAAACCAAGAGCTTGCAAGTCCTACATGTGGCAGAGATGAATCACGGTGTAGTTATTCGTTGGCAATAGCCAATTGGGAAACCCAATAATAACAAAGATTTGGAAGGCTGATTCTGCCCTTCCATATAGATCTGTACAGGGTAAACAGTGCGATTCTGGGTTGGGATCGATGCCAAAGTAACTTCTCCAAGAACCTCTCGATCTTCGGAAATTCAGCACTGGGATTCCTGACTGGGGTATTCTGAAGGACATACACATACTTGGCAAGGACCATCATCTTAAAAAGGGCCACATAGACAAGACAGGAAAGGGGGAGAGCTTCCCAGAATTTAATATCTGCAGCAAAGCCCTGTGTAACAGGAGTCAAATTGATGCTCAGACAGGATACCAGAGTACATTTCTAAATGCTGAGATGAGAAAAAGAATCAGTAGCCACTTGTAAGGTGCAATCCAATGGGATTGCGTCAGCCCCACCCTGCATTGGGAACAGGATGGATTTGTTCCAGTTTATGCAAAGCCCATGTATTGTTCGAAGATCTGTAGTATTTCCAAGACTCTGGGATAAGCATAAGATGGTTTTCCCAGGAAAAGGAGAAGGTTGTTTGCATAAAGCGACACCCAGCCCTCCCTGACAGACGGCCAGAAAAAAGTCCTCATACAAGGGATCACTCCACAGTCAGATTGTCAGCAGCTCTATAGAAAGAAGGAAAGAGGACACCCCTGGCGCATAGTTAGAGATAACTATTAAGGAGGCCTGTCTCAGGTCAGGGGGTAACTCGCCTCTGTCTCCGCAAACTTGTAACATAGAAAGCATAGGTGCAAAAACTGTATTGCTGTTTCTTTCACAGTTTGGCCAGAAAGCCCTTAGTTCCCAGTGATTTACCAAACTGAAGGGAAGCAAGAGTCGCCGCCCACTCTTCCTTTCTGTTAAGGAGTTTTACGACCCTGCCCTTTTTAATCTTATTGGAGAGGCCTTTTACATTCCACGAAAGGCAGGTGAGGTAAGATTATCCCCTACACTCATGGCGGTCAAGTGGCACAGCGAGTAGAGCGCTCGCTTTGACATCCGTGCAGAGCCTGTTAACGCAGGTTCGAATCCCGGCGGGGCCAAACTCAGCCTTTCATCCTTCAGAGGTTGATAAATGAGCACCACACACCGTGGGTAATAATAAGCCGCGCATATAAATGCATAATTATTATTATGGAATTTCGTACGGGTACTCGTCAACACACCAATCACATGGGAAGCAGAACAAGCCAATGGTCACAGATATCTAAAACAAATCCCAATACCCACCCAACAAGCCACCCCCACTATACAGCCATCAAATTCTGCGCACCTGTCACCCAAACATAACTAATTAAACAAAAACTATATCGGCAGAAGCCCTGGGGGTTAACGCTAAAGTATGCGTCAGACTCCTAGAATTCGTTACAGTAAGTCATTGATCAGCTAATCACACGCTATAGCAAGGATACTACCAACCATGTAAACAGGGCAACAGAAAACTTAAATGTAGAAAGGAACAGAAAAAAATGAGGCAGTGTCTGATAGCATCCTGAGTTATGACCTTCAGGTCATAACGTGAGGCCTCGCCTTCTATATTGTGTAGAGGGCCATTGTGCGAGGAGAGGGTGACAACTGGGGGTGTTTTTCCCCATTTCCTGCCCTATGAATCTGGCACCAGCTGTTGGCAGAGCGTTCATCAGTAATCAATTCAGCCCCGTCCCAAGCCTGTTGAGGATCGGTGAAGAAAAAGGTTGTCACAATAGTGGATCTGGAGGGTGGCTGGGAAGAAGAGAGCATATTTGAGGCCCATTGCTCGAGGTTTCTTCTTTTGGCCTCAAATGATAGCCTGAATTTTTGAACCACTCTCGTAAACAGGGAAGATTGTGACTTTAGAACCATCCAACTCCAAGGGACCCTTTCTCTGTGCCACCTGCAGGGCAACATCTTGGCCTCTATAGTTCAGGAGTCTATCCATAGTAATACATGGCAGGACACCTGGGGGAGGGCTACGAGCTAGGACTCTGTGCACACACTCAATGGAAAAAAGCTGGAGATGCCTCTGGGCCCCACAATAAACTGGAACCACATTACCAGGTACAAGTTGATACAATGGCCCTCTGTCCCCTCAGGGACACCCATGATACAGACATTATTCTGTCTGGACATACCCTCCTTATCCTCGGCACGTGCCTCAAGTAAGTTGGTCTACCCTTGGAGGTCTAAGATTTGCTGTTGAATCTTGAAAACTGCATCTCCCATGTCTGAGACTCTTTGTTCCACTTCACCCACTCTGGAAAAGTTCTCGTGAAGGTCCTGATGCAAGATGTTCACATCTATGCCGATAGCATCCACTTTGGCCTCTGGGACCACTCTAGAAGTGTTAATTGCGGCCATCACATCTGACAAGTGGATTGAGTTGGATGGGGCACCGGCCCTGCATTGACCTGCTGCTGTTGCTCCTTCAGTGGAATGCAGAGTTGCTCTGATGGCCCTGTTTCCTTAATTTCCTTTGGCATTGTAAGAGATGGTACCAGCACCAGAATAGCAGGACACCAGACGCCAGCAGCCCCACCCAGCGCCATGTAGCTAACCCGGCAGGCAGCTGGTCCACAGCACCCCACTGGTATTCTAGGGACGGAGTCAGAAACAGTAATGGCAGAGCACAGAGGTTAGGTGGCATGATGCAGCATCTCCACCTAATAACACTGAGACCAGTCCAGCTGAATGGTCACATCACCAGGAAAGGAGGGGGGAGGAGGAGGAATGCTATATGGAGCCCCTCACCCAGTGTTCTAGGGCATCGTGGAGGGAGAGACCCGATCCCAGGCTTCTTTTCAGCAGTCCTTTTCTCAGGACCTGAACAGCCTCCCCTCAAGCTGGGGACTAAATGCCTGTTCCAGCTCTTGAAGGGCAACTATGAGGGGGAAGGAAGCCAGTGCCCCAGGTACAGGTGTCCAATAGCTTGGTCTGCAAGGCCAGATCCCAGCCAAACTCCTCCCTTCCTCACTCACCACTCCTTGCCCCCACAAACCGCTATACCTCCCGGCCGCCTCTGCAGTGTGGTCACCCTGCTGTAAGCTGAACAGTTGTTCCACTGCCACGAGCCCCGCAACCCCCTGAATGAGTCTGCAGCAGCTAGGCCTCGTTGAAGTGGCCCCAGGGCACCGTTGGGTCTCTGTCACCCGATGTTGGGTCTGCCAAGTCCATGACCGCCGATTTCTGCAGGAAGCACAGGGTCCGATCCGAGTCCGATGACACAAGGAGCGGCCAGGCAGGTCGGGGCACACAATCCAACAAACATAACCATGGATCAGCCGTGAAAAAGATATATTTAAAGGATAATTTGGAATTCAGGATGGAGCCCTGCGAAACGTGACTACATTCTTGCGCTGCTTTTTAGCACCCCTTGTCACCCTTTGTTTAAGGGGAATCTGTATTGGTATTTAGATAATAAAGCAACAATATGTTTGCAAGTACTCCTGCTTGAAAATTGAGCTCTGTAAATGGATACCTTTATTGTAACTGTGTTTGTTATTTATTTTTAAATGCCCAGCAACTTTTTGGGACGTAAGCTAGTGATTTGCCTGCACCATCACATGTGATTGAAAGGTACCAAGAAATGATTGTACTTGACTCTGTCTGTGGGCCCCTGAGAAGGTCATTGCATGAGCTCAGCTAAATCATACTAAATCTCTGAAACAATAATAGTTCCATCAGTCCAGTGTTCTCTTCTGTTGTTCAGACCTTTTCTCTTTTTCTATAATTCACTTAGCTAATCAGGCACCAGTCCATCTACAAATCACAAGGCGACTCCTTCCTAACCTGACATTCTGCCTAGAGCCTATCCCCTTTCTATGCTGCTCTTCGGAAGATAACTATTGCATAAAGAGAGTAAACACTTGAGGTGCTGTTTTCTACACTTAGCATAGCGCGTTGTGTCTGAAGTGTGATGCACTGACAGGCTCTCATTGGACAAAGAGATAAATCGAGACGACTGTCAACGTGTGCATAATTTACCCTTGATCGCTTACCTTTAGGGATGCACCGAATAGCATATTTAATATACCAAATAACCGAAACCGAATATAAAGCCAATTAGTTCTTTTATCTAAGTAACCATGTTCTGAACTTCAGTGCTGGTCATTGGGCCGGCTCTCGGTGGATCTGAGATCCGGCACCAGATATGGAGCCGGATCGCGGGATCCGGCCAGAGTCAGCCGCCCAAAACCATGAACCGTGCTGGAGTAGTTTAAAAAAATAAAAGCAAAAGGAAAGCGCCCGCGATGGCAGCATTGCCTTTTACTGCGGCTTTGGCACTGGTGTGTAATGCACAATGCTACAATGCTCGCTACATGTACAACTGATTCCTTTCATGCTTTGTGCATTACGCATCCGAGCCCCGCCGCCTCTAGACCACGCCGCCCAAAACTCCTCCCCCCCCCCTCCCCCGGCCCTTGTGTTGTGGGATTCCCGACCACATTTTTTCCATTTCCACCACTGCTGAACTTGAAAGATACTGTTTTTTTTTAAAACTGAAAGCTCTATTCTAAATGTATGCCGATGTTTCATTTGTTTCTTTTTACTTTGATCAACATCCCATCCTAATTTAATGCACAAAACCAGAAAATAACAGATTAACAAAAAGCAGTGCTCCACACAGAGCCAGGCTCCACAAATGCAAAGTGATATGTTGCAAGGAGCAAAATGGATACTGCAATTTACAACTGCCATTGCACATTGAACATTGCAATCTCTTGTAGAGTTGCAAAATAGCTTACGTGGAAAGTTTTATTTTAATTTGATTTATTTATTGTGATTTGGTTTAACGATTGAAACCTTTCAGAAACACAATGATCTTCACAACAAAAATTACACTGCATAACAACGTAAAAAACAATACACATACGTGGAAAGGGAATTTGTAACCTATTTTCCAGCTCACAGAAATACATAAATGGTTTATTTTGGCTCATATAGGACACAAGTCGAGAGTACACGGGAGGTGATTCTACTCATCTCCCTACTATTTTTAGAGAGTGGGCTCCCTCCCTTATACACCAAACCTGGGAGCTGACTCTCCCCCCAGAGAGGCCAGTAGTGTTGGGGCATGGGTAATCACACATAGGAAAGTCTGACAGTTGGCTGAATGTGCCCAAAGCCTGCAAGCTCGAAAAAGGCACGACTGTTTGGCATTTGCTCATTTCCATCAAACCTTGATTCACATCTGCTTACCTGACCCCCTTCCCATCACATAAGACAATGCTTTCTATGTATCTCACCCTTCAGCCCACCATTCCACAACATCTCCATGTTCCTGTGTCCCCACAGAAAAATCTTGCATGCCATTCCTATTGGGGAAGACTGGCCTATAATGTTATTCAAGAGATTTCCCAATAAGCAACTTCCTACGAGACGTACATATGGGTTGGGAAATGTTGGCCAAATCTTGGGCCATTTGACATGTCTCTGACTCATCCCTATTCCTATTGACCCAGAATAGGCAGCCGGCCTGTTTGGAAGTCTTTTGATTTCCAAGCATCCTTCCAACCTACCAATTTCACAGACAGAGCATAGCTCTTTGACTATGTTCCATACAATGTCCTTACACCCATATCTCTAGTCGCCATCTAGCAGACTGGCACAGAAGGGAACTGGAGAGATTTGCCAGTGTGAGGTTTCTCAGAAGCCTCTCAGGTAGGTACATGTCACTCCTGCCTGACGTATTGCTGAACACTGCTGCCCTGCAAGTCTGCACTACCTTTAATGAATTCAATTTTCTCCATAGACAATTCCCATAACAACAAATCATGTCCACCTCTCACTCATCATCACTTCTCCTTCTCTCCAATACGCAAACATATGCAAGTTAAGGGAGAGATTTATGATGAGGAGCAAATGCAGGGCTGTACGGTTGATAATACCCCTTAGAGGCCCTCTCATTAAGTGTTAAGAGCTTTAATAGAATTACTGAAGGGTGTGGTTGCAGAGAACATTGAGCAGATGTGGATAGGTTCAGAGGGTCTGTACGGTCCTTTGGGACATGGCAAGCTGAGTTGGCCACAGTTTTAAATGACCAGAGTGAACAGCGACTTTGAGCTCTTCGACCTTGAAGGGTTTAAGAAGGAAAGAAATGAGCCCAAATATGACATTCTGGTTCATCCCGCTCACCCCATGATCAACTTTATCAGTTTCCTGGTGCAGAGAGGGATTTTGATAAGCTAAGACAACCCTTTATGGAGTTCAGTCTGGTGCCCAGCCCCATAAGGAGGAGAATAATATGCGTCTGCCTGTTCCTCTGCTATCGCCAGGGCTGACTTGGTGAAGGTGGAATCCACTCTACAGTGAGACGTTTCCTCATCAGAGGAGGAATTGAAGACAGAAAAGTAATACAATATCACAAACATTTAAAGGAGCAAGCATGTGGCTAGGATAAAAGAGAGAGAGGGGGAGGCTAGGGTTATGTTTGGCCTGGACGAGATCAAACACCATGAGTCTCTGGGGAGGACATTCTGCCCAAGGGTGGCAGACTACACGACTGCACAAATGCAGAAACCTGTGCAGGAAGATGTCTGGCAAATGTTAAGGATGGAATGCCCCAGAAATTAGTGATAGCATAAAGTGGCTGGACCCCATATGACAACCATTGTAGTAAAAAGTCCAAAAGATTTGAGAAAAGGGATTGATAGATCGTGGCACGCATCCCAAGAGAAGCTGTTGACCAAGTCAGGGCCCCTGGCTAAAATGAAGGATCTGGCAGATAGGGCTAAGCATGCTAGAGTACAGGTGGATGCTACAATCCTGGCGAATTGTGAGCAAAATGGCAGCGCGCAAGATAAATTTGTTACTGAAGATTGACTCTAATCTGACCTAAAAGTTTGGACAGTCAACTCAGGGTCTATTATTTAGCAAGACTTTACCTAATGTGAAGGCATCACGAAGTAGACACAGACTATGGAATTAAAGTTTGGGCTATAAACCTTTGTTCAACAAAAAAAAAGTTTGGAAAAAGGCCTAACTTGTCCTATGCTAAGGTGTGATTTCACTACCTAAATGAAACTAAGGATAATCTATGCCAGGCAGCCCAAAGTAAATGTCTGTCTGTGTCCAAAACCTATACTTACCCTCTCATCTGTTTATATACAATGTGTAGGGATGTCAGCCACAAAATATTATGTTTTCAAATAAGAGTTCAGAGCTTCTTCCAGCTAATGGATTGTAAGAGGTTTCCCTTCCCTAAGGTTCGAGATAGTTCACAGTGCAAAAAGGGGTTCCCTTCACCAAGCTTTAAAGCCTTTCAACAATTCCAAAAACACAATTCCTTGGGATACTTCCCAGCTCTTCTGTTCTGGTTATCTTTCACCAATTTCACAAAGTTAAGTTCCTTAATGTCATTTCACACAAGATGCCCTTTGTATTCAATCACAAGCTTCTTTGTAAGTATTTAAGTGGCTTTTCCATAGGTAGGTGTCCTCAGTCTAGGCACAGTTGTCGGACCACATGGTTCAGCTATTACAGGTCATGCAACCAACACTTATTTGATTCTTCTTCAGATGCATGTTGCCACTGTTTCAGCTCTACAATGGTGCTTCATTTATTATCATTTCACATCCTCACCATGCTTTACCATTGCTTGTTTTGCCACTTTTCACTTGTTGCACTTTCATATATCCTTATGGCTCTTGCTAATGCTTTTTCTATCAAGTTACACAGTTCCTTCATAGCTTTTGCCAATGCTTTTTCTCTCAGGCTACACAGTTCCTTTATATCGTGTAATTCCACAAAACTGCTTTCACTGATAACGGTAATCAACCGTTCTTGCTTTCATTCATGTCGGTATTAAAAAGACTTGCTTTCATTCAGATCGGTATTCAAAGTGTTTTTTTCATTTAGATCAGCATTCATTAACTTATAAGTCTCACATGCTCACCTACTGTCGCTGTGTCCCCCTTCCTAGGTTGACTCAGTGGTCGGTGCTTACGGCGTTCCAGCGAGACTTCTGGCTTCCAAAAGCTCTGTCTCTCGTGCAGAGCCTTGCTCCGTCCCCCACCATCGATGCCACTCTCACAGCTCGGGCCTCACTTTGCAGCTTCACCTGGTCATGCTGGTTACTTTTCCGTATTCAGCCACAGGCCTCCAGCTTCCTTTAGCCTTGCTTCTCGCTACATACACTCTGCATCTTTCCTAGGTTCTTGAGCACTCCGTCTGCCACGCCGCCTTCCAGGAGAGGTCTGCTCTCGTCCAGCAGTCCGTAGACCTGCTGCCACAGCTGACACCATTTTCTTCACTCTTGCTGCTTTTCAACCTCCCGCCAGGTTGATTAGTCCAAAAAGGACTGGACTGCTTGTTAGTGGTTTGGGAGTTGTGCAATGCTCTTGGTTGCCTCCTCGTCCCAGTACCTAAATGTTGTGTGTGTGTGTGTGAGAGAGAGTCAATAAAAGTAGGATGTATGGCTCGGGTTTGTCCCTTCCTCGTCCCAGTACCTGACTGGTGTCTACTGCGGAACGATCTACTGGAATAATAGGGAACGGACTGGTAATAGCCTACAAAGGCCTGGGGGATGTCGGACTGGTTGGAAAAGGAAAATGGGGGATACCGCGTCTCACCCAAGGGTGACTCGCCTCCACTCCCCAAGTCTCCTCCACCCAGGTAGTCCTCCCTCGCATATCCACCACCAGGGTCGGAATCCGATAGCGAAAGCCTTTCCCTGGCCACCTGGAAGGAGGCTATCTGTGGAAAAGAAGTGAGGTTGCCCTCAGATTCCTCACACTGAAGAGATGGAGACATTAGTGGGTTTATATACTACCTTGGACAAGATGAAAGCCTCCATCTGAAAGATCATCATCACTATTGTTTTTGGTGGCGTTGGCTGCCCAGATGCAGTAAAGACCTCAGGTGGGTCAAAGGTCAGCCCATTACTGGGAGTACTGTCAGCCCAACATGTTCTTCCCCACTTAAGAAAGGGGAGCACAGGGATGTCCCTAGAGAGAAGCAGCCAAGAGGGCTAGCTATTACAGCAGCAGGCGAGCAACCATATCAAGGTATATCCTCCAGTAGGGAGCACAGTAACTCTAATTTTAGACAATTTGCAAAGCTCTAAGGATATTTGAGTGTTGCACGCTGCAATAGGGTTTCATATAGAGTCCTGGGAAACTCTGGTTCAAGCAAGGTTCCCCATCCATATCAGAATGTCTTCAGAGTAAGGGAGACTATTAAGAATGCAGATGTATGTTTCAGCCCAGAATGGGGAAAGAGCGATAGTTGCCCCCATGCAAGGGCAGCATCGTGAGTAACATGTTTTTAGTACACAGACAGAGCAAGGTACGGCCAGTCTAAAATCTCAACGGGCTAAACTAATGCCCGGTTTATTGACATTTCAAGATGCAGGTCATCCATCTTCTCAGAGGAGGTATTCTGAGGTGGGAAGACTGTCTGGTAAGGTTGCATCTAAAGGACACATACCTTACAGCTCCAATATTTCAGCTCATAGAATATCCCTCCGCTTTGAGTAGACTGGTCTGATTTGAGAAATGAAAAGCTTCTCCCACAGACTCTCTTCTGTGCCTTGGCATTTTGACAAGCTGCTCAAAATGGTAGGAACGGTGATCGGAAAGAAAAATATGAGAGTCATCATGTACCCAGACAATATGATACTAATGGGGCCGGAGGAGGAGACACTAAAAGAAAACATTTAACTGGTTCATAAGTCCACAGTAGGGATTAGGTCTACTCATAAATTGGGACAATTTGGAACTTGTCCTGACCAAGAAGTCAGAATTCCTAGGCTTTCTACAACATACTAGGAGCGCATCCCTAGAACTCCTAGTGCAGAAATTAAGATCCATCAAGGAGGCGTTGAGGACAGTGATCTAGCATCTAGCTTCAACAAATATCCCTACAAGAGTGAGCAAGGATAGCAGGGCTGCTATTGGTGTCGATTCAGACCATGCTTCCCAGGCCAATGCACTGCAGAGCCCTTTAGAGACTGAAGATCTGTAACCTGCAGAAGGATCTTCCTTATCACTATTTGACAGTATTAGACCCAAAGTGCTTAACGGTTCTGAATGGGTGACTTCAAGACATGTAAACCTTGAATGGGCAAGCAATAGTTGGGGACACTCTGAGATATTGAGAGTCAGACACCAGCAAGACCTGCTAGTGTGCCAGATGCAGTTCTATCTCCATAGGAGGGAAGTGTACTCTTCACAAGCCGAGCATGCATATACATTGTCTAAAGATGTTAGCAGAGTCCTTTGCAATACAATCTGTTTTGAAGGACAAAAGGAAGTGTTGTATACTGCAAATGATGGACGAAATCCTAGTTGTTTGCTACATGAATCATCTAGTTGGAATGAAATCAAGAATGCTGGCAAAGTTGGCAAAGGACTTCTGGCATGACTGGCTGGCAATGAAGATATGGGGGACATACATTATCTGCCAGGGGTGTTGAATGAAGTGGGGTGGATTGGAATTCATGGTATCTTTGAGATTGCAGTGACTGTAAGCTTGAAGAGGAGGTTTTCAGTAAGCCACTGAAATGGGGAGGCCATTCCAGATATATATGTGTGCATCCAGACTGGATGCCAAGTTACTCTGATACTTATGCTGGTGGCTGGATCCAAGGTTGGAGAGGACAGATGGATTCCTTTAAGCCTGAAATGAAGGACAGCATATGTGTTAACAACATGAGATGATTTTGAGAGCTGTGGTGTGAGTGAAAAAGTATATAGTGTCCACTGTAATAGTCGGCCCCTGGTAGAGTCTGTAAGCATGGTTTCCAGTTCTACTGGAACTTTCTAGAGATTTCCTTTAGGTTCTTCCCAACACTGTGAGGCTGCTGATGAGCCAAGGGAAACGATTCACTCACTGGTGCAGAAAGGGTTGATGGGATGACTAGCTTGCAAGATTTCAGGGAATGCTGAAAACCGCCTGGACTTTCGGAACAGTCTTTGCGTCTTATGGGAGAGTCATGGGCGCCAGCAACCACAAAGAACTATCGAGCAGCTTCAGAGGTCTAGAGCAAGTGGTGTTTGGAATTAAATCTTTGTCCTGTTTCGATCTGCTAGAGGACATACAGAATTTCCTGGCTGCCCCTCCTCAAGAAGGGAAGTCTTTCAGGAGAAAAGGAGTGCATAAGTCAGCCTTCTCTACTGGTCAATAACTGGCGGAAGGAGTGGCAATAGGGGAGCACCCATTAATGTGTTGTCTCCATAAACGGGCTAGATTTCTTTAACCACCAAATCCTATATATGCTCAATTTTGGAACATGAATGTAATATTGGGACTGTTAGAAGGTTGTCATGATAATGATATTGTAAGTATGAAAGCACCGCCAGGAAATAAGCTATGCTGTTATGTTTAATTTTTTTTATATGAGCATCCAATGTTTAGGAAATCTACCCCCTTCCCCTTTCCCTTCACAAACACTTTCTCATGGACAGCCCGCTCTGGGAGAAAACAGACTCACACCTGAGCATTGTACCTGACATGTCCCACATGACACTTAAGATTTAATGAGCAAAATGTATTCTTGGTGGCAGCAGAGTCAATGCACAGTTGTATTATGCAGGGCTATGCACAATGCAAATTAAGCATACAGTTGATGTTGCTGAAAGTCCATGAGTGTGGACTGGCATTGTGGGGGTTGATTGGGCATGGTCACCCTTATAGTGCCTGTGGGGAATGTAGGTGATTTTGCATGTTGTCTGCAGGTCCATGATTAAAGGCTAGCATTGCTATGGTAATCTTATATTACCACATCTTATGCTGGCAAACAGTATGCTTAATTTGCCAAGTGCATAGCCCTGCATAATACCACTGTGCATTGGATCTGCTGCCACCAAGAAACCATTTCGCTCATTAAATCTTAAGTCTTAAGTGTAGACACTTGCCTAACTGAACCAATAACCACCATCTACTCAGATTCTAGATTGCCCAACAGTCCTTAGACATACAGCCACCTTCAGCGGTATGCTAAGACATTATGCCCTGCCCAATACCGCTGTTTACTTGGGCCTGCCGCCACCGAACCAACTGAATCATACAGCCGTTTCTAAACACCTTGTAGATAATTGCCCAACCGGGTTATCCATGGCAAACAGTGAAAATTGACGTCCCACACTGAACCGCCAGCAGGTCACGAGAATCCACATGCTAGGTAAGGCCTTCTGTGTCAGGCCAAACAACTCACAAGCCCTATTGTAAGGCTTTGCAAATGTGTAAACACTAAAATTAACATAAAATAACTGTCATTCTTGCCTCCCCCTTTTTTCCTTCTCCAATGTTCACAATGAATACTTTAAATACTATGTGTTTGTAAATAATTTACAATGACTTCTTTATGACTCAAAATATTTCTAACACTGGATACTAATAACCACTGTCACCATGTATCACAACATGTTGCACAATTGACACAAAATGTATTAATTCAGCCTTGATAAAGACCCTGAGAGGTTGAAACATGTGTCGGCTGACCACTTAAATCACGAAAATAAAATGCACGCAACCCACTGCAAACAAGAATGTGAAGAGTAACTCATTAAGCGAAAGGTATCTGGGTTCAATCACATTCTTATCACATTAAAGTGACCTTTTCCACATGTGACGAGTCTGTGTCCTTTTTGTAGCATTCAGCCCAAATCACTGTTGTTTGAGGGTTCAAAACCCTAACCCTTTATCCAACCAAAACATTATCATTCATACCCCTTTAAATACACTAGACAGTATCCAACCTGGTGCCCTCAGACCTGCTTCTCATGTTGCTTTGTCTTTTACTTACAGAATAACTGCATGTCTCGTGCACGAGAACTCGGCTGGAGAAGGTTTCGTTGCACGCCTCAATCTGCAGTGTGCGCTCCTTCCAGTTCAGACTGTTCTTCTGGATGAAGAAGATGAACTCCACACCAGCAATCTGTCAAATTAAACAGCATGGTATTATTGCAAAAACATATGGAGCTTGCAGGGGATTAGAGTGGAGAGCCAGAGTGTGGGCAGCAGATCCATGCACTGGCTAATCTGCATGGACATGATCTGAGTAGAGGGTGCCTTTATATGACCATCATGCAATGGGTTTGTCAGGGATCGTCATTTCAGATCTGTGTAGGTTGGACATGTGTCTCCTTGCAATGCTGCCTCTGACTCACTGACCTCCTTTTAACAACAACATCGAGGTACAGGACTCACAATCATATGCCAAAGATATGCAGGCAGATTCCTATTTGTGGATTCAAGTACCTCAACCAGGGGACCCACCAGTCCTCTGTGAAATGGCATTATCCCATAGATGTGCATTGCTGATGTAGGAACTATCAGCCACGCACAACACTTATTTCATCAAGTACTTTGGACTGAATTCCTGATGGACACTGAGATAACAAGGAAATGGACCTTTTTAATTGTTGGCTGCTTAATGGCTTGGATTTGTGAATAAAGCTTTCAGAGGAAGAATTGTTCACTGAAGGTGTTATCGATAAATGAATGCACAACAAGCCCAAAGTGGCTGTTGAAACTTTCTTTATCAATACCTGTGATCACCTGGTGGCTCTATCTGAGGAGTTTGAAACCACAGCTCTCTGGTTGGTGACTAGGACCACGAGACCAGACATAGCTCCCAGGAAACGCATCTGTTTTTCAAAAGGATACTTGCCCAAACTGATGTCTTTGGCTAGTGTTCAGACATCAGTCACTGTTGGTCGTCATGTTAGACATAGGAAAATATGTAATGAAAATTCAGCCGCCAGTAAAGGAGACATAGGGCCTCATTATTGGTTAGGCGGTAACCCTGCCAGTGCTACTGGCGAGTTGCTGCGAACTTGTAATAATTTACTGGCGCCTGTCCTCCCCGTGCCACTGGCTCATTACGAGTCTGGCGGGCGGGAAATCAGGCCCCGGTAAATGTGTTAATACCCATTCCCATAGAGTCCCATTCGACTCTATGGGAGTGGGGACACGGGAGCACTGGCACCGTTAGCAACGGTTCCTGTGCTCCCATGAAGAGTCTGCCTACCATGGCCGCTGTGCCCGGCAGGGTCAGACGTGTCGGGCACAGCGGCTCTGGCAGGCAGACTCATAGCTTACCGGCACCCTTGTTTCCAGACCGGCAAATTTATGAGGCCCATAGGGCCTCATTCCGAGTATGGTGGTAGCCATGGCGCTATTTGTGCCATGACTACCTCCCATACCGGTACCGCCTCTGTCTTGGTTCAATGGGGACTTACCAGTGTAGTCCGACCTTTGAGGGACCGGTAAGTCCCCATTGAAAAAACCATTCCCCATTCCCATTTGAGCCTCCATAGGGCTCAATAGGAATGGGGAAGTAGCTAATAACGGTACCGCAATTTGCGGTACCGTTATTAGCTCTGAAGTCCTTTAGCGGGTCCCGTCCATAATGCCTGGTAAAACCAGGCGTTGAAGGAGGGACCCATTAAGGGAACTCGTAGTAGGGCGGTAAGGGATTACCGGCACCGGTCTCCTTAACGGTGCCAGGTATCCCTTACCGCCCTACTCGTAATGAGCCCCATAGTGTTTTAGTTTTCCCAACACAGATGGTCAACAGAGAGAGATAGTGGGAGACAAGTTTGTTCTGGGACCATTAACAGTGTGAAAACCTCCAAATTCAAAAAGGTCAATTAATAAATGGTAGTCTTTAATGTATGGTTCTTATATGCCTTGAATATAATCATTAATTTCATACATTGTGCCTCATTACGAGTTTGGAGGTAGCCATGGAGCTATTAGTTCCATGGCTGCCTCCAAACCGGACTCCATTACTGGGTTCCTGCAATGAGGAATAACCGGGTCATTCTGACATAGGAGGATCCGGTAATTCCTCCTTGCAGGAACCATTCCCCATTCCCATTTGAGCCCCCATAGGGCTCAATGGGAATGGGGGTAACAAAGGGCACATTACAAGTGTCCTGTTGTTACCTCCCTCTTCCCCTCGCAGGACCAGGAAAAGACGTCTGGTTTTACCAGACGTCTGGTCCGGGTCCTGCAAAGGGAACCTGGTAATCGGCCCTGACGGAATGAAGGGGGCCGGACCCGTACCGGCCCCCTTCATTCTGTCAGCGCCAGGGTCTTAATGAGGCCCAGTCTCTTGTTACCATGCATCATGAAATTCCAACTGGTCAGGCACAAGTATGAAAAAGCAGCAAAGAGACCTTAGTTTACACCAGGAAACCCTTTAAGTTCTTCAGTGCTTCAGATTGGAACTATTCTTAGGGTGCTAGTACAAAAGGGAGAAATAAACTCACAGGTACACTGGCTGAAGACGTCTGAGCAGAGGCAGCAGGGGCCAATGACGGAGAGATGGGGCATAACATGAGAGGTGTTGTATATGTCTGGTCTTGAAAAACATGCAGTTAATGTTTGGGCAGGATGTACCATGAAAGTAAAAAGAACAAGAGAAGAGGACCAAGCCTCAGTGAAAATGTTCCCACTGGAGGGAGCTACCACTAGAGTATTGAGATAATTTTCTAACTAAAATGACAAATCACAGTAGTTGATACACTGGTGAGATTGTTACATGTGCTCCTGCCCTTGACCGGTCGTTCCATGCTCACCTTCTTCAGCAGGCGGGGGGCATCCACGTTTAACTTGCAGCTCCTCTCCACAATGTGGACTGACCCATCTTCACTTCGGTACTCCTGTAGTATTTCGCTGCCTAGAAAGACGGGGATTAGAGGGCAAGCGGGAAAGCGCTTCTCGTAGGCCTACCATATGGAGGAGAAAGGAAAGACAAAAGTCTATAAAAGCCGTCTTTGAACATAGTAGCAGCTTTGAATGAACATCTCACTTAACTATATACAGAATGAAATATAGGGATTTCTCCCATAATCCATGCAAGTGGTACCATCAGGGCCCATCCGCACACCCATCAACAAGCACGATCAGGGCCCATCATCACCACTTAACTGGACCAGCTGGCACCATCACTGCCAACAAACAATATTATCAACTAACATGTGCCAATCACCCTCCACCAAAATGCGCCATCCTGGAACATTGCCACTCCACACTGCACAGTCAGGGACCATCACATGCAGAGCCCTCAAACTGTACCAACAGGGCCCCTTTACTGCCATCAAAGGTCACCATCAAGACCATATCCCCTAACCCTCACCATCAAGCACCATCACCAAGACTGAACTGCATCATCAGGGAGGATTAGGACTATCAAGCTGCACCATCAAAGCCTCAGAACCATTAGTACATTCAACATGTCCCATCAGAGGCTACATGGCCATCAAACTGCACCATCATTCAGCAGCACACACCACCCAAATAGGCTACCGGGGACCATTGCTACCCCCAATCAGCACTGCAAGGGACCCTCAACCCCATCAATCTGGACCAACATGGACCCATTGGCACAACCAAACTACACCATCAAGACCCTAAAAAAACATCTCTTGAACAGCACAGTCGGGCACCATCATCACCAAAAAAGGCACCATCAGGGACTATCAACCCATCTATGAGGGACCATCACAGCCATCAAACTCCATATTAGGAGCCATCAGCAATCTCACGCTTCCCCATAAGGATTCATTGTTGCTGCTAAGCTGCACAATTGTGGATGTAAGCAGTCAATCTGGGTTCAAGCGTTCCTAGGGTAGATCAGCTAAAAAGCCTTTATTAAGCGAGTAACCTATTTGTTAACACCCAAATTACAAAAATCAAGCGTTAAGAGTTTAAAAGATGCAAGTCGAAAATCTATCAAAATGGGACATATAGAACCAAGGATATTCAATGTATAGTTCATAATACAGTAGGATGTGCACACATATTCAAAAAAAGATGAAGAAGTTGACTTGGTCTTATCTAAACACCTTTGCATCATATCCCTCAAAACCTACTTAATATGGACCTAATCCTAAATTCACACTTTTTTTTACAAATATAGGAACATCAGATGTTATTCTGCAAAACTTAAAATCACTTTATTTAAATACAAATGTGTCATAAAAACATCACTAAGCCACGAAATATGTGCAACAAGAGCCACGCGTGTGGGCTTAGTAACCCAAAAAGTGGAATGTGCATATAACCATTATTCCTATCAACACTATATTGCATACAAGGGAAAGACAATAACAAGGTTAACCCCCTCATACATGAATTACAAGGCCCCACAACAACTGCCTGTGCCCTAGGAGGGTGTGAAAATACATTCGAAAACCACTAGAACACTATTACAGGACTAGTGGTGATGAGCCTTTTCCTTCCGGTGTCACAAGCACTTGGTCATGTGTAACGAAGAGGTGTGTACACTCAACAAAAGCTATTCAAGTAAAGTTTATCTTCTTTGAGTTTAAGGTCTGCTAGTTTAGCTGTTAAATTACAAATGTTGCGTTAACAGAGATACAAGTTCGTTAACAAAATAAAATACATCTACTTCAGGACAATGTAGGGATTCACAGCGTGCACTGAAAACAAAGACAGGTGCGGAGTAAAGTTAAGATCTGCAGGCCTAAACATTGTAAAGGTTACAAATGAAGTACACACTATGCCTTCATCAGTGAAAGAAATCGCCAAATTAAGCTTCGTCATTAAATCTCATCCTAGAATATTAACTGGTGTCTGCCTTTAATACAATAATGGAACAGACAAATCACACTCTCCTATGGAGACTGGTAATTTATCAGTAAAAGGAACTCAACTCGTAGCTCCAGAGAATCCCTGAGCATTCATGGCAATTTCCGACATTGGGTATTTTCCCCTCTCGCATACATGAACGAGTGACCCCAGTATCTACTAGAAAAGAAAAAGATTTGCCTCCTATCGTCACATCAACTCTTGGTTCCTCTTAGGGGTCAAGTGTCAGTAATAGTACTGAACACATCAAGTTACCCTGTGAGCTGTCCTATTGTGGATACACGCATTCCCCTGTACCTGTGAAAGGACTTACCCACACTACAGTGACACCCCCTATTCTAGGTGTCAATAATTGTCCTCTGTTTGCATTTTGCTGGATCTGCATGGGTGCATGCTGTGACTGCCCTTGCAGTGGGTTCAATTGTGCTTGCTGTGGCTGCAATGCTTGTTGTATTTGCGGCACTTGTGTCTGATACACTGTCTGATCTTGGGCAAACCCATCCCTGGCTTGCGAGCTACATGTTGGAGGGTTAGCTGTCCCCCCTCTTGAGAATTGCCCATTCTATACATACCCTTGGGTTCTGCATACACGTGCAATGTGCCCTGTCATCCCACAAGTCCAAAATACAGGAGGAACCCTTCTGACTAGTCCTCCTAGGTTAAATCCTCCTTGCACATTCTGATTATCATTCTGCATATTCTGAAAACCGCCTTGGTTATTCTGAAAACCACCCCTTTCTCTGTAGCCCATTCCTCTGCCTTGTGGCACAAACCCATTCCCTCCTTGATCCATTTGGCACTGATTATCCGCCTCTGATGTGCCCACTGTTTGCTGTATTCCCAGTCCTTCTCTGCTTGTCATTACTTCCCCATCCATGGCATACTTTGACAATTTCTTCTGAACTAACTTTGCTTCCTCAAGTTTTCTAGCATCTTCCTTCTTCCTACTCTTCTCTTGTAACCCTTTGGTCGAAGTGAGCGGGAGCGGTCGGGAGCGGTGCTCCTCTACTTATTTAAATTACGTTTTACAGCTCCTGTACTTTTATTTTAAAAAGAAACTGTTCTGTAATAGTTTTGTTTTAAAATAAAAGTGTAGGAAGACGTTGCAGTTTGCACTTTCAGTGGACTGCACTGAACGTTCCCTTAAACAGCAGGAGCAAGTGTTTTGGGGTTTGTATTGTGTGTAGGAGGGGGCGTGGCGATGGGGTTTGTGGGGAGTGGGTGCAGGCCACGAGGGAACATAGTTCCACTACTTCTTTTCATACACTTCGACCACTGCTTGTAACAGCCGACAGGGATGCACAATAGTCAACTCTATCTCTGCCCGTTGCCTCGCTTCCATTCCCACTAGTTTCTTGAGTTGCCACTGTACCTAATCGGGCAACCCCTGACATAAAATGTGGTAAAATACTGCCACTGTGTTTCCCCACAGCTCTCGAGTTTCAAGAGTCCACAGTTCCTGAAGGTCCTAAATGTAAGCAAGTGAATCTTTGTCTTCTTTCGGGTCATAATTGCACCCATTTCTGATGTTTGTTTGTTTGTTTATTTATTTATATTGCGCACCAGACCCTTAGGTTACCGGGCGCAGCAACAAGTATATGCGAAGCTTACAATGTTACAATGTTATATAAATGAATTTACAATATTACACCATATTGCACAAATTACAAGAATGTACAGATAAAGATTTGCCGTATTTACATGAATGTACAGTTAGCAACATACAGGATTTGCGGTAATAAGCATAAAGGTTGATGTCACGTCAGGGTGCATTGGGTCGGACTACACTTGTGAGTGTTCGGGTGTTAAGTCGTTGTTGGCGATAATGTGTTTGATAAGGTTCCTTCTGAAATGGGGGAAGGGTTGGTCAGCTCTTAGGTTAGGTGGCAGGGCGTTCCACAGGTTAGCAGCTTTCACAGGGAAGCAGGCGCCACCAATTTTGGCGAGTCTGAATCTAGGTACTGCCAAACAATTGGAATTGGCGATTCTCATGGGTCTATTAGAAGTTTTTCTTTTTATTTTGTCCATTAAGTAGCTGGGAGCTGCATTATTTAAGGCCTTATGGGTTAATGAGATCATTTTTAGCTGGATTTTATTCTCCGTAGAGAGCCATTTATGTTGCCGCCTAGTCGAGGAGATATGCTCCCTCTTTTTTATTCCTAATGCAGCTCTGAGAGCATTATTTTGTAGAATTTGAAGTCTTAGGGTAGTGGCTTTATTGGCGCTACTGTATAGGGCATTACAGTAGTCTAGTCGGGAAAGAATTAAGGCTCTAGCCAGGATTAGGCAGCTGGTATTGGACAGGAAGGGCTTGCCTGCTCTGATCAATTTACAAGTGTAGGCAGTAGTGGAGGCTAGGGAGTTTACCTGTTTAGTGAAGGACAGGGTAGAGTCGAGATAGAAACCAAGTGTTTTTACTTCCCTCGAGACTTTAATGGCATTTCCGTCTATGCTGAAGGCTGAGTAATCCGGGCCCAATTTGTTAATATTAGCTTGTGTGCCCAGAATGATCAACTCTGTCTTATCATCATTCAGGCAAAGACCGTGAGTGGCCATCCATGCCTGAATGATGAGATACACTCTATTCACCAACTCCCCATCCCTGCTGTGATCCCCAGAAAGTGGGAAGAGAATCTGTGTATCATCTGCATAGTTAGTGTAGGTGATACCGAGATTGTCCAGATCGTCGAACAGAGGTTTGGTGAATATATTGTAGAGGGTCGGAGAGACGCAGGATCCCTGAGGGACTCCACAAGTAATAGGTATAGGGTCAGCTGCTGCCGAAGGGGAAAAGACTCTCATAGTTCTCTCACTTAGAAAGGATTCTATCCAACTGATGGCTTGGGTGGAGAAGTGAGCGGCAACGTCCAGGTGTTTGCAGAGGACTTTGTGGTCCACAAGATGTGTCAGGATACTGCACTCTAAGAGCTTTCCAGACATCTGCTCTACAGTTATTAAATGGCACTCCATCATGTGCTGTGTTCAGTGTAACTTGAGTAGCCTGCTCTCATCGAAATGTCATCAGCTCTTTCCCCAAGAATGGTTGCTAGGAGACCCTTAATGTCGCCTCTTGCCAATGTATTTCTCCCTGTCTTTTTATCTTATAATAAATCCATTTTCCTGCACCTGCTGTCAAACTAAGAAATTTGCACCTTAAATTATCCTTATCCATTTGTGGCGAAGAATATACTGCAGTCTGACCCCTCCTTTCTCCAATAAAGGGAACTGCGTGAATCCCAATCCGCAATCGGCTCACATCGTCTGCCTATTCATAGTGGGGACAATGGTTCCTGATCGCCTTCTACCTGGCAATGACCTCAGCCTGCTCACATATGGCGGTGACTCTCCTTTCTGACTATACGATCATCCTCTAGGACGCTCTGGATATGCTACAGGATTTGGCATCCAATCCTTAGGTTGCTCTAAATCAGATAATCTTTCTTCCAAGTGTGTCTGCAGACATCCCTCGGGCCGCATGCTCTTCCTTCCTCCTACCCACGGAAGGTTTCTCTCTCTTCGTCTGACATATCTAGCCCCCAGCTGGTCTGGTGCTCAGACCCTTCACCTTTATCTAAAGCCAGCCTGTCCAATGACAAGGCTCTGTGCTCAAGACTAAACAGGTCTCTTTCTTCGCTTAATGATTGGAAGACCTGGGATTGATCTACCTCCCCTCGGCTTCCCGTTTTGCTACCTTCTCTCAAATCTTGATAGGCCTTATCGATCCTATTTCCAATTCTCCCTATATCAAAATTCTCTTCTAGGGCTACTATAGATGGCCCTGGCATTGCCTCCTTTAACAGAGGAAACTCCTATATGTTACCCGATGATATTACTGGACTTGGTTCCATTAACTCCTTCTGAATGTGATCAATATCGCAATCCCGATGTCTCCTTTTTCGTTCCAATTATTTGTCTAATTTTCTTTGCTTTCTCGCTTCCTATTTAACTCTTTCCTCTTCTTGACTCTTCTCCTCTCTTCATTCATTTGCTCTTCGCTCTTCTTCTTCCCTTTGCCTCTGTATCCTTGTATCCCTTAATTTCTGTGCTTCTTCCTCTTCTCCTATGCTCCTCTGCCCTTTCTTCCTTCCTTTGATGCTCTTCCTGATACATCTGTTCTCGCCTCTGGCTACTCTTTCTCTTATGTTCATCCTCTTTCAATCTTTTTTCTCATTCCGTGTCTTTCTTGTCCTGTTCGTCTTGATCTTCCCTTTGCCTGACTTCCTCAATACTTTTCCCATCGAGCTTGAGCAATATCTGTCCTCCCATCCATTTGTTCTGTAAGAGCGTTACCTCATCAGCTTTATCCTTCTCTCCTTTCCATCTCTTAATCTCTCGTTCAATGTCTGTCATATTCGATCTCTCACTTTTATCCTCTTTGTTTTGCCCAATCTTAAAGATCGCCTCCTTCCTTCTGGTCTCTTCTGGACTAACGTCACTGCTATAAGCAGGTGGTTCATATATCAGATTACTATATCCTGTCGCGCTTTTAGTTCCTTCAACGGATACAATCCTGCGTCTTCTGTACTTTCGCCATTCACTTCAGACAAGGTAAGGGGAGCAGAAGGCTCAACACCTTCCTTCCTACACTGAGTAAGCATCCACTCCTCAGGCGGTGGATCTTCTCTCTCCTCTTGGTACATCTTCCAGAGCTCTAAAATAGCTACCCTCTTTTCCAGTTTTTCCTTGTGTATGCCGCACAAGCATGTAGGCATGTGTTGCAATACCGCTTTTGACTGCTATCCCCTTTGTGGCCATGGCATGAACATTTTGTCTGCTGTGCCCTTTACCCCCTCTGCACTGTACTGTTTGAGCTTAGGCATGTGCTTTGGCAACATTTTACACAGGTGCATCAGTGGAGTAATATCTCCCATTGTGACAAGTCTCAATTGACTGTCAATACTTACCAGCGTTTACACAGATACATTTATAAAAATAACAAATATGGGCGCGCTCCAACACTTGCCGCTCAAAACATCTTTTTTTCAATAACATCAACCTACTTTTTGGTCGGCGCCAACAATGACATTAAAATAGGCAATAACTTTTTATCTCAACTTCAACTTTACGCAGCTTATTCTTGTCACTCATAGACACCTTTTTTAAAGAAAACACATAGACAGACAGACTAGTCAACTCTTTTACATTTACACCATGGTACTCTGTTTCGCCCCTAAAAATACTCTAACTAGAGTTTAGCTCGTCTCCTAACATAAACCTGTTTATTCGCAGGCTAGTTTACCCTGACTGGAGTGTGAGACGAGTTCTTCTAAAACTCCTTGAGTTAAGAATTCCGGGCCTTATCTCTTAAAATGCTCTATGTTTACTTTAAAACGCTCTTTGTTTACACTTTTAAAAAAACTCTTAGTTTACACTTTTATAATCAACCCCGTTACTTTTCTAACTACCAGAAACCCATCCCCACAGTTTGCCATTCCCCTCAGTCGACTCACCATTGAAACGTTCTGCTCAAGACCTTTGCTATCGGCTCCCCTCTGCAATCGACCACTTTCGCCTCCCGTCCATGAAGCGACTGTGGAAACCAGGAGGGATTTCATCAAAGAGGGACCCATCCCACCTGTATCAATCTTTCTTGCAAGAATTACATATCGCAGCGCTCCACAGGAAACCCTGGGATCTTCCAGCTAGATGGCGAAGGGGGCTCGAATTGTCTGAAACTTTGGAGTATTACTTAATCGATGGACCGGTAACCATCCGACATTCCACCACGTGAACCGTTAGGTCCTTTTTAAATGAGGAAGCGCATCATTACGTGGATGAAGGTGCAGAATAACTCTCACAACAATAACCAGACCGACTCAGGAAGTTGGCAAAACAAAAGCTTTTTTATTGTCAATTGTCTAAAACAGGGAGTACAACGGACATCAACGGACGTCTCACAGTATATTCTCGAAGCAGCACATGAAAAAAATCCTTATATAGCAAATATTTGTAATACATGATGTCAGACTACGTGGCCAACTAAGAAAACCTACTTGGGATTGAGATAGGTCTACGGGGAACATCTAGGTATACTTTCTGTAGGGAATTGATTGTGATTGGATTCTATAGTCAAGTGGACAACTTATGCCCACCCCTTCTTGAAGTCATCCTCAATATTTGTTAAATACACAACGCACCATTGGCTCTCAAACTATAGGGCTCTTCAATACATGGCCCTCTATAATTGGTTGGCAAGCGTGTACCCTTCTTGAATATTCAAATCCCTAGCAGCACGCAAGCTGGTACCCCAGGTGCTTGTGGGTGAAATTGATCATGCCTCCCCACCCAATTAGCCTACCATCCATCATCACTCATGCCGTCTGCCATTTGAATTGTCTTTGAACTCGGACTTGCAAAGTATCACTGCTCCTGAGAATAGAAGGGAGTATGAGCACGTTCTTATCTTCAAGTCGTGATGCAACTTGCCCATTTTCTATTTCCATCCATCCCACGTGACAGGAGACCGCGTTTGAGCTCCTTTCTTCACATTTAATGACATTAAATGAATAAAACCTGGCACTCATAGTGTTTCCGTCACACCTTAACAGGAGCTCACCTCGTTTCTCACGTTCTTTGTATCTCCTTGAATAGATAACCAGTTCTTGGCTGCCCCAACCCTTGACACTGTGCCAGACAGCCTTCTCGATCCTGCCATGATTTTCCGCCTTTTTTCTCTACTGCACCAAACTTTCAGCCTTTCTCTTCCACGGGTCCTGGCATACTAAAGTTGCGACATCGAACATCCAGACTATATATATATATATATATATATATATATATATATATATATATATATGCCAGCCTTCATGATTACTTGCCTTGCAGCATCTGTACAGTTATAAAGCGACTTATATTTTCTATATTTTCTTCAGTGTTCTTTGCACATGCAATCTTCATTCATTTCATCCATAAACTGTTACTCAATTCTTTATCTCGTCATCAGTCTCCATAAGGTCTATGCATTCTCTTCTCTGATCATCCTTCTTAGTGCATCGCTCTAATTTCTTGTGATGCCACAACCCTCTTGCGTTCACTGCTTCACACTTCTTCAGGGATCTCCCCTAAGAGGCTGTCATCTCTCTGCGGGTACATCTTATACGGCTTTCTCAATGGATACCTTGTTTTGAAGATCTTTCGCAGTATTGGGATCATTACCGGCATTGTGCATGTCACAATTTCCGTCTTCCAACATAGAG
The DNA here is from genome assembly GCF_040938575.1 of Ambystoma mexicanum. Taxonomy (NCBI): domain Eukaryota; kingdom Metazoa; phylum Chordata; class Amphibia; order Caudata; family Ambystomatidae; genus Ambystoma; species Ambystoma mexicanum. The sequence goes on along the minus strand of NC_090923.1, from coordinate 1,466,994,142 downwards.
GCAAAATAGGGGTGGGATTTCCAGTAGAGGCATTTGGCTCGTCCTCTACACCACTGTAAACCCACCACCCTCACCCATACTAGTTAGTTAGTTAGTTTAGTATACTCTCTCCAAACAGCAAAACCCTGCACCTCTTTCAATAATACACAAAATTGCAACACAGTAACAGCACCCCTCATCATGGACACATACAAATAGCCTTACAACGAAACAAACCAATACCACTGAGAGGCAATGAGAAGCAAACCCACACAAAGTGACTGTTTTTTCTGAACTACAACTACCAACACAACATCAAAACACTTGAAGTCTGAAGACCATGCAAATGATGACCCGTGCGCAATAGGAATCCCATTAATATTATCATGATCATCTACAGCTCCAGACAGCTTCACCGAATCAGCTATACCCAGAGTCTATCCTCTGCTTTCAAAATCCCTCTTAATATATCTGGTTCTGTATTGAGCAAGATCTCTGCATCAAGCTCAATCTGGAAAAGTCCTTTTGAAGGGGATTCCAATCAGCTACATCCAAGGTAGAATCCCATTCAGCAATTCTCCTTCAGACAGGTCCCATTTGTCTGGAGATTTCTCAAGAATTCTCTATTTTCTGATAAACCCCACCCCACGCAGTGCCATTTTTTGCAGCGTTTTCTCATTGGTTGGGGCAGATCATTGGTTCTCTTCAGATGCTGACACTCCCCATTCCACTCCACTTTATGTTGATTGGTCCAATGTGTTTGCGATGTGACAATCTGAACTTTTTTTGTTCTTTCCAATAATGTTTTGATCAGATTTGGGCTCAATTCCATTTTTCGTCCAGAATGCTTGTAATCAACTTATCCCATTATTAAGGTTTATGTATTTGAAACCACAAGACAATTCTGAATCCATAGACATGTCCCAATAACCTAATATGAACATGTTATTGAAATATGTAAATGTATTATTCATTTATTTTACTAATTTATTGTGTTTGGGTTTATATTACGTGTAAGGATGTGCCAGATCTAAATTGGTTTTCATTTTTATTTTGAATCAAAGGGGTGCAAAACAATGGTTGGTATAGTGATTTCATTGGTGTGCTGTGCTAAATTAATGTTGCAATTTCTTTTTTTCTGTGTACTGCCTGTCCTATAAAATTAATCATTTACTTAAAGCTCGGTTTAGCAGTACTTACATCCCAGGTCATGAAGCAGACATGCACAGATGGCCATTTATTGCAGAGCCATAGGTCAAAAAGAATGAGGCTGCCTGAAATGTAGTCACTTTGAGGCATTGTATTCTAGGGAACAGATCCATTACATATGATCATGCCATTTCTATACAAACTGTTCCTTCATTGCAAAAGTCAGAATTTTGGAATGCAAAGGCTGTATTTGTTATATCTATTATAGGGCTGTGCATATGCGCTGAATAACTCATCGGCGTGTCCAGCTCATCTTAATGGATTTAGTTAGTGACTGATATAGAGTATTTATGATACCAGACAAATGAACTTTGAAACACCTTGCTTTGGGAATTGAGCTTCAAAGCTACACAGGCCAGGCCAGATTTGAACTACATTTGTCCATTTTCATGTGGCATGCAAAAGAGAACATTGTTTAATTTAAACATTGTACCTTAGAACAATTTCTATGAGATTGTACATTTCAGAGATGACACATGTTTTATGTCATTTGGGTAGCATGGCTGCATGACAGGAAGAACACTGTTTCTATTTAACACTGGCTGGGAACGAGTTTGGTGACATTTTAACATTATAAGGAGGACAACTCATGCACAGTGTGTCTTGCTTAGAGAAGTGGGTTTCATTTACATCCATATTAGCAAAAGTCAAAAATTGTTTGTGGGTTTGTGCTTCGCAAAGCATTGTTCCTTATGCAATTTCACACAGTTTCACCAATCTGCACCAAGTTTTACGTAGTTACCTGTTAGGACCCTCTGGTCATTACTGGCTATATGACATTTGGACACCCTACACCTTTCCCTGGATTTCAGCATCTTCACACATGAGACGGTTGCCTGAAATTGGCAAAACATCAATGTGGTCATAGAAGAGCTGGTCCCGACACGAGGAAAAAAACTCGAGGTCGCTATTGGGCAACAAAAACCATGTTTTAAGGTCATTGGATGCACGGCTCCTGAGATGTTTGCACCACAATGTACAACAATGAACTGCACCATGCCAGGGTGAGGCGGCATGTGGGGAGAGAGCACAGAAGTTCCCAGTATGCTGCAGCACCAACTCTCGGATTCCCCCAACGTCTCCACTGGGATATGTCAGCCAGCCACATGCGCCCAATCAGTTTACTTCAGGTAGCAAAGTACATCAAGCGATAAGAAAATCAGAACAGCGACCTACAGGATCATTGATTTTCAACAATTGATGAGAGTGTTATCATGTCTGTCTACAGAACCTGTTCAGAGAATGGGTACTTTTGATAGTTATTTATATTTTACAATCTATAGGATAGGCCCATCCACTGCATACAATTACACCATCAAGGATCATCACACTCCATGAAGCTGTACCAGCAAGACCAATTAAAGTCCATTCAACTGCACCATGAAGAACATTCCCGTTTTGTCAAATTGCACAACAAAGAACCCTAATACTTCATGCAACTGCATCATCAACAATTGTCATACCAGATGCAACTGCAGCATCAAAAAACATCACACTGCATGCAACTACACCATCAAGGACCATCATGCTGCATACAACTGCACCATCAAAAAACAGTATACTGCATCCAACTACACCTTCACAGATCACCACATTCCATGAAACTGTGCCATCGACAACAACACTCCATGCAGCTGCACTATTGAGAACCGTCCCACTTGCATACACCATTAACCATAGTACCCCATGCTAACTCACCATCAAGGACCATCAGACAGCATCCACCTGCCATAGCAAGGACCATCACACTGCATGCCCCATTAAGGAGTATCATACACCATGTAACATCCCAATCAAGGACTATCACATTCCATGCAACTTCATTGTCAAAACCTATAAAACTCCACAATTGCACCACCTGGGAACACTTCACATTGTATCCAACTGTACAATCAAGAACCAATTCACTGCATGAAACTGTATGATCAAGCACCCTCATACTCCATCCAGCTGCACTAGTGACAACGATCCCATCCCATCTAACTGCACATCAATACAACTTACTTAAATCCAGCAGCACCGCCAGGAAATATCACAGTGCATCCACGTGCGCAATGAACTATCATGACACTACATGAAACTCTACCATAAAGAACCATCAATATCTTTCAAGAACCATCACAATCCATGCAACTTCATCATCAAGCATGATCATGCTCCATCAAGTTGCATCATCAACAAAGATCACATTCCATGCCAATGCACCTTTGAGGACTATAACACACCATGTAAGTAATTGCACCATCATGCACTAACACACACCATGCAATTGCCCCATTACCAGCAATCACGTGGCATGAATTTGCGCCATAAGGGACCATCACACTGCACCCAGCAGCACACTCAAGGACTATTTCACGCATGAATTTGTACCAAGAAGCATCATCATACTCCATCAAGCTGCACTGGTAAGAACAATCACATTTCAACAAACTGCACAACAAAGATCCTTTACATTCCAGCAACTTCATCAAGGTCCATCACAATCCATACAATTTCATCCTCAAACACAATCAAACTCTCTGCCAATGCATCATCACACACATCATATTCCATGTAACAGTGCCATCACAAAACTGCACATTGCATGCAACTGAACCATCAAGGACCACAACACTTTGAAGACTGTGCAGCCTCTCCAGCACATTGCCTGATGCCTCACATGCAGACCACCTGCTCCATTTGCAAAACACTTTTGCACCCCTTACCACCTCATTATCCCATCTCAAATATCTGTATTTAGAGAGCGGCTTGGAAAGGAGCCAGAACCCTGTAGTACACACTTGCCCCTGGGGCTGCCCGAAATAGACCCGGCTCTGAGTACACGGACATTCCTGCCTTTCCTTGGAAGCTGGGACTTGCCAACAACGGTCAGGGTACATACAGGTCGAGTATGCAACAGCGTGGGGAGGGAGCAAATGAATGAAGGAACACTTCCGGTAGGGGTAGCTGGAGTGTAGGTCGCAATGACGCAGCCAACTAGGAAAGGGACAGTTTGTGGCCAACACTCTCTTTACACGTCCAAGTCTTTTTGTCTGGTCCTACAATGTGTATTAAAATAAGTAAATATAGATATGATTGATTAACGATAATCATACATTTTAAAAGGCATCAAGCCTGTAGTTTACGTCTACAACATGCCCATCTATGTGATACCTGCACTGGCCTAGCCAATTCTCATCAAAACTATAAAATACACTGTGGGCTGCTCACTTAGTGATTAATCTTATATTGCTATGGGCTATTCCCAAGTTACCTCTATTTTTTTGACCTGAAAGCCTGTATGTTTTAACCATTCAGCCAGGCAACCACACCAACTAGATTAAATGTTACCTGCCCATACCGCTCTTTCGACCTGATCCTCCCATACTGCTCTTTCCGCTCTTTCGACCTAATCCCCTAAACATGATTTGGCTCAAGTGAATGGGCTTGTGAAGCCCCATAACTTGAGTCAAAAAAAGTGCAGATTACTCATGCAGGAGATGCTAATTTGTGCAACCTTTCTAGGCCCAGTTCAAAAAGTGGCTAGGAAGGATAACTCAGGGGCAATGCATTTGTTTTGGAAACAAAACAACACAGTGCATCACAGGTTCGAATCCCAATCCCGTGCTTTAAAAACACTTTCTGGTATTAAGCGCGTTATGAACGAACAATAAAATAGGCTTATTTTACACAAGGGAAGGAATGTGGTAGGCGATCCGAAATGTGCACTCAATTACTTGAGATTTTCAATTATAGGGCAACTGAAAATTGCACATATATGTGGAGATAAACAAAAATACAATGGTAAGGTCTATTCTAAAATGCTGTAAAACAATGCCTATCTTTCTGCACACTCCTACAACTGCTGCCTCTAACTTTTGGCAAGTGGTAACAGTACAAATATGTGATATTTGAAATACCTTCTACTTTGAAAATATTACCTAATTATGAGTTGAGATTGCATGGGCTACTCAGTGCTTAATTTGTGGGGTTGTTTACCAAGGCTCAGCCCTGGCACTTATTTTTGAGCCCCGGCACTTATTGTCTCAAACTCACTTTAATTATGAAGTGGTGATAGTCAGTGGATCCATCAACCACAATGAGCATTTGCGAGCTGTAGTGTAACCCCAAATATGTCGACACTGTGGGGAGCAGCTATGGGTGGCGGCAGCAGTCGTAGGGAGTGCTAGAAAGTATTTGGACCCTAGCACTTATTTTTGTACAAATTAAACCATGGAAGTACTCATGTGATCCACTGAAAGTACATCATGGAGTGAATAATCCATATGGATGCCGTGCAGTACTTTGCATGTACCCCATGTCTCACACATAGCACTTTTCACAACATCTCCCATGCCTCACATAACTCAAGTTGGCCCACCCATATCTGCAACCTGCAGCACTCCATTCTGAAACTCACTGCCATTGAGTCTATGGTAGAGATGATTCTGTGCCAACAAAATCGGATGAGGTTCTGCATGTGTGGGCCGACGTCTCGTGTTTCACCAGACTGGTCCCTTTACTGTAGTGCCTCCATTTAGGCCATTGTGCCAATGGCAGTAATCTGGCCTTGTCAAGAGGACGTGAACCCCTCTCTGTTGGGAGTGGGAGGCCTACCACTGAGAGATCCAGAGCAAGTCCTACCTTTGAGGAGGAGGATGGCAGTAGACAGGGTCCCAGTTCTCACCCCCCTTGTGCCAGCATCTTTGTCTGCACACCCTATTCCCCAGCCTTGACTAATTCTCGGGATACTTGCCTGTGTTTTTCTATTAATTGCAGAGCTCCCGCTGCAGTAGCAGCAAACACAAACCGGTAAAGCAGAGTGATATTGCCTGACTGCTACAGAGACACCAGCACCAGAGACAAGTAGAGAGAGAGGGAGACCACTCCAGTAAGCGGCATCCCAGCAGAACTTGCAGAGTCACTGCAACACCCAGGCAGGGTTGAGCAAACTCCCCTGGACCACTGGGGAACAGAAAGGGTCAAGGACCCGCCCTCCCTGGAAGGATTTACCGGAAGAGCACATTGAACAGGGTTCTGGAACACAAACCTGAACATTGGCCTTCCGGGGACCACAGGGACAGTATGAGATAATGCCTCGGAGCTCCCAAACAAGGGAAATGCCCCCATGTGACAAGCCACAGGTCCCCTAGACCATGAAGGACAAAATGGGGAGATTGATCCACACTGCCCCAACAAACGGCCTGGTAAACTTAATGGAAACAGGCCTGCAACAAAAACTTTAACATTAACCTTCCCAAGCCACCAACTCTGGTATGCAGCGAGCCCACACACAGTGGGCAAGGCTAATTCCTCTTTTTGTTATTTTTTCTACGCACATATGGCCGGGTTGGGAATGCAGGGCCAGATTGACCAGGGAGAGTTATCCAATCGTCAGAGACAGGGTGATATAAGCAGGTGGAAGGAAACTGGATGGGTGGGTTTTTCGGGTGAGATCAGAGGTGAAGGATGGCCAAGAGATTTATATAACAATATTTTTTCTGATTTTTGTAGAGTTTATTTTTGTTAAATTAACCTTAACTCTTTCTTTAAAAAGTGTGTTTTCAATTTTATTTCAGTGTTTTTTGTAGAGTGTCTGACATATAGCATGAGTATATTTTTCGTATAAGTGTACGGTGCATGAGTGTTATAGCATATGGCATATGAGTGTATGCACTCTATGTATATCATATGAATGCATGTGTATATGGTGATTAACTGAATTGCATAGGGTGTATGAGTGCATGACATGTCATGTGAGTGTATGGCATATGTGTTTGCGATCCTCATGGAGTCCTACAGACTCCAATAAATGGGGACTAACACCAGCTACCACCACTTTTACTTCGGCTGTAATTACGCTGGACCAAGTGTTGGCAACGGTAAATCCAATTGGTGGTTTCTCAGATTTACTGCAACAATACCACCAACCTTGTAATGAGGCCCAATATAGTTTTCTGCAACTCCATAGACAATTCATGTTAACCTTAACTATGCTATATCATGCTCCTGTGATGTCCCACATAATGCCATTTTGTATGTCAGTGCGAATCCGTTCTCTTATAATATGTATGTACTCATGGGCTTTGCAACAGGAACCCGCCGAGTTAAGCTAGTCATGACTTCCCACATCCGCTGAATTTCCTGGCTTTGGTATTAGCAACTTTTTTGCCTCCTCTGTCATTGAGTTTGGCAAAGCTTTCCCTTCTTCTCTCAATGAATGAAAGAGATCTAACATGGGATTTGTAAGGGTTGGAGCCATTACCATTTAGAACTCTAGTGAGAGCCCATCAAGTACTGTCCTCTTACTGGGTACTAACCCTTTGATTGCTTCCACAACTTCCTGCCAAATCTGTCCAACCAAACTCTATTGCTCTCAGGGATGTTAAGCTTCTGAAGTGTTGACAGATAGACTCTGTTCCCTTACTCCGTCAGACGTATATAGAGTTTAATAAAATGTCCATAAGGCTTTTAGCTTGTGCTGTTCTCCTCCACTTTCCTTCCCTGTGCCATTCACAATCCTTTGGATAAAGGACCGATTTCCCAGAGCTCTCAGTCTATTCGCCAGGAGCCTTTATGCTTTCCCTCCTTTTGTATAAAACATCTGTTTATATTTCAGTAGCTTTTTTTTCACCTTGTCTATTCTAAGCGTGTTTAGCCGCCATGTTTTTGCCATGAGCTTCCAATAGTTGAGCCTGGTTTGCTTCAGTCTACATTGGTTATTCAACTCTTCTATGTCAGCTATTAGGCTTGCTTCTTGCTGTTTTCTAATTTTGCTGAAGGTCTCAGACGAGGAAATAACACTGCCTCTCGTCGTCACTTTCATGGCATCCCAGTGATTACCCATCATTGTGTCCGCTGCCACGTTATATTTAAAATATTCAGCGAAAGCATTCTATAAATTGTCCTTCACTTACACATGTTTTAACTTAATATCATTCAATTTCCAGCCAAAATGGGTTTTTGGTTTCAAATCCAGTTGGCTGAAACACGTTTATGGGGTTGCTGTTGGTACTCTTGTTCAGAAGGGAATTGCCATAGCATTTCGGTGCTGGATAGCCGATGTGGGCGGAACAAAGACTGATATGCAAATGGATATTTCCCTTCTGTGAAAGGCACAGTGAGCTAAAGTGTGGCTGCAGACTTTCCAGTAGGTACCTTCCCAAAGAACAGGTCAATGGGCCATGTTCGTTCTCGCAGAGGGGCGCCTATGGACTATTTTCTGATCCGTATGCCTAATGCCTGAATGTTTTTGAGGTATGTCGCTAATATAAAGACATAATTTATAAGTGAGTATGATTTGTGCATGGGCGAGTAGTGCGTTTAATCACTCTGCCTCTTGTGAACGTGCCTCCATACATCCACTAGTCTCATTTCTTCCAGCCCCCTTTAACTCTCTTTGTAATCTCGCCAGTCTGTGACATCTTGGATTGAGAGGATCTGTCCCAGTCACCCTGCATGCCAGAGTTCCAATCTTCTGCAATAAAATATTCCCCTTCCCTGACTCTGTCAAAGATCTGAAGAAAAGCAAGAAGTCATTGTTCCTGTACCATGTTAGGTGCATATACTGAAGCTATCGGGAGAGTCCTGCCCCCTATTGTGCCTTTCACTATGACGTATCTCCCTCGCCTATCCTTAGCTGTGTCTGTCAATGTAAAGTTGAGCCTCCTATGGATCAAGATAGCCACCCTTCGCTGTGTCTGTCAATGTAAAGTTGAGCCTCCTATGGATCAAGATAGCCACCCCTGCTCATTTAGATGTGGCGCTAAATTGAATTTGTTTGGGATACTGCTTGTTTTTCAATCTGAATTGGTCTTTGTGTGTCAGGTGAGTCTCCTGTAGTGCAACCACATCTGCTCCCTCCCTCCTCCATTCCTTTATCAGCTGGCCCCTCTTTTTTGGGGTATTGAGCCCACACACATTTCCTGACCATAATTGAATGTGCTACCCTAATGAGCCATAGTTTAGTGTTTTACGCATTCTATTGCAGTAGGACCATTCCTATTTCGTTGTAGCCGCTAGCTTGCTGGTGTGGTGCTAACAACTTCCACAAACAACTTAAACTTTAACTTCCTCCCCCTGAATCCCCTTTTGATCTCTAACCATCTGTGCTGTACCCTTTATCCATGCACAAAAGAGTAGCCCCACCCTTGTGAACAGTGCTTATTGAAGCAGATCCCCCCTCCTATTTATCCGCCTCTTCATAGTCCAGTACTTCGACCTGCTGCGCCCTGATCCCACAAACCCTCCCCTCATGCTGATGAGTTTTAAGAGTAGGCAAATCCTTCTCAAGGACAGTATCTATCAAACATATAACCATATTGAAACCTAAACCAGCTGCAGCATAACACAGTGCCCGTTTGAGGTGTTAACCTTCACCTCCCACCTTTACCCCTTTTTCCAGAATAGCCTCTCGGAGTCAGTTATTCTGAACACTGTCTTCCTTTCGGCCTTCTCCCCAGTTGATGCTCATCTTCCTCCCAGACCCTGTCGCTCTTTCCTCTGGACCCATGACCAGTCCCAGCTCAAGTGCCAGGAGGGATGCTCCCTGATCGACATTGAGGAGCGCAACGGCCTTGTCTTCCCACTTGAACTGCAAACCGAATGTGTATGTCCACCAGTATCTAACAACCTTTTGGCCAGAGTTTCTGTAATGGGCTTCATTTTCTTTCTTTTCGCTAGAGTGAGCTGCATGACGTCCTGGAAGATTTGGACCAGGTTCCCCCCTTGAAATCAATGGGCCCCCCGTTTTCTTGCCTCCTTGAGTGTATCCTCTTTGGTTGTGAAGTCATGCATTTTAGCTAGGACGTCCCTAGCCTCTCCATCCAATGCTCTTTTAATGCCCACCCTTTGAACTCTTTCGATTTAGCCAGGGCTTCTGAGGGGTCATCGAAGAGAAGGGTAAAGAGATCTGAGATGCATCCTCTGATATCATTCTTCTCCACCCACTCCTTTAGGTACTTGATCCTTAGTTTGTCTCTTCAAGATCTGTTTCCAGATCATCACATCTATTCTGTATGATTTTGTAATTCTCCGATAGGGCCTGTTTTTATCGGGTATTATGGGATGTACTGTTGTCCATTGCAGCAATTGCTTTTTTGGTACCGTCTACCCTTTCTCCCAGCTCGTTGACCTCCTTCTTGTTTTCAGATATTCCCTTTGAGAGTTCTTCCTTGATTGTGGAGACTTCCGTTTTGAGAATACTAAATGTATATTCCTTGAGGGTCTGAATCATAGAGACCATCATGCCCCTCGTCAGTGGTTCCAAATTCATTCCTACCCCTTTGGATACCCTCCTCACTTCTTCGCCCTTTTCTGTAGGGTTATTGCTCTGGAGGAAAGTCTTGAACTAAGCAGTTTTCATGTGTTTATTTGACCTAGCCATTCTGCTGCTCTGGAGACTTGTAGGCCCCTTGCCCCACTGTAACTCCCTGGCCCATGGGGGCACCCCGTCCGTTCCAGGGTCCGTGCCTGGCAATCCACTTCACAGCAACCTCTTATCAGCTTCTGATTGTTTTCTGGTTCTGCTCATACACTGTCCACAAGTCCCAGGGATCCAGTGTGGCCCTGTCCCTTTATGACTTTGTCTTGGGTACGTAGAGATCTTGCTTGTATTGCTGATCTCCAGAGGTGAGCCTTAGTTAATGCCTCACCATCGATGTTAGTGGGGATCCCCTGGACCCTCCATGCCCTTTCACTCCTTACCTTCCACTCTCTTCCACACCATATGCAGTAGCCTCCGTGTCCACGAAGGTTAAGGGTGCCATGCCTGTAGTTCAGCTAACTGCTCCGTCAACCATCTTGGCCACGTCATAGGGACCTTTTAATTTTTTTTTTACCTATGATAGCCACCAGGAGGCGCATCGAAGGGTGAGCTGATCTTTGCTGCTGTCCAGCTAACAGGCCGAAATGTGAACTAAGCCCTCTGCCCCCCCCCCCCACCCAAGTGGAGTTTGGATGGTGGCAGCAGTGAGGAGAGGCCCTATTACCTCCCCAGACGAAATCCTGGGTGGATTGGTGACTTGTACGCTGAGTAACCACCGTGTTGAGGCGGGCCATGAGCTGGTAGTTGGCGGCCGTATCTGTGTGTCAGTTGCTCTCTACGCGACGGTGCAGGCTGAAGGGCGGGTGGCTTGGAAGCGGACTTGTCCTGTTCTGTGCTGGGACCCACACCGCATAACAGGGGTCCCTGAGGAGTGTGCAGATGTCAGAGCCAGCAGCGTTGGAGTGGAAAGGGAGACGGCATGGGAGCTCCATTTGTGACAGGAAGGAGAATGTGTGATGCAGTCTTCGCCACGCTGCAGGCGGCTGAGGCCTGCCAAGAGAGGGGTTAGTTACCCCCACGGCAGGGAGAGCAGTGGCAGGACGCAGAGCCTATTTGGAGAGAGAGGTGGCCAAGGGCTAATGATTCCCTGCTGCTGTGGTGAGCAGCATGCCTGGAGGTGCAGTTGGGGGCCAGAGGGGTTGTGGGCCCCCTCTGCCATGTCAGGGGTGCTGCAGCCACGTGAGGAGAGCATGAAAGTGGTCCTTCCTAGCGGAGAGGGGGGCTCCAGGGTTGTTCTGGGCGCTGTGGAGTGCCCTTTGAGGGAGGACCTTACCGCACTTGGCTGCAAACAGGCACAGGAGGCTACTGGGGTTCTTGGACATTGTGCTGCGGCAGTGGAGTGAGCTGGCAGACGCCCGCATGGGGGAGTGAGTGAGTCTGCTGTTCACTGGAACTGTGAGATCACCTGGCTATAGAGGCAGTGAGTGACCCCTGTAGGGGCAGCGTTCTGTGGTAACTAATGGGGAGGGGCCCCTGCGACTATGCTTTGCTGGGCCCATTGCTTGCTTGTGGTCAGTCGGGGACAGAGTGGCGCCCCAGCGGAGCGTGCTCACATTGGCTTGAGGGGAGTACCGGCGTTGCCCTGGATGGGGCATACTAGGGTTCTCTACGGCGTGGACTGGGGTGAGAAGAACCCATCCAGACACTGCAACCTGTGCAGCTCTGTGGGGCATCGCCTGCAGTACCGTCTATGCTGGGCCATTCACTGCTGGGTCTCAAGCAGGTGGACTGGTGACCCTCCCCCAGATGGGGGGCGCATGGGTGCTCCGATGGTTCCCAGAGGGCCCTTTGTGGTGACAGGGGTGGCCTTGAGATACCCTGCTAGATGTGTACTGGATGACTTGGCAGCTTGCCCTACAGCAATTCTGCTTTGTGAACCAGCCTTCTCTGTGCATGGACCATAACCCTGTGGCTGAGATGGCGGATGACCCAGTGTCAAATAAAATGGACAATGCGGCCCTCTTCGAGGAGATTTGGGGCCTATGATCAGACATTGGCCACATGATTGACAAATTGGCCAAAGATTGGACAAAAAGGTGGACTTCATTGAGGATAGAGTGCAAGGTTTGCAAGTGAATCTCTGCATCACTGGACATACTGGAGGTCCAGGAGGACATGCCTCTCTGAGGTTGAAATGAGAGAGCAAGAACTGTCCTTGAAAATGGTTGATTTCGAGAACAGGGAATGCCGTAATAATCTCAGGTTCTTCGGCTTCCCCGAAAAAGAGGGCGAGACAGAATGGGATATTATTCATACAATCCATGACATTATCAAGAAATTGTTCGGGATGATGCGAAGATGGAACCTCTGATCGACACGGCACACAGCACAAGAGGGGATACTAGAGAACTGCAAGCAGTGCTCGCTAGATTCCACTACTATGCGGAAAAGGCGAGGATCCTCAGGAAGGCAAAAAGAGATGGCCCAATCCTGTATGACATTGCCCAAATAGCTATATTTCAGGACCTATCCACATTCACTCTTGCGATGACTAGAGATTTCTGGGTTACACACAGGGGAAGAGGGGTTCTAAGGAAGGTGGTAAGAGGAATGGACCACTACCATGATTCTGGAGTTAATCTGATGATGAGCTCCCACAATGCCAGAGGGATGAAACTCACTGACAAAACGGTAGTTACTACTTAGGGAGTTCCAAAGGGTAAAGCTGGATGTGCTTATGGTTCAGGAAATTATCCTCCTTTCTAGCCACCTGGGCTTCTTTTTGGAGGCTGAAATGATAGAGCCTGAAGGCAAATATTTTTTAATTAGAGGTAAATTACAGGGAAGTCATCTGACGCTGGGTAGAGTGTACTGCCTCAACACGGGTCAGTTGGCCATCTGGGAGGGAGTGAAATCTAAATTGAGGCTATTCATTGTGGGTCCCTTTATAGTGGGGGAAGACTTTAATATGGTTCTGAACCTGGTGAAGGACTGCATGATGATGGGGGGCGGACCAGGGGATCAGGTGATAAATTAGGCTTCTCTACGTTTTCAAGTGGTGAACAGGGATTTGAGCATCTCAGATTCTTTAATTGAACGTCCTATGGAGGAACTAACTTTTCCCAGGTCTATAATTCCTTCTCAAGAATCAACATAATATTGGTGGATGATATGTTAAGAGGGCAGGTCCTGGAGTCGCGGGTGGCTCCAGTACCATGGTCCAATCATGACCTGGTGAGGATTGTTTTGGGGAATTGGGCATCCAGGGTTCTGAAAGGCAGGTGGATCTGTAACAATGGTCTTCTTAGGGACACGGAAACAGCGCAGATCCTGCTCGCCGATATTAAAGACTATTTTGAACACAATGATAATGGCGAGGTGGGGTTCAAACAGTTTGGGAGGGCTTCCAGCCCGCTATTAGGGGTCCTTATCCGGGTTGGGGCCAGAAGAAAAGAGAAATGGCCCAAGAGGAGGAGAGGTTAACAGACATGATATCGGCACTACAACTGGAAGAGGATCGAGGTGGTATTGCCAGCCTGGTACGTGGGATAAGGTGTGATTAATAAGGGGTAGACAGGGCTCTGATAATATCCGGAAGACCATACATTTGATCTATAGGGTAATAGAGGTGGGTATGGAGGCAAGTCTTGTGTCCATCGACTCAGAAAAACCATTTGGCATGGTCAAATGGCATTATATGTCCATGGAAATGGAAGAAATTAGGTTTGGGGTCAATATTCTGAAATGGGTTGCAGCCCTGTATAGAGCTCCTACTGCGCACATACAGGTGAACGGGACGCACTAGGGCTCCTTCAGAATATCAAGGGGGACACGACAGTGGTGTCCCCTATACCCCCTATTGTATGCACTGGTAATGGAGCCATTGGTGATCTCTACACGGCCCAACCCACAAATAAAAGAGATCAGCTATGGCGGGATAGATTTCAAGCTCTATCTCTTCGTGGATGATATACTTGCCTATGTAACTGACTTAAGCTCTTCGCTACCCGAGTTTCTCTCACAGATTTCCAAGTTAGTGTCCTTCCAGGGTCTCAAAATCAGTGCTAGAAAATCTTGTATCATCACTTTGGCTCCACATTGGTCAGACTTGTGAGACTGCCACAGTGTGTGCCTGAACACGTTAAGGGAGGGAATTTCAGTCCTTGATTCAGAGTATGGGTTTTCAGGAATGAGAATAGAAAGCGAATTACTAGGGATAGGTCTGAGATCGCAAAATCTAATTTTTATCCTCTGTTTGTGAGACTTTGGTCGGACTTCCAAAGATGGGATCCAGTGGTATTGTCGTGATATGGTCGCATGACCTCACTAAAAATGAACGTGTTTCCCCGTTTGTTGTATCTTTTCACGGCCCTCCCGACGATCCTTGCACAGAGTTACTTGACTGAACTGAATACGATGGTGTCCAGATTCATTTGGCAGATTAAGAGGTCTAGGATTCAGACGGCAACCCTGACGCTTCTGAGGGAGCATGGAGGTTTTGGCCTCTCTGACGTTTATTGCTATTACTGTGCCTTTCAATTGCGGGTGATGCTAGAGCACATGTGGGAGGATCTTTGCATGTATTGGTCCTGCCTAAAAGATGTAGAGGCGCGTCCTAGGATGGTCAGGGACTTCTTGCGGGCCCCACATAAGGAGGTGCCCCTTCGAATGAGGGAGCCTCCAACCCTGGGAGTGTTGTAGTCAGTTTGGAAAAAGAGCAACGCAAATGATAAACTATCATTGTGGCCCTCCCCGATGACCTCAGTGTGGGGACCCCCACTTGACATGACGTAGCTGAACTTCTGACACGCCCAACAATGGTTGGATAGGTGGCTAGAGAGGGTGGGACAATTGTTTCTTGTCATTTGAAGAACTGAGGGCTGAGCTACCACAGGCCACAATCCCCTTTTTTGATTATATAAGGCTTAAAGGAATATTTACTGCTGAGAACTGGCGGGATGACTTTTCCGGGCCCTTACGTCTTTTGAGAAGGTCCAGGACACAGCAGCAAACAAGGGACGGAGGGGGGTTATAAGGTTCTGATTATGTCTGATCTGACGGAAGGGCAAACATTTAAAAGATTTTGACATGACCTGTCTGTAGGGGCAATTCCTGACAAAGCTTGGGATAGAATTTATAAAATAGCGTTCCATCGGAATCTATTCACCTCTAATTTGGAGCATAATTTGAAGGTACTCCAGGGTTGGCATCATGACCGCAGGAAGCTGTTCAAAATGTTTCTCTGCATGTTGTTCTTCTGCCCTCAGGGGTGTGGTCAGGTGGGATATTTGGCGCACATGTGGTTGAGATGCCCCAAGGTGCAGGTAGTTTGGGGGGAGTTCTTGGACATTACTGGCTAACAACATTCCCTGGATCCCCTCCAGATATTGTTGGGCTTGCCTACTAGAGACAGGGAGACCTATCGGCTTCCTAGGAAGTGGAAGGCCATGTTGAGAGCGGGTAGGAGAGCTGTTGCACAAAATTAGAGGGCGGTAGTGTCCCGCCAAAAGCGCAATGGACGAACAAATTACAGGATATAATGATTATGGAGAAACTGACGGCTTTAGTGAATGACTACCTGGGCTCCTATCTTGAGGAGTGAGGGGCCTTGATCGCAAAATTGGAAGAGGTGGGTAGACAAACATTAATATGTGGGAAGAGGTTTTTTTTTTTTGGAGCAAGGGGAACATGTGTTTGGAGGAGGCGGGAGATGATCCAAGTTATGTGGGGGGGAGGTTGGTGCCAAGTGGTGGTGTTTTATGATACAAGGAGGTATGGGAGACCTTGGCCTGGCCTGGTTGATAACCGGGAATGACTGGACTGCCTTCAAGGTCATCTGCGTGATGCTTACATAGTACCCTGTCATGGCGGTCGGCTAACCTTCCGTGACCACATGCTTCATCTTCCCTGTCTGTGTGTGTGTTTTGGTTGCAGTCTATTTGTGCTTCTGGAACCTTTGGGGTACAAGTATTGGAGGAGGGGGAATGTGGGGGATGGGTGTACTTTTGAGACAGTGTTAATGTGGTGAATATTTGTTGTTTAAAAATGCCAATAAAAGCAAAGTTTAAAAAATAAATGTTACTTATTTATTTTACTTGATCAAACACTAGGCTTGTGCTTCTGTGCAAAGTGCTTAAGGAAACAAAGCATGTAATTGGCTCTGCATTGGTCAGACTTTTGAGTCTGTCACCGTGTCATGGTGTGCCTGAACATGTTGTAGCCCTACCACGAAAACACATGTGGCAACACCCTCCTGTTTACTTCCCTAGGTCCCATAACATTATTTGAGAATGGTTGTATGTCAGAAATCTAAAATTTACCAGTTTTGCAACAGCTCCCTAAAATGCAAGCAAAAGAGATGCGATTTAGTTGGTGGGTTTCTTCAGTAAGGTCATAATTACGTAAAGTTTACTTTTCTTTTTACCAAAACCGTAGGTAGGCTTGTGCTTCTGGGTAGAGTGCTTAAGGGCAAAAGGCATGTCATTGGGTCTGCATGGGTCAGACTTGTGAGTCTGCCACTGTGTCATGGTGTACCTAAGCATGATGTAGCCCTATCAGGAAAACAATGGTGGCAAAGCCCTTCTGTTTACTTCCCTATGGCACCCAACAACATTTGAGAGGGGGTGTATGTCAGAAATCCAAATTTCCCAGTTTTGCAACAGCTCCCTGAAAAGCGAGCAAAGAGGTGCAATTTAGTTGGGGTGTTTCTTCGGTAAAATCATGATTACCAAACGTTGTTTTATTGTTGACCAAAACCTTAGCTTGTGCTTCTGGTCAGAGTACATAAGGAAACAAAGCATGTCATTGGCTTCGTGTTGGTCAGATTTGTGAGTGTCCTGCAGTGTCATAGTGTGCCTGAGCATGTTGTAGTCCTACCAGGAAAACACAAGCGGCTAAGCCCTTCTGTTTATATCCCTATGTCCCCAAACAACAATTCAGAGGGTTTTTTTATATACCAGAAATTCGAAATTTGCCAGTTTTACAACTGCTCCCTGTAAAACGAGCAAAAGAGCTGCAATTTATTTGGGGGTTTCTTCAGTAAGGTCGTGGTTACTTTTTATTGTGACCAAAATGCTAGGTAGGCCTGTTCTTCTGGGCAGAGTGCTTAAGGACACAAATCATGTCATTGACTCCGCATTGGCCAGACATTTAAGCCTCCACAGTGTCAGGAGGGGTTTGAGCATGTTGTTGGCCTACCAGGAAAATACAGACGGCAAAGCACTTCTGTTTACTTCCTTAGAGCCCTCAACACCGTTTGAGAGGGGTGGTATGTTAGCAAACCAAAGTTTGCCCGTTTTGCAACAGCTCCCTGAAATGCGAGCAAAAGAGATGCAATTTATTTGGGGGGGGGGGGGTTCTTCAGTAAGGTCATGGCCCTTACTGAAGGACCATGACCTTAGTGAAGGTAAGTTTTTGTGATCAAAACCTTAGGTAGGTGAAATGATTCTTCTCAAACGGGAGGGCAGTGAAGATTATTTATTTACATCAACTTAAGATCTGCAATATGCCCCAATGGCCTTGTCCACAGCTCCTTTCAACTGACCAGATAAACACTGACATTCTCATTCCACCCTTGTCAGTTCCACATTCCACATGTTACATATACAACATTCCCAGTAGCATCACAGGATGCTACACATCTCCCTTTTTTCCATAACAGCAAAGATAATAATAATAATAATAATAATAATAATAATAATAATAATAATAATAATAATAATAATAATAATAAAGAAAAGCAGAAAATGAAATGAATAGATGCCTGAGCATTATTAAAAGCAACAACCTAAAATGAAGAACTTATGTAAGAACATTACATTGGAACTGAATAACTGCAGTGATGCACTGGTAGGTAAATAACTAACAGTCATGAATTCTGAGAGATACTTTGTGAAAGCTCATCTGAGCACGGAGATAAAGATAACGTTTTTCATTCCATACAATCTATTAAATAGGATGGTCTCCCACACTTCCTACTGGGGACCACCCTGTTACTAAAACACTTCAAATTGTCAGTCTTGTGCAACACACAATATTGCTTGCTCACGCTAGATGGCTTAATCCTTATTGAATCACTCACCATCTTCATATCCTTAACCTTCTTGTTGACTTTACATACCCTATTCATGTTCAACACTCGCCCATCAGACAGCTTCAAAGCGCCATGTAATTTCTTAATAACCCTCATGGACAACGACCATCTCAAACCCTCTTCCATTCCATTATCAGGGAGTTTTATGCGCACCCAGTCCCCTTCTTTAACAACAATCTGCTTGGTCGCTTTCCTCATATCAAATGTAGCCTTATTCCTCAATTATCTAGCAGTTATCCTCTCCTTGACATTATCTAAATCAATATTCCTTTGACATGCCCTACCTAACCAACCTGGGCAGATTCTTGTGTTAGGCTTCCTTCCTCTTAACAATTCAAAAGGAGAGATACTGGTTGTAACCGGGTGTGAACCTGTATGCTGCCACAGTGTCCTCTGCAGCCTTCTTCCAATCCCTGCCTTCCGAGATAGCCACCTTTATGCTGTTCTTATAACTCTGTTAAACCTCTCGACTATCCTGTTGGTTTCGGGATAGTAAATGGAACACATCTTATGTTCAATGCCATTGGTCCTAAGATACTCTTTCATCTCATCTGCTACTAAGTGAAGTCCATTATCAGTGACAATGGAAGTGGGATAGCCTTCCCTCCTAAATATATTATCAAAAAATGCAATCACGTCCCTGGCACACACATTTTGAACCCACAACAATTCCACCCAGTGAGACAGAATATCAACTAGTACTATACCAAATCTATTGACTCCCTGGGACCTCACAGGACCAATCCAAACCTACTCTTTCCCAGGCAACAGAGGGAATAGACATTAAGGGTCATAGGTTCAGCTCTAGAAGCACACCCTTTGGCCGCTTCTTCACAAATGTCACATTCCCTGATAATTATTTCTATATTTACCTCCATCACTTGCCAGTACGACGTTGTTTCATCGCCTGCTGTTACGTCGCCAGGTACATCGCCAGGCTTTTAAACGTGCACAGTACATCGTATGTGCTCATCAATTTTTTTAGAGGGGGTGGGAAAGGGCCAATAAGGGTTTAGTTGGGTGGGCAATATTAAAAAATAAGTGTGGGTGGAGGGTTTGGGGGAACCCCCCCAAAAAATAAGTGTGGGTGGGGGGTTTGGGGCGAAACCCCCCCCCAAAAAAAACATGCGCACATTCGATGGAATGTGCACGTTTAAAAGCCTGGCGATGTAAAAGCAGGTCATGAAATCACATGGAACCCACTGGCCACCAATAGTCCTGTTTAACCAATTGTTTAGTTTTAGTCATTCTTGATGGCCTTCATGACCCATTTGAAGAATTTTATTCCTAACACCTATTGGGGGTAATATCTCATCATCCCTTAAAATCAAATCCCCTTTTATGCATAGTTCATCGAAAACATGCGTAAAGGGATCAGGCACCACCCCTTTTCTTAATTCAGCACCTTTCATACCACACTCCAACCTTTCCTTAACATTGATGAGGACCTCATCAGCCAACATAGCCTCACACCATTCCTCCTGGTCACTACTGCATGGTCTATACTCAAAATGTGTTAATCTTTTTCCTGATCATCTTTCTCATCCTCAACCACATTAGTGAGCCTGGATAAAAAATCTGCTGCCTTATTCTTAACACCAGGTAGGTACTCAATATCCCAATTGAATTCCTGTAATCCAGCCACCCACTTGCGAATCCTGGATGACACCTTATCCAATCCCTTAGACATAAGAATTTCCTTCAAAGGCTTATGGTCCGATCTAATGACAAACCTTTTCCCCCACACAAAGGGACAAAACTTCTCTATTGCCCATTTTATGGCTAAAAGTTCTTTCTCTATCGTGGAGTAATTTCTTTCAGCAGCCCTCAACACCCTAGATGCAAATGCAATGGTGTACTCCACTTTCTCTCCCTTTTGTGACAGCACTGCACGCAGACCATGGTTACTAGCATCAGTGGTGATTATTGTACTTCTCCTGGAATCAAAGTTCTTCAATGTGGATCCCTTGGTGAGAGCAAGCTTAATCTCTTGGAATTCTCTTTCACACTGATCAGAGCAATGGAATTTTTCCCCTTTCTTTACTAATTCCCTCATTTGAGTGGATTTGCTCGTTAAACCTGGCACAAACTTGGAATAGTATTCTGACATGTCTAAAAAAGATACTGGGCCTCATTCTGAGTTGGGCAGTAAGGTTAACGTTCTCCGGTAAGGAGACCGGTGCCGTTAAACCCTTACCGCCTAATTCTGAGGTCCCTTAGCGGGACCCGCAAAGGACGTGTGGTCTGGCCACACGTTCTTTACGGGACCCGTTAAGGGACCTTGGACCTAATAACGGGCCTGCAATTAGCGGGCCCATTATTAGCGCCTTCCCCCTTCCCATTGAGCCCTAAGTGTGCTCAAATGAGAATGGGGAATGGCATTTGGAATGGGGACTTACCGGGTCCGCCTAGGTCGGAATGTCCAGGTAAGTCCCCATTCCACCAGACCAGACCCAGACCCTGGGCCTCATTACACGGACGGCGGTAAGGGTTAACGGTCACCGTTAATGGCAACGGTGACCGTTAACCCTTAACGCCGTACTACGAGGTCCCTTTGCGGGTTGGAGGATTTAACGCCTGCTTCTTGCAGGCGTTAAAATCCAACCCGCTAAGGGACCTCGGAGCTAATTACGGCACCGCAAAATTGCGGTGCCGTAATTAGCGCCTTCCCCATTTCCATAGAGCCCTATGGGGCAGAAATGGGAATGGGGAAGGGCAATGGCGGAAAGGGGATTTACCGCCCCTCCAACCTTGGAATGGGGCGGTAAATCCCCTTTCCGCCAAGGCGGTGCCGGTATTTTACCGGCATGAGCCATGGCGCTAATAGCGCCATGGCTCACCGCCTACCGTGTAATGAGGCCCCCTGTCTTGGAGGCAGCCATGGTGCTAATAGCGCCATAGCTACCTCCAAACTCGGAATGAGGCCCACTATTTTCTCCTTGTCAGAAGGACTGGGAAAATTTACAATGTTGTCCACTAGCTCAGCTTTAGGCTCAATGCCCCTTTCAGATATAGTATGTTCCAAATATTGGATAGCAATCTTACTAAACTTACATTTGTCATTACTCAAGGTTAAACCTGCTTTCATAAAAAATATTTAACACTGAGATTCTCATTCCACCCTTGTCAGTTCCACATTCCACATTTTGCATATACAACATTCCCAGTAGCATCACAGGATGATACAGTAGGCGTGTGCTTCTGGGCAGAGTGCTTAAGGACACAAAGCATGTAATTGGCTCTGAATTGGTCAGACTTGTGAGTTTGCCACAGTGTCATAGTGTGCCTGAGGATGTTTTAGTCCTACCAGGAAAACACAGGCAGTAAAAGCACTTCTGTTTATTTTCCTAGGGCCCCCAGCAACATTGAGAGGGGTTGTATGCTAGAAATCTGAAATGTGTTACTTTTGCAACGGCCCCCTGAAAAACAAGCAAATGAGCTGAGATTTATTAGGGGGTTTCTTTTGTAAGGTGATAGTTACCGAAAGGATTTATTTTACCAAAACCTGAGATGGGCTTGTGCTTCTGGGCAGAGTGCTTAAGGAAACAAAGCATGTAATTTGCTCTGCATTGGTCAGGATTCTGAATCTTCCACAGTGTCATGTTATGTTACATTATCTTGTATTTGTATATCGCCTACTGCCATTGCTCATGGCATGAAAGCACTTTTGCCTGTCAGAGGGGCAATGTAGAAGTATGATAGAACATTCAGTAATGGCAGGGAAGAGCAAAGTCGACTAGCTCTACCCTTGTCCCTAACAACATTTGGCAGGGATTGTAGGACAAAAATCTGACTTTGCCAATTTTTGCAACAGCTCCCTGAAAAGCGAGCAAACATCCATCAACATTTTTGGTTTCCTCAATTATTTATGTCATGGTTACCAAAACCCTAGGCTTGTACGCAAAGTGATTAAGAACAGCAAGCCTGTCTGTGGCTTAGCCATGGTTAGACTTTTGAGTCTTTCATAGTGTCATGGTGAGTTAAGGCATCAGTCATGCCCAAGAAAACACAGCATGGAAAGCCCCTCTCTTCACTCTGGTGATCTCCAGACAGCCAGCTTCTATAGATGGAAAAGCTGGAACGAAATATGGGGACATTTAACTGAGGGTGGAATTTCAACCACAGCTTCCGTGTTGGCAGAAGCCCCTATCCGGCCTTCCTGGAGGTTCCTGAGTCCTGCCAGGGCCTTTAAGGTAATGGTTAATTATCTTTATTTATTTTACATTCATAAAGCGCACCTAATCCGAAGATATCTGGGCACATATCTATTAAGTTATTCGACATGGATTGAAATTAGGCCTGTGCTATAAAGGTTGTAGCATATATTATAAGCAAGTATTATAACAGTTTATATAGTGTCACGTCAATTAAGAATTCAGAAATGTCCAATAACTAGTACATGACAGTTCCATACTGTTCAGAATAATGTAATTAGGTGAAAAGATAGACGCTCGGGAGACCCAACTAAAGCTAAAAAAAACACTTGTATATTATGATGTAAGCCAAAATACAATGACGAAGAACAATTTACCTTACATTCTTTCTTTTTGTTTCTGTTTTTGTCTTTGCTCTTTATGTTGCTTTGGAAAATATATGTTAAAATTAATTTATTTTTTGGTTGGAATGATTATTTTGGCAAAACTATTTAGATATTATTATTTATTTATGTGTTATTATTTATGAATCCTGTAAAATGCGTACAACAGCCCTGAAGAAGAGAGCATAGTTGGAAACACGTGTTGGCAAGAAAAGTATGTAATTAGGTTCTCAATCAATATATTTGGAAGAATATAATAAAAACTGAGATAAAACCTTTTACTGTGATATAATCATAGAGTTGGCACACAGGCACCCAAGTATTTGTCATACAGGGGAACTTTCTACAACTGGACAAGTGTCTCTCATTCGGGTAGTTTGTGGCACTCATTAACCCCAAATGTGCCTAGCACAGGGAGCTCCATAGGCTTCTTCTATGAACCTTTTTTGCTAACTTACTAATACTAATTTCCAAATGATGGTTTCCACTTTGTGCTTTTCAGATTCTATCCTTGCAAGACAGAGCAGCACCTGATGCTAAGGAGGATTGATGGACCAGGCAAGTGTGCTAAACAGGAGGGTGCACATTAGACACGGGGACAAAATCAACAAATCAATGACGTAGCTTTTGAAGGAGAGGCACACATGGCCAGCCATTCTTTGTTTGTGGCAGCAACACATTCCTGTCCCCCCAGAATATCTGCCACCCTTCTCCTTTCTGGTAGTAAAGAGGAGGAGATTGACAGGGACCCTGGATTTATATTTCTACTCATGCATTAGAGACTGTTTTGATGCAAGGGTTGTGACACCAGCAAGACAAATGGAGAGCGTAGACTTGCTTGCCATCCCGCTTCTGGGTCGAGGATCGACAGTACATTGTGCGCTTTAGGAGAGCATCCTGGTGGGGAGTTCAGAGTGGCAGGATGCTTCTTTGGACTTGCAAACCTATAGTACGTAATCACAGTAACAACTGTACGTAGTTCATATCTGCCATTAAGTCCTGTTGGGTTACCCATCTGATCTCAACGGTGAGTCTGTCCACAGAAGATATACAGCACTGGCAATGCGGGGTCACATTCAGGGTCTCTGATCCAGACAACATAACAAGGCAGATCTGAATCAGTAGCACACATAGAAAGAAGGACGGAGAAACCAGCAGTCACACTTCGATCCTCTTTGCCACCACAGTTCATGGAAAAGCCGGGATGGAGCCCGATTTAATGGAGACTGCGGCTTTCCCTATTTCAAATGTTCATGGAGGTGATAGGATGCGCAGGCTAAGCACTAGAGCAGAAAAGAGCTATGGTTCTGAGGTAGGAGGCCAGAGGAATTTTGCAGGTTTGGAGGAGGTCCCGCCACCTGCTGAAACACAAGCCGGCACAGTGTTTGATGAAACAACTAGAAGATTGAGTAAATACTTTGAGGAGAAAGAAAAGGTTACCCTACACAAAATAAAATTCTACACATGAGCGCAAGGCGCCGATGAATGCGCAGATAAATAAGGTGAGCCTTTGCGAATGAACCGGCACCTGAAACTTGGAAGTCCAAATAGAAGCCAAGATACAGGACGTGCAGGGAGTCCATACAAACAATGCCAAGATACAAGGATAATGTGTACAGCTAAAGACACAGACTTAGAAGATGACCTCGCCAGAATAAGCAAGGAGGAAGAAAGCAGAGAAGGCAAGAAGGAAAAATTAAGTAGGCACAGGCACCCAGATCAAATAAATGTAGTATGCCACAAATATAGTGCACGTGAGTGAATGAGAGAAGAGACAATGAACCAGTGGAATTGAAAGAACAAAGTGACCATCACCTGTCGAGGCCAGTGGTCGAGGTGGGCGGGAGCGGTTCGGAACGGTGCTCCTCTACTTTTTTCAATTACATTTTACGGTTCCTATACTTTTATTTTAAAAAGAAATCGTTCCGGAGTGGCTTAGTTTTAAAATAAAAGTGTAGGAAACAGCAGGTGCGTTTGTTTCAGGGTTTGGATTGCGTTTGGGAGGGGCATGGCGATAAGGTTTGTGGGCAGCTGGGGCAGACTACTTCTTTTAGCACACTTCGACCACTGGGCGAGCCTGTTTACAATGCCTACATGGGTGATGACTACAGGTGTCCTGCCAGGAACAAAAACGGTGGGTCATGAAGCCGTCTGAGTAATTTAAAGTCTGTCCCCAGAAACCCTGTTGCAAAGTCACAATGCTGGAAGAGAGTGCAGTGACGAAGCAACGTTGAAATATATGAAAATGCAGTGTTGGTGATTAACGATGCAGGGTGCCTGAAGGTCCAAACTGCATTGCATATTAGAAAGTTGACAGCAACGAACTCTGGTTGATTGCATAGACTGGTTCAGACTTCACAGTGAGGACACTGGAAATATACAAGAGAATGGTACGTCAAGAGAAAGTCTCTGTTAAAACTGTGAAGGGAAGCAGGGAACAAGTGATGGGCTTGGAGTAACACATGCGATGCCATCATCAAGTGACACAAAGAAGTGTTCTTGAAAGTGCAGGATACATCAAGAAAGTGTTGAACAAAATATAACTGCAAAGGAGCTAAGAAACACAAGGTCCGACCAGGCCTGCCAGGGCCACACAAGCCCTCAAAGACTTTCTATAATATTTGGAGGTAGAAGGAAACAAAAATGATGAGCCGAGTCCTCTGCAAAAAACGTGGGTCTTATAAGCACTGTCTCTGCAAAAACCATGGCAGTCTCAATTGAGAAATAGTGACAGACAGATATCAATTGGCAGAGATATCCGAAGGTGTGCTTATAGTGGTAGAAGCACAGCGGTGTGATAGACCCACCGCCACCATCATCGCAATCGTACAGATTGGGATGCACTGCAGGGAATGGCGATATCCTGAACCAGCAGGACAGGGGCAGGGGGGTGTACCCTGTGCAACACTACAGGGGGGCAATCAAGAACCAGCTCAGCAGCGCTATGGATGGAATGGGGGGATGGGTGGGTATTGCACAAATGTGAACCATAGGATGGGCAGCCATTGGTATAGGTGCCTCCTAAAAACAAACAAAACACAAAAATAAAATGATCAGTAAGATATGTGGGTGGACTCGCCACCCATTCCACCTAGAAGTATCTGGAAGTACAATCCATGCGCCTCTTGTGGCAAATAGTTGGAGCATAGACTGTCGCTGTTGCTAACCATTTTATCCCAGCCGCAAGAACCGGCAGAAGAAGCCAAGCACCTGAGTGGGCATCCTAACAACAAAGCGCCATCAATGGCAGGAAGGTACTTATAATACACCCATATGACAAGAAAAGTCCATGCACTTTGCGCTTAGGATCGTACTCAGGAAATAATCTTTCTGTACGGGTCAATTGACTCTCTTTTGGGGGAGCTCAGTGTCCCTTGTGATAACACTCCAGCCTTATATACGTATAATACACCACTCCACTGGCCGCAGGCATGGCTATCCACACACATCAGTATACAGCAAGGACTATAACAAAATTTGGTCGTGTTGTTCACATAATTCTCCACCTACTTACACCAGGCTTTGCCTCAACACTTCTGACAGCAGAATGCATCGCAGACCTATGACAAATTCGGGCATGCTGAATGCATATCGGGTCTCTAGCAGTGACGCCACCCCATCCACGTGCCTGACCACATGGGTTGCTTCTCTACCAGAGCCTGGCCAGCCCTGCTAAGCCTTTTTTGACCAAATGCACACACGCATCCTAATCGTACTCCATGACCTCCAACACTCTGGATTTCAGTCCTCCGAGGGCGTTCCCACTAACAAAGGCATTGAGACTATATTAATGCTAAAAGGCGCTATACCACTGACAAGTACAATACAATACAATACAATGCAATTATATTTAAAAAGACTAGTGAGTTCTCCAAACTCAACCTGAAGAACTCCAACCATCAGATTAAGTTGCATAAAGATTTTGAAGCATTGATACCATTCATCACTCTGTTTGGAACATTTCAGCGTAACTGCAGGCCATTTGGGCTCCCCTCAGCCACTTCGATATTCCAAAGAGTAATTGTAATTGTTTATACAGCGCTTATACAAAGGTGGAGTGCTTCAAAGTGCTTCAAGGTGGGTGGGAAGGAGCAAGGGAACACAGTAATCATTCTTAGACCTTGAATTTTCCGAATGATCTAACAGAAAACACCTAGCATACTAGGCCTGACAGCGTTTCTCCAAGTAAAGTGCATGAAGTATTACAGTCACAACCAAACTAGGGAGGGGGGACAAGAGGTGGGGGTGAGTGTGGGACAGGACAAATAAACATACTAGTCCTAGTACATTCAGGTCATGCATGCATACAGACAGAGGTGGAGGGAGGGGGGAACAAGCGCGTCCAGTCCAGTAGGGCCCTGGGAAGAGTGCAGAGAGGTTGCCCAGCTCATGGAGTGTACGCTGAAGTGCAGCAATGCTGAACATAGTGCAGCATCCCGGAGGCAAGTGCAAAAAGAGGGACTTCTTATTGAAAGATGGCAGGAATTAATCTTACTTCCAGGATGATTTCCTGATCTACAGGCAGATGTACACTCTCACAGCAAAACTTCAGAGACAGTATTATGTGCAAGTTGAGGCCAGACACATTGGATTACCCGGGATGCACGATTTTAGTGAGGAATCAGGCCCTAGTTGTATCTTCTTAATGTTATTACCATTGATCCGGAAGAAGGTGCCTGAGTTCAGGTGGGAGCAGGACGCTGCTGGAGTCAAATCCTGCATTTAAAGCGCTGCTTGTCTCAAGCTGTTTGATCCCAAACTGGACACATGCATCACCGTTTATGCCAGTGCCTACGAAATGTGCCCAAAATGGACTCAAAGGAAGCACCAGACCGGAAATGTTGTGACCTATAAATCTAAGTCCTTTTCTGCAGCATGAAGAGGCTGTTCTGCGTCTGCACTGGGAATGTTGGCCTGCGCATGGGCAGTCTTGAACTTTAGAACGTCCATTTGTGGCCGAGGGTTCTGTCCCCTGACAGATTACAAACGCATTGCGCCCATGCTTAGGGCAGGAGGCAGCACGTCATCGACACCGAGACTGGCAATGTGAGCAGCCAAACTGCAGGTGGACACTTCACAGCTGAGCATATGCCGGGCTGGAAGAGCGCCCAGGCCGACTGCATGTCACGGCTGCCGTGCAAGAGCTTCTAGACAATATATGTATAGTAACCTCATTCGGAGAGATAGTCAGTGAGGAAACTGAGGCACTGAGCAAAAGAGAACGGAAAGCGGCCATGATGGGAACACGTTCAAAGATTCATTGGCAATGATGGACAGGACGAAAGGCGCCTGGCCCGAGGATTGCAACTATTCGAGCAAGCTAGCTCTGATCTAACTCCCACAGAACATGTGGGAGCTCACTTTGCTCCTGGCATAACCTGAATTCCGAAGCATCACATTCATGCGTAAGACTTTTACGCTTTGAAGTCATGTTCATTCATTTGTATGGCCGCGATGCAAAAAAGATCACAAGTATAAACGTAGCAGGTCCTCTCGAAAATCGAACTCGCAAATGAGCCCCATGGTGTTTAAAAGGGATAACGCCATCCCTACCAGAACAATAAGTGCAGTAGTAATTCCCAAAATGCATGAATCTATTCATTTATTTATTGCTTAAGTGTTTCCAGGCTCCACAAGGCGGGGGTGGAGGGACAGGGAGAAAAACAATAACGATCCAACTAGGCCTTGTGACATTCGGTTTGTGCAAGTGCAGAATAGGAAGTGCAAGGTGTTGGGGAAGGTCAGCGAAGAAGGAGGATGAGGGAGGGGGAAAGGGGGAAATGCAGGCAGGAGGGGGGCCTGTGGGGCTAGGCAAGTGCTAAGGGAGCCAAGAAGGCAAGTGCCAGGGGAGCAGAGGTAGGGGTAGACTAGTGCGAATAGGGTGGACCAAATTAAGTAGGCTAGTCAGGGAAGGCTGCCCAAGGGCAAGTGCTAGTAAGGGGATTCGGGGGACTGGTCGAGGAAGGCCTGGCGCCAGTAAAATTCATACAGGACCCGACAATCAGTCACAACTGAAGGGAACATTAGTATGGGAGGGAGAGAGGGAAGGAGGAGGAGAAAAGGAAGGTCTTGAGGAGCTTCCGGAACATAAGGAGACCCGACTCAAGTCTGAGAGAGGCTGGGAGGCCATTCCAGAGGGAGACCCCTGCCAAAGATCGAGATCTACCCCCCACTCTTTGCTTGGAGAAATGTCTGATCTGGAGATAGTTGGAACGATAGGACCGAAGGACTCTAGCAGGAGGTATTTAGGCAGAGGAAGTTGGATGTAGCGGGGGCACTGGCTCCAGAAAGCCTTGTAGATCATGCATAGGGTCTTGAATTTGATCCTTGCAGTCATTGCAAGCCAGTGGAGAGATGATAGGGCTTGAGAGATGTGGTCCCTGGGCTTGAGGCCAAGGAAAAGTCTTGCAGTCCTATTCTGGATTAGTTGAAGAGGGCGGATGGGAGGAAAGAGACAGATTGAGGAAGAGGCTGTTGCAGTAGTCCAGCCTGGAGGGAACCAGAGCTCTGGACACATTGAGTTTCTGAGGAAGGAGAGGAAATGGAGAATGCCTCTGAGAAGGTCACGCTGATAGTGGGCCTTCTTGGCAAGGTCAGTGATATGAGGGGACAAGGAGAGAGAGGAGTCAAAGATGACAACCAGATTTTATACCTCACACGAGGGTGAGGGGAGAGGGCCCAAGGAGGGCCGCCAGAGGAAAGGAGGGGGCAGGAGTTCCAATGATAAGGATCTCAGCCTTACTGGCATAAAGGCAGAGATCATTAGCAGCACACTATGCCTGAATAGCAGCCAGTCAGCCGAGAATGGGAGAGGAAGGAGAAGATGATGAGGAGGAGAGCTTAAAGGAGAGCCAAGTGACATCCGCACAACACTAGAAATGAGGAGAGAAGGTTGAGATCAAGTGAGTAAGAAAGCAAGGTATAATTTGAAAAGCCAGGGCTAGAGGATAGAGCCCTGAGGGACACCACAGGTGGAGAGTGCGGTGGAGGAGAGAAAGGGGCCCAGTTGGACCTGGGAGGGTCGATCAGAGAGGAAACAGATCAACCAATCCAGGACCCGATCTGTGATGCCAAGTGTGTCACAGAGCCGATTTATGGGAATGGCATGATTGACAGTTCAAAGGCAGAGTATAGGTCGAGGAAGATGAGAGCAGAGGGAGAGTTGGAATCAAGGTTAGAGAGGAGGTCTTTACGGATGTTCATGAGAGACATATTTGTGCCTCCGGATGCTCTAAAGCCAGACTGATGGTCGAGGAGGCAGTCAACAGATTCAGTGTGAATGATTAGTTGGGAGATGACCAATTTCTCCACGAGCTTGCCCAAGAAAGGGGTGCACAAGGGAGTGCTTGAGGGGTGGTGGTAAGGGGCCAGTGGCAAAGGAGAGGTTGCAGAACTCAGCCAAAGAGGGAGCGAGGAAGGCAATGTTGTCCTTGAAAGTTCTGGAGGAGCAGGGGAGCACCTGTTTGGAGGAGATGTTCATAGAGCAAACAGTCTTGGCAACCATATTCAGTGAAATTGGTTGAGAAGTAGGAGACTAGGGTGAAAGGAGAGGGGGCCCGAGGGAGGCCTGAGAGTATGAAGGGGATGAGGAGGGGAGTGGGGAGGAGAGTGAGGACAAGATGTCCTGGGTTTTGGATATGAAATGGGAGGCCAAGGCTATACAGAGGGAAGGACAAGTAGAGGCGGAGACTGCAGAAGGACTGGCAAGTTCCTTACAGATTTTAAAGAGTTCAGCCGTGTTGTTGGTGGCACCAGAGATGCGTGCTTGTATGTGGTCCCGCTTCTTGGAACGGTTGGAGAATCTGTATTGCCTTTGGAGCAGGTGACAGGCCAGTTTGTCCGAAGATGTGCTAGAAGCCAGCCACTTCCATTCTGCGACTTTGCATTTGCTTTTTAGCAAGGCAAGGTCAGAATCATACCAGTTACTGCTCTTGGAAGCAGGCTTCATACGGATCCTCATGGCAGGGGCAAGAGTGGAGAATCTGTATTGCCTTTGGAGCAGGTGACAGGCCAGTTTGTCCGAAGATGTGCTAGAAGCCAGCCACTTCCATTCTGCGACTTTGCATTTGCTTTTTAGCAAGGCAAGGTCAGAATCATACCAGTTACTGCTCTTGGAAGCAGGCTTCATACGGATCCTCATGGCAGGGGCAAGAGTGAGCAAGAGGGAAGGGGAGACACACAGCTTGCAGACAAGGCATTCAAAGGAGGAGTATGGTTGAATGTGTATGATGGAAGGAGGAACCCATTCAGGAAAGATAAGGGCCACTCCGCCACCAGACCGGTTAGGCCTTGGCATGGAGAGGAGCTTATAGACCTCAGGGAGGAGAGTGTCAAAAGCATTGACAGAGCTGGCATTGCACCACGTCTCAGTGAGGGAAAGGACATTGAGGCCAAAGTCTTCAAGGATTTCACAGATGTCAGAGGAGTGTTTGACAGCAGAGCAAGAATTGAGTGTAGCTAAGTGAAGCTGGTTGCCACCTTTAAAGGTCTTCCGACGGGGTGTAGAGGGACATGGTACACCCGTCGGGAGGGGCGAGAATGTCAGAGGAGTGGCAGGTGGAAGAATAGCATGAGAAGGGTGGGAAGTAATGAGAGATGGGAGACACCTGTCAAGAAGGAGGGGGTTGGGCTGAGAGCCCTGGGCCATGATTTTGCCATTCAAATAGACATTAATGATGCACCTGGAGGATGAGAAGTGAGACAACAGCACTTCCCATGTGGTTCCACCATTAATGGGTGAAGAAGAGAAAGGAGAGAGGACTGAGACCATATGGGGAGCCCATTGGTCTGGCGAAAGGAACGACAAAGAGAATGTCAATGATGGTCTCCTTGGAGGAAGCGTTAACATAGGTATCTGCAATGGGCAAGCCTGGGTTACCCGGTTAGATAGCAGGAGACACTTCTTAAGCTGTTTCCTTCCAGGCTTGGGAGAATAGGTAATTGAGAAGCAATTAGAATAGATAGGGGAGATTGAGAGCACTATAGGGAGAGGGGGGATGGACGCATACCCAAGGAGGAGAGAGAGAAATGGAGAGCTGCACAGAGCATGAAGGAATTCACCAGGTGGCCTAGCAGCCAAGAGCCATAGATAAGGCAGGTATTTAAAAAAATATCACACAGTGCAGCAGAT
Source organism: Ambystoma mexicanum (assembly GCF_040938575.1). Lineage (NCBI taxonomy): Eukaryota > Metazoa > Chordata > Amphibia > Caudata > Ambystomatidae > Ambystoma > Ambystoma mexicanum. The sequence continues at coordinate 1,466,961,948 of NC_090923.1, read as the reverse complement.
TTTCTTAACTAACCCTAGAATTGAGGTTCCAAAAGCAGGAGAATGCAAAGTCCAACAGAAGCAGCACCTAGATTTGAAGTTCACACATACATGGAAAATGCAGGCTTTTAAATGGGGCAGCTGATTTTAAATGCACCCACGATTTGGAGTTCCTAAAGGCAGGAAAGATTAAAAGTTCAACAAAGGCAACAGAAATTAGGATCAACTAGATTTGAAAATCAGAACAGACATGCAAAATGCCAGCATTTACACTCTGCAGTTGAATGAGAACACTCAACTGTTGTTCAAAGGAAAATGCATGAAAAAGTAAGGATTAGGCAGCTGAGGCATATGCAGCAGTCAAGTGAAGAGTTCAGCAGAAGCTGACAAATGGACAGGAGAGGTAAGATGCAGTTCAAAGCAGGCCAGTGTGCAAACGGCAAGGAAAGGATAAGTCAAAAAGCACACGTAAAGTAGTTTATTTAAAGTTGCCTGAAAGAGAGGTAAAGCAACGGATCTAAAACATGCGCAATTGCATAGAGGTCAATTGAGATTTAAGGGCAGGCCAGAGCGTGCCTATTTATTGAAGGCTGGTTTTGGCCCAGGGACTGGGGCAGCAGGGTAGAGGGGAAATGCGAGCTCGGGATGAGCTTGAGCCAGTGCACGTATGACAGGTTGGAAGAGTTGTGCAAGTACTCGGAAGGAGGGGGATTACAGAGCCCGAGGATGTGGGAGGGGGAGCATTAGCAGCTTACCCTTGATTCGTTGCAGGAGCTGGAGGCAGGTCCCCAAGAGACTGTGAGACTGTGGATGCGCAGGAAGATTGAGCAGTGCACGTGGAGCGGCTAAGATTTCTGGCGGCACTGCAGCTGGTCAGGCCAGACAAGGGCCTTAGGTGTGGGCCTTGGTGCGGGGGCTGGCTTCGCCTTGCCGGCTCCCTTGGTTGGACATTAGAAATGAATCACAGCCAATCAGGCTGTAGGGCGGGCTCTGGGGCACAGAGATGATCTGCGTCCAACAAAGGCGTGGCCATCTTAATATGCACACGGTTGCACTAGCATGGTATGGGCCCCAGTGGGCTTACCTTCTTGCATTTGCCAGCACAAGGTCCCATCAGGTTGAAATAAACACCAGGCAGTGGAAATGGAGGTGCAGCCCTGCCGTCTGCTGTAGATGGAATGAATAAAGGTAGGCCAGACAGGGGCCTTTTATGTGGGCCTTGGAACTGGCGGCCAGCTTTGCCTCGCCGTCTCCCTTGGGTGCCCACTAGAAATTAATTACAGACAATTAGGCTGTAGGGTGGGCTCAGGGGCTCAGAGATTAGGCAGTCTGCCTCCATCAAAGGCGGCAGCCATCTTAATGTGCACATGCTTGCATTAGCATGGTATGGGCCCCAGTGGGTTTACCTTCTTGCATTTACCTGCACATGGTCCCATCAGGTTGGAATAAACGCAGAGCAGGGGAAATGGAGGTGCAGCCCTGCTGTCTGCTGTAGATTGAATGAATAAAGGCAGGCCAGCCAGGGGCCTTAGGCGTGGGCCTTGGAACTGAAGACCAGCTTTGCCTCACTGTCTCCCTCGGTTGGCCACTAGAAATGAATCACAGACAATCAGGCTGCATGGTGGGCTCCAGGGCTCAGAGATTAGGCAGTCTGCCTCCAACAAAGGTGGCGGGCATCTTAATGTGCACACGGTTGCACTAGCATGGTGTGGGCCCCAGTGGGCTTACCTTCTTGCATTTGCCGGCACGAGGTCCCATCAGGTTGAAATAAATGCTGGGCAGGGGGAATGGAGGTGCAGCCTTGCTGTCTCCTGTATATTAAATGAATAAAGGGCACCTAGGAATTGCACTCGCCAAAGGCAGGACAAGAGAGTTGTACTGGTAACCTCAGATGGATGATGACATCATGGGATCTGTGGGTAAGTGAAGCAGGTGCCTTGCTAGTGACAGGAGGTTACACACCAGGTAGGCACCACAAGAAATCGTAGCCACCCCCAGAGATAACATGGGGCACAATCCTGCTCCTGATATAACTTTGGGAACTATGATTTGAGTATTCAGAGAAATGTACAGAAGAGATTTACTGATATTGATAAATTGAGTCAAATTTGGGTAACAGAAAACTTACATCCTTCGTTAAGGATTGTAACAACACAGGGTTTAAGTTTCCTCTACCACCCACAGGTCAATGGACTCGGTAGAAAGTACCACCACATTCATCAAAGGGAGCCTCCAGCTAGGAGCAGTGTCCTGCAAAATCTCAAACATATTTTGATCCAGCGCTGTTACTGGAGTATCACCATTCAAAGTAATGTGGGGTATGATGGGCCAGTCCAGTTCGGATACAAGCCCAACAAAATTGTTTCTATGCTCAAAGAAATTTGGTTCTCACAGCAGACATACATTTTGGTTGACTGTGTCGAAGTGAGGCTTAACCACCAGGACAAAGAAACCTTGTCAAAATACGGTCATCAGCTCCACACAATTAGACTTGGAGTAATTACATTCCTATACCAGACAGCAGTGTCTAGATAATGGAGACGTAGAACTCTATAAAAGGGGGATCACCCTGGACCAGGAATACACAAGAAAAAGTCACGGTAGAGAATTCAAGAAGGCTGTCGAGATGGTGACATGAGAGACACCACTGGGACAGAAATGGTGAGAAGCGAGAGCACTTTGAGGGATAGCACACTGCTATATCACTGAACAGAACAAACCCCCAGAAGGAGCGGACTGAATAGCCCCATTACGTAGCTCAGTAAGGAGAACCTCAACATCGCGAGCCCTCCAAAAAAACGAACTGCAATGCCCCAGACGAGAATGGAACTTCCAGCCAAGCTTAGAGCCTATGAAGTGTGCGCTTTGTGCTCTGAGCAATTCCTTTGTGAGAAACTGTGGGTATGTAGAGTCCGAACTCGCTCACCATCCTGTTTCTGGCCCACATGATTGATGACGCACAGCACCGGTACCCGGAGGAGGCTGGAAAGCACACCACGCGCTTTAGGGGAGCATTCTGGCACAGAACTCAGGGTGGCAGGACCCTGCTGCAGCTCGTGCTTCCAGACCGGGGTCATGTCACAGAATCAGATTTATACGTAGTGCTTGCCTTCCAATAAAGCCTGTTGCTTTTTCAAACTCGTCTCACCTGTAAACTGAAGGGAAAAAGGCCCTCCTGTCGCGCTTCTCAAAATAAAATGTTGGCACAACAAATTATTAGAAGATTTTAATTTTGAATCGTGATTATAAATACATATGAGTCGAAAGACAAGTTGGTTGAAAACATGAAAATGAGGCATATATGAAAAAAAACTTTTCGTCAAAGTGGAATCCAATCAATGCAAAATTATAATGTCCTTAGTTAATTGCACTAAGTCTGTAGTAGAATCCAATTAATGCAAAATTGTAGTGCCCTTAGTTGCTTCCACTAAGTCTTGGTATTAGGATGGAAGTTTCAAATAATGCAGATTAGCTGTTGCCTAAATTGTTGTTACTAGATCTTGATTTCTTGATTCGTGAAAACAGGGTTTCCAGTAGTATTAGGGAGTTGTGACCTCAGTTGTTGTCACTGGGTCTAGGTATCCTTTGGTTGGAGTGGATCCTTGTTGAGGTTATGACCTTAGTTAGATTCACTAGGTCTTCTTAGTTGCAAGAGACAGTATTTTTCTGTAAGTAACTTGAAATTCCAATTTAGAGTTGCAAAAACAGTTGACTCTTTGGTTAGAGTGGTTCCTTAAGAGGGCAGTCCTGTGGTGGACTCAACTTGGAGGTATAGTGGGATACAGTTCCTGAACACGTGTTTCCCCGCCGCAGGGTCGCGGTGGTTCTTCAGGAGGAATATATGGTTTGTTGAGACAAATGTTGTAGGTTTGTGGAATCAATGTTATAAGTGTTGTTTCAGCTCGGTCAAAAGTATTTGTCGGTTGTTACAAATGGTCTGATCGCTATAGGTTTAGGGGTCCTTCTCGTTCGATTGCTTTATTTTGAGAGGCGCGACAGGAGGGCCTTTTTCCCTTCAGTTTGTCCAAGCCCAGGTCAGCCTCTGTGGCATCCCTCAGTTGCAGCATCTCTACCCCTTCCATTATACACTCCCTAAACATCCTCCACTTAGAGCGCCAACACTGTTTCTAAGGCTGACCCCTCTTTTCACTATATCGGCTCACCTGTAAGTCTGTCCACAGAAGATACAGAGCAATCTCAGCCTTTCATCCACCCTTCCCATTGGGTAATATTAAGATTTGTTATTTAGGTGACACAAAATGACAGCAAGCGCTACGTAAATAAGCACTGTCAAAGCAAGTCGGTATCCATGAAGCGCATGTGTTGTGTAGCCTGTAGTTCGGGTGTATTGGGGGAAAGTGGCTATATGTGTGCTTTGGGATGTGCTTTTATTTGGTTGCATTTTTCCAGTGTATGATTTGTATATGTATGTTTGAATGTGGAACTGTGTACGTGAGGAGTGCACCATTTCGTTATTGTATTTTAAACGATTTACTTTTGCACATGAATTGAAAAACACCTCTGCTCCACCACAGATCAAGTAGGTCACTCACAGACCATCTGTCACATAAGGAGGCCCGTCTCTTGTATCCGGGGAGGTTTGACACCCACCCAGAACGGTTTTCACGCACTGCCTACTGTGATTTAACACCAGCCAGTTGGGGGCCGTGGACTGACGCAGCTACGTCCCCCTCCCCCATCGCATTTAACGGAGCCTCATTCCGATTCCTGTCAACGGTGCCCAAGCCAAAATATCCGGAGCAGGACGATTAGGCGCGGCCAGTTCGGCGCTGCGACATTTGGGCGCGGGGATGTTTTGGCGCGGGGGGGGGGGGGGGGGGAGGGGTGGGAATTGTCATTGTTTTCCGTCGTTCAGTATTTTTTATTGTGAATTGCCCAAAAAAAAAAAAAAAAAATAATACAGCATTTGATATGATAGTTTATTTATATAGCGCCATGAAACAAATTGTGTATAGGGGCTATATAAATAAACTATCATATCATATCAAATGCTTTATTATTATTTTTTTTATTAGACTGTTCAATCATGGGGGTTAAATATGTAACTTTTGCAGCCCCAGGAAGAAGGCCAGTTTGGTCTTGTGGATAAGTTCCAAGCCTCACAATCTTGCAGGCCATGGTTCGTGGCTGGGCTAAAGCTTTTAATTTTATTCTATTTGCAAAATATCACATTATTTTTTTTTTCAAATAGAATAACATTAAAAGCTTTATCCCAGCCACGAACCATGGCCTGCAAGACTGTGAGGCTTGGAACTTAACCACAAGACCGAACTGGCCTTGTGCCTGAGGCAGCAAAAGTTGCATATTTAACTCACATAATTGAACAGTCAAATAAAAAAAAAATAGTAATAAAGCATTTGGGAAAATCACAATAAAAAATACTACACTTCACGCCAGTCACTTGACCCCAAATTATTTTCAAATGCAACAAGTTGTCAGGCACAGTTCCTGTCAACGTGCTGCATTTTAAAATAATTATGCTTTTAAATTTGGCGTGAGGGAGTTTAGATGTGGCTGCAATGTCAGCCACGTCCAAACGTCCCTCGCGCCAAATCGGCGGCGCCAGAAAGGCTCCCGCGCCGAAATGGGCGCGGCGAACTGGCCGCTGCGGCGAACTGGCCGCGCCGAACCGGCCCGCGGCGAAACGGCTGCGCCAAAAGGGGGTGTACCCAAAATATCATGTGTGAGTTCACTATGAAACTGTAAAATGTTGGATTTGTTTTTTTTTTCTTTTTCTTAAAATTCCATATTTCAAATGACACATACATGGCCTTGAACTTAAGCTGATATTGTACACGGTTCTTCCAGGGACGCCAATTCACCAAAATAACTAGGGCTTGCGGAAGTGACATCACATGACCCTTGACCTGTGATGACATCACAGGAAGTGATTTGGCCCCACTCTGACGTGACATCACAGGAAGCGATGGAACACGACCTTTCACGCCTTGACAAACCAGAAAGTGGCATCACATATCATTGTTCCGAAGTACACTACAACAAATATGGTTACGATATCATTCTAATGTGATGTACATTTCGTACAAGAATGGATCGTAATATGTATTGTTAAATCAGTGTGTATAGGCCCATATTACCAAATTACTGTGAAACGTGTCTGGGATTAACATCCGCGCCACTGGTTTGGGCCAGGATGGCACCGAGGCCTACGGGGCTGGCATCCACTACCACCTCGGTGTGCCACTGTGGGTTGAAATATGCGAGACGGTGAGCTTCCGCGAGGGCTTGCTTGATGTCCGCGAAGGCCTGTTGGCAGGCCGGTGTCCATTCGAACGACGACTCCTTCTGCAACAGTTTCCTCAGCGGGTCTGTGATGGAGGCATAGTGGGGATGTACCTCGCACAGTATCCCGCCATGCCGAGGAACGAGCGGACGTCCGCCACCTGCCGGGGCTCGCCGAGGTTGGTGATCGTGTCGACCTTCTCGGGGTCGGGCATCATGCCATCCTTGGAGAAGATATGTCCAAAGAACTTGAGTTTCGTTTTACTGAACCGGCACTTCAAGATGTTAAGCGTGAGGCCGGCTCTCTGAAGGGCTTCGCACGTGTCGTGTAGTGCCCTGTCATGAGCTTCCTTGGACGAACCAAAAACGAGTATGTCGTCGCTGTAATTTAGAGCCCCTTTTACAGGTCTGATGATCTGGCGTATTGCCTCCTGGAAAATCTCAGCGGCCGATGAGATTCCAAAGTTCAGTCTCCGGTATCTGAAGAGCCCATCGTGAGTCGCAAACGTGGTGATGGGCCGAGAGTCAGGATGGAGCTCCAACTGATGGTATCCCTGATTTAGGTCCAGTTTGGAGAACATCTGGGCACTGTTCAGCAGCACGATCATGTCTTCGATACATGGTCCCGGGTGTCTCTCCCGTTGTATTGCCGTGTTGGCCACCCTCATGTCCACACACAACCGGATCTTTCCCCCTTCCTTGGGTACCACCACAAGGGGGGACACCCATGGCGTCGGCCCCGTCGCCGGTTCGATGATGCCGTCGCGGAGCAGTTGCTGAAGTGCCTCCGATACTGTCTCCTGAAGGTGGAAACCAACTCTTCTGGGGTGCTGCGGCACTGGCCGTACGTTGGGGTCGATGTGGAGCTTGATGGGGGGTCCCAGGAGCTTTCCTAGCCCCTCGCAAAGTTTGGGGAAGGCACTCGCGATGTCGTCTTGTGAGACGAGCGATTGAGTCTGATGAGAGGCTATCGACCCTACTACGTTCCCCGGGCTGGGGTTGGCTGCTGCGGCGGTGATTACGTCTCCCACATTCACGTGGATCTCGATCAGCCCCAGGTGCGATGCCGTGTGATAGCTGAGGAAGCATCGACTCCTGGCGAGGGACCGTATCACGTGAATGGTCGCATCCACTTGCCGCCCATTCAGGAGAAGGCATTGGGTGAATTGGCCCACCGTCTGTAACGGGGTGGCGGCTCCCCACTGGAAAATTCTGGAACGGGACGGATTGAGCTGTGGTGGGCATGGTATGCGGCCATAATCTTGTTCACCCATGATGTTCACTGTGGCCCCGGAATCAATCATAAATTGAAATTGGCAGTTCCCCATCTTGAGCGGGATTTGCGGGGCCTCCCTGGCCTCTTTGTTATCGAGTATAAGGTTCACAAACTCGTCGTGGTCGTATTGGTCCTGCGGTGCGTAGTAGGCCATCACCTGGTCCTCTTGGTAGAGGGTCTCGGGCCTGTAGTCCGCAGGAGGATTGTCATATTCGTCCGTGAAGTGTCTAGGCTGTTCGGCCTGATCGTACGGTGGGGCATATCCTGCCGCTTGGTATTCATCCATCGCTCTGACGTAGCGCCTCTGCCCGAGGCCCTGTTGGTATGGTCTTGGCTGACTGTACTGCAGGGGCTGCGGCCGGAAGAGCATTCTGGGGGCCGCCTGGGGTCGCATCGGGGGAAAAGGTACGCCCTCCCTGCAAACGGAGTGAAAGTGTCCTTCTCTCCCGCAGTTGGTACATCGCTGAGACAGGGCTGGGCATGACCCCGAATGAGGGAAGGACATCCCGCAGCGGTAGCACTGTCTTTGTGGACGCGGGGTGGACGTCGAAAAGGTTGCCGGCGGTCTGTATGGCTGAGGGCCCCTGTCTCCTTGACGGGGCGGTTGTATGGCGGCTACAAGTTCCCCCATGTCTGATTTGGGGTTGTTGGAGTGTCCCATGGCTGAGGCCTGCGCATCCACTCTCTCATGGATGCGGGCGAGTTCGCTCACCTCGGGCATGGTGAGCGGTTTTTTGAGTAGCTGCTTCTTGAGAGCGGGGGAGAGGCAACCTTCGATCACCCTCAGCCGAATGGCTTCCTCTAGCGAGAACGCATCAAATTGGCAGTTTGCCCCTTTCACTCGTAGGCGTGTGATGAATTCGTCGACAGTCTCTTGTGGGAGTTGGGTGCACTGGTTGAATAAATATCTTTCATAGTCCCGATTGACCTCGATGATCAGCAGTTTGTCCAAAGCACCAATCAACTTGGGAAACGTGTCTTGGTCTGTGTCCGGAATAGCCTTCACAACCGTTTTGATTTCCCCCCCTACCAGGTTGAGGAAAATGTCTCTCATGTTGGGGGAGTCCCCGTCGCCGGATCCTCTCACGAAATGACGAAAATCATCCATCCAGTCGGTCCACCTGGGGCCTTTGGTGGCTTGAGGAGTCATGGTGAACGGCGGGGGCAGGCGTAGTTGTATCGATTTCGCCACCCGCGGTAGTTGAGGAGAGCCCTGGCTGGGTTGGAGGGTGGGGTGCTCATGGCGCCTGGGAGACTGGGCCCGCACGTGTGTAGGCGGCGCGTGGGGAGAGGTAGTCGGGCCTAGATCGAGCCCACGTGCACCCGGCGTCCGGCAAAGGGGGTCCACCGCTTCTGCCGATTCAGGCCCTTTTCCGGCCAGGCGTCGACGGGCAGGGTATAGGATGGAGGCGCGGGGGAGGAGGAGGTCCGGCGAGGCGGATCCGGCGGACTGCTGTGTTGCGCGGAGGAGGAGTGGAAAGCAGCGGACTGCTGCAGGAGGAGGACTCCAGTGTGCGGGAAAAATCCTCGTCGCCAAATGTTGCCTAGGGATCTAGGCCTAATGAAGGACGCACACACGGAGAGATAGGAGGAACTTCTTTATTCTCGTACAACCAAGCAAGGACTGACGCTTACCGCGCACGTGCCCCATAACTCCCTTGCCCAGTCAAACTCCGCCTTTCCAACGGAGGGGGCTCATGAGCGTTAACCCGTTGAGCCCCGGGTAACACAAGCCGACGTCCAAGGGCACTTACGCTTACGTGCTTCATTTAGAACAAATATACATACAATATCACCCAACCTGAGTCAGAAGGACGAAAGGCTGAGTTGGCCTTGTCGGGATTGAAGCCTGCAACCTGCAGATCACACACACGGCTGCAGCGAACGCTCAACCCACTGAGCTATCTTACCAGTTATAGCTATCTTAACAGCTATACTAAAATTAGCAATTACATGTCTGAATGTTTTCAAAGCAGAAAGCAAATCACTCTCGGCAGTGGATAACATTAAACTGGTAACTGAGATTTAACAACAGGCCAGTTTGTGTGCAGGTCTGGTGCAAAGCTGGCCACATGTCAAGCCTGCGTGGATCTTTTTTTCAGGCTTCATAGGTTGGCCTCACACGGCATCCCATACTATGGGCACTCGTTACCTCATACATGCAAACAGGCATCCTGAACAGCATGCCATGGAGATTGGAAAGATAGACATATTGCAATAAGGCTTTTATTGTGGCACAATGAAATCAAGAGCCACCTTATGTGCTATGGTCAAACCTTTCTACACTGTACACAAGCTTTTAGGCACAAGGATTTTGTCAAGTGACCGAGAACACTGAGATGAAATATCTTGCAATGATCGTAACAGAGACAACTGCAGAAAAAACCTGCTATAACAGCAACTTCCAAAAAACAAAATACATAGTCCGAAATGGGTGCTTATTCTACTCTAAATGCTAATTGGAAGTTTTTGTCTGCATTGAGAATTTGAGGTGTTTAAGACTAAATCAGTGACTCCTGAAGTGTGTCTGAAATAAACCTTTAATGAGTCTAGCAATTATTGAATAGAATTTTAGAAAGGCAAATTATTTGTTACTCCTATTTTTCTTATTTAGGGTCACGGCTCAAAGTGTTACACTTGTGTAACCCCCTGTTCTTTTTTAAGAGGACTGAGCAAGAAAGTCAGCCACTCCATAACAAAGAGCCACACGGCGCTGGCCACAGCCCAGGAGATTTCATTTAAAAAAAAGAAAACATTCTTTTCTTAGGGGAGCAAGGGAGGCATAGGGGTATCCAGTGAGACCCCTGGCAACTCCTAAATGACGCCCCTGGGTTCATCTGGGAGAAGGTTTGGGTGTTGTGGCTCTGTCCTGATTTTTCAAACTGTAAGCACTATTCGGCTTTTCGCTTGGACCCAGGCTCGGGCACTCTTGTTCATTCCGTACCCAGGTCGCCATGTGATAGCTGCCCTTGACATTTCCTGCCCCACAGGGGCCTCCTTGGAAAAGGAGCTTGGCCGGTGACAGAGTACACTACTAGGAAGCTTGTCACTGCCCCCCCCCTCCCCACTCCATTGCAACAAGAATGTACAGTATGTACACAGACAGCAACACGCCTGACTGCAAGCCCTGCAAACGCGCGGGCGCGATGCAGACCCTCCAGCAAAGTGTTGCCATTGAGAGACTCGCATGACACCTGAGAGGCCTACATTCGGGGTATCTCTAAAGAAAGGCACATACATACACACACACACACTCTGGGGACACACTGCACGCTGCAGAGGAAGTCCCAGGCTCATTGGCTGTCTCTAGACCAGTGGTCTTTAAAACCTTTTTGCTGTGGGCTTCCCTGAGCAAAATGTGGGCAGGCCGTGCCCCCACCACCAAAATGCCAAACGGACAGAAAGTCCATATGGCTATGAATAATCACTGTCAATGCACCCTACACCCAGGCTCCACATCTGCTCCCAGCACAGTCTCTGGGCTCCCGCTCCTAGCCCAGACCCTGTGCTATCCGCCACTGCCCAGGTTTCCACCCAGCCAAGCTTTTTCATTCCTCTCTTTTTTTCCATTTCAGGCTGGGGTCCCGCGCCCGCCCCTGTGAATGCAGCCGCGCCCCCACCATCCACTGTACGCCCCACAGTTTGAGTACCTCTACTCTAGAGTGAGATCCAACCACTAGGCCGTCTATAGAGAGAGAGAGAGAGAGAGAGAGAGACAGAGAGAGAGAGAGAGAGAGAGACAGAGAGAGAGAGAGAGAGAGAGAGAGAGGGAGAGACACCCTGAGGCTGTTTACAATGAGACAGCCACATTCAGAGAAACTTTATATTTGTTAGTTAAAATGTCCAGGTGTGGGGGGGCGCTCTAGAGCCCAGCCAAGATGGCCGCGAGCCTGTGAGCACTCCGACACCCTGAAACATCCAGAAAACATTTGCTGTTCCCCCCATTGTGTTTGGCCTCACGAACGGTGTATCTTTGTCTGTAGGCACTGACCTTGTATGGGTGAAGTCTTGGGGGTTCCTGAGGCTGTGGGGACACGCTTGGGAGTGACTGGGCCTGCCCTGCGGATTGCTGATGGGAGAGGACGTGGTGAGCCCTGGGAGCGGGGTGGTCCTCCCGCGCACTGCTGGTGATTGTTCGTGTGCTGGTGCCTGCGAGCGGCTACCGCCGCAAGATCCTCAAGGAGAGACTGAGGCTGCAGCTCGTGTGATTTCATCTCGCTGAGGTATTCGGAAGCGGAGGACGCCTGTGGATCGCCGGGGCTCCGGGTCGAGCGCCCGTGTGGGAGAGGGGGAATCCGACCCCTCTCAGCTGCCCGCTCCTCTGGGCTGCCTACTGTGGCCGCTATCCGGTAGGTATGCCGAGTGCCCCGGAATTCAGAGGGAGCTCCTGTGGAAAGAAGGAACAATTTGGAGGCGGGGGGGCTCTCAGCACGTTGCGCAACCCTGTCTCATCAGGGCAGCCCCTTCGGCACTGGGTCTGCCGCCGGGGATCATCCGATGCCTGTGTATACTGACTCCTGAGCCCCTCCCTTCCCTGGCCCCCTACTTGCATCAGCGGATTGGAGAGGTGTGCAGGAGGCAATTGTGCTCACTCAAGCCTGTGGGCGGAAAGGAGTAGCCCCCCGGGGGGTGTAGAGGCTGTGGGGCATATCCTGAAGCTGGGGAGGGGGGGCAATACAGGTCACGTTCCAGCACCTGGCTCCACAGCTGACCACATAGGCGATATGCAGTGCAGTGACCCTCCCGGCGGGGCAGCAATTTAGTGAATCTGGGCGCAGCCCAGCAATGCGGCCTGTTTCAACAATATAGGAGCAACACACAACATGTTGGCCCAACTCCTCACACAACCCAGATGAGCAGTGAGAGGAATGGGATCGACATAACTTGCTGGCAATCTCCTAATATAACGACTGGGCCGTCCTGGTGCGGACACTACGGCAATATCTAATCCACGGCACTTGGAGGCCGGCCTCCTGGGAGTCGTCCCCCTGAGGAGAGTCGGGCAAAGACCCTGCTCAGCAAGTAAGGGAATGTCCAAGTCTGGTAAAGGAGATTGACAGCAATAGTCTAACCTGCGGTTTGAGAGGCTGGCCCCGGCTACAGCTGTGGAGCATATGGAGCAATCTCGTGAAACACAAATCCCACCCAGGGTCTATCCCTCGGGTGCCTTTCAGGATATTAAAATAATGTTCAACCAGCTCCAGTCCAGTATCCAGGCTTTGGATGGGAAAATGGACATGCTAACTTGTAAAGTGGATCACATGCAAGTTACGCTAGATAAACATGGTGAGCGGCTGGATGAATTGGAAGGAAGGGTCTCGAATGTTGAATATGAATGCACCTCCCTCTTAAGAGACATGACATTGGTGAAAAGGGCATTGAAAGAACTGATGGTTAAGCAGGATGAGTTGGAATCACGCTCCAGACGGAACAATCTTCGAATAGTCGGGGTTCCGGAAACAGTGGATCAGAGAAACATGGAACCCTTGGTGGAAGATATGATCAGGGAGGCGCTCGGTGTGGAAGGTTTCTCAAATACGTATATAGTGGAAAGAGCGCACTGAATACCTTCGGGAAAGAAGTCGGTCCCTGGGGCACCCCCTCGATCGATCATTGCGCGGATGCTAAATTATCAGGACCGAGATGCTGCTCTCCGCAAGGCCCGCGAAAAGGGTACTGTGACTTACAGAGGGGACACTATCCAATTTTTTCCTGACTTCTCGGACAAGGTCCAAGCTTCCAGAAGAACATTTACGGATGTGAAGAAGCAGCTGTGGGAGCGGGGCATTCGATATGCTATGGTGTTCCCAGCGAAGCTCCGGATAGAGCACGATGGTAGAGCCGTGTTCTTTCATACCAAAGAAGAGGCCACCACATTTTTGAGCATGCAGCCATGACGTCCTTGGCAGCGAGGGAATAATGACTAAGAAAGTCATGGGTGCTTTATATCCTTTTAAGTTAAAATGGTTTACTGAGGGCCCGCGGGGGGGACCGCAACAATTATCTGTGGTGTGTGGGGGTGACTGGGCTTTGAGTGGCTCCTCAGGCGGAAGCTATAAGGAGGTCTGATGCACAGATCTCAGTTCAGTAGTTGTGGGGTTCATCTAAGGGGAGGGGGTGGGACATATGTTCACTCGCAAGTTGGGGTTGTTGGTGGGGGCGGAGGGTGGGATGGATGCACTCAAGTTGGAGGTTCTTGAAGTCGGTAACCCGGCCTGCCACGGAGTGGAGTGCCGGCAAGGGGGCAGCAATATTATTAGAGTATGAATGGTGTCGCTTAAATTCTGCACGTGGAATGCTTGAGGGTTGAAATGCCCCATAAAACGCCACAAGATACTGCTGTATATGCAGAGGCACGAGGTCGAAATAGCATTTATTTAGGAGACACATTTAACACGGGACAATGAAAACACCGTTGGTGCTACTTGGGGTTGCCATAGGTGTTTTTCTTCCTACTCCACATATGCCAGGGGAGTGAGTACGCTGGTACACCACATGGTTGGGTTTCAGCAGACTACAGTGATAAAGGATGAAGAGGGCAGGGGCCTTATAGTGCAGGGCACCATACAGGGGAAATTGTATACATTAATTAACTATTATGGCCCTAACAGGGATACAGTGGACACCCTTGACTGGAGAGATCGGCAGCTCGAAGGCTTATCGCCAGGGGAGTTGATTTGGGCAGGGGATTTCAATGCTGTGATGCAGCCTGTTCTGGACCGGTCCAGTGGTGTACAGGGAGGCAGGAACAGAGGAACAATTCGGTTGCATGATGTAACGCTCCTAAGGGACGTCGTTGATGTGTGGAGGGTGAGAAATCCTGGGACACGGCAGTTCACTTGTCATTCTGATACCCAAGGGTCGGCCTCAAGGCTAGATTTTTTTCTAATCTCACTATTATTGCTGGACAGGGTCAGAGGGGTCGAGATTCTTGCTCGTACCATCTCAGACCATGCTCCGCTGCTTCTAGAGCTGTGCTTAGAGGGTCGGCCCAGAGGGGTAATACCTTGGCGATTTAAGAGTGAAGGCCTCTCGGACACGGTATTCAGGAATGGCCTGACTGAGGCGCTTAACACCTTCCTTGAGTTAAATGTAGGATCAGTGCAGTCCCCTGGGACACTCTGGGAAAGCCTGAAATGTGTCATTAGAGGCGAATGTATTTCTAAGGAAGCGGGTATACTTAAACTTATCCGGAAGGAACTAGCAACCACAGAAGACGCCCTCCAAAAGTTGAAGGGGTCTGACCCAGCTCCTTCGGACCATACTCGGGCTGAGATGCATAAGAACCTTCAGGATTTCCAAACGCTAGCGTTAAGGGAAGTTACATTTTTGGGATATGTGGCTAAGGTACGTCAATACGGGAAGGGGAATAAGCCTGGCCGAACCTCGGTGCGGGTGACCAGGATGGATAATTCGACTGGGAGGATTCAGGCTCTCACCGACGAGCAGGGTAGGGATAGATTTGAGGATGTAGAGATAGTTCAACAATTCGTCCGATTCTATAGTCACCTATATTCCTTGAACCTACATAGCTCCCGCGTGGATATTGAGGGCTACCTAGACCGGGTTGCGCTATATTGGTGTACGGACGCCCAGAGGGAATACCTGAGCCGCCCATTGTCACTTGAAGAAGTATTAAATACAATCAAATCTCTGCCGAATGGGAAATCACCTGGGCCCGATGGGTTCACGGCAGAATTTTATAAGCACTTTGCGGACACTTTGGGTCCTCACTTGTTGGAGATGTTCCGACACAGCTTAGAAGTTGGTACCCTTCCGGACTCACTACGTGAGGCACTGGTGGTGGTGCTGCTGAAGCCTGATAAACCTGGCAATGTGTGCTCTTCGTATCGCCCAATATCACTAATCAATATTGATAATAAGATACTAGCGAAAATTCTGGCTTCACGATTATCCCCCATTATGCCAGAAATGGTGTTGGCGGATCATGCTGGTTTTATCCCGGGTCGCTCCACCTCTTGTGGCCTCAGGAGAATGTTTGGGCTTATGGCGGCGGTACCTCCAGAGGATTCGCTGGTGGCTGCCCTGCTGGACGCCCCCAAAGCATGTGACTAGGTGGAATGGCCGTTTATGTTTTCTGAACTTCGCTGGATGGGATTGGTGGCCCACTTTATAAACATGGTGCAGCTGTTGTATACGCAGCCGATTGCTAGGGCGAGGGTAAATGGTCAATTGACACCGATCATTCCACTAGAAAGGGGCATGCGGCAGGGGTGCCCGCTGTCACCCCTACTCTTTGCCTTGGTGATTGAGGAACTAGCTGAAAGGGTTAGGGATGCACACCTACACCGTGGGATCCAACTATTCAATCATAAATTAATAATCTCACTGTACGCTGATGATATGGTGTTGTTCATCAAAGATCCGGCAGTGAATCTTGATCCGGTGATGTGGGAGTTTCAGGGATTCGGCGAGGTGTCAGGGCTGCGGGTAAACATGTCCAAATCAGTGCTTTTTCCGTTAACAGAAGTGACGGTCCAATTTCAAGATGAATGGGGATTTCAATAGCACATGACCTATATACGCTATTTAGGTATCCCTATCGCAAGGGACTCGCTGGTGGTATATCACAATAACTATCTCAGGGCTTTGAATGGAAAGGGAAGCTCTGAGGCGATGGAGGTTGCTTCCATTAAATCTATATGGTCGGATATCCGTTGTCAAGATGACACTGCTTCCCAGGTTCCCTTATATTTTCCTGAATGCCCCAGTGGCGGTCCCCGGGGATTACTTTCATAGCTTAAAAGCTGAAATTGTTCAATTCATATGGGCAGGAAAATCAGCCAGGGTATTGTGGGATAAACTGGTGACCCCGGTGACAGAAGGTGGACTAGCCTTGCCCGAGTTTGAGACATACTATAATGTGGCGCAGGCCGGGTTTTTGATGTACTGGCACAGGCTACAGCATGATAGCAGCCATATAGAGGTGTAAAGAGCGGTGGCTGCGGCCAATATGCTCAGGTCGATCATCCTACTAGCCCCGAGCCGTATACACTTTACAAAGAATTTGGTGGAGGTCACTTGCAAGGCCTGGGTGAAATTAGAATAGAGGACTCCCAGTTATACATACACCGGGAATACCTGTCACTGCCGAGAAATGTTTTGTGGATATGACTAAGAAGCTGGGTATTACATGTTTTGGAGATCTTTTCCCTGAAGGGAGGTTTGTAACCCTGGAGGAACTGAGAGGGAGAGGGACAGTAACGGCACTAGATTTATTTCTATACTTTAGGCTTAAGGAGAGCCTCCGCTTGGTGTTCAGCTCCTTTCCTGAACAGCCGCCATTATCCCCATTATTGGATAAGACACTTCAGGGCCTGCTGGGATGCCGTCTAATTTCGGGGTTATATTCATTGTGTATCCAATCCAGGGACATTGGGTCTACATGCCTGCGAGAGATTTGAGAACGCTGGGAAAGGAGATTCCGGGGGACACTTGGAAATATTGTTGTGCAGGAATAAGGAAGGGTGCCCTTAATGCTAGGTTTAAGTTGATCCATTTTAAGTATATTCACCAATTTTATTATACACCAGCCAGAATCAAGGAATTTTTCCCAAAAACTACAGGCAAATGTACAAGGCGTCAGTCGGAAATGGCTGATTTTCTACATGTTGCATGGAGTTGCCCCAATATACAACAGTTTTGGGTCAGAGTGTTTGAAACGATAGGCGGGATTGTAGGCCAGACAATAAGACCGGATCTGATGATGGGACTGCTGGGCTATACTAAGGAGGTTCACAAGGGAGAGAGGAAATTGGTCACCCTGCACCTCCTATTGGCTAAGCGGAGAGTGGCTATGCTGGGGTAGGGGGAGATCTCTCAAACTCCCACAATGGAAAGATGAGATTATGTACTGTAATGCCCTGGAGAGCGGATGGGGATCGATGTACAGATATCGGTGCAATGATGCTGGCATGTGGGATGCATATACAAACTATCTACTACAACAAACTGCTATCAAGGACACAGAGGCACCAATTGGCGACACCGAAGAGATGCCTTAAATGGAACAGGCGGGGGCGGGGGGGGACAAGAAATTCTTCATGTGTCATTTATTGTTTGGTCGTTCCTGGAAGAAATAGACTACTAATCTGTAATATTAATGGCGAACAGTTATCTAAGCAAGATACGCTTGGGGTACTGATGTAAAATGTCCGGGTATGATGGGTCGAGGGGGGGGAGGGGTTTGGGGCTTGTTTGTTCGGGGTGATGGTTGAATGTTGTTTTTCTTGTTTTTCAAATCTAATAAAAACAAATAAAAAAATAAAAAAATGACCAGGTGCGGTGACTCCAATAACCAATGGTTGTCTCTTGAAAGTGACATATGTAGATGTATTACGTACAGAATGCCATGTTCAGGAGCTATCTAAAGAAATTATGCAAATAAAACCCAACAAACATTGGCAAAGCCAACATTTTCAACTTTTGCCGCTGTAAATTGCATTTTATTTTTATAGAAATAAATGTGTGTCAGTCTGACTAAGAACAGGCCTAGCTGGGTCTGCACTTTAAATAAAATAAAATAAAAAAAAGCAAGAGATTTTTTCTCAGCACTATTTACTTTTTCTTGTTTACATCGGCAGCTGATGCACAATTCTTGCAGCTTACACAGCTTGCAACAGATGGCCATCACATTTTATGGACCACAATTAAACCTGAACTGCCCAGGGCTGTAAATGGTGTCCAACAAAACAGGTGTAACACCTATCAATTAATTGACTACAGGACCAAAATTGGGACCAAGCCGCTTTGAAATAGCATAGAGACACGTGATTTATGAGACCATATATGTAGCAGGGCATGTACTGGCGGATACGTACTGTTTGCAGCAAAGCAACAATACTTTGCTGTACCAAGACTCAGAACCAGATTACCAGCTATGCCAATTCAAAGAGGCCATCAGCATTCATGGACACATGCTAGGTATAACTGATGTAAGGATGAAGTGGCCTGGGCAGATAGCTCAGGGGAAATGTGTTTCCCTTGGCAACAATATGATGCTGTGCAACATTGGTTTAATTCCCTGCTTGGTACTTTTGATCTGAAGGAGTGTGATATAAAAGATCAATAGCCGTGTGTCCAATTCACGACGAGAAACATTTGAGCAGTGTCCCTTCTTTACTAAATCCCTCCAGAACAAAAGCAGCAGCTGCCCTGCTCAGTGCGTGCCTGCAAGTTTAATGCTCAATAACAGAACTCAGGTTCAATACATATCTGAGAGCATCGAACCATGGGTGGGCCCTCAGTTATGAAATGTAGGTAACAGACACAGATCTAGATGCCCCCGAAAGGGTTATTTTCACCTTAACAGCGAGAGATTCTCATAGATAACATCACTTTTTATGCTTTCAGCACCAACCTTCTTACAGACTCTCCAGGCAGCTTTTAATGTTTACCTCGTCTTCGCATGTGCCTTTTCTACCCTGACCACATCGCAGTCCCAAAGTGAGGGAAAGCAGGAGAGCAAACAAGACAGAGAGAGAGAGAGAGAGAGAGCGAGCGAGAGAGATAGAGAGAGAAGGAGAGAGAGAGAGAGAGAGAGAGAGAGAGAGAGTGCTTAAAGGTTGCAAGGCTTTACTTAGATCATCATCCCTTCACTTCTTGGACTCTTTGATTCTGCACTGCAAATCTCCTTGAAAGTCCCTTCTGAGAAATCCTCAGGATTGGATGCATTCCAATTGCTAGATTGAAATAGACTCCGTGTTTCACAATGAAATATCTGCAACGGGCCACTGTTTTGTTCCATCTTACTTGAGCTGACAGTCCAGCAAAGTAAGCATTTCACAATCATGAACGTCTGGTAAGTTTTATTGTGTCTTGAGTGATTTTAAGCAATACATTGACAGAAATGGATTTAGACAGGTGCCTCCTTTATTAGCTGAAGATTATGTGCTCCCAGGGATGGTGTATAATGAGATTCGGAGGGAGAAGAACACATTTCCAGTTTTCTTCCAAGCAAGAAATTCTCCAAGCAGGGATGGGTGCTGGTCCTCCTAGTATTCAATCCAATCTATATTTTACAGTTGTGCCCCCTTTCCTGGACAGGTCAGTGTTTCTGTTTTTTGGTACCACAGATAAGTCCTATCATCCTATGCTTTATGTTATTCTAAGCTATCCTGTGTTGTATTAGGTTATGTTACTGTGCACAAACACACGTTACCTCATGCATTACAAATGCTGCTTGTTAGGGAGAATTCTCATTTATGGCTAATTTCCCTCACCCAGTGAGTCCCTCAGCAGCTTTGCTGGATTTCTGGGGTTTATTTTTTCCACCTGGTAAGAGTGTGAGCCTTTTCCCCACTCTTACATGTGTTTTGCCATGTGTATTTCTACTTTTTGTGTGATCTTGGCTCTGGAGCCACACCACTCCATGAGCCCCACTTTTTGTGAGTGTTACACAGCACCTTCAGTGCAGTGACACAGGGTTGTCTTTGAGACTTCCCACTGATTTCATTTTTCTGGGGCTGACTACTGTCCCCCAGAAACATGTAAAGTTGCCATTAACTTTATATAGTCACTTTAAATTACAGACCCAGTACACCCCATCTTACATGGAGTATTGGAAAGGGTTAGTTCCTATCCCTTTTTGTCTGTGCCTTATTTTGCTCTCTTAACATTTAGACTTGGCTGGTCGCAGTGGTATCTAACCTAACTTTACTACCGCGATTATACTATATAAACGTGGTACTGTTTTAGGCTATTGTATTAGCCTCAAACATAAACCCGCTTGACCAAAGACTTTTTATTTTGGCTCCGGTCGGGTTTAGTCGCCATTTCTTTTTGTTAAAGTCCTCCTTGTGTTTTACTTTTCGCAGCAAACCACGTTTGCCTTCTTTGTTCGCCGACCTTTGGCGGGTTTCTGTCCAGAAGCCCTCCTTTGGCGTCTGGGTCTCTAGGTGCGCTGAATGTGAGGGAGGGGTTTAGTCACCCCCTGCACAGGGTCTCCTTGGAGACCCAAGTTGCACTTTGTGTCGATTGGCTGAGGTTGTTGTCCGGGCCGGACAACCCCCCTGCTGAGTGATTGACAGCCAGGTCGTGTGAATGGGAGATTTTGGCATAAAAGGCAGGACTCTTGGGCTGGAAGTCAGCGTCACCACTGGAACTGCAAGAACTGAAGAGAAGCGGCGAAGAAGACGGCTGCTGCAACTCCTGAGTCCCGGTGAAGCCCTGCTGCAGTCCTGAGCTATCTACCCTTCAATGACAGAGAAGATCCAGTCCGGAGTCTTCTTGCCTTGAGCCTGGTGGGATCAACCAGCTCATCTTCCACAGCCAGAGGATCCTCTTCTTGGTCGAAATCGCTGCACACAGCTGTAGTGGTCCGGAGAGCCATCTGTTAGTTTGTTTGTTTGTTTATTTATTTGTATTGCGCGCCAGACCCAAGGGTAACAGGGCGCAGTGAGCAGAATATACGAAGCTTTCAAAGTTGCATAGAAATTACAATGTTACAGTAAATTACAATGTTGCATAATTAAAATTTACAATAGTGATGAATCTTTGAAGGTACATATATACATTCAGATGAGTAACATAACACAAATAAAGTCTTTCAAACCTTACATGTTGTTGTCAATGAGGTGTTTGATGAGGTTCCTTCTAAAGTTGGGGAAAGGTTGGTCTGATCTAAGGTTGTGTGGCAGGGCATCCACCATTTAGCGGCTAGCACAGGGAAGCTTGTGCCGCCAATTTTGGCAAGTTTAAATCTTGGAATTTCCAGACAGTTGGAGTTGGGCGTTCTTGTAGGTCTGCTAGAGGTTTTTCTTTTTATTTTGTCCATCAGGTAAATGGGGGCAGCGTTTTTGAGGGCTTTGTGCGTCAGGGGGAGCATTTTTAGGTGAATTTTATTGTCGGTGGAGAGCCATTTGTATTGTTGTCTAGTGGAGGAGATATGTTCCCTTTTGTTTATGCCTAAGGCGGCTCTAAGGGGGTTATTTTGGAGGATTTGTAGCCTTTTGTTGATAGTTTTGTTGGCGCCACTGTAAAGGGCATTGCAATAATCGAGTCGTGATAGTATTAAGGCTCTCGCTAAGATCATGCAACTGTTATTGGATAAGAAAGGTTTACCTGCTCTTATTAATTTGCAGGTATAGGCTGTCGTGGAAGCTAAGGAATTAACTTGTTTGGCAAGAGACATGGTGGAGTCGAGATAGAAACCTAGTGTTTTAACTACACTCGAGACCTTAATGCAATTGCCATTTTTGTTAAACGTGGAGTAGTCCTTGCCTAGTTTGTTGATATTGGCCTCCGTGCCCAGAATGATCAGCTTAGTCTTATCATCATTCAGGCAGAGGCCATGTGATGCCATCCATGCCTGAATGATGAGGTACACCCTATTCACCAACTCCCTGTCCTTGCTGTGATCCCCAGAAAGCGGGAGGAGAATCTGTGTATCATCTGCATAGTTAGTGTAGGTGATACCTAGACGGTCCAGATCATCGAAAAGGGGTTTAGTGAATATGTTGTACAGGGTTGG
Organism: Ambystoma mexicanum; assembly: GCF_040938575.1. Classification (NCBI taxonomy): domain Eukaryota; kingdom Metazoa; phylum Chordata; class Amphibia; order Caudata; family Ambystomatidae; genus Ambystoma; species Ambystoma mexicanum. Next base: position 1,466,939,938 of record NC_090923.1, on the reverse strand, counting down.
TGAAACACAGGAGCCTTGAGGGACGCCGCATGTGATTGGAAGAGGGTCGGCTGCTGTCGAGGGGGAGAAGACTCTCATTGTTCTCCCACTCAGAAAGGATTCAATGTATTTGGTGGCATGCGTAGAGAAGTGTGCAGCACTGTCCAAGTGTTTACTGGGACCCTATGATCCACCAGATCCAAAGCAGCTGAGAGATCAAGTAAGAGGAGGAGTGCTGTCTTACCTTGGTCTCTCAGTTCGTCTATTTGGGTCTTTAGATCAATGAGTGCAGTTTCAGTACCATGGAGTGGATGGAAACCAGATTGTCTGGCTCCCAGTAGATTATTAGATTCAAGGTGTCTTTGAATTTGTGTATAGGCGACCTTGTCTAGTATCTTCAGAAGGAAAGGTACGGTAGTGATAGGCCGATAATTGGTGGGGATGAGGGGGTCAAGGGTCTGCTTCTTGAGAAGTGGGAGCACCCATGATTGTTTTAGGTTCGCCGGGATACTACCTGTGGCTAAGGAGGAGTTGATCAATTTTGAAATGAACGGTGAAAGGTCTCTGGCAGTGTCTTTTATTAGTTGTGCTGGGCAGATGTCACCTTTGCAGTTCGACGGTTTGAGGGAGAGGATGATTTTCTCTACCTCTAAGATGGTCGTTTTAGTGAAGGAGAATTTGTTGGTTGGGTCGTTGATGGTGTTGTTGAGTGGCAGCTTGTTTGTGAGGTTTAGGAGATCTTTTTTTAGTTGGATTTTGTTTTGCAGTGTGGTGATTTTATTTGCTAAGGCTGTTTGGATATCTGTGCACCAGGTCTGATCTTTAATGCAGGTATCTGGTGTAGCAATAGGGGACTCAAGTTCTTTCAAGATGGAGAAGAGTTCCTTCACACTTGAGTTGGCATTGGCAATGCGAGCATTGTAAGAATTGCGTTTCGCTAGACATATTTCATTTTTATAATGCCGAGAGATATTAGTTAAATTAGCTTTATTCTCTTCGGTTGGACATAGTTTCCAGTCGGATTCGCATTTTCTTTTGTTTAGGCGCAAGGCCTTAAGTTCTGGCGTGAACCACTTGTTTAAGTGTTCCTTTATGTTTGCTTGTTCACATTTTGAGAGGGGCGACTTTGTCCACAGTGGTGCGCATGATGTTGTTGAATTCATTGACCAATGCACTAGGGTCGAGGTTGTCTGGCAGTGCATTTAAGGTAGGAAGGATCAGGGGGATAATATTATCTACTGTAATATTCTTTTTGTTTCTTGTAGGGCATGGTGGAGCTGCCTGTGGGTCAAAACTGGGTGGTTTGGTAGTTAGTAAATTAAAGGACACCAGGGAGTGTTCTGTCCAGGAGAGTGGCGTAATAGAGGATACTGTGGCTGAGCAGTTGGAATCAGCGATCCAGTCAAGTATTCTACCCTTTGCATGTGAGGGGGTGCAAACTTTTTGGGTAAGTCCCAAGGTCTGAAGGGTATTGCCGATAGTGGCAGCATGGGCGTCTGCTTGGTCATTGAGACCAAGGTTAAAGTCCCCTAATATCAGCAATTGGGAAGTAGTTTTGGTATTATTAGACAGAAGGCTGTGCAGGTCCTCCTCGAAGGTGCCACGTGGACCCGGTGGTCTGTAAATTAGGTGAATTGAGAGAGTTTGGGTGTTGTTTATGGGAATTTTGGCAGTGAGAGTTTCACAGGATTGCATAGTTGTGGTAGGGACTAGGCGTAGTGATAAGTTTATTTTGGATATAATGGCGACTCCGCCTCCGCGGGAGCCTTCTCGGTCCTGCCTAGATATGGTGTAACCGTCGGGAATGGCCAGCATGAGCGATGGGCCTGCCGCATTGTGTTGCCAGGTCTCTGTTATGGCAATAAAGTCTAGATTGGCTTCTGTGATTAAGTCAGCTAGGTCAATGGCGTGTGCCACTAGGGATCTTACATTAAGGAGTGCTCCCTTGAGGGAGTGTCCTTTAGGGTCCATTTTGGTTGTGGCCGAGTTGGGTGAATTGGTATCTGTTTTAATCATGTTTGTATTCACTAATGGGGAGAATAGAGGAGGTGCAGTGCCTATTCTAATATGTTGGTCTTTCGTTGTGCGTTTTATAGTGGGGAGGGATCTTCTAAGAGGTTCATAGAGTTTATTAAGTCTTGCGCGTAATTCAAGGTTTCTGTCATGAGTTGGGGTAGGCTGAGAGGTGTAGACTAGTCGGCCTGGCATGGCCAGGTGCACAGGGCTGATGTGGCCAGTGTAGTTGAGTAGGAGAGGAGGCGCGAGGGCTGGTTTGCAAGGGGGAACTTCAGTGTGGCTGTTCTTGGGGGAGGCGTACAGTGTGGTCTGAAGAGCCTCTCCTGTTTTAAAGGAGCACACCTTTTATTCACTGTTGTTTCGCTGCTGCTGGCCTCATCCCTGGGTAGTGCAGATCACTCCAGACATCCTCCTTCTTGTCCCCACGACTGAAGCTCCAGGAACCGTGAGTCTGCAGGAACTATCAGGAACAACTGCCGTGGCACCAGCTTGCTTCAATCGAATAAGGTACTGTGTCTGACTTTGAGGAATTGGGGTGAACCCTTCTTCCTCACTAAAGGCTGGTCCTTTTCTTCCTTCCCTCTTATAACTTTTGCCTCCCTTTGTGACAATATCTAAGTACTCCTGGCAATCTCGAATCGTGAACTGTGCTAACCGTGTGACCCTCGGCAACAGGACCCCTGTTACATTTGACACTGGCTCAGGCCTATTGACGTTTATCTACTGGTTAGAAGGTGCCCTCTGATTCTATCTGCCTTGACAAAAGTATTGCCTATGATTTTTATCCCCAATTCTCTAGTGTTAATTTATGTGTAAAGCATGTTTTGACTTCGGTTAGATTTATTCCTGCGGGTACGCTTAGTTTTCGTAAGACCAAACTGTCATTACTGTCAAAAAGTGATCTCGTATGTAATCCTGGTAACGTCTTTGTTTCACAACACCGGTTTGTCAAAACCCAATGTACTTACCTTGAATTGATCAGCACAAGGGGAATTGGTTGTGTGTAGTATATTTGAAGTGTGGTTTGATTTTAATAGAAGTGTTTTGTGAACAGATGGTTTAAAAATAAATGTACTTATATTTTTTAACCAGAAACCTTGAGTCAGTGTGTGCTTGAGTCACAGTAATTGTAGTCCTTTGTGTAATCTCTACAACTGCTCATTTGCTCTTGAGATAAGTCTGGCTGCTCAGCCATTGCTACCACTCTTTCTGTGTAGTACAGGCGTGTACCAAAGGTGAAATTGTATTACCACTTATAGTCTTAATTGTGTGCAGTGGTCCCTAAGGGTACTGTATATGATTCTGCCTAACACTGCTTCAGGTTGTGGACACATTGACTAGGAACCGATGATGGTAGTTAAATAATTGGTCATCATTTATTAATGGGATTGGAAAGGTACTCATATGGTCCCTGTCATATCTCTGGTTTTAAGCATTGGTGTTATTTGGATCCAACGAAATTGCTTTGAGCAGTGCACGCATGGTACAATTGCAGGCCAGTGAATGGATTTATGATGTCATCATGGTGATTCACATTACAATTGTGTTATATATGCTCACCCTCCACTCTACACCAACACACAATAGAGTGCAGCTACACCCCTTGATCAATTCGGCATACCTGCTCACATACGAACAATAATCCTTGATCACCTCAACAACCTGCTGGAACGCAGCTATACCCCATGGAAACTCAGTCTAGCTGCTCACATAAGTGTCCTTCACAGGCCTAACGCAGCCGGAATCCACCCTCGGAGCCCAACCCCCAGACTGCACAAATTTGACTGATCTCAAAACCACCACACCTAATGTTAGGGTGCAGCTACCATCAGCCTATCGCATCAGCTGCACACATACTGAGTGCACCCATGCACCCTATGATCCATACTCTCTCAACTAACCTGGACTGCAGTCGCTAAGGGCGTTCAACTCACAAGTGCTTTGAGGTCATACCAATGATATATAGAGCGCTATATAAATGCCAAATAACATAACATATATATCTCACCTATTCTTGTTTTGCATTGTGCTGTTGACTCTTGCCTATGTCACAGGCACTTTTGGAATGCTGGACATCTGGCATTAACCACTGTGGGAGATAATCGCAAAACAGTGCAGGTAGTTACTGAAGGTTTTATGAGAAGAGCTTCAAAAGGGCGTTCTCCTCCTATCTGATCCCTTTCGAGAATTATTACCACAGGACCAGAATTCCAGAAGCGTCCGTGTCATCGTTAGATCACAGAGCACAATACAAAACAAGAAAATGCAAGGACTTTAAAGCATCCTCCATCTTTACACCCATACAAAGAAAGGGAGGTAAGAAGGGAATTGAACAAACACAGTGAAGTGTAGGGATAAAATATCATCATCGAAATATTAGTGTTGCCCAACTATAGGAGGATACATGGACATTCTGTCCAAATCCATACACCCATTCTCAGGTGGTGCAAGCAATGGCTGCATGTCTTGGGAGGATAGCTCTGGGGCAATGTGCTCGCCTTCGAAGCGAAACGACTCAGAGCAACACAGGTTCGATCCCCGGGTCCACGCTTAGAAACCTCTGGGTAGTAAGCGTGTTATAAATAACCAATCATAATCATAAACCACCATTGTACACCGAGCACATGCTTCTTGCATGTCATTGAAGTCAGTCATTATAGAATCGCCCAGCAGAAGTGAGCCATGGCATGTAGTCTTCATTATTTTTATTATTATTAGGCTTTTTATACTGTAGCAGTTCATCACCCTATTAGCATCAGTGTCCAGGTTAAGGTGCAATAAGTCTTGCCCAGGGACAGCAAGGCCTAAGCCTGCTTCGATTCATTGGCCGCAGGATTGGGCAATAGATGCGTAGAAGAAAAAGCTGGCGCAGAGCATGAGCGGGCTTGTAAGCAGGTGGTTGATAGGTGGAGATTGCTGTATATTAAATATGTATATAAAGTTTGAGTGCTTGAGGGGCTCGAGATGTGCTCGGGCTACCCTAAATATATTGTGAGCATGGTAGACCAGAGTCCTCCCAATGGATGAGCTGTGTCTTTTTAAAAGGTTTATATAAATAGACTGCCAAAGCAGAGGGCAAATCCCCTAGCTATAGGTGTTGCCTATGGGGTAAAACAAATACAGCAGTTATAAAGGAGAAGCAAAGAAGGATGCCATAAGGAACGGAAGGGGCAAAAGCATAGGTGTAATTTTCCTTCGAAACTCCCCGAAACCATGGGCTTTCACAGCCAACCTCAGGCGGTGCCCCATCCCACCAAGGCTGCCTTTCCCACCCCCGAATCCCTTCCGGAGCCAGAAGAGGGTTGGCACCCAAAGTGGAGCCCTGAGTCAAATCTGATTCATTTCACCTCGGGTAGAGACCGTCTCCAGTATTCATCCTCCAACACTGCAAGCCACAACCCACCACCCTTTTGCTATCATGCTTCAGTGCCAAACTCCCTACAAGCTGCATTTGCTCATTCCCCTCCCCACATATGTACAGGTCTTGTTACAAATCCAGGGTATCCGTCCCTTCTCCTCTACGGGGCTCAACCCTCTTTGAGGCTAGGGAGGGCAGCTCACTAAGCAAAACCCTCACTAAGGGTTTGGGAAAGCGGGACCTCACTGGGAATAACTCCCCTCCAGGGTACAAGGACTCCCATTCCCATGGTGAACACCCTATACGCCAGATATCTGTCTGCATGCTACATGGGAGTCAGTAATACTAATTATGCATCTCTGTGTGTAGCTCATGATAATACGGACATTACCTCTGTGCTTGGCTCAAGGTAATGATGAACTTTACACCTATTCGACAACCTGTGGTCAACATTAAGCCCTCTCTCATTGCAGAAGTGAGAATAAAGGGCACAGACCTTTGAGTGGAGGGGAGAAACAACACGCAGATGTCGGCAAGGGGTGGAGCCCTGCTGCACAGTGGAGCCAGAGGTGGTGTGGAGAGAGGCAAATGCTGAAGGGGGAGAGGCATACGCCAAAGGGAGAAGTCACCATCTTGACACAGGTGCATACTGGGCCTGAGAAGCCAAGGCCAATTAAAGTGAAGCTTACCTGAAGGAGCAATTCCAGGAGGATAGGTTTCCAGAAGGGTAAAAAAAAAACACAAGAGCTGAGAGAACCACAAGTAGATGAGAGGGGTTACAGATACCCCAGAGAGCTGAGTGAAGTATTGGGACAAATAAACCCAAGCAAGCCAGAGTTACCAAATAAAGAAAGCAAAGAATAGACACAAGGGGAGCCCGGAGGCAACCAAAACCTGAATTTAGCAGGGAGAGAGCAACCCAAGTGGTGGAGAGGGATCAGGGAAATATCCCTCCATCTAAGGAACTTTGGACATTTTGGTTTTTCTGGAGCTACACACTGTATTTTGTTGTTGAACTTGGGAAACTTGAGGAAATTTGATGAACTGCCATGATCTGTGAAATAAGGAGAATTGTTAATTTGTAGAATCCTGAAACCAGGAGAGATTCCTGGAAATCCTTGGAAATATTCGAGTAACCAATACTAAGTGCGGGCACTCCACCAACATTTCTTTTATGTTTGTATATGTGGTAGGGCCAGTTTAATGGATGGTTTGGAGAGGAGACTATTTTTCTTTTGACTGTTGACTGGCACTTTAGTTTAGTTTGATAGCAATAGGGTTCGTGAGGTGTTTTCGTTTTAAGTTGAATAAAGACACCTGAAAAATATGTCCTGTAGTCCGAATCATTCTTCTGTTTTACCACAGTCTCCTTGAACTTTCAAGCCTGTCAAGGGCGTACGTGAAGTCCATCACGTCTGCACCAAGCGAGCCATACAATATCAGTTGTCTGATCTCTGCATATATTATTCAATATGAGGCAGTATTCCTATGTAAGGACATACTACTGTTTGCTTTGCCATTAATAAATACCATGCAATAGTTAGAAAACGTGCCCAGACTGGTTCACTTTATAGCTCTCTCACACACACATGCGCACACACCCACGACATTTCAATAATTATAAAACATTTTACCATTTTGAATCCCAGCATTTTCCCAGGTTTGCCCATTATGTCAGAATACACAATTCACCTTTGTGGGGGCATGCAAATGCAGCTAAGATATAGGTGAAGGAAAATACGTTTTTAGGCAGCTCTTTGGACTCCCAGCCTCCTCCCATTGTGTCTCGGTTCATCGGGAACTTGGGATGGAGTCTGGGAAGACCAATGGGCATTAGCACCTAGGATCTTCTGGCTTCGCCTGTGGTCTGATGAGCGCGCCTCTCTACGCCATATATTATTAGGAGCCTCATGATTAAGGCAAATTGTTGCAAAATTCCCCGCCTAGCATATGTCAATGAGGAGCTGACATTAGTAACATTCTGACCCTTTCTCCCCCAGAAAATCTGCTGTCTACTAGGCAAATTAAAGATTATAAGAGGATTTTACATTGGGTAGTGAAGGAGACGAGGGAGGGCACGGAATTTGTCAAATACTCTGAAAGAAACCATGCTGTGATAAGTAGGGCAAATGTGATTCAGCCATATCTTATGTGGAATCCTAACAAGAGAGACCAGTGGCTGATCACATGGGCCAGATTTGACTGTTTAAAGTTGACGGGGATTATGGAAAAGTGGGCAGGGTTCTCTAATAATCTGCTGCACAGTTTGTGGGGCATCAAGAGAAGACCTGAAGCGCTTTGTATTGTTCTGCCCTGCATATAGAAATGTGAGAGGGTCTCCAATTTTGCAGGTGCTTAGAAATATGGACATTCGGCTACATAGGCCGGCTTTACTTTTTCTACTGTCTGCAGATTTAGCATTGTCAGCTTGGGCTTTCCAGGCTTACTTGAAAAGGGCTATGTACCAGAGAAAGGGGTTTTCACCTGATTAGTAAGGACATATTTATTCCCTGTAACCTGGTTTTATCCATGCTGTATCCATTTGTTTTATAATTGTACGGTAATTTTATTGCTGTGTTTTTGAACTGGGTAATTAATGTTATTGTTAATAATGTTTTTCTTTTAACTGTTATGATTTGGAGTTTAATGGATGTAGTGATCCAAATAAACATTAAAAAAAAAAACAATTCAAGTAAACATACAACACATAAAATATCAGTATTCCCAGTGGGTTATAGTTTTCAGTTTAGTAATCCCAATTAGGGGTGTACCGAATAGTAGAATGAAGTATTCATCCGAATACCGAATACTTTCACCACTATTCGGCCGAAGCAGAATACAGAGTAAAATAGTTGCCTTTTTAATAGATAAAGTTATGTAGACAAGAAAAACTCTTTGCAAATTAAAAGCATATTTTAAAATATGTATATCAATACTTTATTGCATTTATTTTCTTTGTTGTCTATGGGAGATGGTATAAATCCTGAAATTAATACATTATCAGGAAATAAACTGTTCAGTAACAACACAGTTTGTATTTTTGTGTATACACAGGTGTTGCATTTTGGACACGGCCCAAGTAACGAAGACTAGCCCAAAAGTATAGCATGCAATCACTTTGAGGGAAGTCTGGCATGTGCCTACTTGTACTTTCAAATGTTTCTTTTTGGGCCTGCCCACCTTTAGCATTCTGGCTCCAGCAATGCACTGATTACATCAGTTAGCACCCTGCTGACTGCTGAAGTACTACTGAATACAAACTTTTGGGATGCTAAAACCATGCTTTCTACCCTGCAGTACTGAGTGGGGATGAGGAAATTGAAAATGTCGTTTCATTATTAGTTAGCATTTTTCTTTGTTTTGTCGGGTGGGGTGTGTTTGTGGTGGTTTGGGGCATGGTGAAGGACACCAGACAAAAATATATAGGAATACTCGTCCTGCAGGGTTCTTGGCTGAGCACTATAGTGATGGGGCAGTGCTGACTTTCAGACCTTTAATGGGCATGTGCATATATATGTTACTTCTTTTGTTCACTTGTACATCCATTTGGTCCAATGTTCCTAAATTGTAAACTTGTATCTCCTTGTCTTTATTATATAACTATTCCTCTTTTTTAATTCTCTAATATCGGGAGGAATATTTCTGCTACCACAGAGTGGGGCATTTTGATTTAAAAAGGTAGCCATGTTGTTTACTAACACCTGTCACTTTAACTCAATTCAAAGTGACTTATTTTGGCAACATGAGAAAGTTGGAGAACAAGAACTGTAACCTACATTTTGATATTATAAGCACATCTCTGCCGCACACTTCCCTCGAGCCATTTTACTTGTTTTTTTAACGTTGGCCTGCAGGCTGAATGCAGTTCTTTGTTGCAGGCACACTACCTCTAGAACTTTTTACTCTGGGTTAGGAATTTACTGGGATCTCTGCAACAGATATATTAATCCACTTAATTATATTATTTGAATTGGGAATTGGGATTGGATCATGTAACCTTCAGATTTCTCACCCAGGTCACCAGCAAATCAATAAACGCCTAAATGAAATCCTATTTTCAATAGAGACTTCATGAACTACTGTTCGAGTTCAATGGTTTTCAACTGCAAAATATAGGGGAGACCAGAGATACAGTCAAAATATTGAGAGTTTTGCTTCAGCTCTCCACCAGATGAAAGTATGTCTGTCCAGGACATGAAGGCCTTAGGCTTTGCACTTTCACACCTCTTTTCTGCCTGCACTGACTCAAAAACGTGACAGCAGCATTGGTTTGATGATCCTTTTAAAGGAAACACATGACATGCCTGAAGGACTCCAGGCACACAGCAAAAGCCATACTTAATGTATCTTTGTAGGGCAAACTATTAGGCTTTGAGTGATAATTAATAAAGCATAAGGCTGAAGCCGAATATATCATTTCCGGCCAGAATTCGGCTGAATACTTGCTTAAAGTCGAATTTTGGTACACCCCATTCTCAATATGCACCCAGTTTAAATGAGAGGTTCTCTCAGGAATTGTATTCTCCCAATGGACAAGGCATGTATTTTTTAGCATATATCAATCAATTCCATTTCTTATTTCAATGCATCTTGCTTTCGATTTCCAGACATTTACACGTGTGAACCGCACGGGTAGGAAGCCACCATCTTGTGAACATCTAATCTGTTGATCATCGTCTGAAGTTCAAGTACCCTGGTAGTAATAAATCATAACTTGCGCCCCACTAGATGACATAAGCAGTCGCGAAGGCTAAGTTTACGCCCCTTGTCACCATGCCAGTGCACGAATCATAAAAACTTCCTCTGTGAGCAGTGTATTGAAGTGTCTCCATAGAAATCGCAAGATGCCACTTTGCACAATAAATATCAACAAAACATTTCGCCTCAGACAACATTGGAGTTTCTCATGCCTTTATGTCTGTTTATTTACTCCTGCCTTCAAGACTCCTTCTTTTTGCTCTGTTCAGCTACCAACTAAAATGCATAAAACGCAAAAAGGTACCCAAACTAGTTCAACTGACTTTTCTCTACATACGCTTTGCTTTTAAAAAATGATTACATAATTGACAAATGTGTTTGCTAAACCAGATATAAAAAGAATTCTTAGATTAGTAGGTTCTTTCATGTGACATTATTACTTTCCATCTTTTTGCCTATTGCTGTTGTGTTTGTGCTAGGGTTTTTATAAATGTGCTTTCTTTACCCTCCTAAATGCCATTTTAAGAAGAACTATCAATTACATACATTTATTTAAAAACCGAAATATACATTTTTTTCCCCACAGAGTTTTTTTTCTCCAATTGCAGTCCTCAAACATTATGGCCAATATTCTTGGGTTCATGTATGAAAGTAAATGTTAGAGGAAATGCTTAAGAGGGAAAGCAAAACCGCTGCCTATTCAACGTTGTGTTCAACCAAACGCAGAGGCTGATGGAATGCCGAATGATGGTGATAATTTGGGTGCAGAGCTCAGCAAGAGATTTAAGTACTCAAGCTCCACCTGAAAATATGAGCGAAATAACAGCACTGTCATTGGAGGATGTGAACTGAGCTGCAGCGGTTTATATGCAAATGAAAAATTATAATGGGCATGAAGTCCGTAAAGCAGTGCAAAGTGAAAATAGGAAATCGAATTGTGGAAACTAAAAGAAATCTGAAAGATCTATTGAGTGAAAGTTGTAAACATTCACGCTCACGTTTGCTGGTCCGAGATGAAATCAGGCAGGAAAATCCCCAATATCTCACTCAATCAGACTAGTAAATCCGGAAACTCGCGAAGGCAGGATGCATGCCACGGAGCAAGATCCAAGTCTCTTGTTCAATGAACCCAAGATGCTTTTGAATTCGGGGAGTGAATTGCAAAACCATCAGTTGTCTTTAGAGCAGAAGTGTCCAAGAAGCAATCCACATTTACAGTCCTGTACACCAGAGTCATCTTGTTCAGACTGCTTGTTACCATCGAGTGATTACCGACAGGTGAATCCTGCAGAAAATACAAAAGGCCAGCTGTCAGTAGCAGCTGGTACTCAAATACATGATAAAGTGATGGCAGCACTTGCAATATCACTGACTCCCTTCATTAAATGATGTGAATCAATAAATGGCAGCTTGAAATATCATGACACCCTACTCACGATGATTTACTCCAAATTAATTTATTTGGAGGTATTTGCCTCAAATGTACAGGAAGCAGAAAATTGTGCAAAATGGCATGCCAGATTAAGTGATCTGGCCGGAAATGATTTGTCAGAGAAATATACTTAAATGGATGCAGTGATGGAATCCACAAAATGGATGCGACATAATTTCAACAAAGTGGTACCGAAGCAAGTGGAGTCTGATTGTGAGTGCACCCTACAAAAAGGAGGGAGAAATCATTTCGAACATAAGCAAAATAAAATTAATGCGAATGTAGCTGTTGACAAGGGTATGATGGCGGTCTAAATGATGAGAAGAAGAGAGTACTCGATCAGCAACAGCCTGTGATAAAAATTCCAAAAAGCGTCGCTCAGCAAACATTGGAAACAGCAGACTCAAGTCCGAGAGCGACAGACACAATAGTCACTAATGTGGAGAGTACAGGTGAAGGTCTCTTTGATCAAACATTGATATCAAGTGAGGAAAGAGTGGCGAGTCTCAAAATAGCACCTGATATACAGAAAAAGACTGCTAGAAGTAAAATTCTCACATGTAGTCCCAATGAAACACAGAATACTTTTTCAATTATTAAGACAAACGTTCCACAATGTTTGGAAATTTTTACAAAAAAACCTCTCCAAAAGGCGCACAGCAGAGATCCCATGGGGACATCATGGACACAAGAGTGATACAATTAAGAATACGCTGGTGAAGACAATCATTCACAAAAAAATGAAAGCGAATGGGTCAAGAGCATTTATAAAAAATGTGACCACTCTGACTCCAACTGATTATTCCATCGAATCAGCGCCTAACGAAAGTCAAATCACAATAATGCTCCTAACGAGCCTGTTGCCTCGCTGCAATCCAAATTTGATTTGACGTCCAAACCTAAGAAGAGACCAAGAGTGTATGAGTAGGCAGATGAAAGTAGACAGGTGGATGAAAACGAACTTCTTGAAAATCTGTCTCAGTACCTGGAAGATAGTGTTGAATCAATCATAACTCTACAAGAGTCATTGGAAGAAGAGCAACCTATTCTCCAACCTCCAAGTGTAGAGAATATGACAAAAAGGCAGCTGAAGGACTCAAGAGTGTCAAATGAAAGAGGGAAAGTTTGTGGTCAGCCGTGGAAAATGAGACAAAATCAGCCCAATTTATCCACTATAAAGTGCAGAAAGGTGCAAGAGAAAACTGATGAGATGCGTGAGTGGGAACGTAATGAAGAGAGATCCATAATAAGCCTGTATCCAAAATGCACAATGGCACAGGAGCATATGAGGGGAGAAAAGCCGAGAAGCAGGAGATTACTAGGAGTCCACAGTAGGGGAGAAAATGGGAAACTATCATTGGAAAACGTTTTATCTGTGAAAAACGAAGTCAACTTAAACAGGTGGAACGTGATAAAACCTCTACACTGTGTCCCTTCACTGAGAACTATATCAACGGATGATATAGGCATAATTGAATATGCAATGGAGTCACAATCATATTGGGTGATTTGTCACGTGAACATAAAAATAATCCAAAGCACTCTCTTAGAAGTAAGAACGGCCTTACTATCCTTTGGAAACGATCTGACTCGGCACTTACCGATATCAGAAGAGAAAGGAAAAGCGGATGATGTCTCTACACAACATGATGTTAAAAGGGGAAATTTAAATGAGAGAAGAAGGGAGACGGTCACCCCAAGGTGACGTAATAGAGATTGCTGTATGGATTCATCAAATTATCGGAACGTAGTGAACAGACAAAAGTCAGCAAGAGGGATGAGAGACTCCTATCATCAGTAGCTAAAGACCACCAAGAGAATAAGGAAAGGATCTCTAATCTCATGGAACACGCAAGGATTCTCGCACTTGTTTAACAAGTGTGGCATATGTAAAGCAAAACATATTATCTACCTACAAGAAACTTGGCTGCGTGAGACACCAGTGAGTGATGGTTATACAATCATAATCAAAGCAGCGGGTAAAAACCAAAAGGGCAGAGCTTTTTCAGGATTGCTAACAATGATAAGGAATGAAATTGGCCTATCAGTGCTTAAATGGAAAAATACAAATTTATTTGTGCAAGGTATTTATCTGCAAAATGAAAATCATGACAAAGACCACCCAGAGTTCCTCATTATCATCAACATATACTGGAATCCAGCAATGATCACATCTGTGAATTTGATCGAGTCAGTAACAAACAGGCCCGGCTCTAGGAATATTCATCTGGTGAGCCAGTTTTGTGATCGGGGGGACCAAATTCCATTGGGTGTGGGTCTAGGAGGAACCTAAAGAAAGTGCTGGCATTGATCCAGATTCCCCAGACGCATGATCCAGTAAAAAATGTATTCCCAGATCTGGAAAAATACATTTGCACCCCTCTATATAAAACAGTACAGAGCAAAAGGAGAAGCAAGGAAAAAAACGTTTGCAACATCAATCTACCAATCTTTCCTTCCCATTTGCTCTCCCCTTTCTATTATATATTTTTATTATTATTTTTTTTATTTTATATGGTTACAAAAATATAACCTTTCACAAATATACAAACAAATACATAAGTACACAAGAAAAGATTGCAGCTAAACATTTACCATCCAAGCCAAATAAAACAATATTTGAACAATATTTAAAAATAAGAGAGAAAGAAAAGAAATGAATGGAAAAGGATGGGAATAGAGGAGAGAGGGAGGAATGGAAGAATGGAAAAGAGCAGAGAAGCAAAGGGCTCAAGAGAAACAGAAGAAACTTCCACAGGAAGTCAACTTCACCACGGTTTGAAATCCCCAAAAGGGCAACTTTTTTCCTTTTTTCCTTTTCATTTTTCCCTGCCCCCTTCACACCAGATCCTCAGACAACATTTGCATAGATTTTACAGTTCTAGCTTACAGTCCTCCAACATCTTCACAACAGCGATCGTCTTTTGTTGGGATTGACCGTCGATGAGGCTTTCCTAGAAATGGTTGTGTAGCCAGTGCGTTGATTCAGACATGAGCCTACTGAAAAACTGTTGCCTGGAGTTTCTCGTGCCATCACACTCCATCATCAGATGTTTGATTGATTGTTTTTTTGGCTTGGCACACGACGGACACAGATTCACTGATGAAGCCCCCAATCCTCTCCTCGCCAGGACTTCCCCAGTATGTAATATGTTCAATCTCAATCTCAAAAATGTGTTCCTCGGTCTCCAGTCTGGGAATTTTATTAGATATTTGCTGAGGAAACCCAGTTTTCTTTCCGACATTTGGAGAGGATTCGGTTGTGGCCATGATCTTATTTTCTCAAGAATCTTAATCCAGTCCATTTCCTCCCATTTTTTTTTTGGCCTTTAATGGGTATTCCTCCAACAATTTTGAGTCTATGTCCGCGCTCCCCCGCCACTCCTTCGCCAGCGAGTCAAGCCTACCCAAATGTTGAGAGTTACCAGCCTCCAGATGTTTTCTCATATTTGTGTATAATGAGTGGTCTCGGGTTGTCGTGATACGATGATGCAATATCATCAGTTTCCACCCTGCTTGTGATTTTAGTGATCTAAGACCCAGTTTGAATCTGAGGTTGTCCATGGAAAGACTCATTGGTAGACCCACGGCATGCTTCCATACGAGACCTTCCCATTTTTGCCAAGACGTATTCCATAGCTGGGGCTTGGCTTCTAGCCCATATAGTAAGACAGGGATGACTTTGGCGTGGTAAAACTTGAGGACTGGTATGAACGGGAATTTGCCATATTTCCAGAGAATTCTTTTCATCTAGGCTGCTAGAGGTTTTATTTTTGTCTCGAGATCTGACTCTGCCTTACATATTGCTGGAGTGGCATAGATTTTGTAGCCCAGATAGACCAGGTCCTCCATCCTTCTGATCACCTCCCCCCCATTGACCACCTGGGGAAGACAATTTTTTGGTCCTTTTGCCTGAAGACCAACACCTTTGATTTATTTGGATTCAGAGAAAGCTCGTTTTCAACTGCATAATTGTGAATACCGTTAAGTAAACGTTGCAGACCGATGGCTATGATATGATATGGCATTTGTTGTTTTGCTGATTTGTCCAGAACCACCACATCATCGGCGTAGGCCAGCCAGTGTATTTTCTTACCATTTAGGGAAGGACTGGCCAACGCCGAGGGTGCTAGAAAGTCCCCCATGTCAGATGTATACAGGTTGAAAAATAGCGGGGCCCCGAGACAGCCCTGTCTGACCCTCCAGTTTACTCTCATGGGTTCTGACAGATGACCCTCCGCATCTAGTCTCACTCTGATGTCATTTTCCTTATGGAATTCAATGAGCATCGCCAGGAGCCCCTCTGGAATGCCTTTCACTCTTAATTTCATCCAGAGCCTTCCCCTGTCCACTTGGTCAAAGGCCCTTGAGAAATCTACCCAAGAACCGTAGAGTTGTTCTCCCCCCTTGGCGTGTGTTTTTTCACTCAAAAGATTTAGTACCATGCCATTCACTGCCGTTGAGAGTCCCCTCCTGAACCCGGTTTGACATTTGGAGAGCATTCTGACTTTTTTTTCCCATGCTTCCAGTTCCCCCAGCAGGATTTTCATAAAAATCTTGCTGTCAATATCCAGCAAGGCGATGGGGCGATAGTTTTTCGCCACCTCCCTATTGCCTCCCTTGAATAGTGGGATAACTGTGGCGGTACGCCAAGATGACGGTAGTTGTTTCTGAGTCAGGATTTCCCATAAATGCCAATTAAGCAGTTTTGCCCATAAAGCCGGATTGCCCTTCAGGACTTGATAAGTCAAGCCATTAGGCCCTGCCGTTTCGATGAGGAGGAGGCCTTCCTAATACGATCTTCGATATCCGAGGTATTGAAATCGAGCCGCCATTCAGCCTTAGTGTTATAATTACACACTGTTCTTGCCGGTTGACCGAAGACTGAATTTAGGTATTTAATCCAATCACCCTCGGGTACCAAATTGCACAGTTGAATTGTTTTCTCCCCCTCCATTTCGTGCATGGTGTCCAAAAACCCCTTTGCATCCCTCTTACCTAGAACCTCCAGGATATACTCCCCATCCTGTTGGAACCTTTCTACATTCCGTGCCACTGACCATTGTTTATGCATGTTTTTAAGCAGTCTTATTTGCACCCCTTGTTCAGTTTTATCAATAGATGAGTCTTTTTTTATGAACCTCAACCTTCTATTAAGATCTTTTTTCTTTGCCATTATTTCCTCATCGTACACGTGCCGGTGGGCTTGTTTAGGCCCACCCCCATTTGGCTTCAGGGGACAAATTTGCCAAATAAATGTAATAAAACCTGAGGGAGAGCAATTCTCCTTTTGCACGTCTTCTGCTAGTGCTGACAGCCTTTCATTCAGGTGGGCTCCCCCTGCTTTATATTTAAGTAGGCAAACTTTACCTTTCCAGGCTGCTAGCCTCTGTGGAATGCGTGGCAAAACTTCTGATGAAATTTCTGGAAAAAAGAGTTCCAACCTGAGATGGTCACTACCACCCCCTTCTTTTATGTTTAAATTTACTTTCTGTTCAAAAAGACCACCAGACAGGAAGAGATAGTCCAATATTGAGGCAGACGTGCCCTGGATCCTAGTCGGATTGGCCGGGATGTCACCTGGAAGACACCCATTTGACATTTTCAAACCCCAATCATTTAACCACTCTACCCACAGGTGGCCATTTTGGGTGGTTCTTTTTCCCATTGGTATTCTCTGGTTTCTTAGGAGGTCGCTGCATTGTGTGTTTAAGTCGCCCCCCCAGGATTATGTGAGCCCCTGGAAAAGCTAACTTCATATCTCCTAAGGCCTTGGCTAGCGCATCTAGGAATACAAGGAGCACCATACTTGAGGGGTTCCAGTAAATATTACAAAAAATCATTGCCCTGTCACACACCCCAAGTGTAGCCTTACATAGTTTTAACCCTTGAATATTCACTTCAGAAGAGACAACGTCCTTAAATTTAAAGTTTTTAAAGGCAATAAGCAGCCCCCTACTAGGCCTCCCTCTTGCTTTCTGTGCTGCCCCTTGAACATCAATAAAGTACCCTTCAACTACTATTGGGTTTACGAGCCAAGTCTCCTGTAACATTATGACATCTCCCACATCAAACAGATAATTCTTTATTGCCCTTGATGTGCAATTGTTGGGCCCCTGTGTGTTCCAACAGATGACTCTCAGCCCATTATTTTCAAAGACGTTGGGTGCCTAGTCCCAGCTTCTGAAAGACCTCCGTTAAAATGCTCGGAAGTAGGGCTAAGGTATTATCCTTACTGGAGGCATGCGTCAGTTCACATGTACCCATAATCTTCATGGTTGGGGGTTGCAATTTGGTAGCCCCATCATGACGATGATCATTCTTTCCTGCTGCCGCGTTCAACAGCTGCAAGGGTTTCGGTTGGGTTCTTAAAACCAATATATCCAAGTTTTTTAAATCCGATTTTGCTTCTTCAATTGCCAGGAACACTTCCCTTGAGGCACAGCCCACTTCTGCCAACAAAGGATTGTTTGGATCTGGGAACCTTACTAATTCTATGTCTTTGCTGTTGATTAAGAACAGACTCTGTACTTTTTTCAGGAGTGAAAGTATGGTCCTGCGATTTAGAAATTTTGCATGATTTTTGCAGTTAGAGATAGCCAAATGATCGGCATCGTGTAATGTGATCCCGTAGTGATTTTCTCCCCACCCTGCAGGGACATTTGTTCCAATGTCCCAGAGGTCGCATGGGTCAAGATCACAATTTCTTCCGACAATCTTGGCTTTTCTGGGACGGAGTGAAGGTCTCCCAGGCTCCTGAATTTGCCTTCACCCAGTTTTATTTCCACCTTCAGAGATGTGGTTTTCATCTGGATTTGAACTGGAGGTTTTTTCAAAAAAATGGGGGCGATCTTTACATTAATTTTTGGTTCTACGATGTTCCCATCCATGACCGGGGATGATTCAGGCCCTGATTTTAGTCTAACTTCGAGAAAAATGTGAGTTAATTTGATGCCCTTCTTCAGATTTGATGAGGCTAGGGCCACTTGCTGATTCACAGTCGTCTCTGTTTGAGAGCCTCTTGATGTCACACTGAGTTTGGCCTCAATTTTGTTAGGGCCAGTTTTCCTTGCAACTTCTGGAGCACCCTGGAAGACTCTTTCCTGGTTGTTTTTCCTCTTTACACCCCCCCCCCCCTTTTTTCCTGTGGACTGTTCAGTGAGCCAAGTTCGACTATTTCTTGATCGTCCTCTACCACCGATGGATGGGAAATTCCAACTTTCTTCAAGAATGAATTAGTTTCTTGTGTTTTGCTTTCAATTGTGTCTTTGATTTTTTTTCCCATTTTTTTACTTCTTTTTCTTTGAGTCTTTTCAGCCTTCTGGCTTCCCTTTTTCGAACTTTTTTCACACCTAAATTTGCACTTTGGGGATGGACTTCTTTGGTCTCCACTCCTTGGGAATCCGGCTGACCACTAGGGTTAACCAAGGGTAGTTTTCCAACTATGTCCTCATCTTGGAACTCCTCTCCCACATTTGCCAGTCTCCGGAACTCTTGCAAAACCGACTCCGACAGAGGTGTGTCATCCATTTGTTGATTGTCCACCTCTTTTGGCTCTGACGTAACCCGCTCTGGTTGGTTCTGATTTAACAATTGGAGTTGAGACAGTAAGGCTTGATTTAGAGATCTATCTGTCTCTTCCGATTTATTTTTGGCTGCCAATGACCTTTGAAGTGCTGAAATGTCCAACCCTTGTTTAACTGACTCAAGCTGCATCTCCTGCAATTTTAACAGCATGTTTGTATTGATGACGTTACAGCAGCCCACTATTGATCCATCTAGTACGGCCACCTCCTTCGTCAGTTCCATTAGGGAGCCAGATTGAAGTTGCACTTCAGCTTTCAAGAGTTCGAATACGGAGACTAACGAGTTCAGCACGTAGTTGAGTGCACTCAATGTGTTGCCGGCAAACTATATCCTCTCTTCAACAATTTCCCCCTGGGGGTCCCTTGATCTAGGGCTAATGGTACTTCTACTGGTAATTCTTCCTGCACTGGACTTGCAGGCTCTTGATTGATATCTATGCCAGAAAGATTCAGTTTGCTCAACGTAGGATCACTTGAATCCAAATCCAGAGAAGGCCTAACAGGCTCATTAAACACTTTGTGTCTTCTAATGGGGCTAGAGGATGTGTCATTTTCTCTATGAGCTTCTGTTTCACACAACTGATTTTTTTCTCCAAAATGCACCTCAATTTTTTTATTTTTTTTATTTGTGGTTATTGTAATTTCAAGACCCTTTTTCCAATTGTCTGCCAGAGTGATTTCAGCTTCCTGCCCCCCAAAGGCTCTCACTGGTGTAGAGAGGGGGGACAGGGAGGGGTCCACATGCATTTGCACCTGGACCTGCTGAATCCCTTCCCCAGGAAATGGGTCCTTCCTGGTTACTTCCAAAGGCCCCCTCGAGCCATGTACTAGAGGGCTACTAGCCGTTTTAGGCTCCTCCCATTCTGGGGATCTAGGATCATCCTGGAGCGAGTTGCTCCGCAGCGTCATTGTCCTGTAAGAGCCTGACTTTAGACCAGTTATAGAATGGTTCACTCACCCTGATGTGAAAGAACTGTGCGGCTCAAAGGCCGAATGCCCGCAGACACTGCACAGACTCCGGGCGGGCCTCTTTCTCAGAGGCAGTGTCCTAATCTGGCCCTCCCACGCGGGGACCAAAGAAAACAAAGATCCGTGTGGCTCAAAGGCCGTGTGCCCGCAGACACCGCACAGATTTCAGGCAGACCCCCCTTTCACGAAGGCAAACCTAAAGTTTGTTTCCTTCGTGCGGGTTCACAGGAAGCAGAGATCCGAGCGGCTCAAAGGCCAATAGCCCGCAGTCGATGCACAGTCCTCAGGCAAGCCCCCGTGCACGGGAACAGACTCCTTGTAGACCAACCGAGTCTAGTTCTGCTCGAGATTCTTGGCCCGCGCCGAGATAAAAAAAGATGAAACAATGGTGAGGGAGATTTCAAATTGCTAATCAGCCACGCCGATGGAGTTCAGATTTGCTGAATGAATTACAATAGTCCCGCCGTAATAACAACGGCACTAGCGTTCAGTTTGCTCAGTTCAGTTTGCTCAGAACAACAAATATAAGTACTGGAAAGCGTCCAAAATGCAGATCGAATTGGATGTTACCTGGCAGTGAAGAGGCAAATCTGGACTCCTGGCCTTGCCTCCGCCAGCTGCACGGACTGCACAGACTGCGTCCACTAGCACACCACTCTGCTCTGCGGTCCTGGGAGTTTTTAACTGTTCCACCTCCAGCAATGGTGAACAGTGAAGAAGGACTCCGAAACAGGGCAGCAGCACCAGAGTTCACACGCAAAGAGTCGGGGACTGCACAGACTGCATCCACTCGCACACCACTCCGCCACCACTTTCTATTATATCCTAACTTCCTTCACTTTTCACCCCGTCACCTTCCTTCAGCTCCCCTAACCACCATTCCCCTTTACCTCTAGTCCCACCTACTCCGACCAGCCCGCAGCATGCCTTTCTTAGACTGGCTGGTGGAAATGGAGGGTGATACCTTCTCTAATTCCTTTGAGAGGGCTGAGCAGTGTTGGCCCCAGTCTTTGTACCATCTCAGATGGTGTTCACCCAACAATGCCTTCCTGAACACGTTGGCTACTCACAGCAGGCCCCACAGCAGGTGCTTGTCGTCCCGCCATTTTATGTGAAAGATAGACCATCCCCTCCAGAACACTGAAGCAAGGAATAGGAGATTTTGTTTCTTAGAAAATTACGTTCCATTTTTGCAGCACATTTTAATTGAGTTGAGGGTGCGAGGGAGAGCTAGTATGTAAGAGAGAGTTCTTGGGCTGGGAGAGCTGCTGTAATGCTCACCTGATTCTCGCAGAGGCGCCGGTCTTGACTGGGCGACTACCGTATCTTCAACAGTGATGTGTAGCACCCGGTTGGCTCTTTGGGCTGGACCTCTGTGCACTGTATGCCTGACTCGAAGAGTAAGATGTCTTAGGTAAGTGAACGCCGAGCTCTCCATCTGCCTCGGGGCAGGGTGCTGTAACCAGTTTCTTCACTGGATAGGTAGCGCAGGCCTCTTGACTTCAGAGGACTGCTGTCCGTCGTTTACTTCACGAACGGTGAGTTCCGAGTATTTCAAATGTCTTTAAAAGTCTTTTGTAATGCTGTCTCTTATTTTGCAGGGTTCCGGCGATGGCGGTTGACTGGCTGAAGTGGGTTGAGGATGGACCCATATGCGGAATAGAAGCGCCTGGAAGCGCGTAAGTAAGCGCTTGTTGCTTGCTTCAAGATGCGCACTAACTGTCCTTTTATTTTGCAGGTACCAGTTCGGAGCTGCTGAAGGATGCCGGAATGCTCACTGAGTTCGGCGTGGATGGAGTAATGGCACGTGAGTATTTAACGTTACCCAATGTCTTTAAACGCACCTTCTTTTGTCTTACAGATGCGGGATGCAGCGCC
This sequence comes from Ambystoma mexicanum, assembly GCF_040938575.1. NCBI lineage: Eukaryota > Metazoa > Chordata > Amphibia > Caudata > Ambystomatidae > Ambystoma > Ambystoma mexicanum. Next base: position 1,466,918,022 of record NC_090923.1, on the reverse strand, counting down.
GAAGGCCTCTGGAGCGTGCGAAGAGTTGGTAAACTTTTGTCTTTCAGATGCCGGAATGCAGTGCGATGACCTCCGGAGCGCGTGAAGAGTAGGTAAGCCTTTGTCTTTCAGATGCAGGAATGCTGCGCGAGGCGTTGATGACAGCCGATGGACCAGGTAAGAGATGCGCTGTCACTGAAGACCGTAGTGCTAACCTGTTCTTTCTTGTCTTTATAGATGTTGCTGAAGACTGGATTCAGGATGGTAAGCCTTTTCCCTTTAGGCCCAGGATCAGATGCAGAAGACACAATGAGCGTTCTGCTGCAGAGGATGCAGAATGACGCAAAGCAAGATTCATCCATCGGGTGTGGTTTAAATAGCCTCCTGTAGTGCTTAGGTGTCTCCTTCCACAGCCACGCCTAGGTAAGAAAAGAGTTCCTGCTTTCCAGAAGAGTTCCAGTGTTCTGAACCTAGGGAGTGGCTCCTGCCCCACCCAACAGGAAAAGTAGTCCCAAACAGAAGAGGATCAGGGGTTCAACTGGCAGGTAAGTAAGCAGCATGGTCTGCTGCAGGTAAGTCCACCCAAGCATTATGAGCCCGGCGCTTGCAGCGCTGGGACTGGGCATATTTATGAGCCTGGCGCCACTGGCGCCAGGACAGGGTCCAAAAGGTCCCAATTGGGACTGGCTGGCCCTCGGAACCTGGGTTATGGGTCTGCTTCCAAGGGAGTTTGGTAAGTCCTGGCCTTTTGGAAGCAGAGATCATGACAGTACCCCCCCTCAAGGCCCCTCCCAAACCGGGCTTCCCCGGGGGTTTTGGCTTGTCAGGAAATGTTTGATGAAATCTTTTGATTAGACGGGGAGCGTGGACATATTCCGCAGGTTCCCAGGATCTTTCTTGAGGGCCGTAGCCTTTCCAGTCAATTAGGTAAAATAGCTTAGATTTGGAGATCTTGGAGTCCAGGATGCTTTTGACTTCAAACTCGAGTTCTCCATCAACTAGGATAGGTTTTGGGGATTTAGTTAGTCGGGTTTGAGGTTGCACGGGTTTTAAAAGAGAGACGTGGAAGACCGGATGTATCTTCATGTGAGGGGGCAAGTCCAACTTGACCGCTACTGGGTTTACTATGGTAGTGATGGAATAGGGACCAAGGTATCTTGGGTTGAATGTGCGTGGTCCTTTTAGAGGTAGATATTTGGTGGATAACCAGACTTGATCTCCTACTTGATATTGGGGGGCTTCCTTCCGATGTTGATCTGCTCCTTTCTTGTATTGTTCCTTAGCCCTTTGAAGGTGAGAAACGGCTTCCTTAAAAGCTTGGGTGATTGTAGAGTGCAGGTAGTCTACTGCTGGTGTTCCAAGATCTTGGGGTGGATCCAACTCTGAGGTTCGAGGGTGACAGCCGTATAACAGAAAAAACGGGGTTTTCCCAGTTCCTGAGTGGACAGAGTTGTTGTAGGCATATTCGGCTATCCAAAGGATATCTTTCCAAGTGTTTTCAGTTTGTTGCAGCATGCAGCGTAAATACTGTTCCAGAGTTTGATTGGTCCTCTCGGTTTGTCCGTCGGTTTGAGGGTGGTGACTGGTCGATAATCTCACATCAATTTGAGCCGACCAACAACAACTTCGCCAAAAATGAGAAATAAATTGACTACCTCGATCCGAAATTAGCACTGAAGGAAAACCGTGCAGTCGGACGATGTTTTCGAGAAATTCTCGGGCCAGAGTTGTTGCTGTTGGCAAGCCTTTGAGTGGAATGAAATGCGCCATCTTGGAGAATAAGTCCACGATTACCAGGACCGAATTGTATCCGGAGCATGGAGGTAGGTCGGTGATGAAGTCCATAGAAAGCGTATGCCAAGGGCGAGGTGGGATAGAGGCCGGCTGGTCTTTCCTTTTGACTCTTGTTTTGGGCGCATACTCCACAGGACATTATAAAGCCTCTGATATCTTTTTTCCAAGACGGCCACCAGAAGTAGCGCTTGATCTTTTCTGAGGTTTTGGCCATACCGGGATGTCCTTCCATTAGAGACTCGTGATAACAAGAGATCACCTTTTTCTGTAAATCTGTGCTGGGCAGGTATAATCGTTCTTGTAAATACAATAAATTGTCCTTTACTGCAAAGTCCTTTCCCTGCAGATGCCAATTCTGTATTTCTGCTGGAGTTATAAGTTGCCTGGTTTTATCCATAATTTCCTCTATGGATTGTGTGGTTATTACACCCAGAATTCTTTGTTCGGGAATGATAGGTACAGGTTTAGGGTTGGTCAAGTGTTCCTCCACTCCCATCTGAGAAAGGGCATCAGATTAACCGTTTTTTGTACCAGGTCGATAGGTAATTATGAGGTCAAACTCGGCAAAGAATAGTGCCCAACGGAGTTGTCTAGAGGATTGGGCTTTTGCGGTTTTCAAATATTGCAGGTTTCGGTGATCCGTAATCACAGTAACGGTGTGTCGGGCCCCCAGAAGATAATGCCGCCAAGCCTTAAAGGCAGACTTGATAGCCAGAAGTTCCTTATCAGTAATAGTGTAATTGATCTCAGGAGGCGAGAATTTGCGAGACCAGAATGCCACGGGATGTAACTGATTGGTTACTGGGTCCTTCTGTGATAGAACTGCCCCCATGGCAAGGCTCGAAGCATCAGTTTCAACGATGTAGGGGAGTTCGGGGCGAGGATGTTTTAGAATTGGTGCAGAGATAAATTTTGTCTTCAAATTCTGGAAAGCTTGTTCCGCCTCGGTAGACCATTCAAAACGTTTGTTTTTCTTTAACAAGGCGGTGATGGGCTGGACTATTCGAGAGAATTCGGGGATAAACCTGCGGTAAAAGTTGGCGAAGCCTAACATGCTTTGAACCCCTTTTATGGAGGATGCTGATGGCCATTTGAGAATTGCATCGACCTTCCTTGAATCCATACGCACTCCGCTAGGTGATAATATGAATCCCAAGAATTCAACTTCAGTCACGTTGAAAACACATTTTTCCAACTTAGCGAAAAGTCTGTGTTGACGCAACCTCCCGAGGACCATTTTCACGTGTTTCCGATGTTCAGATTCCGATGAAGAATAAACGAGGATGTCGTCAATGTAAACGACAACACATACATCTATGAGTTCTCTGAGGACATCGTTCATAAAATATTGAAAGGCGGCCGGGGCATTGCAAAGTCCGAAGTGCATGACCTGATATTCAAATAGCCCATACTTGGTGCGGAAGGCCGTCTTCCATTCATCGCCCTCTTTTACTCGTACCAAGTGGTAGGCTCCTCTAAGATCCAGCTTTGTATATATGCATGCTCTTCTGACTTGGTCCAGGAGTTCAGGGATTAAAGGTAACGGATATCTATTCTTAACGGTGATCTGGTTCAGGGCGCGGTAATCTATACAAGTTCTAAGGTCCCCTTCTTTTTTTGGAACGAAGAACAAAGCTGAAGAAGCAGGGGACTTAGAAGGACAAATAAACCCATTCGTTAGGTATTGATCCAGGTATTGTCGGAGGTGAAGGTTCTCAGGCTCGGTGATGGCATAAATTCTGCTACACGGAGGAGTAGATCCAGGTATCAGGTCTATCTGGCAGTCATAGGACCTATGAGGAGGTAGAGAGTTAGCCTGATCCTTCCGGAAAACATCTTGGAATTCTAGGTATTCGGGAGGTAACTGGGGAGTCTCCGAAGAAATTGCTGCTAGAGCAACACCAGGTGGAGGGTGACAAGTAGAGACACATTCTGGGAACTGAACCGTTCTTGCTCGCCAATCGATCCGAGGATTGTGTTTCTCTAACCAAGGTATCCCTAGAATAATCTGGAACTGAGGGGCCTTGATCACATCGAACACGATCTTCTCATGGTGTCCATCTTGACTTACTAGCGTCACTTCTTGAGTGGTATGCGTTACTGGTCCGGAGGCTATCTCCGTACCATCCACCGTAGTAATGACGTCCTTTACAGCCTTGGGACAAAGAGTTTGATTCATCCTCAAAACCATTTCATGATCCACATAATTGCTGATGGCACCGCTGTCGACGTAAGCTTCAATCGCATGTAATCGATCCGGATGATCAGGGCTAATGAGGACCATAGGTATCACGAAATGCGAGGTCACGGAACTGGTTTTAACGCTCGGCAAGAGGACCTCTATTCTTGTCGGGCGAGGTCGTTTCTCTGCTCAGAGTTTGTGACCTTGGTAACTGCAGCTCCTACCGCCTTCTTGGCTGGTTTCAACGGACAGTCTCGAAGAAAGTGCCCTGAGTTTCCGCAATAGAGGCATAATTGCAACTGTTTTCTCCTTTCCCGCTCCTTTTGTGTTAGTGGTCCTTTCAGGCCCCCTATTTGCATGGGTTCCCCGGAGTCTACTCCTTTGGAAGGAGTTGGTGGTTTGGAAAATACTCGAGCATCAAACTTGGAACGATCGGCCTTCCTGTTCTGCAGTCTGTGATCTATTTGAACGACTAAGTCTATATAGTCCGAACAGTCTTGTGGGGGATTCACTACTTGGGCTAAAACGTCTTTGAGCTCTCCACGTAGACCTCTATAAAACAGCGTAATCCTTTTGTCCTCAGGCCATTGAGTTTCCACTATTAGTCTGTTGAACGATGCAATATAAGCCAAAAGGTCTTGATTACCCTGTCGCAACGAAAGAAGCTCATTGTCCAAGGCCTGCCCCTGTGAATGTCTTGCGAACAGTTTTTCCATACTAAGCTGCAAGGCTTGAAAATCATGGAGAACCAGATCATCTTGATTAACTAGAGGGATCGACCAGTCTGCCGCATTGCCACTAAGGTACGAAAGCACAAAAGCTACTTTAGCTTGATCAGTTGGAAAGGCTGCTGGCCGGCATAAAAAATGCAACCGGCACTGATTGATAAATACTGCAAACCTCTTTGGGTCACCAGAAAATCGTTCGGGCGGAGCCAGAGGTACATTCCCAAGGTAGGTTGATCTGCACTGGATTCATAGGGGATGTTGAAGGAAGATTTGCCCCTGATGCGGGTAACGGGGTCTGTCCGGCTTGTGACTGTAGCAATTGTCTAGCAAGATCATCTGTTCGCTCCTTGGAAATAATTAGTTCCCTTCTTAGAGCATTCGTTTCCTGACGAGCTGCATGCACTTCTGCCCTTAGTTCCCCAAGTAACCGGGCTAGGTGGTCGGTATCCGAGGTTTCCATAGCGCCTGGGTGAGAGTTTTTGCGGTGGGCTTTGCGTTCTGTAACGCTCACCTGATTCTCGCAGAGGCGCCGGTCTTGACTGGGCGACTACCGTATCTTCAACAGTGATCTGTAGCACCCGGTTGGCTCTTTGGGCTGGACCTCTGTGCACTGTATGCCTGACTCGAAGAGTAAGATGTCTTAGGTAAGTGAACGCCGAGCTCTCCATCTGCCTCGGGGCAGGGTGCTGTAACCAGTTTCTTCACTGGATAGGTAGCGCAGGCCTCTTGACTTCAGAGGACTGCTGTCCGTCGTTTACTTCACGAACGGTGAGTTCCGAGTATTTCAAATGTCTTTAAAAGTCTTTTGTAATGCTGTCTCTTATTTTGCAGGGTTCCGGCGATGGCGGTTGACTGGCTGAAGTGGGTTGAGGATGGACCCGTATGCGGAATAGAAGCGCCTGGAAGCGCGTAAGTAAGCGCTTGTTGCTTGCTTCAAGATGCGCACTAACTGTCCTTTTATTTTGCAGGTACCAGTTCGGAGCTGCTGAAGGATGCCGGAATGCCCACTGAGTTCGGCGTGGATGGAGTAATGGCACGTGAGTATTTAACGTTACCCAATGTCTTTAAACGCACCTTCTTTTGTCTTACAGATGCGGGATGCAGCGCCGAAGGCCTCCGGAGCGTGCGAAGAGTTGGTAAACTTTTGTCTTTCAGATGCCGGAATGCAGTGCGATGACCTCCGGAGCGCGTGAAGAGTAGGTAAGCCTTTGTCTTTCAGATGCAGGAATGCTGCGCGAGGCGTTGATGACAGCCGATGGACCAGGTAAGAGATGCGCTGTCACTGAAGACCGTAGTGCTAACCTGTTCTTTCTTGTCTTTATAGATGTTGCTGAAGACTGGATTCAGGATGGTAAGCCTTTTCCCTTTAGGCCCAGGATCAGATGCAGAAGACACGATGAGCGTTCTGCTGCAGAGGATGCAGAATAACGCAAAGCAAGATTCATCCATCGGGTGTGGTTTAAATAGCCTCCTGTAGTGCTTAGGTGTCTCCTTCCACAGCCACGCCTAGGTAAGAAAAGAGTTCCTGCTTTCCAGAAGAGTTCCAGTGTTCTGAACCTAGGGAGTGGCTCCTGCCCCACCCAACAGGAAAAGTAGTCCCAAACAGAAGAGGATCAGGGGTTCAACTGGCAGGTAAGTAAGCAGCATGGTCTGCTGCAGGTAAGTCCACCCAAGCATTATGAGCCCGGCGCTTGCAGCGCTGGGACTGGGCATATTTATGAGCCTGGCGCCACTGGCGCCAGGACAGGGTCCAAAAGGTCCCAATTGGGACTGGCTGGCACTCGGAACCTGGGTTATGGGTCTGCTTCCAAGGGAGTTGGGTAAGTCCTGGCCTTTTGGAAGCAGAGATCATGACAGCTGCATCAGGAGGTAGATTGCAGGTTAAGGGGTTTCCGGCCTCCTCGTATGGCACCTGGTGGGGCATGGCAGGGAGTAGAGAGCCTTGCTCCCCTGCCATGTCCCTGTACATCATTTTCTGGTACATACTGGTTATAATATGGAATTGTCCATGATGACATTTTGTTTAATGTGTTTACTTTGATTTGCTATTGAATAACACAATATTGGTCAATAAATGCAGCCTGATATTTTCAAAGAAAGATGTGTGTGTGTTCTTGGTGGCTCCTAATGCCTGTTCCGCCCATCTATTAAATCATAAGTGGGGCTTTTGGAATAGCTATAATGGAAACTGAATCACTTCTAGAGGCACCTAAGTTTAGCAGGTATGGCATAGTGAAATTAAATGATTTACTCAGGATCACACACTTTAGTTAAGTGGTAAAGGCATAATGTGAGCCTCTTTTGAAATTTAGATACTTGACCATGCATCTTCCAAGCTCAATTTGGTACAAATATGTGTTGAGGTTTGGATTTGAATACCTAAAATAATACTCCATTTTAAAAATTCACAAGTCACATGATAAAGCAACCTGACAATGTATTCATCAATAATAATAATAATAATAATAATAATAATAATAGTAGAAACGTGTTGATGAAAAGTGTAAAGGGGGGGCATTTTATTTTGAATTCTAAATTGCACATGCAGGGAAAAGTAAAGCGTAAAACATAGGCGAAAATCGCCTTTGCTCTTTACACTTCCACTATGTATCTGGGAACGTGTAAATCACTTCCACAATTAAGGATTGTGGGTGCCATCTACAATGGATTCCTTTGGAATCTGCCTGCCAGGAGTAAATGTCAGGCAAATCCCATAGGAATCAATTGGTTTTCTGCCAACATAAAAATACATGCAGGTGGAAAACCAATCAGATTTGGCAGATGGACCTCTGCTCTCCAACTCCACCTGCCAGATCATACACAATCCTGCAGGTCATAAAAAGTGGAGATAAATGCATTTATCACCACTTCTTCCCCTCCACTTGGAAAATGATCCCCTATGATTGGAGCATTATTTTCCCCATTATGAATGGAAGCCTATAGGCTTCTGCATAGGCATTAATGAGAATTTACAAATAATCTCATACAGACACAAAATTAAATGGAATGAATGACAAAAAGTCATTGTTTCACACAGCTTGTTCTGTATCCCCTTATTTTCTAATCACCCAACAAACACCTAAATAGCTTGTTAAAACCCTAAATAATTTAAAACAATGGTCACTGCCTGTTATCTTTTCTCATCTCTAATCACTTTCTGTTAATCACTTCCTGTTGCAAATAAGTTGCCTCTGAGACACGTTAATAAGATACAGCTCAGAGAGGCAGGGCAGGGGGGCATGGGCATTTGTCCCTGGTCCAAATGTTAAATCCACCTCTGATTGTATTGTTTAGGAAATATTTAAATACTGCTTTTTAGTTCTAAAAGATGTACACCTTTTATACTATGCATGTAACATTACAGATAATGCTCTTCTCTCGTGTTATTTTAAAGGTGTTTATGTTTGATTTCCGGCACTGACTAAACACCCAGCACCCAGGAGTTACATCATACTTTCCAAACAAGACCCACAGTACTCATGTAGTTTTCGGTTTGAATGCAAACTCAGTTAAGTTACTCAAACAGCATGCGCTTATCAGGTCAGTACTTAGTTGGAATCATGAAACATTCTGCCAGTGTAGCCTAGGCGTCCACACAGACAAAAATGCATTCTATTTAGGTTGGAGCCCCTCTGTTTAGTAGGCATGAGATAATCTGAAATTGGTCATGCCTGCCATCCTAGCCTTATTTTCAGGCAGGGCCTTGTTGGACCAACTCAGTGAGGTGCAGCTTGATTCCCGAGGCATAGCAAGCAAGGCACCCACATCTGGGCATATAGACGTTCACCTCGGGAGACAAACTGAAGCCAACATGCATTGACAAAACCAACAGCTTGGTCGTTTGATTAGGCATGGACGGGCATTTTGCAGGCACTGCCATAAGGGTACTACCTGGCCATAAAATGGGAAAAGCTGGAAAATGGTGCGAGTACTTGGGTATATGATGGCATTGCCTGGCAAATACCTATATGCGAGACCCAACCGTGGCTTTGCGATTGTTTGTTTAAGACAGTACTTCATTGCAAGGGACAGATGCATTGACAAAGATATTGCTTATGAAATCAGCTGGCTGAAGACACACATTAAGAGATTATTATACCAGCAGCTCATTTACGGTGGCAATTAAGTAATTAAACACTAAAAGTATGCTTAGATATAACACTGGCAGGCCCCATATAGCAACATGTTGGGTGTTACTTTGTGATAGCGCTTGTTCAAAGAGTTTCAGAAAGGGTACGTTTTGGTGGCGTGGGGCAGGTAGTTGGTGGTAATGCCATAGGCTTTAACATAGCCATGACTAGTCATTAGGTGGATAAATGACTAAATACCCCCACAGGATGTGTGTGTCTCCTCACATTATATCTCCCTCCTACCTGTGTTCGACTGCATGAGTTTTGGCTTTCACCCAACAGGTAAATGTCTCTGAATCAATTCTAACCACTGGCTTTGCTCTGGCCAGCCTTCTATATCATTGTTTGCAAATCAACCTTGGCCTTGCTGCTAATGTGAGAAAAAACGCTATATTCCCACAAAAGATAAACATACTTTAAATTACAGAAAGAAAAACTGTGATTTTTAGGTTTGAGAAAATAGTTTTAGGCAGCCCACTTGAATAAGTGTGCTACCTCACTTACAGGTGTGAATGGCTCTCCATCTCCCTGGTAATTTCATGGTTGTGTGGCATATATCATTGTCTAGGGCAAGCAAACAATTCATGGCCGACCTCCTGCAGTTCCACCAATATGAATGATATCTCGGAGGTTGCTGCTGCATGTTTAGAGTGAAATCCACCCCCCACACCCATATTCCCATGGGTCCCACTGACATGGCCTCCTTTCTAGGGGGGGAAGGGCAGAGGGTCTCCTTGGAGGGGCCTGGCCACCATGCTGGAGCCGGGCTTGGTAACTAAGATGATTGATGAGAGTCAAGTGGAGTTTAACAACCCACATATTATATTATCTGTGGAGATCTAAATATAAAATGCTTAGATGCTGAAGGGAAACCAATAGAGCATACAATGAATTCAGATGATCTACCCAGAAATCGAGCTGGTTGATCGGCCCATGAAATGAACTTGAGAAATTGAGTCATGCTGAATGGAAAGACTAGGGGTGACATACCTGCAAAATCGACATGGCACCAAAATAATAGCCAAGCTATCTTAGATTATATTTGATTCTGGAAGAATTACCTACACACCCTAATAGAGCTCTGGGCCATTTCCAATGGCTGACAGTGATCATGATGCATTAAATCTGAGATAGGAAATTAAGAGGTTTGATTCTGCTAAATCCCTTGGTAGGGATTTTAAAATAAATCAAGGGAAAAATCTGCTATGATTAAGACAGAGAGACATCTTAAACCTAACGACAAACCTTTGTAAGTTAAACAATAAAAGATGCTCAAAACTGAGCTTTGTCTGGTCCTTGTATGACCACATTGATGTTTCGCCGATTTCGTGCATTGTGGTGCACATATACCCATAATCCATAGGGGTTCTGTAGATAGACATGATGTCACTCTTATCAAGTGTTCAACATCAATGATCCTGTAGGTTCTTGTTGTGAGTCGCTTATGTAAATAAATGATCCTGTAGGTTGCTGTTCCATGTTGCTTATTGTTTGATGTGCTTTGCACTCTGCTGTTAGAATGGCCACGTATGGCTGGCTTACATAGCATGGAGCAAGCAGGAAGTGGAGGTGAGAGTTGGTGTGCTATAGTAAAATGGGACCTTCTGTGCACTCGTTCCACCTGGTGCTGCATCCTGGCGTGGTGCAGTGCGTTGCGGTGCAGATATTTTGGAAATGGTGCATCCTAGGGCCTTGAAACCTGGTTTTCAAGGTCACCCTTTGACTTTTGTTCCTGGTGTTGAGATGCTGAAAATTTGCTGTGTCTGGACCTTTTTCTCCCTCATGTTTTTTGATCTGATTTGGATTCTGTATTCTCTTTGTTTTTGGTGTCTGACAAATTCCATAGGCATCTACTTTTTGTATGGTGACACACAGCACCTTCGGTGCAGTGTCACAGAGGAATCCTTTAGATTTCTCTTAAGGTTTAAATACCTTCTCTTGGGTGAACTACTGTTCCCAAGAGTAGTAAAGTGTAATTGACTTTAATTACCTTTTTCCTATGTAGGTCCAGCACAACCCATCGCATGTGGAGTGCTCAGGGGTTACTTAGTAGCCACTTTTCCTACTTACTCATGTCAAATTTTTGTGTTACCCTCACGACTTTAAATGGCTGGTGGCAGTAGATTCATTTTCCTACCATTGTGCTTTTCTACCGCAGGCTGCATCCTCAGCTGCAGTATAGCACCCATGGGTGACCATTTTGTCAAAATGGCCCAGGTCTTCTTTTTTCACTATTTCTTGTTTGTGAGGTCTTTCTTGGGTTTTACTCTGCACGCCAAACCAAGTTTAATACTTTTGTTGATTTTGCCTTTGGTGGGCTTCAGTACTGAAACCCGCCTCTGGCTGCAGTGTGTCTGGCAGGGCAGGAAGCGAGGGAGGTGCCTGAAACTCCCTGTCCCTAGTCTTCTTGGTTACCTGAATGCACATAGTGATGATTGGCTGGCTGGCTGTCCTTGTAGTAAGAGGGATTGAAAGTGCTAGATTGAAAGTCACTACTCACTTGCTCCTCAATCTTTTTTGCAGCTGTGTCTTCCTCTTGACTACAGCAAACTATATCTCCCGTGGAGGATCTACACATTGCCTGATTCACCACCAAGGATCTCTATCTGCACCCGATGCCCTCGAACACTTTGCTTACTGGTAGTTAAACTCTCTTATATCTTGTCTTATATGGCTTCTTTACCTACCTACATTCTTTCTAAACACTTTTTAACGACGACTTCTCTTGCACTGGACTAGAAACGCCTCTCTGAACCTCTTCTCCTCCCCTCACCCTGAATTTAACTGGGAATGAATGTGCCCTTGTGGTACTAGATTAATTACAATTTCTCTGACAATGTAGTCTGTTCTGGCTCACAGATGAGACTGAAATGTACAGCATGAGTTTAATGAATTACCTCAAGGTATACAAAACTTGTACAAACGTTCTCCCCTTTGTTTCTTTCCTTTTGTATGAAGAATTCAATTTTGGCCATATGAAGAAGAGGAAAGTATCCTCGAAACGCGTCGCCACATGAATTGGATTCCACCATTGTTTCAATTTTATTGTGACCTACTATTGCACTGCTCTGCTTCTTGAATTTGTAAATGTTTCTACTTTTGAAATATTGTGTATTTGACACTTTAGATATAAACTTTTGCTATAAAAACACACAACTGAACTCTTTGGTTTATATGTTTTTTGTATTAATATGAGAAAACAGTAGTGGACTTAGTCCAAACATCCTAAAGTGTGCAGGGGACGGGAGGGTTCCCTTGTTGAATCCTCATTCCAATTGTCTCTTGTTTGTAGGGGTCTTGTGCCATGGCCTCAGTTCCTCCCCCTCACCTAAAATTAATCTAAAGCATCTCTTAAATGTATGTTTCATTGCCATTTAATTTGAGGTGTGCATCAATGATCAACCTTTTTCTGTTATTTTGTTCACTAGTCCTCTAGAGTGGCACAAAATATTGATAGCACCCATTGGTGTCTAATTTTCATTACTTGGAATGTCTTTTTCTAGACTTAATGAGTTAACTGATAAACATGCTACCACACTAGCTTTTAGTGCGAAAGAAGCAACACGCATTTTAGGCCTCATTAAAACCACAGAAAAAACATTGCAAAGTGAGGATAATCCAGAAAAATCAATACAAAAACTTGAAAAACTTATTAGACGGGAAATATCCCAAAAACTGCATGCTAGACTTTGGTCGAATATTTTAAAGCTAAAAAAATCCCTAGAGGTCTGAGAGTCTACTTGAGACCAACTTGTGTAGTGAAAATAAAGCGTTCATAAATAAGTGGGATCAAATCCTCAACAAGTGCTCCCTAGATATTATAGTCTTAACAATAGAAGAATTATCTAAATCTCTTGAAACTATTGACTCCGAAATTAAGACTGTCCATGAACAAATATCAAAACTTAAAACAACAAAAGATCTGGCAGAAATTTTGGAGGACATCAATTCAAAAATGGCCAACTACAATACGGAAATCGAACAGAGAAAGTTGCGTAAATTCAAGAGAGACACTTTTGACTATTTAAATGACATAGTTACACTTGGCAGGAATACTACCAACAAAGGAACTTTAATCGCAACAGACTACGCAATACAGGTTCAACAAACTCTGGCAACAGTAATGATAGCAGCATTGGCGAACCTATACAGAGACCTACACCGGAAGAAACCAACCAACAAGACTTATCTGAGGAGAGAAATAGATCTAGAGTGTTAAGAATTCCAAGCTCCCCAACAAACAAAGAAATTGACCCTAACTCATCTAGTGGGGCTTTTTTAGGCCTAAGAGAAAAACCAGGAGAGGGAAGAAAGCCTCAAATAAAAAAGAAAAACAAATAGGGATTAACAACCTGGTGGTGAATATCTCCAGTAAGACTCTACCAACAGAACAACTTAATCTACTTAATAAAGGACTCTCTTTTGTGCCCACTTGTAACACCTCGTTCCTCCAGGAGAAGATCTGCTTACACAGATTGCTGAGAAAACTACGGTTAAAAATCTTCTTTGCTACACAACCAGAAATGGCACCAGAACCAACCCAAGATGACTTGTTGAAATTCGCCCAAAAAGCACATTTGACCCCCATGTTCAGAATTCTATCTTGAACTTGTTTGAGAAAAGTGTTCTCCAAGATTTAAGAAAGATTAATTACAAGAGAAAAACACCCATCAATATTAAGAATCGTCAACTTGATTTGATTGATGACTTAGCTAAAAGTGAGGAGATCACCATCAAACCAGCAGATAAGGGGGGTGCCATAGTTATTATGGACACATCTTTCTACAACAAGAAATGTATTGAACTTCTTAATGACACGGACACTTAAGTTGCACTGGATAGAGATCCACTACCGGAGATTTGAATATTGATAAACAGAACGCTACTCAAGGCAAAGGAAAACGAGTGGATCAGCGATAAGACTCATCAATTTCTAACCAACTCCCATCCTATCACTCCAGTCTTCTACAGACTCCCCAAGATACACAAAGACAATCCTCCTCTTAGACCTATTGTAGCAGGAACGGAGAGTATATTTGACCCCTTGGCTATTTACATCGATAAACTACTGCAACCGATCATACAGGCAACATCCACCTACTTAAAGGACACAACCGACTTTTTGAACGGCCTCAAATATTTTTCAGTTATCAGTGAAGAATGTATTCTATTTAGTCTTGACGTCTGCAGTCTATAGACCTCGATCCCCCATGGCGAAGGTCTGGATTCTGTCGAATGGCTACTACTTAACAATTCAGAGATTCAGGGAAATCCACAATTTGTCCTAGAGTTGCTCAACCTCATTTTATTTAACAGTTACTTCAGATTCCAGGGTAAATACTTCTTACAGACTTCCGGAACCTCGATGGGATCATCGATGGCACCTGTCTATGCAAATACATTTATGTTTCAGTTTGAAAGCCAAAATGTGTTAGAACATCCCACATGGTCCCCTTACATCCTGACATGGAAGAGATTTATAGAGGACATTTTCGGCATATGGTGTGGCACACGTGCAGAATTGGACCTGTTTTTTGAGTACATCAATTCAATACATCCTCGTATCAAGTTCACCATGGAAGTCGGTAATCCATATTTCCACTTCCTGGATGTTGTTAAGACGGATTTCTGAACTCTGCCCTGGTGGCGCAGAAGTTCAGAAGGCCAACCTAATTACTTGGAACAGGGTAACCTCTGGACGAGCCAGACCAATCAAGGTAGCGATCGCGGCGGTCAAGACTAGGTCTCAAGAGGGGTGAGGGTGACTGAAAGCCCGCAATGAGCACACAAAGCAAGATCACTTACAAACTACTCCAAACAGTTGTTATATTAAAAATATATACACATTTATTTCAAGGCCTTTAAAACAATGACCGTAGCGAGAAAATCACAATATAGCGATAGTAAACCAACACATACCATATCAACACAATATATATACAAATACGACAGTCTCAAGCGTTAGATGCACGAAATGGGTAGTCCACCTAAAAGGGAAGGAAGACAGGCAGTGCGAAATAATGCTTAGACCCAGTTCACCTTCAGAGGCACCTAACTAGTTGGAAGTCCGAGCCCTGCGAAGAGTGGAGCCTTGTGCTCAAAAGTACCTGCACGCGCTGGTGCCAACTGGCAAAAGGAGAAGCTCTTCGAGGGAAATCAGGCAGTTCAGTTTAGTGCACAAAAGAAGAAGAACAAGTTCCGCGACTCAAGCGTAGCCTCCACAGTGGGCAGAAGCAGAGCGCGAGTACGGAAAAGGGTGCTGTTTGACACAGCAGGGAAAAGCAATGGGCTCCTGCAGGAGGGCGACCAGATCCTAGCTATGCTACTCACCAGTCCCCGATGCAAGCAGACCCAGGCTTCTCCGCGTCAGTTTCAGCAGCTGGCAGGTTCTGAAGAGCAGGGAACGCCTCGTCGTCGTGTTGAGTAAAAAGACGTCCCAATCGAAGAAACCCGCACAGTTTGTTACCACAGCAGGGCAACGGAGCGGCCGTGTGTATGTGAGCCAAATGTACACTACTCACTTCAGACCTGGGAACGCCAAGTGTACGAAGCGTGTGAGAGTGACAAGGACTCGAAATACTACACAACCTGGCGGCAGTTACAGAGCAAGACTCCCGTGTAAGCTGGTCAGTCTGCTGGATGGCCCAGAGACGCTTCCGAAGGCTTACTGGCAGGAGATGGTGAAGAGGCCGAGAATAGCTGTTCCCGCTATTCCAAGGGTCGAAGTACCAGTACAGGCCTTCTGGTTCGATCAAAGGTGAAAAGGGTTTCACAAGGCGACAGCAGTGCAGAGGAGAAGTCCTTCAGCGGGTCACCAGCGATTCCTCGGTCCAGCCTCTTGGTTGCAGGATACTTGGCTCCTGTATTCCTTCGTTCGTGAGAACTCAGGAGATCGACATGGTAGTGGTGTTTCCAGCCCCCTCTTATCCACGGTTCCCTTCGCGCCAAAACGGAGGGGACCCAATGGGAGATCCGCTCATCAACACTCACACCATTCGTGGACCAATCACGGACCACGGTGGTCCCAGGCATTCACACCACCCTAGACTCTCTGGCACCCAGGATGTGTATTGGGACCAGACATCCCAGCCCACATCCTGGAGGCCCACACAAGACATGTAGAAGCCCGCGAAAGCATCCGTGTTTCGCGGGAAAGTACATGCCCAAATAAGAAAGGCCCCGGGTCGGCTCGACCTGGGGAAGGTGAAGGGAGCAAGACGGTCAGCGGACAGGACAAAGGAGCCTCGTGGCCTGGCCATTTTGGGAGCCAGACCACCATTTTGGGTTAAGCGCGAGAAACGCGCTTAGAACGCCAAAAGGAGCTCAAAACACAAGAAACGATCGCTGCCACCATTCCTGTCCCTGAATCACTTGCACCGATCAGATACAATCCTAAACGAGTATCTAGGGCCTGTAGAAGGCTAGAGACCCAAGAGAGCTGCAACTTAGCTTACAGTGCCCTCTTGTGTCATGTTGCACGAAAGCCGCAACATGATAAAAGAAACTACGGGAAACAGCGTTCCCCGGTACTGACTGTCTTAAGGGCATGTCAGTTTCCCCGTAAGAAAGGAGCGAAAGCCCAGAGGAGTGCGGCAGAAGGCAAGAACAAGGTGAAAAACAACAGCAAAAAGTTTAGGGGTTGCCACATGGAAGGAAAATTACCTACAATTACGAAATCTTTCCTAACAGATGTTAATTTGAGAATTAGTAACAACGTAGTCGCTACATCCATATATCATAAACCAACTGATGCAAACAACCTGCTACATTACTCTAGCTTTCACCCCAGAGCTATGCTCCAAAGCTTACCGTATAGCCAAATCCTAAGGCTTAAGAGGATCATCTCTGATCCAGAAGTTCTAACACAGGAATGCAACAACCTGGTGGATAAACTTGAGAATAG
This sequence comes from Ambystoma mexicanum, assembly GCF_040938575.1. NCBI lineage: Eukaryota > Metazoa > Chordata > Amphibia > Caudata > Ambystomatidae > Ambystoma > Ambystoma mexicanum. The sequence goes on along the minus strand of NC_090923.1, from coordinate 1,466,901,306 downwards.
AGGCTATCCTCAAGATGTTTTGGAAATTGCTAAAAACAGAGCATCAGAGATTACACGCACCGACTTGTTAAAAACAAAACCAAGTGGTAAGGACACACCGTTGTTATTTATATTGAAATTCTCAAGACAGAGTTTTCAAATCACAAGGAGCATCAAGAAGCATTGGAACATTCTTCACAATGACCAAACTTTGCTAGAATTATTCCCAACCCCACCAATGATGTGTTACAAAAGGGGTAGGAACATTAGAGATAAACTAGTAAGGGCAGAAAAAATACCGAAGGTTAAGCAACTGTTTATGACCACTAAAAAATTGGGCACCTTCCCTTGTTTGGGATGTACACACTGCAACAACGTCATCAAAGGTGATGTAGTAACCCAGCCGAGAACTGGACAAAAAATTTAACTTAGAGACTACTCCACCTGTTTGTCATCAGGTGTAATATATTTACTGAAATGTCCCCGTGGGAAGGTATACATTGGCCAGACAAAAAGACCCATAAAACTAAGACTAACAGAACACAAATCAAACATATGATGTAAGAACCAATATTCACCAGTAGCCCGACACTTCAATTCTGAGAAACATTCCATTGCCCAAATTAAATTTCAGGTACTTGAAGTTGTTAAACACCCAACAAGGGGCGGTGACTTTCAATCCCTCTTACTACAGAGAGAAGCCTATTGGATCGACAGAATGGACTCTTTGCAACCTTGGGGCCTCAATGAAGATTTTACCCTTAATTGTTTCCTGTGAATAGGGTATGTTTGACCTCTAACACTAGCATCTTGTTTTTTTGTAAAGATCAGAGTTTTGTCAAGTTTATTTTATCTGGAAATTTTAACTGCCAACAAGTAATATCCGATTGTATTTTGCAATGACTTGTATTATTCTCTTGATACCCTTTTAATACATACTCCAACGAAGGTTGAACTAAAATGTATATGTATGTATATGCATATAATGAATTCTTGTGTTATATGTTGGACGACAACTTATCTATACAAACTGTGCTTATTTTCTTTTGTCCACCCTTCACCCATATACTATGCGAATTAACCTTGTAAGTGGTTAAAATTCCCTCTTTCATTTGGACTCTGGCGGATGGAATTTGTTTCAATTTGACGTTTCTGTATTTCAGTGGCACCTCCTATTCTGTCTACTTCTCCATTGAATAGTCCCTTTTTGTTGACTTTGCAGGATTTCTCATTAGTATTGTTTAGATTTTTCCTTTATACTTCTTCTATTTTCCCTTTATTTTTTATCTTTATTTTCATTCATTTTATTATTTATTCCACATATACTTTCACTCCTCTTGACACATGGTGGTTTACCTCGGCGGGCTCACCCGATGACTTCTTACTCCATTCTAAGATGGCCGATCCTTTAGGTGACTACTTTAGTCCCTTCTCTATCTTCACATTCGCCAACCTTTTTCTTCCACATTGCGCGCCGTTCCCATAGCTGCTAGGACGCGTTGACCGGCGGCAGATGTCTTTGCGATTGGTCTCCTATTGTGCAGGCAAGCGCACGTTAACAGGCATTGTCTACCCCATTGAGATTTCTAGTTTAAGTACTTTCTTAACCTCGATCCGGGTTAATTCTCCGTTACACTTTTTCACAGATCATCATCTGCGCATTGAGACTCGTAGTGCACATGTGCACTGTATTTGTTTTGCCTGAGCTCCTATCCTTACAAACCGCACACTGAAGAAAGCGCATTGCCAGCACGCTGTGCCTGACAGCTCGCGCACCATAACTGCTAAGCGTATACCACAAGGTATATTTTTTTCATCAGCTAACACTTTAGTTGTGGATAGTATTGTATCAATATATGTGGTTTTAGTATTCCTCTCAAGCTCACACTTATATCGTATTCTCTCCCGTGGAGGATCTACTCATTGCCTGATTCACCACCAAGGATCTCTATCTGCACTCGATGCCCTCGAACACTTTGCTTACTGGTAATTAAACTCTCTTATATCTTGTCTTATATGGCTTCTTTACCTACCTACATTCTTTCTAAACACGTTTTAACGACGACTTCTCTTGCACTGGACTAGAAACGTCTCTCTGAACCTCTTCTCCTCCCCTCACCCTGAATTTAACTGGGAATGAATGTGCCCTTGTGGTACTAGATTAATTACAATTTCTCTGACAATGTAGTCTGTTCTGGCTCACAGATGAGACTGAAATGTACAGCATGAGTTTAATGAATTACCTCAAGGTATAAAAAACTTGTACAAACGTTCTCCCCTTTGTTTCTTTCCTTTTGTATGAAGAATTCAATTTTGGCCATATGAAGAAGAGGAAAGTATCCTCGAAACGCGTCGCCACATGAATTGGATTCCACCATTGTTTCAAATTTATTGTGACCTACTATTGCACTGCTCTGCTTCTTGAATTTGTAAATGTTTCTCCTTTTGAAATATTGTGTATTTGACACTTTAGATATAAACTTTTGCTATAAAAACACACAACTGAACTCTTTGGTTTATATGTTTTTTGTATTAATATGAGAAAACAGTAGTGGACTTAGTCCAAACATCCTAAAGTGTGCAGGGGACGGGAGGGTTCCCTTGTTGAATCCTCATTCCAATTGTCTCTAGTTTGTAGGGGTCTTGTGCCATGGCCTCAGTTCCTCCCTCGCACCTAAAATTAATCTACAGAATCTCTTAAATGTAGGTTTCATTGCCATTTAATTTGAGGTGTGCATCAATAATCAACCTTTTCTATCTAAGAAGTGCCTCAGCTCCAATAGACATTGTTCAAATTGACTTTGACTGTCCTGGCTGCCTGCTGACTCTCTGACCCATTGACTTTGATTCTAACTGTCCCTCATAGGTAGTAACTTGTTTCAAACGGTTATTGCTGGGAAAGGTTTTATCTAGACTTCATTGGGAGATTTAAAAGTGCACACATGCTCTGAGAACCTGTTAACCTTTTCCCTTCCCTTAACCTTTCCTTTCCAGAACCTCAGAATTTTACCAACTGCAAAAAGTGATAATTAACTGCTAATACTGTCCTAGTAACTGAAGTCACCTCAGGGTGTAGGAAGTGTGTATGAAGCAACTCTAAAGAGTATCTACTTGCTTATTTTGATTCTGAGAACGTGTTACGAAGTATATTTTGATTGTTGCACATTGCCCTTTTTAAAGAATGCTTATTTAAAACTGAATGGTAAGTAAATAAATAATTATTTTACTAGAAAACCTGGAGTGTAAGTGTTATTTGGATACTTGTATGTGTGAATTTCGATGCTACAGCTCTACAGCACACATTTACCCCTCTTGAGATAGGTCTGGCTGCTTAGTCACTCTACCAACTCGTGTAGTACAGACCTATACCAAAAGGTGGGTTTCCTAATCCCAAGAGGACACGACTGGTGTAGTCTCCCACAGGGTTACTGCATACAATCTTGTCTAACAATATCCGCTGACGGCATGCTGCTGATTGTACATCCTCCCTTACTTTCATCACCCAAATGACATGTTCCCTCAAAGGTAGGTAGACTGACTATTATGGGCTGGGCTTTATTTTCAGCCAGCCAATCAAAGATCGTTTGTCTGGGTAAACGAGAAATTAGCGGGAAATGATGTTTATCAAGGATGTTAGCAAATTATGGTTTGTGCACAAAAAATATGGACAGGTGATCGCTGTGACAACTAGACTGAAAATTTTACATTTTTCATAATGAAATGCTGCAGTTAATTCTGTTTCTGAATATAAGATCTGCTAATCAGGTCCTCTTTCATAATGTTTCTTGCCAAAAAGCATAATGCGTACATGTAATTGATTGTGACCATCTCCAGACACCCCCAGCAGCTGCCCTGCCATGACAGCAGTGCAGGTTTAAGGTCATTCGTGAGCACCATAAGCATTTTATGTAATTTATGGTCAGCTTGGTGATCATTGACTCATTCGTGAAAGGGCCTGGCATATATTACACTGTCAGGCTAGGTGTTCATACAGAACCCTGTGGGGTTCAGCTCAGGCAGCCCTCTCTTTAATCCCCCTGAAAAAGGCTGTCACATAATTCTAGGGAACAGGAATGCCCCCTGGGAAACAATGCCTCAAAGACAGCACTGTAATTGTAATTGCCATCTCACACCAGGGTGTTGGATACTGGAGTCCTTTTTAAAAAAAAAAAAAACTTTATGTAACTTTGCACAGAGAGTCAACATCGTGAATGCATACAATCAGACGGTACTTGTAAAGGAATCAGTGTGATAATACATGAACAGATTACACAGTGCATAGCTTTTCCAGGGCATTGTCAATGACACATTCCATCCCCCCAGCTAACTGCTTTTTTCAATCAGGTATTGGCGGAAACCTCCCCAAATATCTTTCGCTCGATTCGTAATGGGCAGTAAGCTGGCATACACTTCCTCCTTATCATTTGCCCAGGTCATATCCCTCTCCCAATCCTCCAGCATTGGAGACATAGCACTTTTCCACTTTAACAAGATAGCACGTTTAGCTAACAGCAGACCAATGTTAATAAGCTTATGCCTCAGTGGGTTAATTTTCAACACATATCCCAGAATGCACATGGCTGGTTCCCAGTGTATCGGCAGACCTGCCATCATCTCGAGTGCACCACATTATCTCATGCCAGTATTCAGTGAGTACCCCACAGGACCACAACATGTGCAGTAAATCTGCATCTTCACTATGGCATCTCGGGCATCTCCCATCAGCTGCTGCATACATTCTCTTGAGACGGGCTGGGGTGAGATGTACTCTATTCAGCACCTTGAAATGGATTAGTCTATATCTAGAGTTGTACGACACCTGCTTTATTAGCCTCCAATGTTCATCTGTTATGGACATGCTCAGGTCTCTCTCCCAGTCACCCTTAATGTCTGGTGTATGAATCTCTCTAGTCGACAGTGCCAATTTATATATTGCTGAGGCAGATTTTTTGGCCAGTCCTGGGGAGATCGTGTAGTTTAGGCTCTGCTGCGAGGGGGGTTCCTGAGGGAATCAGGCTCATGTTGCCGCTACTGCTGCCCGGAATCTGTAATAATGCAGCTTCTGGAGTGGGGTGTCCCCTATTTGTGTTTTCATATCCTCCCATGACATAAACTCCCCATCACGGTACAGGCCCCTGAAGTATACAATACCTGCTTCGTGCCAGTGTGTGGACAGTACTGCATCCCTAGAGTTAATCAGATATTGAGCATCCCAGACAGGAGAAACCGGCTGTATATTATCGTATTTGTGGGTGTTTGAGTCAGCCTCCACCATGCTTGTCTTGTATTTAATACTGGGTCTAGGTGGTTCCCGTTTCTCTGACCTCTCGTGACCACCCCATGTAGAAGTGTGGCCCTGCTCTTCACTTGTCTTTCTAGTTCTTCGTATGATGCATGTGGCATACCCTCCACCCAAGGCTTTGCATAATACACCTGAGCCGCTAGATAGTACAGCTCATAATCCGGAGCGGACAGACCCTCTTGTTCGTACGGCAATGTAAGACAGCTCCAGCTGACCCTAGCCTGCCCCTGCCACACAAACGCGGCGCACGCTCCGGTTACCTTTATAAAGAATAACCTATCTGGCCATAACGCTTTAGTGTTGAAGAGGTAGAACGATTTAGGCAGGATAATCATCTTTACCAATGCCAGCCGGCCCATTAGTGAGATAGGGAGGAGCGACCATCGTTCAAGTTTAGTGTACAGCTTTTCAACCAATATGTCATAGTTCAGGGAGAGCACCAGGGATGCAGAGCGTGCAACCTCGACCCCTAGATAATTCACTTGTCTGGGCAACCATCTTAACCCGAGCAGGTTGCTGGGTTCTTTCGTGCCTTCCGTCAGCGGAAACACCTCAGACTTATTAGTGCTCAGGCAGGGGCCCGAGTAGGTCCCGAACTCCTGAACCGCAGTTATCACCCTCTGTAAATACCTTCCAGGATTCCTCAAATACATCAGGATGTCATCGGCATAGAGTGTTCTCAATCTGTCCGGCCAGCTATGACTATGCCCGCTCGAGTATGGCGTGCTCTCATAAGATCCGCTAGGGGCTCTGCTTGCCTGGTGCCCCCTACTAATGCCAACACCGTAGACAAGACCCTGTTGATGCACACCCTGGCATGTGGTTGTGTATACAGAAGCTTCACCCATTTTACAAAGTTAGGACCAAACCCATAGTTATGTAGCACCCTAAAGAGAAATGGCCAGCATACTGTATTGAAGGCTTTCTGCATGTCCAAGGACAGTGTAACCCCCTCAGTGTCTTTCGGAATCCTTGCCAGAACATTGTATAGCCTCTGTATATTGGATGCTGTAGATGGACCCTGTATGAAACCAGCTTGGTCCTCGTGCACCATACAGGGCATCAATGGATTAAGCCGAGATGCTAGTATCTTTGCAAATATTTAAATGCCTGTGTTTATGAGAGAGTGAAGTGAGTAAAGATCCTTATAGAAGTCATAAAATACTTCACACACCTCTTCAACTTTGTTCACCACACTCCCATCTCGCCTGGTTATACATGGGATGGACGTATTGCCTCCCTCGCTATGGACCATCTGTGCTAAGAGTTTAGCCGGTCTCTCTTGTTCCCCATATTTACGTGCTGCAGCTGGTCTATCAAAGTAATGTTACTCTCTGTCCACCGTTTACTGAAACTCATCTAGTTTAGTTTTAATTTCTCCACTAATATGTGAAGTTGGGTTCCTTGCGTACTCTCTCTGTAGTTTAATTAAGGCCTCCTCCCGCCTTTTAAGTTCCCCCTGATATCTCGAGGAACTCCAAACTCTGTGGACATTGCGACCCCAAGCATATAGACCTTAAAGGCTTGCCACCGTGTAGCTTGCGTGTCTATCGACCCTTCATTGTTCTCAAAGAAATCAGTAATGTGTTGCGCCATACTGGACAACTGGGTCCAATAGGGACGAGGCCTTAAATTGACAGTGAGGTTTCTGGGGGGCAGCTTCAGGGATGAGCAGATGGAGCATCACCCGAGGAGAGGTCGTTAAGTGTTTTAGGCAATATGCGGGATTCGACCACCCAACCCAATACTCTCTTTGATGCCAGCCAGAAATCTACGAGGGAGTGCATGTCATGCACCATCGAGTGAAAAGTGAAGGCCTTTATTGATCCGTGTAGCGTGTCCCATACATCTTTCAAGCCCAGGTCTACAATATGGGTATGGATCATGTGTGCTGCCCCATCAGGGTTCTGGTTGTTTCTATCATGCGGTTTAAGACAGTGTCAAGGATAGTATTAAAGTCTCCACCGCAGATCACCAATGCAGTGGGTTATTTAGCACATTTTCGGAACACATCTTCATAGAACACTAGATCATCTATATTAAGACCATAGACATTTATTAACAAAACTTCAGCACTTCCCAGTTTTCCATGTACAAGGACGTATCTGCCACATTCATCACTCTGTTGCATAATGTACAAATGGTAAAGCTCTGTGCATCAGTATCATCATCCCTCGGCCTTTGGTTGAATATGATGTATAATAGCGCTGTTCTCCCCACCCGGGAGCCACTCTCTGCGCCTGGAGTTTTAACGGGTGCATTTCTTGCAGAAATAATATTTGGCCCACTTGCCTGTTCACATATGCCATTACCTTGCACGCTTTTATAGGCGAGCACAGCCCCCTCACATTCCAGCTCAGTAACTTCACTCCGGTCAGGCCTACTTTAGCCATCGACCCTCACATATTTCCGTACAATCTATACATTCCCATACCATCCCGTAAATTGTTCATAACTTGTTGTGATCAACCTGTGCATTTTCTAAACTCCCCACCCAACATCCCCTGGATCCCACCTCTCCCACCCTCATAGTACTCCGAACTTTGACTATGTTATCCCCTAATTCCTTCCCCCTTCCTCCCTTCTCAACTAGTTCAACCTCAGTGTGCACTTGCATTGGGGGCAACTGCTTCCGTGGTGCCTAGAGCTCCCAGCATGCTTAATTACAAAACTTCAAGTGAGCTTGAACCTTTAGCAAGTACTGAAACTCTCGTTACCAACACTCATATTGATATGCTAGAACCCTACGAGAAATCAACAACGCTACATGTCTGCATATGGGCACCGCTTAACCCTGTATTGAACACATTGTACCACCCGCCGTGAAGTAGCACATTGAACAGCTGTCACGCAACCCCTGATAAGATATCGGTCCATATCACGCAGTCACTGGTACAATGATACATTACCAACTTATTGAGTGCGCAGTGATTGACTGCATCTCGGTCTCACTGCATCATCTGCTGTGACACTTGATGACTAGTAGCTTTCCATTGGCTATCGTAATGGTCACTCTACAAAGTATACATTCCATAGTGCAGCGCCACATTGCCAGCTCACTGGGTACCTTTACTTACAAGTTGTGGCTCTCCTCGATGTCACTGCCCCTCTCACGCCAGCTGTGTCTCTGGAATGGGAATGTTGGCCTCCACAAACGACGCCGCCTCTTCCGGAAATGTAAAGAACTAGGTTTTGTTCTTAAAATGTATGCAGAACCTGGCTGGATATAGCATTGTATAAGGTATCTGGTGCTCTCTCAGTAATTTTTTGACTCCGACAAATGAGCACCTTTCTTGTTGTACTGCTATGTTAAATCAGGAAAAATGCAGATAACGCTCAAGTCAATTTTCAATTCCTGCTTCTCTCGTGCTGCTCTCAACACCATATCACGTTTGTGGTAGTTCATCAACCTTGCGATGATCGGTCGTGGGAATGCCCTGGGCTGAGGTTTTGCCGCTAGGGACCTGTGTGATCGCTCCATCACAAACATTTGCGATGAGCCAGGGTCCCCAAGCAAGTCTCTTAGCAGGCCCTCAATGGCGATTACCATAGGGCCTTTCAGTGCGTCCTCCGGCACCCCCACGATACGAATATTGTTTTTCGTTGGGATCTCACCTCCAGGTCCTCGCACTTCATCTTAATGCTACCCAAGTCTTTGGCCATCGTCGTGACTGTGTTTTGCAATTACTCTATGTCATTTTTTGCTGTGCCTATTCGGGACTCAATCTCTGTAATGCGATGAGTAGCTTTCTCAAATGGAGCTCTGATCGTAGAGATATTGACGTTGATGCCATCTAGTTTATCATTTATTGACATGAACCCTTGCTGCATTATTGCCACCACTCCTTGTAAGTCCGCTGGAGGTGTTGCGGGAGACAGCGCTGGCGCATCCCGGCCACTCGATCCCACATTGTTGGCGTCTATTTGTTTGGCAGCGGGTTTGATGAACTTATCCATGGTGCCACTTTTTGTAAGGGCAGCTCCCTTAGAAGTCCGGTGCACCCTGTAGTGCAGGTCTGGCAAGCCGAGTTTCTTCTGTGTTTAGCTATGAGACTAAGCCAGTGCATGTGCGCTCACCATTTGCTGGCAAGGGACTTGTCTTTTCTGTTGCACCGAGACACTGTAGATCTTGTTAACCTGGTTTATTTCTGTGTCGTCGTCTTCAGCGCAAAGATTAAAGGCACGGGGCAGCTCATGACCCACCACCTGATATGAGGAGACGGCGAGGGGGCCCGGGCCAGGCGCATGGGTTTTCACCTTCCTCCTGAGACTTTGGACGGGGTCTTCCAGAAACAACAGAACCAGGGCAGTGACCGCTGGCTCTCCTGCATGTCTAAAATAGCCTTAATGTCCTTTGGGGCACCTTGGATGCCATCCAAGGCGCTGCAGCTGAATCACTGAGTTTGACGCTCGACTGCATCCAGATCTCCAAGTTTCGCTCAACACCGAAGCTCTACCGTCTCAACATCTTAGATCTCCCACTCGACATGGCCTGTTTGGTACCAGGTTCTTTGAGCTCCAGACCCTCGGCTGCAGTACCAAGGCGCCCTGCTAAGCAAGTCAAGCGTGCTCACCACAGAAGGCAAGTCTGTGCCTCTCTGCAAATGTGGCCACGGAGTCTTCCTGCGCTACCAACCCTATGCTGAGAAGTGATATCAGTGTCTTCAACCCAAAATTCATCACTGCTGCCGAACAGCACTGCATCGTTGGAGCTCTTATCCAGTGCTCCCCAACTTGATCCCTGGCTCGGCGCCAAAAGCACCCAGATTCCTGTCTCGATGCGAAAAGCATGGCTTGATGCTGTTGAACCTGAAAAACAAAACCAACTAAAGGTTTTTGAAGAGACCCTGTCTTGCTGGTCTATCTTAAAGAATACTAGTGACTTGGAAATCCCCCTTCTCCACCTTTTGAACGACATATTCATTAACTTTGATATTTTGCTGGTGAAATATTTTCCCGAGAACCCCGGTGTCCACAAACTCTGAGAGCCCCTTTCTTTTAAAGTGCGCTTTCTCTGTTTGTTTCTCTAGAGGGGTTGGCCAGTAGTGTTCTTACTAGTTGAGTGGATTTGTGTGAATTCTATTAAAGATCCTCTTTTTGTAGCACCTTGGTTAGGTATTCTTTTATTTTGATACCACAGTATTGTTGTTGCTTGGATCGCTTTTGTGCTAGCTCACACCCCTACTGAAGAGTATAGCCTGCCCTCCTCCTGCTTTACCCTAACGGCCAAGGAGGTAAACCTGTCAATCTGTGTCTGTTTCCCTTTATGACTGCTGGGTTAGTAGCAGTGTGGGGCTGAGTAGGCCATCTAGCTACTGCTCATCCCTGTACTCCTGCAGAGCAGTAGTCATTTGTCACAGTCACCCTATATGCGGGGAAATGCCTGCCACGGTGCTGGGGCCTTTTTGAACAGCCAGATCCCCTTTGAGAATTTGGGGATATGCCTGTGGAAATGGGTTCTATGTGATGTGGGCGGGATTTTTTTTTCGAATTCGATTTCCTCAAATTTCTTTTTTTCTTTTTTTACATTTGGCCTCATATATCCTCCCTCCATTGACCTCCCCCTTTCTTTATTATAACGATTACCCACCCCCACATATTTTTGCAGCCAAATTCGTCAAAAAGAATTCGACAAATCCTGCCGGAATAGACCTGTCAAATGATGGACACTGTCTTCATTGTATCGAACTATCAAGGCCCTTTGTGAGCTGGTATCTTGGTGAACCCTCAACTGTGTCTCAGCCTGACTAGGGTCCCTGCTTACACGTGTGCCTTTACCCTGGGCCAGCTACCACCAGGGGTCAAGTCCTAAAAAATCTTTTTTATTTTTTTCAAAAAAACTTTATTTTTGAGTTTTGCGTACCTTCGGTGTACAATTGCACCAACAGGGTGCACAATCAGAACAATAGGAAAAGAAAAGGAAGGGGAGAAAAAAAGGGAAGAAAAGAGACAAAAAAAGGAAAAAAGAATACGAAAAATACACATTACCCAATACCGCATTCCCTCACAAAGCCGCTGCCTTCCTCCCACATCCACTAAAATAAATTCTGATACATTTTTTCATCAATACCAACTAGATTAAGTTCAGAGGTATGTTATGGATCTCAGTCACAAAGCCCCATTTCAAGTTCCAGGAGTTTCGGAGTCAGATGATTCAGCGCTAGTTAGCAGATATGCTATATACAGCCCCCAGATGTCAGGGGGGCGTGCATGCAATGGTAGGGTTCTTATAAATTCACTCTCCACGTCCTGACAGTATGTTATGTCTTTTTTCCAGTCTTCAATTTTTGGCAGTGGGTCTCGGCTCCATGTCATGGCGATTCTCCTTCTGGCTAGCACCAGAAGATGGGCTGCTAGTTTACATGATGCGGGTTGGAGGTATTTAGTGAGACCAAGAAGGGCCCCCAAAGGCAGCGGGGTCACCTGTTCGCCTATGATGTCGGCAGTTATTTGTAAAACTGAGTTCCAGAAGCGCTGCATTCCTGGACAGTCCCAAGCTAGGTGGAAGAAGTTTGCATGTGCCGCTGCGCATCTTTCGCATTGGGCCGATGCTTCTGGGTGGTGTTTGTGCTTTTTAACTGGGGTGTAGTACGTTTGGTGTACAAAGTTGAAGTGGATTGGTTTATAGCGTGTATTTAATGCAACCTTTTGAGTTTGACGTAGGATATAGGACCAATCCTCTGTGGTTATTGTCTCCTGAATGGCAGATTCCCATTTTTGCTGTGTTTTACGGCTGGGTGTCCCGGTATCGACCACAAGTGATTTGTATAGCAGCGAGACCAGCCTCCCCTCCCCTTGTGCCTGAATTGTGTTGTGCAATAAATCAAATGTAGGGGGTTGTTTGGGAAATGAGGGAAATATCTTGTGTAAGGTGTGACGTAGTCTAAAATAAAGGAATACATCTAAGGAGGTGTTTCCGCCCCTGTCTTTGGCCATTTGTGGGGTTAGAAATGTGCCCTCTGGGAAGAGGTCTCCGAAGGAGTGGATATTGACCTTGTCAGCCCATATTAAGAATACTTTTTCATTTGTGAGAGGGATGCCGGCAATAAATCTGATTGGCAATAGAGGGGAAAATCTTATGTTCACTCCATACTTGACAGCCATCTTTTTCCAGATTGCGCATGTAGACAGGACCGTGTTTAATGGGTTGTACGGAACTGGCATCTGACTTATGATGACGGCACTTAGCGAGTCAGGTGAGGCCAGAGCTCGTTCCACCTGCACATGTGCGCGAACGAAATGGGACATATACCAGTAGCTCAAGAAATTACCCCGGGCCGCCCAATAGTACTTTTCAATGTCCGCCGAACGCTAGGCCACCCTTTGACGTTGGTATGACTAGTATGCTATACGCAACACGTGCAGGTTTATCTGCCCATAATAGCTCCAGGACTACAGTCTTGACTTTCTGGAGAAAGGATTTGGGGAGGAGTAGTGGGATATTTGTGAATAGATACAGAAGCTTAGGAAGGATGACCATCTTCGTCAAGGAGGTCCTGCCCCATAGCGTTAGCGTTAACGATTTCCACCTATGTATTTATTCCTGCAGGGAGTTTAGCGTGGAAACATAATTATCTTTGTATATCTCGTGATGATTACGTGACATGTAGATACCCAGGTAACGCACCTTTGAGTTCTCCCATTTAAAACCATGATTGTCTATAAATTCAGTTGTGTTAGGGGTCAAGGGAAATACTACAGATTTGGAATGATTGGTTTTAAGACCTGACATTTGGCCAAATCTTACCACTTCACGCATTACAGGGTTGAGGTTCTGTTGGGGGTCGCCGACGAATAATATGACGTCGTCGGCGTAAAGTGAGAGACAATGGGCCTCATTACACGGATGGCGGTAAGGATTTACCGGTACCGGTATTTTACCAGTACCGGTAAATCCTTACCGCCTTACTACGAGGTCCCTTTGCGGGTTGGGGAATTTAACGCCTGCTTTTTGCAGGCGTTATAAACCAACCCGCAAAGGGACCTGGGGAGCTAATTACGGTACCGCAATTTGCGTTACCGTAATTAGCGCCTTCCCCATTCCCATTATGCCCTATGGGGCAAAAATGGGAATGGGGAAGGGCAATGGTGGAAGGGGGAATTACCGCTCGCCAACCTTGGAATGGGGCGGTAATTCCCCTTTCCGCCAAGGCGGTGCCGGTATTTTACCGGCATGAACCATGGCGCTAAAAGCGCCATGGTTCTCCGCCATCCGTGTAATGAGGCCCAATCAGTCTGTTGGGACCTAGTTTAAGACCTCGATGCAATTGGTTTTCTCGTAGTCTCGAAGCCAAGGGTTCCATAATAAGGGCAAAGATCAGGGCTGAAAGTGGGCAGCCTTGTCTCGTTCCGCACTCTAATGATATGCTCGAGGACCTAGTGTTTCCCAATGTGACATATGACCGTGGGTCGTTATATAACAGAGATACTAACTTGATAAAGAAGTTGCCATTTGTCTAAGCGTTGCCAGCATGAATGGCCATTCTACAGAGTTAAACCCCTTCTCGGCGTCGAGAGGTACTGTTATTGCCTGTTGCGTTGGATCTAAGCCCTCAATGACGCCAAACTGATGCCGTAGGTAGTGTTGCGCTCTGGGATAAATCCGGCTTGATCTCCAATTACAAGAGCCGGCATGAGAGGGAGAAGCCATGATGCAAGAATTTTGGCGAGAATTTTATTGTCCAGGTTGATCAGGGAGATCGGCCTGTATGATGCACAGTCGTCTGCGGGTTTGCTGGCTTTGTGCAACACCATTACGTTGGCTTCATATAGTGTGGGGGGAAGGCTTCCGCGCTCAATTGATTCCTCGTAGACGTGGAGCAAAAGGGGGCCAGGATGGTCGCGTGGGCTTTGTAAAACTCTTCGGTGAGCCCATCTGGCCCTGGCACTTTGGATTTCGGAAGGGATTTTATTGCTTCCAGTATTTCTTCCTCTGTTATTGGTGCATTCAATGGTTCTCGCAGGTCTGCTTCCACCCAATACAGCTCAGTGTCGTCGAGGTACTCCTGTAGAGATTTAGGGTCTGAGTTACCCTTGGAGCTGCACAGGTACTGGTTGAAGTTACGAAATGTATTAGCGATTTCCTCCTCTGAGTATACCAGCTGCCCTTGTGCGTCTTTAATGCATTCAACGCGGGTTGGGGTTTTGTCTATCGATAGTAGACGGGCTAACAGTGCGCCTGGCTTCTGTCCTTCCCCGTATTGACGGACCTGGTGATTGCGGATTAGGAATTTAATTTCCCGTTCAGCTGTTTCCTTGAACTTCAGAAGTTCTTCCTTTAGATTGGCTTGGGTGTGTGGGTTTGGTGCTGTGGAGGCTTTCAGCTCTAGTGCCTTTAAACGTTGTTCACTGTTTGAGAGTTCCTTACGGATCAGTTTCAGTATGCCGTTTTCTTTGGCTAGGCATATGCCTCGTATGAAGCACTTTAGTGTTTCCCAAATGGTGCTGGTCGAATCGACAGAGTCTTGGTTTGTCTCAATGAAGGTTATTATTTCTTGGCGCAGTTCAGCTGCGAAAACTGCATCAGTGAGTGAGCCCGGCTAGAATCTCTAGTTGAGTCCGGGAACTGTTTTGCATGCTAGGGAGACATCGAGTGTGACCATCGAGTGGTCGGAAAAGGTACGTGGTAGATTTTGACTCATTCCCCAGGCGAACGGGCTGTGGGTGGACGCCATGATGTAATCTATCCGTGAGCTGGTATTATGAATGGTTGAGTAGAATGTATAGTCTCTCGTATCACGGTGATGGTGTCTCCATGTGTCAGATAGATCAAATGTCTGGCATATCTCTCGAACTTGGGGGCTGGCTCTGGACGGATTCACCGTTGTGTTGTGAGATTTGTCGAGTCTGGGGTCAATTGGCGTGTTGAGGTCTGCTTCCCATATAATGGTTGCTGCGTTGGTCTTTCCTAGTTGGGACATCACCCAGTTGAAGTTGTCGGGACCATCAGTATTTGGAGTGTAAGAGTTCACAATTACTACTTCCTTTCCTGCGATTATCCCTCTCACTAGCAGGGCTCTCCCCTCAGAGTCTTTCTGTGAGTCAATTAAACTGAAGTTCGTTCTCCTGTCTATTAGGATTGCAACTCCTCTGGCATAGGACGAGTACGATGAGAAATATCTATGACAACCCCAGGACTTGGCCCAGTGAAGTTCCGACGCTGGCAGGAGATGGGTTTCCTGCAGTATGGTGATGTTAATTTTATGTCTGCGGAGATACTGGAAGATTCTCCTAGTTTTCGCTGGTTGGTTACCGCCACGAATGTTCCAAGTGGCGATTTTAAATGTTGTCACTGCCATCTGGGAGGCCGGGTAAGTTCATATCTGTCAGGACATGAGGGTGTGACTGGTGTCTTGATCCATGTAAGTGTCTGAAGGACTTGGCTTCTGATCGGTCCGCGATGTGCTGTGTTATTGTTGTGGAATGAGAGTGAGGGGTATAAGGCGGTCGTGCAGAACTCGATTCCCTCCCTTGTGTGGGCAACCCCCAACTGGCCCATGACGAACAGTCCCTTGTAAACCATACAGTCAACATTGCTGTGCAAGGGGCGCTGTTGGCCCTCCAAGAGGGGGTTTACTCCCTCCCACTGTTACAATTTCGTTTCGTGGTGGTGGTTTCGTTGCGTTGTTGGAGATTGGATGACTTTGATTTGTATTTACTCCTGGGGTGAGTTTTATGGTGGGTCCCTCCTCGGTTGGTTTCCCCTTTGTGGGTTTCCGTTGTTTTGGACAGGTCTGCAGCTGGAGCGGTCCAGGTAGTGGCTGGTTTCTCCTGGTGTGCTGAAGAACTGGGTTTTACCTTCGTATTGGATGCAAAGTTTCACCGGGAAAAGCATTGAATATTGAATTTGGTTTTCTTGCAGTCTGCGTTCCACGGCTGTGAATAACCGTCTTTGTGCCTGGACTGCTTGGGAGAAGTCTGGGAAAAACTGTATCTTATCTCCCTCGTATTGGAGATCTCCTTTATCTCTTGTGGCCCTGAGGATTGCGTATTGATCCTTATAGTTTAGCAGCTTAGCTATGATGGGACGTGGGTTTATACCCGGAATGGGTCTTGAATTAGGAATTCTGTGGGCTCTTTCAACAACGAAAAGCTTGGACAGGATCTCTGGACCAAACAGGTCTGTGCAAATCTTCTCTTGGTGGTCAGTTGGTGCTCTCTGACTCCGACGATCCTTATGTTATTGCGCCGGGAGCAACCTTCCAAGTCCTCATTTTTGGCAGTCACAACTTTCATTTGCGCTTCTAGTGAGGATAGTCTGGTAGTTAGGGCTGACGCACCGTCGTCAAGATCGGAGACCCTCTGCTCGACTGCTTCCAGCATGTCCGCATGCTTGTCCAGCCGATGTTGGAGTTGGTCAACTTTGGAGGAGAGTGTATCCAGTTTGCTCCCCAGGCCTCCTATGCCTGCTTTGAAATCAAGTAGTATTTCCCTGATGTCGAAGTCCTGCGCCTCTTCTTCGTCATGAGGTGGTATCTGAGTGGGGGATTGTGATCTGCTGATGGAGGGGGCCGTTTTGGCAGAAGAGCAGCTTCCAAAGGTCAGTTTTCTCTGTGACCTATCGGTTTTCCCCATTTTCGGCGTGGATAGGGACGTCCACGCCCCGTGAGGCAGTGCGGCGCTGATCCGGGAGCTTTGGCGGGGTGACTATATTTGTATCCTGCCAGGCAGAACGGCGTGGCGTGCAGGCCGGGAGGTAGGGCCTTGTGCTGCACTCTATGGTGTGGTGTCGTCGTTGTTCACAGGATGTTTACTTCTGGACTGGGTGTAGGTGGCTGCAGCATTGAGTGGTTTGTCTCTGGGTGTTCGCTGGTGGCAAGGTTCCGTAGGGAGCCAACAGCGATTTTCCTCAGTCGAGTCCGGATGGATTGCTTCAGCTTGGTTTTAGATGCCTCTAGGCTGTTGGGATACCCTGCTTTATTTCAATGTTTGAACCTGAGAGCACCGCTCAATGCCGGCTATTCCCCCTTGGGCCCTCCGACATGTGCATCGATGTCGAGCCTCTAGGCGCTCTCCAAACCTCTTCTGGTCTCTGGACAGTTGGCCCCCGGGCCGGCGCAGCACCGAGAACCGTGCTGCCAGGTCGACCGCTGGTAGCGAGGAGTTAATCTTTGCTCCCTCCGGGCCCGCAGTCACGGGACCCCGCAAAGCCCTGGAGGCTTCTGATGGCTTGTATGTCACACGGGGGAGTTCAGGGTTCTCGGCAGGTCCGCCGCGCGTGTGTATGCGTTATGGAGAACGCAGGACGCTCGTACCTGGACTCCCGCGGGTCGTGTCGGCTGTCTCTGCGCTCCTCTCTGCGTTGATGCTGGGCCGCTCGCTCTTCACAGGCCCTGCCTGGACGCAGCGGTCGCGAGTCCGCTGGGCTCTTCAAGCGATTCTGGAGCTCGACTTGCAGCGGGTGCCGCCAGGATGTTGTAGTCAGACGCCAGGCCGCACCTCATGCTGACTGTCTCCCGCACTCCCGGCCCTCTGCGCCTCTCCACGCCGACAAGGGGAGGGGGGAGTTCCTCTCCGCCGGGCAATCAGTCAGGGGCGAAGCGTCTGGTAGCAGACAGGATGGCCGCAGCGTTTTGTCCAAAATCGCCTCGCCTATGTGTAACTGGCATCAAATCGTAGTATCACCACCACAGTAGCTGCGATTAGTCAGGATCTTGTGGGAGCTTCACGGAGCTCACAGGGAGGCCGCCATCTTGGACAGCTATCTAGCGCCCTCTCCTCATCAAGTCCTAAAAATGTAAGTGGGGGGCTCATCAACAAATGCAATGGGATGTGACGTCATCAGAAATTAGCATATCAACGTGAAATATGCACATTTCATTAAATTGGCTTAGCATAACCACCCAAATTAAACAGGACGAATGGCATTTGCCTTTCATGAAATCAAAACACACACAAAACCAAGAGAGAATATTTTCTTCTAATAGTATTTTTGAAAACCTCAAAAGGTGTACATGTTTTAAACTCCATGAACCAATACAAATGCTTTCACTGAGACTTCCTTTACCAAAATGGGACATTTCACCTTTAGTTGTAAGTTATTTTTCATCAGGTTATATAGTGCAGTGGTGAAGTGTCCGGCCTGCAAACCTGACAACTGCATTTTGCTCCCTGAGGTCAAAGAGGACATTCAATGTTTCTCATTTTAGCAGGGGGGGGCTGAGTCCACCCTCTGAGAAAAGTGGGTGAACTCCGTCCCCCTGCATGTACCCTTGACTTGAGCCCTGTCTACCACTGAGTGTTCGCAAGTAGGATGTGCCCACTCTTGCCAGATAAAGCTCCAAACGTTTTCCTTGTGCCACCAATCACACATGTGGTCACCCTGTTTTAGGAACTGCAATGCTAGAGTCATGGAGCAAGGATGGGAAAAGGCACTGCAATTGAATACTGGCTCTTCTTTCACTGAACACTAGCATTGAATTAATATATGTGCTTGTTTAACGGCAAACACAATTCCTGTCTCATTTCTTTCGGTCTACTAACCTACGCCTCTTCCTCCTTAGCATATGTAGTGGTGAGAGACGTGTTTCTATACACTTTCCATGATGTGCCAAACAGTGTGCAGCTGTAGTATGTGTTCAGTTACACCCTATAAACGGTCCCTGCGTCACAGAAGACTGACATTGCATGCTGCCTGATTGGTCCTTGTGCTACCCTTGCCCTGAACTGGGCGTATAGGTACACTTAACATAGGCGGTTCGGTTCTCCTGCTCCACCTTGAAAAGTGAATGCCGGTTCACTCCTTGTTGGAGAGTCAGGAATGGCGTAGACATTGTCCATGAGTGAGTCCTACCAAGAACTAACTAGTATTCACTCACACATTTCTTCCTGTGGTACTTTCACGTCACACGAATTTAAAACAGTGTGCCACTTTTATTTTCTATGTTTACAATGATTTCAATGGATTTCAAGCAATATTTTCCGGTTGTGGCAGGACAGCATGAAGGAACAACACTGGCAAACAAGATTAGGAATATGTGTACAGCTGAAAATGAACATGCAACGGCGGTTTACGTGTTATGTACACGTATCTGCGTGAGACAGTAAGGGGGCAATGGCATCTGAGGATAGGACCAACGAGGGCTCTTCTTCAAGTGAAAGGAGGTCCTCATTAGGGCATGTGAACCCTTACAGAGTAGGGTGGAGTTTCCTTAATAGGGGGGAATAGCAGAATCTCCTTCGTCACAAAGTGACAGTAGAGTCTGGACTGAAACGTACCATGTTGGCGAGTAGCCAAGGCCCAGAGGGCAATGCACAGATGGCTGTCCTCACAGGCAATTATAGGCCAGGGGCCAGATTACAGAAGCTTTGCACTGGTGCAAGTGCACAGTTTGCACGGTATTAGCACTAGGGCAAGGTTTGTCCTATTTCTGAAAACATTTGCAAATATTAGAACACCTTTGCACCATGACAAGTGCAGTCTGGCCACTTTATTTACTTAGCACATTCAGCTGGTAGTTTTAACCAATGTTACTTGCACATAATGTTTTAAAATGCATTCGTTTGCACAAATATTCCCAAAACGTGTGCATGTGTAGTTTCTTTGCAAATACAGAGACTCAGGTCTCCCTGTGCCACTGCCAGTGGCGGCTGGTGAATTTCTTTAATTGGAGGGGCGCCAATGCTTCCCATGAATATGTGGGGGGGACCAAGTCTAGCGAAGAAGCAAGAACCAATAAAAGGGAGTCTTGTGGAGGGTAATACCCCTGAGAATTCTTTTAAATAATGAGTTAAAAGGGTGCATTTTACAGCACACTTTAAGTGAACAATTGGTTAAAAAAAACACAGTTGGTTTTGTAGGGTAACAAATGAAATAAATCCAATAGATGGAATTCACCAAGAGTGCACAGGAACCTTTTCGAATGCTTTTTCATGGTGCCTTTGCCCACAACATATGCCCAGTACTAAATGCCATGCCCCAGTTAGAAAATATGTCCAGACTGGGTGCACCAATTTACTCCAGTACAGCCATGTCAGAACGCTCATCATGTTGGCTTTACCCTTGATACCAATACAAAATGCCATGCCACAGTAATCAAAGTGTTCTTATGTGGCCATACTGGTCTGCATTGGTGCAACCAGTAAGGGCATGTAAGAACACTCATCGTGCTGAATTTACCTTTAATATCAGTAAAAAATATCATGACACAGTAAGTTAAGTCCAGACTGGCTGCCTCTACACATGCAACCAACCCCACAAATCAAAGGCACACACACATTCATCTCTGCAGTACCCCAGCGGTCATGCAAAATGGCTCAACATTGGGTTACTATGAAACTGTCAAAGGGAAATGTTGTTTCCCTTTGACAGTTAAAGCTATCTCAGGAACACTCCCTCAGCTGCTTGCACTGAGCTGGTTTAGCTTGTCCACAGTGGGTGGGGGGGTCGGCGCCTCATTTCCATTGTGGACTACCACCCCTGTTCACTGCACAGATAATGTTTTCCAATTCAGTATAGAGCCAACCATCCCAAACTCTGCTTCTCCACCTAGATTATCACCATAAATGTCATAGTTTTGAACTTAGAATCAGCATTCTAGCTGCATGTGCAAAAATTGTAAGTTGGATTTGAATGTAGAAAACTGGGAACTAAAGTGACATTTAGCTGAATTCTGCCTGACAACTACCCCCGACAGGAGAAACCGGCTCAGCCACTCTTCCCAGGCCTAGCTGCATCCTGCTGCCCCTGCCAAAAGGAGATGACACCTCTCTGATTGGATTAGGGGAGGAGCACCGGGGACTGCAGGAAGTTGAACAAAGCCCTGTCCTGGAGTCAGGCAAATGTTATATTGGGGGGGTCGTAAAATGGCTTCCTCTTTGAAGAAACTGGGAGGGGCAGTGCCTGTGAGGGCAAGCTGAGCTTGGGGGAAGTGGATAAACCAGAAATTCCACCATGTGCTTTGGAAAACCACACCCCTTTGGGGCCAGAGCATGATTTTAAAAAGATGGATAATTCACAGTGCGGACTTGTCAAAATTATATAAATAACATCATAATTTTTGTGATTTTTCTGTGCACATTTTAAGAGGTGTTAGGACCCTGTGGTATGTTCTTGGAGATAGTAGCGGAAAAAAGGGTTGTTACTCCAAATGTATGCATGTTAAAAATCTGACACTTTATCATCTGAAACCCATATCCGTGGTGCACATTTGTGTAAAATCTGGAAAGGTTTAGAGGTCGTTATCTGGATGAAAAGGGGAGAATTCTGTCATAAGCGGACACAACATCGTACAAAGACAGGGATCGGATGGTTTGGTGCTACAGAAAATATGTTAACTGAACCTATAATATTAGAAAAATGGTACATAGATAAATATGTATTTGGGTCAGAAATAGATTTGTGTGCAATTTGACAAGGGGAGGTTCTTCTGATCATAAAACCTACAGCATCACTCTGACACTCCATTTCTTTCCCCCAATCATGGGAGAGAGGAAAGCTTGGCCAATGATAAGTGAGAGGGGCAGGCCTAGCTAGGCCCAGGCACACACCCATTTTCAAAACACATAAAAGTAACATTGAAACCCAGGTAGAGACATTCACGTTCCACTTTCTTGCGGGACGCTTTGCCGGGAGACTTCAGACTTCACATCCAGAGATCCAGACTTCAAATCCATCAATCTCCAGAGACCAGAAATTAACTCCAGAATTTGTAGCAGAGAGGCCTGAATCCACAAGCTGAATCCTCTTCAGCAGGCCTCAAAACCAACCAAACTATTAAGCAGCCGGGCAAGCTGTTTGAATTCTTTGCCAAGAACTTTTGCAAGAACCTGTAGCAGTATCCAGAAAGCAGTGCTGTATCCGGAACCAGAGAGAACCAGAGACCAGATTGCTGTGAAGAACTGCTAACAGAAGTCCAGCCAATCCTGACCCGATCGGTGACGAAGTCGCATTCCTGTCCAAAATCTAGTGTGAGTACCCAGCTAGCACTGTGCCAAAACCAATCTCTTAGTTTAAAATAATCTAATCCAAACTATTTTAGCCTATTAGAACTGCTTCCTAGAATCGTGTCATTCTGTCATCTTTAAAACTGAAAACTGTCATCTGTCATTCTGAGCTTTAAAATTTCAAATCCGAAAAACTACCTTTACTAAATCTGCCGTATCTCTGGAACCGTTTGTGCTAGGAGCGAGTTTTAACTATCATCGACTTCCTACTTCTTATAGTGCCTCCATAATTGCGCTCGACACACACAACTAAATTTGCCGCGATTTGACATTTTGCTTAATTTCAGCCACGTGTAAAAATATTTGTCCTTGCTTTCCTTGCTGAAATTCGTGTGCAACCTGACAATCATTCATAGAACATTGCTAAAGTAATCCTGAAGTAATTTAAGTATCTCTCACTCACCCTGAACCTCCTATAGGGAATTAAAAGCAATTTTAGCACATTTCTCACTTCATTGCCATTACATTTAAAAGGATATTGCCTGTGTTTCAAACTCCTACCTGTTTTCATCTAAGCTTGCTATGGGGGAACTGAATTATATTTGATTGCATTCCTGAGAACTGTGTGCTTTTCTTCCATCTCTTTACATTGCATAAGGGGGGGGGGTTGAATTGCTACCAGGGGGAAAAGTGATTGCATTGTTTTGGTTGAAATTATATCAAGTTTATTTTCTGTACTGCATTTTCATTCATCATTGCATTGTCCATGAAGCAGTTGTCATCCAGAGTAAACGAACTGGACATAAAAATATATCAATAAGGGTTTCCCTCAGCATCCCAGACTAGGCATTGACTTAGCTGTAGTGTTGAATTGAATCCGCTTACAGGCTCCTGTGCGTCAGAAGGAACCAGGAAGCACTCTGGTTCCAGTTCATGTTGTGCAGGACCTGGAGGGCTTTCTGGAGGCCACAGGGGAGCTGAATCCGGACCAGAGCTGCGTGCAGGTAAGATTTCTATTTTGTATGTATTATAATGTGTGTGTGAATAAGTGAGTGTAAGATATATGCGTACGCGTGTGAATTAGTGATTGAATGCTGTGTGTGAATGTGTGTGGAGTGTGGGTTGGTGCTAGGCTGGGGAGAGATTGGGGAGGGGCGGTGGGCGTGCAGCAACAAGCATTTTTGGTTTTGGTGACTTTTTGTGGCACTTTCACCACAAAAGTACTGACACCACAGCAACCGGCAATGCCACTGCATGCAAATGGCAAAAAACGAACATTTCTTTTTTCAAACTCCTCTGCCTTACTAACCAATGAGCAGTTCCTTAACAATATTTGCTCCAATCAGCAGCTTTGTAAGAAGCAAGTCGGGCCCGGGCTTTCCATTTCCCAGCCATGCAGCGATTTGTAAGGTTGCAATATTGGGATATTTTTGAATATTTTCACATACCATTGGGATACATTTGACAGCAAATCTGTTTTGTTAGAACTCCAAGGCTGCTTCACTACCCCACCCGCCCACTCCATGCCCATTTTGTCATACCTCTCATCCTTTTGTTTTGAGCCAGTGACAGCTGTTTGAAATGAATGGATGGGTAGGAGGCTTAATGGGTCTATGAATTAATTCCAAGGCAGTAGACACCCACCAAAAGCATGTGAGTTGAGAGGTAGGCTCATTCTACCCCCATCCTACCTACCCCCACCAACCCCACTCCCACTCTCTCTAGCCCCACTTAACCACCCCATTACATGCGCTGGTTGGGTTTTGTTTGCGCTACTTTGGGCTACTTTTGACAAGACCTCCTAAGGCTGCTTTGTTCTTCATGTCTTCTGCCCCCAACCAACTACCACCACCCACCAAGTTCCACTTTTTCTACCCCCACATCCACTCTCTACCCACCCCCACCCACCCCCTCAATCCTCCCTAGCCTCATCCACCCCCTCCACTCCCTCTACCCCCACTCTAGTCTCTCTAAACCCACCCACCGCCCTCCACTCTCTCTACATCTACCCCCACTCCCCTCTACTGTCTCTTCCCCTAATCGACTCACTCTACCCCCACCAACCCACCCCTACCATCTCTCTACCTCCATGAACCCTACGCCCTCCCCCTCCATTCCCTCTATGCCAAACCACTCTCTCTACCTGCATCCACCCACCTCCTCCAATCTCTCTACCACCACCCACCCCTCCACTCTCTCTACCACCACCCCTCCTCTATTCGCACTACCTCAACCCCTCCATTCTCCCTACCCCCACCCACCCAACCCTTTCCAAACTCACATCCCCCTTCACTCTCTTTACCCGACCCACCCTCTCCACTCTCCCTACCACCCCATCAACTCTCTCTACCCCCAAACACCCACCCGTCCACTCTCTCTAGTCTCGCCCCTCCACCCCTCCACCCAACCCCCTCAAACCCTCACACTTGCTCTACCCCCACCTGCCCCCTCCACTCTCTCTAGCCCCAATCCTCCACCACCCTCCACTCTCTCTAACTCCACCCACCCTACCCCACTCTCTGTACCAAGCCCCCACTAACCCTACTCCCACTGTCTCTCCCTATACCCACCCACCCTACCCCCACTCTCTCTGCCCACACCCACCCTAGCCCCACACTCTCTACCCCATACCCCACCCTCTCTACGCCAACCCACCCATCCATTCTACCCCCAGTCTCTCTACCCCTACTCACCCACACTATCCCCACTCTCTCTACCCCTACCCACTCACCCTACCCTCACTCTGTATACCCCCACCACCCTCCTCTCTACCTCCAGCCACCCAACCCCATTCTCACGCATCCCATCAAAACCACCATCTTCTCTTTGTGCCCCACCCAACCTACCCCCACTCTCTCTATTCCCACTCACCCTACCCCCACTCTCTCTACCCCCACTCACCCACCTTAATCCTATTCTCTCTACCCCCACTCTCACACTGTACCCCCAATCTATCTACTCCCACCTACCCAACCCCCACTTGGCACCTTCTATCAATGGCTTTCCCCTTGCTCTATTCCCCTTCTCATTCTCTAGCACAACTGCATCCCTTATTGCATCCTCCATTGAAACCTTTGACTCCCTTCCTTGCACCCTTGTGCCTCTAAATTAAAAATGCAAAGAACATCAGTAGACACCAAAACTATTGGCTTTGCCAATTCTTGTTTACTGAGCATCATTCATAGATGGCCAGTAATAAATCACCATCCTTTCTTTTATCCTTCTTGATGAAAGAACGGATGATGTGTTATTACTTGGCTAGATTGGCATTTTGGGGCAGCCAGTCTAACCTTTTCTTACTGCGGCGTGCCATTTTTTTTTACTGGATATGTATTAGAAAGCACGCATGTTTAGTGTTATTATTTGGCTAGACTAGCATTTTAGGGCAACAAGTCTAGCCATTTCTCAGTGTGTTATGACACGTTTTACTTGATATCTAAGATAAAGCAACCATATTAAGTGTTATTACTTGGTAAAACTGCCATTTTGGGGCAAACTGTCTAGCCATTACTTATTGTGGCATGTTTTTTTTATTATGGCATGTATGATAAAGCAAGCATGTTTAGTGTTATTATGTGGCTAGACTGGAATTTTGGTACAGCCAATCTAGCTATTTCTTACAGTGGCATAGCATTTCTTTTTTACTGGGCATCAAGGATTAAGCAAATATTATAAGGGTTATTACGTTTCTAGATTGGACCACATTGTGCAGTCAGTTTGGACTGGTTTTCTTATTGTGGCATGGCATTATTAAAGGCAAATCAACAAACAGAAGTATGTTCTTATGTGGGGATACTGCCATGTATTGGCAGAGCCAGTTTGGACATGTTTTCTAATAGTATAATTACTGGCATCATGTGCAAAGCTAACATGAGTATGTTCGTATATAGAAATTCTGGCATATATTGGAGAGGGCATCTTGAAAATGCATTGGGAAATGCTCCTGTGCACTGTTGGTGACTTGCCTCTATTGCATTTTTGGATTGGAGTTACCCTACAAAACCAATTGCAAACTGTTTGCTTTTTAACCAGTTTTTAAAAGAAAATGTGCTGTACAGTGCACCTCTTTAACACAATATTAAAAACAAATTAGTGGGAAAACCACCCTGAGCCCCCTTTGCTAGTTTGGACTCACTTGCTACACTTAGTCGCTCTGGCATATTTGTCGGAAATATTTACACCCCTCCAATTAAAAAATTCACCAGCTGCCACTGCATTGAGAACCAGTTGTGGTTAGGAGTAACATCACATTATTATGTTGGTGAGGACATCACCAAAGCCGCTCACCCATATTTAGATGTTCAATATTTGTGTTTTCTGGTTTTCATGCACCCCACACACATTTTCCCAGACACTGAAGTTCTGGATGCGTAGTGCATCCATATCTCACGCCCCTCACCCCATCCTCATTCTCCTATCACAGTAAGAGACAATACTTTATCTCTGAATGGGCTATTGAGCAGCAGCAGCTGGCAGCAGCAGGCACGATGCCAGTGAAAGCTGAGGCCACTCAGGCCCTGGCCGGAGCTGGTACACGGGCAGGCAGGGTCCAACGAAGCCACTCAGTTCCGATGGGGGGTGGGGAATGGTAGCGGGCAGGAAAGCTGGAGTAGACTCCATGGAAGGGAATGTATCAGGAGGCCTTGGTAGCTGGCAAGGAGCTTTGGGTGCTACCAATAGATACACTTACACTGCTTTGTGGTAAGCATCCTCCCACGAAAACACGGAAAATAATGCTTTTTTGAAGCTCTGCCCCTGTGCAATGTTAACAAAGGGGTTGTTTTTTATGTGAGCAGGCTGGCTCCTACCAAGGCTTTTACATAATGTGACGTTGAAGTGATGGCACTGCTTGACAGGCCCCAGGTCATTCTCCAAGTCTGTTTCTTTCAAGACTTTTAATGTATTACTGGGCTGAGGCCGACCAAGTGTTAAATGGGGAGTTCCAATGACCCTCTTCTCTGTAAAGTCTCAGCTCTATCCTATGAAAGCCCCATATCGTGCCTACACGCCACAGTGAATACCTCCACCACATAAACCTCTTTAACTTACCAATGCGGACTAGTCTGTGATTTTTCATTTATGACATGATAGGTTATTTATGATGCGCTTAATACCCAGAGGTTTCTAAGCGCGGACCCGAGGATCGAACCTGCGTTGCTCCGTGTCGTCTGGCTTCCAACGCGAGCACGTTGCCGCTGAGCTATGCTCCCGATGTACATGAAAACATGAATACTGCATTACGTGTTTGCACATTTTATTCACAAGATTCTTGTGTGAAACAGTCTGCCTCATTACAAGGTTGCCAGTCCAGATACAACGTTACCGGTAAGCTTACCGGTACTGTTGTATCCGGACCGGCAAACTCTGAGTTGTGCCGCGGGTGCCTTTTATTCCGCCAGGTCTGACTTGGCGGAATGAAAGGCACCCGTGAACACAGCAAGCCTGTAGCGCCGGCACGGTAATGAACCATGCCGGTGCTACAGGCATCCCCAGTCCCATTGAGCCCTACAGGGCTCAAATGGGAATATCTACCGGCTCCGGCACCCGCGAAAGGGCAATTACCGAGTCCGGCCGGGCCGCAATACCGCGGTAATTGCCCATTTGCAGGTGCCGGATTTTCTTGCCGGTTTGGAGTTAGCCTTGCCGGATTTAACGGCAAGGCTACCTCCAACCTTGCAATGAGGCCCAGGGACTTCTGTGTTGTAGAGAGAATAGGGCATTGCACAGAGATGTCTGGTTGTCTTTTAGAAGGTAAGATATTATCAAGCATGAGGGTGGTGTAATTGTTGTACTCGTTGGTTCCGGGAATAAAGGGTGTTTAAAATGAACGTTGAAAACAGGAACACAAGGAAAAGAGGTGTTTCTAAAAAAAATGTCAGTCAGTTAGGTAACGATCTGCGTGTTGTTTTCGCTTGCTGCAACTTGACGACAGGCACCTGCTTCAGAAATCGCTTCTCCGGGGGATTCAGTGCAATGTCCCTGCATGAAGTGGGTTCAACCAGTTCTGAAACTCGGAACATTCTATTTGCCTTGCAGCCTACAAACCAGACAGAACAAGTGCTGAAGGGCCCGGGGCTGGTTCCGCTCTCTGATAGACCTCACATTCCCACGCCGAGCTACTTGGGCTCAGCCTGTACAATCAGCGGCAGCGTAGGGCTAAGGGCGAGGGCTACATGATCTGCGGCTGCGCAGAACACAGGCCACATCCCGACGGATGTGAAAACACCACCGCCATGAATGCCTCCGCTGCTGCCACGCTTACTAGGATCCGCTCGTAGCATCAGTCACCTGACGTTGGCCAGTGCAACCCCTATAATTACAGCAGGCTACAGGAACTGCAGTATAAAAATTCAGCACCATTACTGTTGGTGTTGGAAACCTTTATTCATCATGAGCCATCAGGAACAAATACAAACATTCATAGAAACACATGAATACAAAACCATTCGAAGATTCCATAAACCAAACACAAAATATTTCACAGTATCCTTCAAACAAGTTAGAACCTTATGGCACAACAGATTAAGAAGTCATAAAGTGCTAATGCAGGAAACAGAAACAAATCAGCTTATAAAGTTTAGCAAATTATTCCTCGTATCCCATGCCCGTCGAATATACAAGGAGACAAAAAATACAGTATTCAGTCCCATTATTAACATTAGGTCGGGAGCGTGAACGTGACTTCTGAGAAGTTCAGCTAACTCCTATCTCACTGTAAGCCTCAAGTCCCCCTGCCGACCTGCCCATCCCATATGATATGATTTATTTATTTGGATTTATAAAGCGCCAGCGGCCCAAGGGCATCGTGGCGCTGTTACATGGATACTTGGCGTGTGCAAAGGATACAATTTATATTTACAGTGATAAGTACAGTACAGTATCAGCATACAATACAATCACAACGTAGGGTATTGGCCTTATCAGGAGATACTTTTACATAGGCGGTTGTATATACAATGCAGCAGGGATGCTTGGTTTGTGTAGAGGATACAGTTTACATTTACAGTGGTATGTACAGTGCTGCATCCACCTGTAACCACAGCATAGGGGTAGAGGCCTCGGCAGAGGATACTTTTCCATAGGTGTTTTTTATATACATTACAGCGTGGATAGGAAAGGAGCATATCTAGTGGCAAGAAGAATCTATCAGGTGAGTTTGATAGTCGCAGTGTCTTCATACCTTTATTAAAAGAGTTGTGTTTTGAGTGCCTTCCGGAAGGAGGAGATTGAGGCTTCTTCCCTGAGAGTGGCTGGTAGTGCGTTCCAGTTGTTGGGGGCTAGTACTGCAAAGCTGGACCCTCCAGCTTTGAGTCTTTTGTGGGTTGGGACTGTGAGTTGGTTGCAGTGTTGGGTCTGCCTGGGTCTGGTGGAGCTGTCTTTGTGGATGGCTTCTGACAGGTATGGTGGGGCTGTTTGGGATAGGCATGCGTTCATGATGGACAGTGATCTGAAAAGGCCGCGCTCTCTTACAGGAAGCCAGTGAGCGTTTCGTCTTGCTTGGGATATGTGCTCCCTCTTAGGGATGCTGAGGTCTGCCCTTAGTGCATTATTTTGTGTAGTTTGAAGTTATATTTAGGTTTTTGGAGGATGTGCCTAGGAATAGGACGTTGCAGTAGTCAAGCTTGGATCCCAATGTGGCTCTTGCTAGGCAGTGCTTTAGGGAGAGGTAAGGCTTGACAGCATTAATGATCTTGGTAGATAGTGCCACTGAGGATGTGATTGCATTTACTTGGTGTGACATGGAGAGTGAGGCATCTAGATAAACCCCTAGGGTTTTGCAGCGGTTGCAGTGGTAATGGTCGCGTTGTCTATGTTGAAGGAAGCGTATTTGCTATCCAATTTGTTGAGGACTTGTTTGGGACCCACTAGGAGTATTTCTGTCTTTTCTCCATTGAGACAGAGAGCATTTGCTGCCATCCAGGCCTGGATGATAGCGTAGATCTTGTTGAGGGTGGCTGTATACTGGTCATTGGAGCCAGTGAGAGGGAGAAGGACCTGGGTATCATCAGCATAGTTGGTGTAGGTTATGTTGTGATCATCAAGGTCGTTGCAGAGGCGGAGCGTAAAGATGTTGGAGAGGGTAGGTGACGTGCAAGATCCCTGTGGAACTCTGCAATGGATGGGAGTGGGGGATGCGCAGTCCTCATCGGAGAAGACTCATGAGCCTACCTTCGAGGAAGGATGTGACCCAGGTGGTGGCTTGTTGGGAGAATTGTGCTACGTTTTTGAGGTGTTTGCAGAGAAGCTCGTGATACACAAGATTGAAAGCAGCGGAGAGGTCAAGGAATAGGAGCACAGCGGGTTTTCCCTGGTCCCTTTTCCCTGATATGGCATTTATAACGTGTTTGTACACAAGTGTTTCCATAAGGGTGCCAGGCTGGTTCCTTCTTGACTTCTTGTTCCCTGGCCTTCTGTAATCTGACATCTTTGAGCTCTCACGCCTTATTTCTCTTACCAGAGGCAAAACGTTGAATTGGGGGTGTATACTCTACTTTCTCCCGGCTAGAGCCGAGCACAGCCCATTCCTCCTGCCAGAGCTGATGTAGGGTTCATGGGCCTGCATGATGAGGTCAAAAGAGGTCACACATCGCCTTCCTCTGTCTGGACTATGGGCTTCATTTTGATTGTGGCGGTGTGATAAAAAAGTGCCGTTACAGAATGGCTGCCAATTTTACTGCACTGCCATATTATGCATGAGGTTTGTAGGGAAATGGTGGAAAAACCTCCTGCCTGGTGCTGAATGTTTTTCATCCACATTACCCCCTAAAAATCAGGATTCATCGCAGGCATACATACCACCTGCTTGAAATGCTCCAATTCCCCAGTGTCGTTTCTATGAGACTCCATGGATGGGAGCTGACATGCCTCACTGCCGCTGGTGGTAACAGAAGCAGAGTTTGCTGGATTTACCACTGATACATCCGCTAAACTTGGAATGAGGCCTTGTGTCTAAGAAAGCAAAGCATAGCTTCTGTCCCACAGCAGACTGGAACAGGACCACCAGTCACCCAGGGGCGTAACATAACATATAGTTACAACATATATACAAGAGGGATGTGGCCCTCCACAACATGTGCCGAGGTGTGTTCATTTGGGTTTTGTTTTATTTTAGTGAAGGTTGTACTGCTCATCCTTGCCAGGCTAGTTAGCTGGAGAAACGTTATAGCAGGGCAACTCTTGTTTGATTTGATGTAAAAGTTACATTAATTTTGCATGTATAATTGTTTGTAAGGAAGGTTGCTTTGAAATGATAGAAACATTTAACAAATTTCTTGTACAGATGAGGAAAGAGTTTTTTCTTTCTTGTACTGTATAGTACTTTAAGTTACGAGGTGAGTTAAGGTTACACCAGTGATGGTTTTAAAGTAGACATTTCTTTTTTGCTGGCATCCTAATATACTTCTTTTCTTGTGCGAAGCTTCTTCTTTTAACCTTAACATTGGAATGTCTACTGTTTAATGTAATTACAGTAAACACTTTTCAATGTTATTTCTTGGTTTATTTAAAAAGGAAAATGATTTATTTACTACACCTGTTTTCTTTTAAGTAGTATCTTTGGGACGATTGCACACAAGTTAAGACATGGCATGATCCACTTTTTGGCCCGAGCACCCTTGAACCCAACCTACGGTATCAGCAGTGGCTGTGCAGCATACCATAACTGGAACATGTCCGCTTTTGAAAATATTTTGGGGTTCCACTGTGACATCCTTTTCATCGAGTTTTCTCACTAAATTTGCATTGTTTTTAAAGCGTAAGCTTAACCAAGCCGTGCCTTCCCCTAAAGGTTTTTCACTGAAGGGCAGAGATTCCTATAAATGTGGGCACATCCTCATCATCTTCCTGCTATGTAGGGACATCACTGCAAGGCCCTCTTTCTACACACATAACTCTAAGGTCCCTCTAACGGTATATTGTGTTGTCCAGTGCACATGGCTGTGTGTGGGTAGAAGCACTGCATCCTGAGGGCACACGTTACAGTTGAGGGGTGCAGGGCATGCCATTTGGCCATTCTCCACTAAAGCACTTAAAGTACCCAATGGACCTGGATGAGGGATGCTGTGGTAAGAAGGCACACTGAGGAGGATGACAGAGGTGCTGCTAATATTGCAGGCTCGGACAGGGCAATAGGGCAATCCCTGAACCAAAAACACAAAATGCTAGTGTGGGCTTGTTTTTTTGGTCAAAGTGGGCCACTTTTTTGATAAGTTACTTCACCATGCGGCTAGTAGTTTTGACCAGTGTTAATGAATGTTCTTTAAAATGCACAATTTGCATCACATTTGATCAAAAAGAGCAAAGGCTCTTCTCCTGTCCACACCTGCCCATGCCGAATGCCAGAACCCTTGGATCTGTCCTGATCCACTGGCGCCGGAAGTTCATGAAACGCAGGCACGGTTATTATCTGCTATCCCTAGACACGCTCTCATACCCAGCCACAAACGTCATTGGCTCTGAATAAGCGGTCGATTACCCCGAACACTGATACCTCATTGCAACATCTATAAAGTACCTGCGGACTGCCGCTATCGAATGCAAGCTTTGCTCCATCAACCTAACTTTTCATCCACAACACCTCAACACGGTCTTTGTAACGTGTCCAAGCTTATCTTAGTTTGCAATCGAACTGTACCTACGATTTTGTCCAACCCATTGGCCACTTACTGCTTTATATTGTACTGTTTTCCTTAAAACTTGCTTGGTATACCGACACACTGCTCGGTACTGTATTGTATTGAAGCACTGTATTGACGAACCAGCAGCCTACACATAATTTGAATGAACCTGCCGGCCATTGCGGAACTAGCTTATACCGCATTGATGATTTAGCCGACTCTACTCAAATGAATTAGCTCTCTCTGTAGTATTGAAATAGCCTACTCTGGAATGTCGAATGTGGAATTTAGTCTATCTGTAATGGTGTACTAGCCTGTAGTACAGAAATAGACTATACCATAAAGTGGAACTTCCTTGGTGAATTACCTTACCTTATAAGTAATGGAATAACCTACCTCCATAAAGTGGAACTAGCCTATCTGCACTAGTGACCCAATCCGTACGGCAGAACTGAAATAGTTTACTTGCATTATTGAATCAACCGTATTGTCCTGTCGATTAAGTGCCTACCTGCTTTGCTGTACTAGCCTTTACTGTAATGTTCATCAAGTGCCTTCATCGCATTGCTATACTAGCCTTTACTGTAATGACGATGATCCAGCCCACTCTGCACTGATAATTAGCCTATTTTGTATCATTGAACTAAGCCTGTTTATATTGATGTATTTGCCTTTGGCAAATATTGAACTAGCCTACCTTGCAGCAGTAACCAGCTTGCGGCCCTACTGATCTAACCTACCTTGTACGGTCGATCTAGCCTATATCGAACTAGCCTATATTGTAACGCTAAAACCAGCCTATCTTGGACTAGCGATCTAGCCCACTGTGATCCAGTTAGTATCTAGATCTACAACTTCCAGCTCACCATTGGTATCAGAACACTGAACTCACTACTGCACTCATCCAATTCCACTGACCAGTACAAAAACATCTCCTACACGCCCGTTCAGCACCCCCATTGTCGCAAACGGCCTCCCGCCACTGCTCACCTCTTCTCATGGGACTAGTTCACACTGCCTGTGAACTCTCTACTTAGCCCACCTATGCATTGTGCCCAATGGACTAGCCTACCTCTGATTGTACAACTTGTACAACTTTTGCTCTAAACATGGCCAAGCACCACCCTTGCATGCCCCCCTGCTCAGACTCTATTCCTCCCACCCCATTCCTGCCGGCCCTCAGCATAAATGAGCGTTATAATTCCTGCTCCACAGCCACACCACCCAAATCTCTAAATAATGCCACACTCAAACCCACATCATCAGCCCAAACCCCCTCGCTTACGCCACCTGTGCACTTAAGAAACTTAAGACTAGGAGCTTGCACATCCAAAGCGCCCACCAAGAAGTCCAAACACACTGCTATGACACACCTCACACCAGCACACACAAACACTCATACTACAATATGTCAGTTGTATATTTGAACTTTGTTTACTGCTGGAATTTATATGTCTCTACTCTACCCCGAGTCCGAAGACTCCACAGAGTGACTCTTCCGTAATTTGTATATTTGTACATTATATATTATTGTTACTATATAGCCACCATATTTGCCCTTTGAAGTATGCGTTGCATCTACTGTAATTACTATTATATTTGCATATCTTTGTATATTGTATAACTCTGTATATTGTATGACTCTGTAAGCCTTGCATCTTCATAATGTTGCACCCTATTACCTCCGGGTCTGGAGCGCGTAATAAGTGAATAAACAAACAAACAAACAAACAAAGACCCAGGAACCTATCACAATACATCTCACCAACATTGCCAAACCTAAACCTAGCATAAATAAGACCACCCAAATCCAACTTGCACTCATTAATGCTAGATCAATGCAAGCCCATGCCACAGAAATCCACAACTTAATCTCTTATTTGGAGCTAGGTGCACTAGCCATCACAGAAACATGGTTACATGAAGCCTCTGGACCAGCCATATGACAGTCCCTACCTCCCTGGTACATCATCCTCCGCTAGGATAGACCTAAACACAAAGGTGGAGGGGTTGCCCTTATAGTCAAAGAAACACTTAAGGCTAGACAAATTAAATCTACCACATCAGATAACTTTCAAGCCCTCTCTGTAAAGATCTTCTTCTCGCCTAACGACATTATCACAATGCACCGCATTTACCGTCCTCCAGGCCCTCTTCTGGATTTCCAAGCCAACCTTCTACACCTCATAGGTAATGACCTTAAACCTAACACTAGAGCCATACTCTTAGGAGATTTTAATCTCGGCTTCAAAGATACAAAAGACAAACTCAGTAAAGCCTTTGCTAAAGCTCTCTGAGACCTAGAATTCATCCAGAAAGTCGACTCTGCCACTTACACCAAAGGACGCATACTAGATTGGTTAGTCGACCACAAATGCAGGGTAGACATCAGCTCTAACACGCCACAACCATGGACAGACCACCCTCTCATCCATTTCTACATCCCAACAAGTGCGGCATCCTTAGAAAACCTTCCCACGCCAGCTGCCCTAGCCAGATCAAAAAGACTGCTCACGAAAGAAAGAATCCTCCCGCTCCTAGAAATCTCAGCACGAGCATCACCACTCTCGAGCAACCCTACTGAATTGGTCGATCTTTACAACACCACTATTAAGAGGTGACCGACACAATTGCTCCACTGGAGAAAAAAGAAGCAAAAAGAATCTTTCACGTTAACTCATGGTACAACCAAG
Organism: Ambystoma mexicanum; assembly: GCF_040938575.1. Classification (NCBI taxonomy): domain Eukaryota; kingdom Metazoa; phylum Chordata; class Amphibia; order Caudata; family Ambystomatidae; genus Ambystoma; species Ambystoma mexicanum. The sequence continues at coordinate 1,466,865,832 of NC_090923.1, read as the reverse complement.
AGCTACTTGACCTAAATGTACTCAAAAAGCACACCCTTAACAAATGGCAATCCTGCCCTTCAGCTTCCACTCGTGACTCCTACCTAGCTATCGCTAAGCAATATAAAAATGCCATAGCCACAGCTAAAGCTGCAGCCTACAACACCAGAATCAACAATGCTAAATCCCACTCGAAAGAACTATTCGCCATCTTCACCGAGCTGGTCATACCTCCCACGTCCAAACATCAAACTGTTAAGGGCGAGAAATGGTGTAATGATATCCAGAAGGCTATGCTGGACAAAATCGACTTACTTAAAAAAAGAATCACAGCCAACTTTGACAATCTACCAAAGACCACCCGCACAACACTGACTACATGTAATTCTAACCCCCCTATCCCTCCTAACAGCAAACCACTGCCAACATTTTCCTTTAGAAAGGAGCATCATCATGAAGCAAATTAAACCCTCACTATGCTAAGGGGACATCTGTCCAGCTAACATAATCAAAGACTGCTCTGAGTCACTAGCACCCTTCATTACAACTTTTATTAACACTTCATTTGCCTCTGGCTCAGTACCCTCTTCTCTTAAGGAAGCATGGGTTCGGCCACTGCTAAAATATCCCACCCTAGATCTTGTCTCTCCAAACAACTATAGGCCAATCACAACTGTGCCATTCCTGCTGAAAATTCTGGACAAGGCTGCATATCTACAGATACAAGCTTACCTAGAATTACACAACACCCTAGGAAAGGGAAAATCTGGTTTTCGTCCATGGCATTGCACTGATTCAGCTTTGCTTGACTTCAAAGAACCAACTCCTAAGAAATATGGACAAGGGCAAATCTGCAATCCTCTTACTTCTCGACCTGTCGGCTGCGTTCGACTTAGTGAACCACAAAGTCCTAAAGTCACACCTCACAGACACGGCCCACTTCGCCACCGAGGCCACTACCTGGATTACATCTTTCCTGGAGGGCAGAGCTATGAGGGTTATCTCAGGCCAAGCATCAGCCACTCCTTCCCCTATTAGTTGTGGAGTACCACAAGGTTCCTGCACCTCCCCTATGCTTTACAATCTATTTACCCTACCACTCTTTAACAACCTAGAAGTATTCAGCATAACTTTCACCAATTATGCTGATGATACACAAATTCTTCTCCCACTATCTCGTGATTACGAGCAAGACCTAAACACCTTACAAGACACCTATGCTATCATCCAGGCCTGGATGGCAGCCAATGGCCTCTGTCTCAATGGGGACAAGACAGAGATCCTACTGGTGTGCCTTAAAGACATCCTCTGAAAACTAGACAGCAAATACTGCAATTGCAAAATTGAGAACACCGTAATTACAGTCTCCTCCTCTAAAAACTCCGGGAGTGTACCTAGACTCAACCTTGTCCATGGATAGACAGGTAAGCTATATCTCCTCAGCAGCAGCACTCACAACTAAAATGATCAATGCTGTAAAAGCCCACTTATCCACTGAAAACTGCCTCAACTTTGCCAAGGCCACTATAGGTGCAAAACCAGACTACTGCAACGTCCTCCTACTGGGCACTTCCGCCAAAAACATTAACATATTACAAATGAAACAGAACAACGCACTGAGAGAAGCCTTCAGTATCCCCAGGAGGGAGCACATCTCCCAAGCAAGACAAAATGCCCACCGGCTCCCAGTGAAAGAGCGCATCTTGTTCAAAACTCTCACTATAACCCATAGATGCCTATCCCAAGCTGCTCCCAGCTATCTAACTGAACGAATACACCAAGTGCAGACACTTAGACCTAAACGGGACATGTACACCCACCAACTCTCAATTCCTACCTTCAACAGAACCAAAGCCGGCTGGTCGAGCTTTGAAGTTCTAGCACCAAAATCCTGGAACTCAATGCCACCTAAATTGAGATCGGAAACATCCCTCATGGCCTTCAGAAAGGCACTGAAAACCACTTTATTTAAGTAAACATGTAACTGCCCCACTGTTCCCAGGTACCTGCAACACTAGTAATGTCTGTACCAATCTTTTACTGTCCAATCTTTTACTGTGTCCTCATATTGTACCTATGTCACTGTTCTCATGTAACCTTGGAACACGAGCACTGTCTGTAACCAATCTTCTACTGTTTGTCCTCACATTATACTTATGTCAAGTGAGCTTTCTGTAACAGCGCCACGATGCCCGAGGGCAGTTTTACGCTTTAAAAATGCAAATAAAATAAAATAAAAAATAAATAAAAACCTCCCCCTTGGGTACTACTCAAACAGTCTGTCACAAAAGGAATGACTTGCCATTTGCAACTGTGGGCCACTTATGATTGGTGTCCAGTCCGACCCTGAATAAGGGACTGTAATGAGGATGAGAGATGCTGTGCCAAAGAGGTGAAGGGATGCCGGGTGAAGGGTAATGTGGGAATGCGATAGGGAGGAGGGGTGCTGGGGTCTGGGTAATGCAAGATATTGATGAGGAGAAATGGTGCAGGGAAACAAAGTAGTCACAAGGATGGGAAATGCTGTAGTACTCAGGGACTGCGACATGAATGAGGAGTGCAGTGGTAATAAGGGACTGTAACAAAGATGAGGGATGGTGTGGCAATGAGGGGTTGGCATGGATGAGGGATCATGACCAGGATGAGGGATGCAGTGGTAATGAAGGAGTCTGACTAAGATAAGGGATGAAGTGGTTATGAGGAACTGTGATGAGCTTCAGGGGTACTTTGGTGATGCGGATGAGTGATGCTGTGCTAATGTGGTTGAGGGATGAGGGACTGATGAAGGTTGTGGGGGTAATGAGAGACTCTGATAAGGATGAGTGTGGTAGGGTAATGCAGGACTGTGATGAGGATGAGTGTTATGGGCATCATGAGGGACTGTGACGAGAATGAGGGTTAAGGAGGTAATCAGGGACTGTGATGAGGATGACTGATGCAGGGGCAATGAGGGACTATGACGAGGATGAGGGAAGCAGTGGTAATAAGCAAATGTGGTAAGAACGAGAGACTGTAATGAGGATTACATTTGCAGGGGTAATGAGGCATTGTGACAAGAATCAGGTTTGTCGGGGTAATGACGGACTGTGATGAGGATGAAGGTTGCAGGGGTAATGGGGGAATGTGATTAGGATGAGAGAAGCAGAGGTAATGAGTGACCTTGATGAGGATCTAGGATTTGGGAATAATGAGGGATTTTGACATTGGTCAGCGTTGCAGGGATAATGAGGGACTGTGACGAGGATGAATTTGGTAGGGGAAATAAGAGACAGAGAGGAAGATGTGGGCTGTAGGGGAAATGAGGGACCGTGACAAGAATGGGGGATGCAGAGGTAATGTTGATCAGTGATGAGAATGAGGAATGCCAAGGAAATGAGAGACTAGGATGAGTATGAGGGATGAAAAGGGTTAAGAAAATGAGGGACTGTGAGTATGAGGGTGAATATGAGTGTGACAAGGATGAGGGTTTCTGAGGAAATGAGAGACAGTGATGAGGATGATGGTTGTGGATGTAATGAAAGACTAATTAATAGATGAGGGTTGTGGGGGTAATGAAAGATTGGGGCGAGATGAGGGTCAGGGTTAATGAATGCAGGATAATGATGGACTGTGACAAGGATGAGGGATGCAGGCATAATTAAAGACTGTGTCGTGATGAGGGCTGCAGGGATAATTAATGTGTTATGTTATAGATTTTTATAAAGCGCTTACTCGCCAGAGGCATCATGGCGCTGAAGGACACAACAGGATCGAAGGAAGCCTAAAATAAATGGGTTTTTAGAAGTCGCTGGAAGTTAAAATGATCTTCATTGGCTCGAAGAGGGAGGGGGAGAGCATTCCACAGTTTAGCTGCTGCAATGGAAAATGAGCGACCACCCACCCGAACAAGTCGGAAATGGGGGATGGCAAGGAGACAGGCCTCACTCGATTGAAGGGAGGGGCATGCACATACGCCTGGAACTTCTGCAGATACTCTAGTCCCACGCCATAGTAGGTCCGGCGAACAATGCAAAGGGATTTAAAAGCAATCTGCTTTTGAACGACAGCCAGTGAAGTCAGCGTAAAACAGGTGAAATGTGGGAACCATAGGGAGTGTTTGTAGTAATACGAGCCGCAAGGTTTTGCAATAGCTGGAGACGATGAGGAATGTAAAGCGTTTGAGCCACTAAGAGCGAATTGCAATAATCTTAGCGGCTTCAAATGAGGGAGAAAACTACAAGGGGGGTGAGATGCATAGGGAGGAAAGGAAAAACTTTCCAAAGATCCCTTAGCTGAAAATTGCCAGTTTTGCAGGGCTGCTGCTGACAGAGACTCGGAGAACATGAACCCAAGGGCTTTCACTTGGGAAACAGGTGAGGGGCAGGGGCCAACCTCCAGGAGCCACCAAGCTGCTGACCACAGTGAAGAGGGCGGTGAAGAACCAGAGCGGGGACCAGGATAGGGACCTACCACCAAGACCTCTGTCTTGTCTCCATTCAATTTAAGCCATTTGCTGCCCATACTGTCCACCGCCGCTAGACAACCCCTAAACTGAGACGATGGGCAAGATCCAGCCGGACCATGATTTGAATGTCATCAGCATAGGAGTAGCAGCGGAAACCATGGGAGTGGATGAACAGGAAAAGGGATTGAATATAGATGTTCAATAAAGCCAGGGACAAGGCAGATCCCCGAGGCACACCACAGAAAAGTGTGCTAGTTTGCGAGAGGAAAGAAAAGAGAGAGAGACAGCGCATATGGGTCCTATCTGTCAAAAAAGACAAGAACCGGGACAGGACATGTCCAGAGAGGCTGGCCAGGGAGAGGCGGTCCAGCAGCTTGGGATGTTCCACTGTATCAAACGCTGCTGATAGGTCCAAAAGAACCAGTGCACCAACCCCTGTAAATAATCCTATAGATTCCTGCACTGAACCCCTGCCTAAATTCTCCTCCCAGGTGGCCAGGGAAAGGCAGACGCTTCCTGATCCTGACCTTGGGGGTGTTGTACTGTGAGAGGATCTCCTGTGAGGAGACTAGGCCCAGGGTGATGAGGAGATCCCGTGGGATGAGAAGCATTATTTTTCCTTTAAAAGGGAGAACATTTTAAAGTTGCCAAAGCAAGTAATTGCTTATTGTCATTATAACATATCAGAACTACGTTTATACACTGTACCTCTGGGCCCAAATGCCATACAAACTGAACTACAAATGGAACAAGCCTTGACAACAAAAATACCATTCTCGGTATTTTGGAATACAAATCCTCCTTACTCTCAAAGGCAGAATATAAAGGAATCTAGAAATATTGCCTTATCTTCCTCTGTAACAACAAATTCGAATGGTTCGGCTTTAAATAACTCTAAGGAAAATGAATCTCCCCTTAAAATCAAGAAGTTGTTTAAAAGAGCTGATTTTGTTGTTAAGGTCTACAGGTGCCATAATCCCACAAGTACTGGAACGAGGAAGAGGACTGAAGAGTTATGCAGTAGCAGTAATCAGGCAATTATTACTGACTCCATGTATGTTTCTGATGTAGTTTTAAGGCCCTTGGGGACAGTGTGAAGGGCTTTAGACCCACTGCTGCCAGGGGCTGTTATACCTGGGGGTCTGGGGCATGGATCGTGACAGTGGCACCAAGGCTTCGGAGTAATTATTTGGCTAACAGTTGGCAAAGAGGCGAAGGGCAAGTTGGGGAAGGGAAATCTTGCTGCTTATAAATATTATTGGAAGTTAATACAACCTATATTGCCAAAGACTGTTGGAGAAGGAGAAAAGTCGGTCCTTAAGGCAATTCTTGCTTGTTGTTGTGGTAGGCAGACCAGAAAGGCAAAGAGCCTGCCCCTCTGTTTAGATGAAGAGTGTATTTTCTACTTGAAGGAGTTGAAGTGCCCGAAAGTGAAACTTGTTGTACCTGAAACTGTTATAAATTACAAAATATTGGAGTTGTCGTGGTGGCAGACAGATAAGAGAGCAAGAGAGGCAAAGAGGGTCTTGTCTTAAGTCACAAAGTACTGAAGTTATGGTGGAATTACAAAACACCAAAGCTGTGGTGGTATATCTGGTTGTTAGTAGATGCAAGATTTCAGGTGTACAAATGAAGTGGAATGCTATGAGCTAAAAGAGTATGTCCTCATGGTAAACTCATGGTAAACTCAAGTAGAAGTGAGGTACTTAAAGCATTGTGAAGTCATCCTGACAAATATACCTATTGTGAATCATAATCTTGGGAATGAAGATACAATAACTGTTAACCAAGACTTGTGTTCCACTAACAAGTCTAGAAGTTGTATTTCTTCTCAACTGTGTCAAGTTGTTTTGGATAGCTGGAAGTGGTGGCAAAGTATCATGGCTAGGAAAACCATTGGTACTATTTTGAGGAGGTGGAAATTCGGTATTTTACCAAGAAGAAGACCGTTGTTGTTGTTGGAACTCTGGTTAACAAAATGTTATCATGACATTGAAACATCAAGAACTGAATTGACACTTTGCTACCTAGATGGATTTCCTTATTTCTTTTGATTAACATTGAAGTTGAATACTTCTTGCATCCTGGGGAAGGGAGTTCACCCAGGCTGCTAATAGGTTATCAAGAAACTGTGAATATTATTGTTGATGTTTATTGAATTGCCATATATTTTATTTTGTATTTGATGGTTAATGTGAGGGGCAGTCATCTTGTGTTAGATTATTTAGTTTTAGTTTTGTTAGGCGGGGAAGTCATCATAAGAGTTGTAATAGTGAGGCATTTTCATATAATGTTGACTTTAATAAAATTGAATCTTTTGAACAATCATCAAACAGTTGTTTGCCTCGCATTGCTGACCCCTCACACCGCACGCCCCTGATCTACCAGTCGAGCCAGCTCTTCCCGAACAGATACGAGTACACTCTCCGTCTCTCGACCCGGCCGGAATCCCGATTGAAATGGATCCAGGAATTTAGAACGATCGAGAAAGGCTGTGAGAAGAGGGGAAAGCAGGCATTCCAAGAGTTTCATAGAAAAGGGGAGGAGGGATATAGGGTGGAAATGAGTAAGAACATCTGGGTGAAGTGAAGATTTCTTTAGAAGAAGGATGATGCAGGACTGCTTTAGCTCAGAAGGAATGGAGCCAGATGAACAGGACAGATTAAACGAATAAGAGACCCAGTGGGCAATTTGAGGCATAATTTCCTGAAGGATTCCGAATGGGGAGGCAGATTTAATGTGCTTGGTAGCGTTTATAATATCAGCAAGTGAAAACAAAGGGAAAGTGGAGCCCTAGATGAGACCGGTAGGTCACAAGTTGCTATACAACACCAGAAGATGCAAGCTTGTGAAGGGATGACACCTACTAGGGTGTCTGTTTTTAAGGAAAGCAAGCCAACCAAGGAAAAAAGCTCCTTAGGTTTGTTCAAAGCACACTCTACCTTGAGAGTGTAGAAGGTTGATTTCGCAGTGCGAATCGGCCGATGATAACTATCAGAACAGTGTCTAAATGACATCGGCCCTCATTACGACCCTGGCGGAGATCCATGGTGCAATTTGCACCATGGACCATGGCGCAGAGCTGCCAACTCCGCCATGGGGGTTGGCAGACTTACCGCCCCATTCCGACCTTGGCGGGGCGGTAAGTCCCCAATCCCCATTTACCCTTCCCCATTCCCATTTTTGCCCCATAGGGTATAATGGGAGTGGGGAAGGCGTTAATTACGCCACCGTAGAATACGGTGGCGTAATTAACAAGGGGCCCCGTAGCGCCATGGATTTTTCCGCCCGGAAAATCCGGGCGGAAAAATCAACATGGCGCTACGGAAAGTCCTAATCTGGTGGAGAGGTACGCCATGCATTACGCTGGCGTAAACCCCTCTCCGCCAGGGTCATAATGAGGGCCATCCTGTCTTCCAGGTAGTAGGAGGACCTCCACTTGAATTCCATTTGGTGCTTATTCAGGCACAGAGATTTAAGCTCATCGTTAAACCGTGGCTTGTAGGGCCGACCGTGTGGGGTAATTATGGACTGTGATGAGGCTGAGGGTTATGAGATAATGAAGGATGGTGATGGGGGTTGCCGGTGTTATGAGGGACTGGAAATTATGAGGATTACATGGATAATAATGGAGAGTGATGAGGATGACTAATATAGGGATAATGAAGGACTGACAAGGATGAGGGTTCCGGAGGTAATGAGAGATTGTGATGAGAACAAGAGTTGCACAGGTAATGCGACACTATGACAAGGATGAGGATTGCAGGAGTAATCAGGGACTTCAACGAGGATGAGGGGGCAGGGGCAATGAGGGACTGTGATGAGGGATGGCAGAAATGAACGCCTTTGATAAGGGTGAAGTATGTGTATGTTTTGGTGTATCTATCTATCTCACATTAACACATTGTCATACCGCATTACATATGAGACAGGTCACAATAGACATTACACACATATTTGCCACAATAATTCTAATTTTCTGCAATAGGAGTTATGTGAATTTCTCTGTGCAGACAGCATGCCCTATTTTTGGTAACCTTGTATTTTGGAATATGGCATTTCATATTACATGTGTTCTGCTTGTCATATGCTTGTTCGTAATAATACACATTACGTTTATTGTGCTTATTCATATCACTGTGATAGGAATATTACACATTACAAGTGCTCTGTTTATTCATGTCTGTGGCTGTTTGTAACATCACACATTACACATATTCACTATGATAGTTATTATGTTCTCTAATAGGAAACTGTGCATTTCTTGGCACAGACAGAATGTCCAATTACTTGGTGTCAATTGTATGTTTATAAATTACATTAAGTGTTACAAGGTAGTAATGTGTGACTGTGAAGAGAAACGGGGATGCTGGAGTAATGAGGGACTGTGACAAGGCGCAGTGGTAATGGGGACATTTAACAAGGATGAGAGATGTTATGGTAATGAAAGACTGTGAGAGGAATGGTGGAATCGAGTGACAATAAGGGACTGTGAAGAAGATGGCGAGTGCAGGTGTAATGAGGAACAGTGATGAGAATGGGGTATTCCAGAGTAAGGTTACTGAGGTACTGTGATCATGAGGGGAGATGCTAGGGTAAGGGTAATGAGGGAGTGCAACATGAAGGGCGTTGTGTGGTAACAAGGAACTGTGATTCGGATGACAGGTACAATGGTAATGAGGGATGTAGGGGTAATGACATACTGTGACGAGAGTGAGGGATTGGGTGGCTATGAGGGACTGTGATTACGGATGCAGTGATAATGGGGGACTATGACAAGGATGGCATTCAAGAATAATGGTAACGGAGGACTGTAATGGGGGGAGGTGTTAATGAGAAACTGCAATTCGGATGAAGGTTGAAGGTTGCAGTGGCAATGAGGAACTGTAACGAGGATGGTGGATGCAGGGGTATTGGAGTACTATGACCAGGATGGGGTTACATGCATAATGAAGAACTACAATGAGGATGGGCGATGCCAGGGGAAGGTAGTGACGTACTTTGATGGGATGAAGTGCTGCAATTGTAAGGCTGAGGGACTCATGAGGAGATGGGATGCATGTAAAAGCCTAAAGAGGCAGTGTGACGAGGTGGAGGGATGCTGGGGTAAGGATGAGGTTCTTTGACAAGGAAAGCAATGCAGAGATATAGAGGAACTGTGATGAAAAGGTGTGAGAAACCTGAGGATATTTTCACTCCTATCATAAAATAGTCCATAGGCGCCCCGCTGCGAAAACAAACACGGCCCATGGACCTGTCCTCTCGGAAGGTACCCACTTGAGAGTCCGAAACTACACTTTAGCTCACTGTACCTTTCACAGATGGGAAATATCCATTTGCATATCAGTCTTTGTCCAGCCCACATAGGCAGTCCAGCACCGAAATGCTATGGAAATTCCCTTCTGAACAAAAGTACCAACAGCAACCCCATACACGTGTTTCAGCCTTGTTGGGCCTCATCAGTGAGGTGGAGCTGTGCCTCTCTAAGCACAGTGAGTAAGGGGTCCACGTCTGGATGACCCTGGGAAGCTTAGGGTGACTAAACCTAAATCCCTAAAACAAACATAAAATAGTCCATAGGCGCCCTTCTGCGAGAACAAACAAGGTCCATTGACCTGTTCTTTGGGAAGGTACCCACTTGAGAGTCCGCAGCCACACTTTAGCTCACTGTACCTTTCGCAGATGGGGAATTTTGATTTGCATATCAGTCTTTGCCCCGCCCACATGGACAGTCCAGCACTGAAATGCTATGGCAATTCCCTTCTGAACAAGAGTACCAACAGCAGCCCCATATACGTGTTTCAGCCAACTGGATGGGAAACCAAAAACCCATTTTGGCTGGAAATTGAATGATAATAAGTTAAAAGATGCGTTAGTGAAGGACAATTTTGAGAATGCTTTCTGATATACAAATGGATATTTCCCATATGTGAAAGGTACAGTGAGCGACAATCCCACAGAACAACTGTAGGTTTTTGAGAAGTGTCTTCTTGAATGGCCAGCCTTCTACTGGTTTGAGAGACACTGGGGCAAGCATGACAGTGGTTGACAGGACCCTGCTCAAGCCAGAGGACTATCTAGGTGCTCCTCTGAGAACCACCAAGTTAGCTGGTGGGCCTCCCTAATTTTCGCATGTAGCCCTAGTCAGCATTACGATTGGAGTCAAGACAGCAAAGTTTCCTGTCCTGGTTCAGGACAACGTGCCTGCTAACATTTTGTTAGGCAATGATTTGGTGGAAATGGGGATGATCACGGGTGGTCTACCCATGGCTGCTGCGGCGGTCACCCGATCACAGGTCACACTGCGTCCGGCTGTGAGTCCAGTACCCAATGTGACGGGGAAACCCAAGGCAAGAAGATTGAAGAGTAAGAAGGCCACCTCTGTGAAGGGGCCCTGTCTCTTCCTGCTGTTTCAGCAGCACCCACTGAGATTCATGCTCTGGACGGGCTGGGTCCAGTGGTGAACCCAAACTCACTCCTGAGGGAGAAGAGGCAGAAGACACTCCTGCGGGAGAGGTGCTCAACCCAGAGAATCACTCTGACCTTCAATGCCTGCTAGCTGAAGGGGGCCCTCTAGGGGCGACTTCTGTAGGGGACAGAGAGAGTGGGACTTTGGGAGGGTGAGCTCCTTGTTAGTGGGCCCACTAAGCCTGAACCTGGTGCCCTCAAGAGGTTGGTGGTACCCCCGGTTTACAGGCCCTTCCTACTGCAGTTGGCGCATGCGGTGCCCTTAGCTGGTCATCATGGGACCAAGAAGACAAAGCAAAGGCTCTCTGCCCAGTTCTACTGGCCCTGGATGGAAGTAGAAGTGGAGTGCCGCTGCAGGACCTGCCCAACTTGTCAGTTGTCTGGCAAGACTGGAGGCAGTGTCATTGCCCCACTGCAGCCGTTGTCAGTGGTTGGCACACCATTTGAGAGGTTGGGCATCCACATCGCCGGTCCCCTTGACCCTCCCACTTCAGGTGGAGATCGGTTCATCCTGGTCTTGGTAGATCATGCCACCAGGTACCCTGAGGCTATACCCCTTCGGACTGTTACTTCCAAGGTGGTTTCCAGGGCTCTACTGGGCATTCTTACCACAGTTGGATTCCCTAAGGAGGCTGTCTCTGACAGTGGATCCAACTTCAGGTCGAGTTACATGAAAACCATGTGGAAAGAATGTGGGGTAACCTACAAGTTCTCCACTTCTTGCCACCCCCAGACCAATGGTCTGGTTGAGAGATTTAACTAAACTCTCAAAGGCATGCTGGGTGCTTCGGAAGAGCTCCTAAGGATGAAATGGGGTCTCCTTCTGCCACGAATCTTAAGGCCAGCAAGGCATTGAACAAATACTGGCATGACCTTAAAGCATCACAAGTGGATTGGACTCCAGGACAGGAATCCTTGTGATGGAGCCTGCCAAGCCTCGAGTTATGACAGATAAGTGGACTGGACCCTTCAGGATAATCTCCAAGATGGGTAAAGTCAATTATCTGGTTGACATGGGAGTCGCTGGGGTAGCCCTTCAGGTATTCCACGTCAACAGGCTCAAGGCTTTCCATATGCGAGCCTAAGTCTCATGTCTCTTGCTGGCTTCTGCGCAAGAAGAGGATGAGAGTGAGCCCCTTCATGATTTTCTGCATAGCAACCCTCAGGATTTCTCAGTGGAGGGAGTGCATCTCTCTCCAGATCTGACTCCAGAGCAGCAGAGGGCCTGCCGGTATTTGCTCCAGCAGTATGCGCCTCTGTTCTCCCTGACACCAGGCCTCACTCCATGGCGCAGGAACGAAATTGACACTGATGACAGCATACCTGTCAAAAGCAGATTATACAGGATGTCAGACACTGTGAAGAACCATATCCAGGCTGAGGTCGCCAAGATGTTGTATCTGGGTGTTATAGAACCCTCACCCAGTCCTGGTCCAGTCCAGTGGTCCTTGTCCTCAAGGCAAGTTCCCAGGTAGGTACCAAGGATTGGCGGTTCTGGGTGGACTACAGAGGGGTCAATGTCATCACCAAATCTGACGTGCACCCATTGCCCAGGGCTTATGAGCTTGTGGACACCATAGGTGCTGCCAAATTTCTGAGCACCTTTGACCTTACCCCAGGCTATTGGCAAATAGCTCTGACGGACCAAGGCAAGGAAAAGACTGCATTCTCAACACCTCGGGGGCTCTACCAGTTTAAAGTCATGCCTTTTGGGTGGAAAATGCACCTGCTACCTTCCAGAGATTGGTCAATCATACACTCAGTGGGCTGGAGGCCTTTTGTGTTGCCTACCTTGATGACATTGCCGTCTACAGTTCCTCCTGGGAAGAGCATTTAACTCACTTGGATAAGGTGTTGCAGACCTTGAAAAGGGCTAACCTCACTATCAAGGCCACCAAATGCCAGATAGCTCAGGGGAAAGTCACTTATCTTGGTCATGTGGTAAGAGGGGGTCAAATCTAACCTCTCCCCAGTAAGGTACAAGATGTACATGACTGGGAGACTCCCACTACTCAAACCCAGGTGAGAGCCTTTTTGGGCCTCACTGGGTATTATCACTACTTCATGGCGGACTATGGAACCATAGCTTACCCTCTGACAGCTCTGACTTCGCCCAAACAACCAAGGAAGGTTAATTGGACAGAAGACTGTCAGAGGGCCTTTGCTGGCTTGAAAGAAAGTCTGTGTAGGGCACCTGTGTTGTGTGCACCTGACTACAGCAAACCCTTTATCGTTCAGACTGATGCCTGTGACACCGGAATTGAAGCTGTCTTGTCCCAGGTAGATGACAAAGGGAGGGAACATCCGATCACATTCATCAGTAGACAACTCAAGGGTAGAGAACTTAGGTGGGCTACTGTTGAAAAGGAATGTTTCAGTATAGTTTGGAGTCTTAGCCGTTTATGGCCCTACCTTACGGGGTCTACCTTCAAGGTCCAAACAGACCATAAGACCTTGAAGTGGCTTATGCAGATGAACGGTAAAAACCCAAAACTGCTCAGGTGGTCCATTAGTCTGCAAGGGCTGGACTTCACCATTGAGCATAGACCAGAGAAGAGTCACGATAATGCAGATGGCCTTTCCAGAAGGTAAATTGACTGTCTGGATGAGGGTGTCAATCTCGTGGGAGATTAGATGCCCTAACCTCAGTCTGGGGAGGGGGGCGACTGTGATGCTGGAAATGCATTGGAGGGATAGGACCTCCATATCCTTGTCCTTTATTGCTTTATCATGCATGTTCTGTCTTGTTTTCCACACAGGATTTCTTGTGGGACTCCTGGCGGTGCGGCTCTTCCTCTTTTTGGTTTGATGAACAGACCCTTGGATACCCTTATGCCACCCATGGGTGGGAGTACGACCCTGTACTCGTAGGGTATGTTTTTGGGCACCTGTGTGTGGCCCACAGAGCAGGGTATGGGCTGGTGGCAGCTCCATGCTGAATTTTACAGGTGCTCTGAGTAGCCTCTATTTTGGGATACCCAGGTGCTGCTATTGGGATCAGTTGATTCCTGATAGGAAACAAGATGGCCCCCAGTGGCCTCTTGCTTTCCATCGCGTGTTACTGTGTTTTCCCAAAGTACTGGGAAGGCCGGACTCTGTCCCTTCCACCTGACTGGCTGTTGGGTGAACGTTTCATATATAGTATTGTGGGGAAGTCCAGGCCAGACTGGCTGGAGCCTTCCCAGTGACTGTGTGTTGTGGGTATGCCCTTTGGGTGGGACCTGGGTGAATGGAGTGTGTGAAAAATACGCATTTCATGTTATGGGTGTCAGGTTTTTGGTATGTAACACAATGAATGAGACAGCCCTGCCCGAAACTGGGATGAATGCAGTGTGGAGTGCTGAATGGGTGGGTACTTGTCCCAATACACATTCCTTGTTGTGAGTGTCTGAGAGGGAGGAGAATGGCCTGAATGCACTGTGAGCCTGATTGGCTGCCTGCCTTTATGAATGCCCTTCTGGATTATTGGTTGGCCTGAGTGTGACCCAGCAGAGTAAATAAGAGACCAAATAGTATATCTGCGGACCTCTCACTGTTGGAAATCATTCAGAAGCTGAAGTTGATACTGGATGCTTCACCTTCAAGCCCGCTGGAAGAAGAAGAATTGCTGCTGCTGTCCTTCGCTAATCTGAAAGCTGCGTGACTGTTAAGAAACTGATCCAAGAGAGGACCTGGCTTGGAGTCCTCTTCCTGAGCTACGAGGGACCATCGTGCACCAGCTGATCTTTGTCAAAGCTCCCTGGAAGTCCGACCCTCGAAAGGCTGCCGACTGGAGACGGGGACCGCCGCGGAATCACAAAGCGAAATGCCTGGACATTGAAGTCCATCACCGTCGATGATGAGTCACGTCGACCGGAGCCGCAAACGCTCTATTGCCTAAGAACATTCGAAACAAGGACTCCGTTGCTCAGCACCGATGACAGCTTTGTCCTGCTGGAGAAAGTTAAACCCACCGACGACTGAGGTGAATCCACCAGTGGGTTTCCCGCCACCCGAAGACCATAGAGACACCATCGACCCAACACCCCTGCTGGGCCAAAGTTCTACAATGACTCTTTGCGGCAACAAACTTTCATCGTAGCGGTACACTGCACACCTCAGCTTGCAGGACCTTTTTGACCGATCAGCAGCGAGCACCGCAAGAACCGAAGCTGCTGCCGCAAAGACAGTGTTGACCCTTTTCTTCACCAACTCTCGATGACCCGTGGCTCCTGCCTTAAAGGGAGTGCACTCAAGAAGGGCCTGTCGATGACTCATCGAAGAACTCACTGAAAGCAGGTACTTTGGGGTCATGGAACCTTTTAGAAGGAGTCAAGACTATATTGAACATAATTGGACTGGGCTTGTCAAATACGCATTATTTACAGGTTGCCCAGGTGGGGGGATACTCGCAGGTAGACGGGAGACTGTTCTGCCATTTGCTTGATTTAACTTGCTTTCTTTCTGTGTCTATCGTTGATTCATCTTATAATCTGATTCATATGCCATTTTGAACTGTTAGCAGTTGATGCATTTCAAAGAATCGATAGCTAAGAGTGTCACCACGTAGTCCTGTATATATTTGTGATTATAGTATTGCCAGTGTACAAAGTGTGTTATTGTGATTGTGTATATAACTTTGAACATTCTTTATATAAATACTGTGTTTTCACTAACATAGTGTGTGGACATTCCTTTGTGGGTGCTTGGGGAGTACACTGTACTTAAGAACCAGCCTGCATCACCTCCTGAGAGCTAAGCCTTGATTGCTTGTCTATTGCTACCAGCAATAGAGAATCTTGGCTGGGGTGCTCTGTGCTTCAACTCTGCCATATAGATAATCATTCAGTTCATAATTATCTTCTGCTCAAATCTCTATGCGTGACTTTTCTTATATTATATTATGTTCGAAATATTAGAAGGGGAGTTGATGTGGAGGACATAGGTGAAGCGATGAAATCATTAACTGCCTGCAAGACCCCTGGGAGCGATGGGTTGCTCCCTGAGTTCTACAAGGCATACTGCTCTGAATTAACCCCAGTCCTGCACGAGGCATTTAAGGATGCATATAAAAATAAGGTTCTGCCGGGGACCATGAGGGAGACATTAGTGCTCCCAATACCTAAGCCTGGTAAGCCCACAGACAAGTGTGATTCATATAGACCAATAGCAATGTTGAATTACGATGTCAAAATATTGACAACCATATTGGCCAAACGGCTGTCTAGGGTCATTGGAACCATAGTACACAGAGACCAACATGGGTTTATATCTGGCCTAAACACAACAATAAACCTGCGGCGGCTGCAACACATCATGGCACAAACAGCAGGCTTGCAAGAACAATATGCAATAGTCTCATTAGACGCTATAAAAGCGGTTGACTCCATATACTGGGAATGGTTAATCGCCGTACTGAGAGAATTTGGGTTAGGCGAATACTTCATTGGGTGGATCAAAATACTATATGAAACACCAGTGGTCAGGGTGAAAGCTGGGAGATTAGTGTCAGCAACCTGGGACATCCAAAGGGGTACCAGACAGGGCTGCCCACTGTCACCAATGCTTTACATTTTGGCTTAGAGCCGATAGCGATATACCTGAGGAAACCGTTTTTTGACGCAGGAATCAGAGTGGGAAGAGTGGATCATGAAGTATCCCTATAAGGAGATGATGTTCTGTTGTACTTAAGGAATCCGCATCTGAATGTACCAGTAATCCTAGAGGTGCTGGAGAACTTTGCACGAGTATCAGGGATCTCCTTTAACAAGGGGAAATCTTGCATATTTCCACTGGCGGGACTGACAGGGAAAACAGAGGAGGAGCTCCCAGACGTGGGCTCTGATGGCAGCTGACGTTGTTTAGATACCTAGGTGTGAATATCTGGCACACACCTGAACAGATGCATGTGGGGAACAATGTGCTGGCGGTGACAGGACTCAGGAAGTCTATGAAATTCTGGTCTAAACTGCCGCTGTCGGTGATGGGCAGGATCTCCATTAATAAAATGATAGTCCTACCAAGGTTTCTGTATTTCTTCCACAATGTCCATTTGTATATCCCAGCCTCTTTCTTTCGCCTATTGGAAAGGTTGCTAAGAGAACTCCTCTGGGCTCCCACCAGACACAAGTTATCCCTGACCATACTCATGCTGCCGTACAAAGCAGGCGGAGTCCAGTTACCAGATCTCGAAAAATACTATCTGGCAGCGCAATTCAGCTTTGTGGCCAAGTGGTTTGCAGATGAGACCATTTCGGAAACAAAGCTGATAAAACAACTAGTAGCGCCCGCACATCTAAAATAAGTACTGTGGGTTCCGCTGGGGTGCTTGGCCAATGTCGCAATGATTGTAATGCTAGGCAGGAGGGTTTGGGGCAGACCCTGAAACTGCTGCGACAGAATCACCCCTACTCACCTGAAACCCTGATTGCAGCTGACGTCTGTGCAACCAGAGCAGATCTGACAATCGCAAGTCAATGGGAAAGCTATGGCATATACACCTCGGGGGACGCATATGAGGAGGGTGTTTTCAGGGAATTCGCAGCCATGGGAGAGAGAAAGGGACTACCGAAGGGCCAGTTTCTATGGTATAAAAGGACCAGTAAGATAGCAAAAAAGAAATGGAAAGAGTGGCCAGAGGAGCCAGTAGCAGACCCAGTACTAACAGTACTTCACAACCTGGCCGATGGATAGAGGCCAGTGTCCAGAATCTATAGTCAGCTGGCAGATAGGCCCAACGCCAACAGTGCAGTATTGAAACTGTGGTGGGAGACTGACTTGACAATCAATATAACGGAGAAGGAATGGGAGAGGATCCTGGTGTACCCCCGGGAAGTTTCACGAAATGCTCGATTCAGGTTGATCCAATTAAATGTTTTGTAGAGGACCTAAATTTAGTAACAGAGCAAACCCATTATGCCCTTGGTGCAGGTCAGAGGGTGCGGGCATGTTGCATATGTTTTGAGGGTGCCTGAAGATACAGCACTTCTGGGTCAAGATAGAAGAATCTTGCAAAAAAGCTGGGGTGGGAAGGTTTGAATGGACACTGAAAGAATGCTTACTGGGGGCCTACCCGAGAATAAGCAAATACAGACACACGGCTACATTTATGGACATAGTATGTATATTGGCAAAAAGGTCCATCTCAATGGCGCGTGGAAGACGGCGGGGGGCCCCAATATGCCAGATGGCATAGAGAACTGGAACACTGGACAGGGGCAGAAACTAGAATATGGGGCGATGGTGTATCCAAAGTCAGAGGCGATGCAAGCCTAACATATGAGGCCTGGAAAACATTGATCTGGGCCAATTTCCACCCATCAGATGATAAACCCCCATGAATGAATAGGGACCATGCTTGGGCTATCTAAGACTCGCTAAGAGCCAGACTATCGAAACAAGGAAAACCAAAGGGTCACCCACTTGTCCCCAGCGAACACATGGATGCCCTGTACCTGAGAGGCCCTTTAAGCGGAATGACGTGTGCCCCAAAGTGTGAATCAAACCATGAAGACTGTTTGTTGTTATAATATAACTTGTTGTTGTTAACCTGTTATTACATACAACTATGACAATGATGGCAAATCGAGATGCTAAGCGTAAATGTGAATTATAAATGCCAATAAAAACATTTTAAAATAAATACTTGGTGACTCTGACGTCACTAAGATACCTTGCTCCATCATGGCGGAAATCGTCTTCAAAATGCCTTCATCTGCCTCTCGAGACATAGGATATTGTCGTGCTCGAGGTAAAATTGCTCCCGGTTTCAATTTAACCTTCACTTCCCTAACCCCTTTCAGTAAGCCTATGTCATAGGGGCCAGTGTCAGCAAGTATAATCATCAGCTGAACAGAATCGAGTCTGCACTCTTCCTCTGTGGTGCTGCAAACTAAAATATCATCTACGTATTGCAGCACAACGCTTTCTAATGCAATATTGCTCAAGTCCATCTGGAGGATTCTGTTGAAAATTGATGGAGACTCACAGTACTCCTGGGGCAGCCTTGTGCTTTTTAATCGTACTTGTCTAAAAGTAAACAAGGTCAAATCTTGTGAGTCTTTGTGTAATGGGATTGAGAAAAACGCATTTTTCAAGTCAATCACTGTGAGATATCATGCATCAACAGGTATATTACATAAAATTGTAGATGGGTTCGGGACTAAAGGGAACTCGGCCTCTACAATTTGATTTATTGGCCTCAAATCTTGTATTAGTCTCCAAGACCCCCCCTTAGATTTCTTGATAGGATAAACTGACGTGTTACATGGTGATTCTGACAGGGGGGCGGGGCCGGAGCTCATGGAGTAGAGAGGTGGCTGGGCAGAGCTCCCACCCAGATACTGCATACGATCCTGTACATCAATGGGAACTGCAGATATAAGTGCTGCAACCAGGGTCCATGAGGAGAGAAAGCGATTCTGCATCCAGCGGGAGAAAGTCAGACAAAAATCAGACCGGGCTTCCTGGTAATAGAGGCGTATGAACACAAGCCCCCTGACAAACAAGATGGCAGGCGGCGCTGTGGCCTCAGAGAAGAAAGAAGGTGGAGCTGGCTAGCCACAGTGACGCACTGGGCCTGCACGAGACAGAGTGGCTGGTGCCTTTTCCGGGCTGTGGACTGCTGGTGACCAAGGCGGCGGTCCAAGACAACAGGAGGCGAAGGGAACACCGGACACAGCCTAGCGGAAAACAGAAGAAGCCGTCTGCAACATCACATCGGGTGAGAGACGGGGCGAGCCCTTTCAGTAAGCCTACATCATAGGAGCCAGTGGTCCATAATGAACCTGGCACTTTTGCCATATCTTCATCAAAATATTCAGGATGCTTCTGTGCTAGCATAATTCTCTGTGAAACTTCTCTCTTGATCGCCTTTACCCAATAAGTAATGTACATTTCAAAGATCATAAAATCATCAGATAGGTAATCTCCAAACAATTCCTCATCAGTGACATCAGTCACTCTGCAGCCTTCTTCGGTGGCAAGCATTGTGCTCCATCGTCTACCCTTATCATCAGTTGCATCAAGTAAAGCCATATTTCCTCGAACTATAGCTGCTTCTATGTCTAAGGGAAAAAATGTGCCCCTCCTCTTCACCCATGGGTATCTGAGGCCTAAAAAGAAACTCATCTGGTATCCTCATGGTTCTACCTACTAGACCTGGTAGCCATGTTAACAGAATACGTATTCCATAATGGAACACCTCAGGTTCAAGCAGTATCACCCTAGGAGCTATCTGCCCTGCGAATGCCATGATCATTATGCACATGTTTAAATAATGCATTCCCGGTGTTGAGCATATTATGCCTCCGTCTGTAAATGAAATGGTCATATTCAATTTTGTCATCAAATCTCGTCCTAATATGTTGACAGGTGTTTGCCTCAAATAAAGCAGTGGCACCTTCATATCGCATTCTCCTATGGAGACTGGTAATTCTTCTGTGAAAGGAACTCGACTTGTTGCTCCTGTAAAGCCCTGAGTATTCATTGCATTGCCAGACATTAAAAATGTGCCCTCACGTATACACGAGCGCGTTTCACCCGTGTCCACTAAGAACGAAAAAGCTTTGACGTCTATATTTACATCTATCCTCGGTTCCTCATGAGGATTCAGCGTTATAGATAGGACTGAACACATCAGGTCTCACAGTGAGCTGTCCTATTGCGGGTACAGTCTCACTCAATCACTCGTGAATGGATTTCCTCCATCAACAGTGACACCTCCTATTCTATGAGTCATTGGCGGTCCTGTGTTGGTGTTCTGCTGAAGTTGCATAGGAGATTACTGCGATTGTCCTTGCGGTTGGTTACCTGCCATTTGCTCTGATTGCAAGCCTTGCTGTACTCTGAGCGCTTGCTGCTGCATTGTTTGATTTTGCGCAAATCCATTTCCACTCTGCTGTATATATGCAGGTGGATTTTGCACTCCCTGTCTCGAAAACTGATCATTCTGCACCATCCCTTGGCTTCTACACATACAAGCCATGTGCCCTGTCATTCCACATGTCCAACATATAAGCGGTGGTCTCCCCATCTGCCCATATTGAATATTCTGATTACTGTTTTGCATATTCTGAAAACCTCACTGATTATTCTGCCAATTCCCTTGATTACCTTGCCAAACTCTTCCTCGATATCCCCTCCTTGTCGAGCATATCCACTATTTGTCTGATCAAACTATCTTTGGTTATTTACTTGTGGCATGTTTACTGCCTGCTGCGAATTTGGTCCGCCTACGCTAGTTAACATTGCCCCTTCAATGGCATACTTGGACAGTTTTTTCTGAACCAATTTTGCTTCCTCACCTTTTCACGTATCGTCTTTTTGCAATTCTTTTCCTGCAGGAGTCTACAGTAATGTGCAATGGTTAACTGGATTTACGACCACTGTTTAGCTTCTATACCCACTAATTTATTGAGCTGCTTCTGTACTTGCTCTGGTAGCCCTTGGCATAATATATGATAAAATACAGGTATAGATTTCCCCCAAGCCTCACGAGTCTCAAGCGTCCAGGTGTCTTCGAAATTTTGAATGTAAACTAACAGATCATCTCCATCCTTCATCTTTTTTGTCATCATAGTTCCCATGTTGGACATATCTGGATAAAGTACTCATATCGCTTTCCAAATTGCTGCTCTGCTGTTATTTAATGGCGCTTCTTCATGCGCGGTGTTGACTGTAGTCACACCAGGGTAACCTGCCCGTGTCCATACGTCATCAGCTCTCTCACCAAGTATGGTGATTAGAAGACCTTTAATATCCCCTATAGCTAATGTATTCCCTCGTGTCATTTTATCTAACTCATGTATCCATTTTCCAGTGCCGGAAGTTAAACTTGGGAGCTTGAACTTTAAATTATTTCTGTCCATTTGGGGCCACGGTATGTAGTGTGGCCTGGCCCCTCCCTTTTCTAACAAGGGGAATTGTGACACCCCAAACTTATTCTCATCTCTCATCATTTATCTATCTACCGCTGGGGTAATATTCCCACATCGCTGCCTACCTGGCAATGATCTTAACCTGCTTACATAAGGAGGGGACTCCCCCCTCTGACTGTGGAGTTGCCCCTTATGTCGGCCTGACTGCGTCAGTGGCTCTGGTGCCTTAGGCAGAGGTATTTTTAAATCTGACCATCTTACTCCCTTATCCATAGGTGAATATCCCTCTGGATCACATACATCACTTCCCTAGACGTACCTGGTAATGACTCGGATTCAGGAAAAAATTCCCCTGCTACCTGTGGATTTGGATTTCTTACTTCTCTTTCCAAATAATCAAGATCGCATGCTCTCTGTCTTCTTTTACATTCCATGTCGTCATCGACTTCTCTGCGTTTTCCCACTTCCTGTTTTCCTGTCTTCCTCTTTCTTTTTCATATCCCTTCGTTCATATGCCCTTTGTATCTCCTCATCCCTTCATCTCTGTATTCTTTCCTCTCTTATCTTTTCCTGTTTATTATCTTGTATTATTTTTCTTCCTAGTCTTTCCTGTTCATCAGCTGTTCTTTGTCTATTGTCACATTTTCTTTGCTTTTCTGCTCTCTCTTGTTTTTTAGCTGGCTCATCTTGATATAACTGTTCTCGTCTTTATCTATCTTTTCTTTTCGCTCCCTCATCTTTCAATCGTTCCTCCCTTTCTTTGTCTTGTTTGTCTTGTTTGTCATGATCTCATCTTTATCTTACATCTTCGATGGCTTTACCATCGAGTTTGAGTAAAATCTGACCTCCCATTTATTTGTTCTGTAAGAGCGCTAATTCATTAGTTTTATCCTTATCTCCTCTCCATCTCTTTATTTCTCTCCTTATATCTAGAGATGTACTTGCTCAATCACTTCTCTCCTTATCACGTCTCTCCTTATCCCTTGGGACTTTGGAGGTTGTATCTTTCTCAGTATCTTTCTCTGGGCCCTCGTCACTACTTTGCATAGGTGACTCACAACGGATTGCTATATCCCGTCGCTGCTTTAAGTTCCCTTAATGGGTATAACCCTTCGTCATTATTAGTTTAGTTTTTTATTTTAGACGGGGCGGGCAGAGCAGAAGGCTCTTCACCCCCCTCTTTGCATAAGTTGAGTATCCAATCTAAAGGAGGCTCCTCCTCCTTTTCTTGTACATACATTTTCCAAAGCTCTAGACTCGCTAGGCGCTTTTCTAACTTTTTCCCTGTGTATGCTGCATGCAAATATGTCGTCATATGCTGCATAACTGTCTTTGATAATGATCCGCCTTGTGGCCATGGCATAGCATTTTATTTGCGGTTCCTTTAACCCACTCTGCACTGTATTGTTTAGGTTTAAGCGCATGCTTCGGTAGCTGTTTGCAAAGATGCACTAATGGAGTAACTTCTTCCAGTTTTGACCTTCACTTTTCTCTTTGCTACCACTCGCTTAAGCTTGGATTACAGTTTCCAAATGACGTCTCAATCAAAATACACGTATGAGCGTGAACCAATCGTCGCAAGCTTCAATCCTGTCAAAACACAATTTTTTACTTTAATCTTGCTAATAAACAACCATCAAAGTTTAATTTTTAAAACAATCAACTTTCATGTCTCAACTTCACGCTTCACTATTACATAAAAATGTTTCGTTCAACTCTGACGTCATCACAACTTTCAATCACATAAAACAAACAAACTTTACTGGCCACATGTACTGTTCACAATCTTCTTCTTAAGACTCGTCTTGCCCTCTAAGATTGCTCCGATTGGAACTTAAACCTATCTCTTTCTGGATCGCCTTTAATCGATCCTGTCTCCTACGTCATCCACTTATGGGACTCTAGATAAGTGTTTCTGCTAGCACTCTTTAAAGTCTAGGAACAGGGCGTATTCTCTTGTCGTGGCCTCACTCACGACTATTCTTCTTTATATATTGCTCGGCCACACTCAAGTCAATATCTCGTTTCCCATATACATATGTATTACAATCTTACTCTTGAGTTATATTTAATCCCACCTCCCTCCATTACTCTCCGTTATTCACTATACATGTATCCCTTTGCCACACACTTTGGTCTATTTACTCACTGTTCTCATATTTTTCTTCTTCGGACCCTCGGGATCACCGCCTTCGTTACTGTCTCTTTGAGCCGCTTTTCGATCCCATTCATGCAGATGTGGGAGGGGTTTCTATCAGAAAATATGGGTCCCGTTAAACCGTGCCTTGCAAGGAGTTGTCTATTCTAACCACTTTTATGGGGAGCTTCACGTCCTGTCAGCCGAATGGCAAAAGTCGTGAGATATTGCTGAGATTCTAAAGTTACTTATGTCGATGGCTGATGGTTATTTTATCAAACCATCCTCTGCTACCAAGTGAGCTGGGTGTTCTCAGACAGCCCTTTAAGATGAGTAGCAATACCCTGGAGATGGATGGGGATGTGGATTTTATTCATACATCAATAATCAAGACAACACAAATAGCTTGGCAAAGTTCATCTGTTTTAATGTCAAGTATCTGAAACACGGAGTACAACGATTATCAGTAATCGCTCGATACTCTGACTCTCCTTACTTCATAAAAAAATTGGGCTTTTGTGCCCAAAATTAGTAATCACTGATGTTTTGACCTGCGTCATTACCAATGTCATCCTAGGTGGCAAACTACAAAAACCTAACGGGAGGTGGGATTGGTTCTAAGTGAATAACTAAGCATAGGTTCCATATCTGTATAGGGTAACAGAGAGAGGTAATTGGATAGTTAACATCAGGTGGGGAAACTAATCCCTCCC
The DNA here is from genome assembly GCF_040938575.1 of Ambystoma mexicanum. Classification (NCBI taxonomy): domain Eukaryota; kingdom Metazoa; phylum Chordata; class Amphibia; order Caudata; family Ambystomatidae; genus Ambystoma; species Ambystoma mexicanum. Next base: position 1,466,841,235 of record NC_090923.1, on the reverse strand, counting down.
TTCAAAATGGCCACTATGAATGTCACTAAAGGTACGGCGTCCCATTGACTACACAAGCTATAGGACCACCAACTATGTGAGCCACTACAATTGGTTGGCTTCTAACCCGTCAGTACTTTTCCACCTACGTTAGCAGCATGCAGACTGAACAATCCAGGTGCGGGTGAGCTCGTCTTAGCACCAGCTTCCCACCAATTAGCATATCATCCATCATCACCTCAATGGTCCAGTGTCAATTAGTGCTTTGAAGTTGGCCTTGAGTTTGTACTGTTCTCTGAGAATTTTTAAGGAGTATGGACACCAGCCGGCCTCCGTGCGTAGGTGTGATCATCTTGTTCGTCCAACTTCCTTCTATCAGGTCACTGGACCCCATGAAATTGAGCCTTTTTCGTGTATTTGATTTTATTCTTCAATAGTCCTCTGACATCTTTTGTTTTTGCTTGACCTCTCTGAACAGGAGCTCCTGTTCTTTCACGTTAATTGTATCTAATGTCAGCCAATTCCAGTTTCATAAGACCATGGCTTTCTTGGCTTAGTGAACACCTTAGCTGAACTTTTATTCTGTTTAATTCAATTGCTTTTCTTAACTGCGACACTGAAATGAGGCCTTCTTGCTTTGTTCAGTACTGCTTATATGCGTAGTGGAAACATCCGTCCTTTACTTGTCCACATGTTTCTATAGAGGTATATATGTATATATATATTTGGCGCTTCCCGCGATCTAATCTATTCAAAAGCATGTGGATAGCTTCATGATTGTTTTGCTGCTTGTGTTTCATTGCATCTGTACACGCTTACACTAACTGCCTTCATCAGGTTTGTGGCATAAGTTTCCTCATCTTGATCCCAAGATGTCACTCATCCTTGGTACTTCTTTGTGTTTCATAAATCGTCTGCCCTTCTGGTCTGGTTATCTTTCTATATGGGTGTCGATTCAACTTTGTATGATGTCACCATTCATCTTTGCAATTTAGTTTCTCTGCTTCTTCAGGAATCTCGTTCAAATGGCCACCATATTGTCTTGTAGCAGGTATGGTTTCCTCAATGGGTACTTTACCTCCCATATTCTCTTAGGTATAGGTATTCTTATGGGTACTGAACAGAGTCCACGCTCTTCTCTTTGCTGGTTTAACTGTTCAGTATACGTCACATACTTTGGCTCATACTTTTCAGGCAATGTAGGTGGGGAAGTTGGAGTGGAGGTACTTGGCTCCTCCTCTACAACTTCTACTACTTCAGTTACTGCTATTACTACTAATATTTCAAGAAGTTTCACTGGTACTGCTACCTACTGCTACTTGTATTGACAGTACTAGAATTACAACTACTACAACTACTACTACTACTATAATTTCTGGACTTACTACTGCTAATATTTATCTTATTTTTTATACCGCCACATTCATTACAAGCCACTTCAGGGCACCATTATTGTAGCACTATTGGTAATAATGCAACTTTGTCATGTTCATCTTGGCTGCAATGATGAGTCTGTAGACGGTGCTGTTTCTCCTGTTCAGGGACTGAAGGGAGTTTCAGAATGAAGACCATCCTAAGTCAGGACACTGCTTAGAAACATGCCATAAATAAGGTCACAAAGAGTTTCTGTCCACAAGACAAAGCAATAACAGCAAGGAAAGATATTTATTTTTTTGAAAAAACTATTGGCCCCATTCATAGAAAAAGCACAAAGACTCCACAAAGTACTTTGCATGTAAAACTACTTTGTGCCTACCTGCACACAAAAACATGTTTTGTGTGTTCCACGTATTCATGGAATTATAACCGCAAAGTAACCCTAAGCGTAAAAAAAGAAAATAGTGAACTTGAGTCTTCCAGCCCTTTAAGATGAGGTAGCAATACCCTTGAGATGGATGGGGATGCAGAAGTTACTCAAACATCAATAATCAAAACGACTCAGGTAGTTGGCAAAAGGATAACTGTTTTAATATCAATTATCTAAAATGGGGAGATCAACGGATGTCTCAGCATAAGATCTCTCAGTGTATCTTAAAAAAAGCATTCTTATATAGCAAAAAATCCTCATAGGTGACGTTAATCTACATGTTACTAATGTCATCCTACGTGGCAAACTACAAAAACCTAGTGGCAATAATAATAGGTTCTTAAGGAACCTCTAAGTATACAATCCATACTTGTCTAAGAGAGTGAAGAACAGTGATAGGTTTCTTAACATCAGGAGGGGCAACTAAGCCCTCCCCTTAAACAGGGCACTACGAACGTCACTAAATACATGACGTCTCATTGGATACACAAACTATAGGACCCTTAATCACGCTGTTCCCTACCATTGGTTGGCACTCTAACCTCCGTCAGTACATTTCCACCTACGTTAGAAGCATACAGACTGGACTTCCAGGTGCTGGTGAGCTAGTCTTCAACCATAGCTTCCCACCAATTAGCATATTCATCTATCATCAGCTCAGTGGTCTGCTGTCAATTAGGGCCTTGAACTTGTCCTTGGGAGTGTTCTTTGCTCTGGAGAATTTAGGGAAGTGAAGGCACGCTCTGCCCTCATGCGTAGGTGTGACCATCGTGTTTGTCCAACTTCATCCTTCCACGTGACTGAAGACCGCAAAATCGAGCTTCTGGTGCATTATGACGTCTCCTTGTTTTTATCTATGCCTCCTGAACAGGAGTTTTGTTCTTTCACACCATTTTGTATCCAATGTTTGCTCACCCCTGCCTGATATGGCCTTGGCTTCTTGGCTCATCCAGTCTCGCCTTTCTGAGTTTCACTCCTGTTAATTCACTTGTTTTTTAACTGTGACACAATGGAAAAGAGGCCATCCTTTGTTAGCCCAGCTCTGCTATGAAAGGTAGTGGAAACATCCATTCTTTACTCATATATATATATATATATATATATATATATATATATATATATATATATATATATATATGTATATCTTGGCGCATGCCGCAATCTATTCACTACTTAGCTAGCCTCAAGAATACTTCATCTGCTTGCGTTTCTTTGCATCTGTACACGTGTAAAATGACTTGACGTCTTTATCATTTCTGTAGCATAAGTTTCTTCATCTTGATCCCAAGATACCACTTATCTTTGATACTTTCTTGATGCCTTATAGAATATCTGCGTTCTCTAGTCTCTGCATCTCTTCTATGTACATCAACTCGACTCTGTGTGACGTCACCATTCTCCTTTGCCATTCATTGGTCCTGCTTCTTCCGGGATTACATTCACATGCCATCATACTGTCTCGTATGCAGGCATGGTTTTCTCAATGGGAATCTTGCCTCCAGGATTCTCCTTGGTGTTGGTATTTTCACTGGTAATGCACATGTCTCACACTCTGGTTCCCAACATATAGGCAATATGAGCGAAGTGGTTGAGGTGGGGTATTTAGCTCCTTCTCTACAATAGAGTAGCACCCGGAATGCCCATGACAAGCCCCCACGCAAACCAAAACCAGCAACATATACCAACCTTTGTGCCTACCTTATCCACACTGTAAAGCACCTTGGGAATACTGTGGCCCGCCCCTCTGCAACCAAGGCAGCATTTCAGTGACACTGCGTACAAACCCCTGTTATCCAAAACTGCACGCCGATAATCTGCATACTATTTTGCGTAACTCAGTGCAGCGGCCGGTAAATGTGCATGCAAATCCCCCGTAAATCATGTCAGCACCCCACCAATCTGCATATGATCACCCCTAACTCTTAGTGGTACCTCAACTACGTGCTGTTACCTCTAAATTGTCAATCATATGTCACCTTTGCGCGTTGGATCCTATGTGTATAGGGCTTTGCACCTCAGTTCATGTGGCAGTGAGTTCACAAGGTTTGCGTGTGACTTTACCCAATGTAAAGTTGGTCGTTGAAATCCATGAATGCGGTTGGGTTTCTGCTTGAGTGGGCGTGCAATTACTTTGCGTGGCTCGTCCCTAAACACACCCACATTCTTCATCATTTTGCCAGGAGAATGGGGAATATGCATGTTCCGCCCCCTATTTATTTCTTTGCGTAGACCCGTCACACACTTTGCATGGAATGTTGTGGATAAAACGCTCGACTGCACGCAAAGATAAGACGGACCAGCGCAGAGTCTTGGATAAACATGCAAAGTCCAATCCATGAATTGGGAAAAGGAGTTTTGCACGCTGTAAACTGTTCAAAGTCACTTTTTAGCATGCAAAGAATCTATGAATCAGGCCCCATATCTTCTCTGTAATGGTGGCAGCCCTGTCATGGCATCAGAGGTAGAAGTGTGGAACTGCACCCTGGCAGGAATGGGCATGGAGCCATGCAGAAACACATGTGGGAAGGGTTGATCGGGAAGTGGGACTATCACCGTGCGTAATAATAAGCAGCGCTCAGATACCTGAGGGTTCGAAGCGCTATATAAATGATACATTATTATTATTATCAAATGGGTGAGAGGATTGAAAGAACCACTCGTCCTGGATTCTTTCATTATTTTCTCTTCACTCAAAACAGATTTGAGTTTCCACGCAACAGGAATGAAGGATTTGGCAGGATTTACTTGTGCACATTTTAGAAAAATAGTGGCTGAGGTGGACATTGAGATTTTCCTTTCATTGTCAATCCTAATATGACACTTTATATTGCTGCCCTACGGTTCCCCACCCTTTCAAATTATAATAATTAAAATGGGGGACTAAGGGCGCGGGGTGGCCAGCAGCACTTTCTTTCGGCCCAGGGGGGCCTCTGTATTCCAGAGAAGCGGGATCTAGGCCATGCCACCTGGGCTGTAACCTGCTGGGGGACCACGGGCACGGGGTGTTCAGCTCCGCATGGGTGTTCAGCTACGAAAGGGGTTGTTTATTTGATGCAACCCCTCCACCGACTGAAGGCTCATTGGAAGGAAAACTGAAAGGAGCACCTTCGCCCCATGACTTTGAGCACAGGTGAGGAGTGGGAAGAAGGGGTGGGGCTAGTTTGAACTGCTATACCACCCTGCCAACCTACCCTTATATGTTGATTAGTCCACCTTCCTTTCCCTGCCTTTTCATCTGTTCGCACTGACATGGCGACACATTGTTGCTTCTCCTTCTTCGCCCTCACCCGCAACAAACACGAAGCCCCTATGATCGCTCTACAACCAATAGGGAAATTGTATTAGTGAAGCGGAAGTTACTGGGTCCACCCACCCTATCATGTGGCTCTGATAGCATTAAGATCAGTGCCCACAGCCCGGCCATGAACACGGGTGATGCCTATAATTTGATTAACGAAATCAACACATTTCTGGGAAGAGCCCCGACAATCATGGGGGGGAATGCAGCTACCCTCCCCATGGAAGGCTACTTCTATTGGCAGGATAAAGGCAAAGCCACTGCACCATTTCATTTAGGGAACACTTGCCTGGCTCCTCCAGAAGGCAGCCTGGTGTTGAGTGATGTCCTCCCACTTGAACTATCAAGCAGTGGGGGCATGCATTGGCCAAAGCTTGTATGGGGTTCTGTGAATGGTTGCTTCGGCACCCATCGAGGCACCCGTTCCTCCTTTTACTCCGTTTGTCAACTCCAATTCCACGTCCTGGCTCTCGAACATTCAGTCCGCCATCTTTGTTCCAGGCAAAGCATAATTGTGACGCAGTCCTCGCTACACCCAGAACTCTTTCAACTACTCATACAGAGGTAATCCATTCCGTCCGTGTCATGAAGGAAACATCCAGACTCCCTGAAAATAGGCGTACAAAGGACCACCTCCCCATTACTACTGAAAGGCACTGTTTATGATGCAATCGCTGAGCGAGATTCACCTAATGGGAAAATGCTCATGCTGGGTACCAACCCCCCTGTAGTAGCTCCTGCTGGAATATCTGTTACCCCTTCTTCACCCCCTGCGTTATCCCCCATTGAGGAACCAGTACTGGGTTGTCATTGCTCTCTGGTCCTCACGGAACTTGTGGCACTAAAGAAACGTTCACTATTAGAAATGGGTGGAGGCATTGGGAGGGGCACTCCAGGGAAGTAGCAGCTAAACAACGTATTTGACACAACCAAGAAATGCTGCACTGCCTCCGAGTCTGCTGTGCCTCAACTTGTCATTAGTAGTTCCAGTCCCAAGGTTCCCACAGAAGTGGTGTCTGCAAAGGAAACCTGGTGTCAAAACTGACGTCGGTAACAGCCCAACATCCACTAACAGTTTGGTTGAACCCGCCCAAACTCCACGGTGGGGCGACCACAGGGATTTCGCACAAGTGGACCAGCACACTGCCAGGCTGGCAGGCCATGTGGAGAGGGCGACGTAGTATATTATGGAGGGACCATAGCTTTGCAAAATTGGAGTGCACTAAAATCACATGCTCCATATATGTATAGCTTTCAGCACTGAGAGTTGGAGCGTGGGACCCTGAGGGTAGGGGCGCATAGAATGGGTGTGGTATACGTGCACAGGGTCCCTAAATGTTCCAGTGAGGAGTTTGAATCAAGAGATTCCCTTACCAATAAGTGCACACACTGGTTGAGAACAGTCTATGGATGCTACTCTTTGATTTGGGAGGACATTCCATGCTGTAGTAGATTATCTTATCACAGGAGCAGCTCTACTGACTAAAATGGAGGCCTGTAGTTATAAACGTGTTCTAGGAGAAGCGTTTGCTATGAAAAGACTATTTGCTGAGCATGAGAGGAATTGTGATAGAGTGCATGCTGTGATTAGCTGGCCGAATGAGATCCAACCGCACCTAATCTGGGGTACTAGTGAAAAAGACCGCTGGATAATCACACGGGCAAGGTTTGACTGTCTTCTCCTGAGGGATAATACAGTGCACTTTAAGGGCTACCCAGATTCGGCTGAGTGCCCAGTGTGCGGGTACAACAAGGAAGTCCTGACTCATTTGTTATTGTTTTGCACAGGGTACAAAGGGATCCGAAGAGCTACGTTATTACAGAGGCATAGGCAGGGTAGGGCCTGAGGGGCAAGGCCCACTCAAAATCTGTAAATGCCCACTCAGCAGCGCTGTGGGGGCATTTACAGATATTTTTGTCAGTGCAGTGGGCCCAACTACATTAGCATCAGGCCCCATTTGATAGACAATCTTGGCTCCGCCTCTGCGTTATTACCAGTGTTGAGGGAGGTCAATATTCATCAACATAGAGCTGCCATTTTGCTTCTTTTGAGTGCTTACTCTGTTCTGATTGCTTGTGCCTTACTCTCTTTCTTAAAAAGAGCAATGTATTTCAGAAAGGGGATACTGAGGTTACAAGTGAATAATGCTGTGACTTCTACTTTGGATTGTAATGGGAATGGGAGTTATATGTTGAAGATTGTGTTTTTATTGCCCGTGTATCAAAGAATCAGTGAACCAGATTTTATGTGTATTGTTTTATCAGAGTGTATTTGATATGTACTATGTGGGATTTCGGTGATATATGTAAATTTGGGGGAAGGGTTTTTTAACAATCATCAAGTGTGATCATTGTTGTGTAAGGTTTTATGTGTGTTTTATGACATTAAGTCACATTTTTGACTTGACTTCATTACATCTGCATAGAATTCAGGGATCCAAGATTGGCCTCTCGCCTACTGGGAATTGGTATGCGTCGACGCCCAAAGATAAGTAGATTGATTCTTATTAGTGCCTCCCCTCTTTGGAAGAATGTTGGCACCGGAGGTGCGCTCCCTTTGGGAACTAGGCTCCATCCCACAGCACTCTTTGGTGCCAATTTAGTGCTTTTGGGGAGAAGACCTGCAGGGCCCACTAAAGGAGGCGGGAGAACCCTGCATGGCCTAACCATAGTAGTGAGTCCCTCCCCCTGATGCAGCAGACAACGTAACTGGTTTGGGGACTGTTACTAAGGCATTATCGTGTCATGACACGGTGGGGGGGGGGCAAATGGCTCCCGTTATTCATATTGTATTGTCACTCACACTTATACGTGGAAACAAAGTATGTGTACTTTGATGGCCTTATTGGCGAATAAAGTTAAATGACAATTAATTGTTATTAATACAATAAAAATTTGATTTCCTATTTTCTACTATAGTCTTTTTTATTTTCTTAACTATTCTATGTCAATTCATTACATATATGTATTATTTGCTGTGTGATGAAATATTACATTTGTGTAAGGTTTCTTTTATAAAATAATTCATTAAAAAAATTAACATATGAAGAAAACGAGTGCTACAGCGAGCTCTATTTTCCCAAAACCTAAATTCAAGGGAAGGTCCTGACTTTTAAATGTAGAAAAATCATTTTGTGAAATTCTCATCTCTTTCTGCGCACAGGTTCCGTATGATAATATTTGGTGATTTATATAGTGCTCCAAGCTGGATTACGCAGGTATAATAATGCCACTATTATTACCAACTCGCACTATTCAATGTATCACCCTCTAATGGATGAAATGCTGAGTCAGCTTGACTGGGCTATCAAACCTATGACACATGGCAGCGGGGACTTCATTTAGGTGTTGCTAGGGGTGGAATCTCCTGGGCTGTGGCCAGCGCTGTGTGGCACTTTGTTTCTGGAGTGGCTGACTTTCTTGCTCAGTCCTCTTAAAAAAAGAACAAGGGGTTCCACTGGTGTACCACTTTGAGCCGTGACCATAAATCAGAAAGAATAGGAATAACAAATAATTTGCCTTTCTGGAATTCCTTTCAATAATTGCTAGACTCATTAAAGGTTTATTTCAGGCACACTTCAGAGGGCGAGTCAGTGATTTAGTCTGTTCCTAAACACCTCAAATTCACAATGCAGACAAAAACTTCCAATAAGCATTTAGAGTAGAATAAGCATCCTTTTCGGACTATGTATTTTTCATTTTCGGAAGTTGCTGTTATAGCATGTTTTTTCTGCCGTTGTGTCTGTTACGATCATCGCAAGATATTTCATCTCAGTGTCCTCGGTCACTGACAAAATCCTTGTGCCTAAAAGCTTGTGTACAGTGTAGAAATATTTGACCATAGCACATAAGGTGGCTCTTGATTTCATTGTGCCACAATGAATGCCTTGTTGTAACGTGTCTATCTTTCCTATCTGCATGGCATGCTGTTCAGGATGTTTGTTTGCATGTCGGAGGTAACGAGTGCCCAGAGTACGGGATGCCGTGTGAGGCCAACCTCTGAAACCTGAAAAGTAGATCTACGCCGGCTTGACATGTGGCCAACTTTGCACCAGACCTGCACACAAACTGGCCTGCTGTTAAATAGCTATAACCAGTAAGTTATCTCAGAACGTTGCACATTCGCTGCAGTGATGTGTGTGTGATCTGCAGGTTGCAGGTTTCAATACCAGCAATGCCAGGTCAGCCTTTCGTCCTTCTGAGGTTGATAAATGAGTACCAAAACAGGATCGGTGATATTGTATGTTTATTTCTTCTATATGAAGCGCGTAAGCATAGCTATATAATAACACATCATTATCATTTGGCCTTGGACGTCTGCTTGCATTCACAGTAATTTGGCAATATGGGCCTATACACACTGATATTAACAATACATATGATGATCCATTCTTGTATGAAATGTATATCGTAGTGTACTTAGGAACAGTGCTATGGGATACCACTTCCTGTTTTGTCAAGGGGTGAAAGGTTGTGTCCCATTGCTTCCTGTGATGTCACTTCAGGGTGGGGTCAAATGGCATCACTTCCTGTGATGTCATCATAGGTCAAGGGTCATGTGATGTCACTTACGCTACCCCAGGTTTTTTGGTGAAATGACGTCCCTGCATGGCACTGTTCCCAAGGAGAGCATGCTGTGCCCGAGCTATCCTCATCTGTAAGGGAAATGCTGATAGTATAAGGCCCGATGTAGTCCAGGCGTAATTGTGATTATGCACCCAGTAAATTTTCAAGCGTTTGAGTCAGAACAAATGGAATGGGAGCAAAGAATTGACATCAAAAAGATATATAGCCCCAAGCAAGCCAGCAATGTGTTTTGGTCAGCACTGAAGTGTGGGACTGGGTGGAGCCTAAATATGATTCCCAAGCAAGCCAGCAATGTGTTTTGGTCAGCACTGAAGTGTGGGACTGGGTGGAGCCTAAATATGATTCCCAAGCAAGCCAGCAATGTGTTTTGGTCAGCACTGAAGTGTGGGACTGGGTGGAGCCTAAATATGATTCCCAAGCAAGCCAGCAATGTGTTTTGGTCAGCACTGAAGTGTGGGACTGGGTGGAGCCTAAATATGATTCCCAAGCAAGCCAGCAATGTGTTTTGGTCAGCACTGAAGTGTGGGACTGGGTGAGCCTAAATATGATTCCTTATGGGAATTCAAGACAAACATACTCGCCCTTAGCACCCTGTTTTTTCAGAAGAAAAAAACTGTTTAATATGCAACTAAACTTGCACAGCATATTTTCCAAAATGCCTCCACGTAACTGCTGGAGTGGGCGGAGTTTACAATGACCTCCTATGGGGAATTCACGACGAGCATACACAAGGTGAGCAACTCTCCCTGCAATCCCCTGCACACATTAGTATGATACAATGTCGCATTGGGATCCCGTTCACCAGCTTAGCATGAGCTCAATGGAGGTGATCCGATTTAACAAGCCTATTAAATAAAACGAAGAGGAATCTTTAACGGAAAGAATGGCTGTTGTGCAGTTGTAAAAATGGTTGTATAAAGTAGAGAACACAGATCCTGTTAGTCCCCGCTCACTTCAACTGCTGCTTGTCGCTGCTGAAACTGGTATGGCCATTTTCGGGAGGTAGTGTACAAGGTAGCATGACTATGAGAATAGGTGAGGGAACTAGGAGATGGCACTGCTGAATATGTCTGGGCAATGTGCGACTGAATTCAGGCAACGCCTATAATGTTAATGTTAAAGGCTTTCACCACCGGAGTGGTCCCCTGGCGCTCTGGCGGATCTGAAAAGGAAAAGGGGGTGGGTGGTGAAGTTAGTGGGAACGAGCAGCATAAGTGCAAGTAAGCAGTGATGTGCTATTGGCAGCTTCAGTTCGGTTAACACCGTTCGCTGAGCTTGGGGGTGCTTTACCGGTTGGTAGCCGTCTGGTGCTGTTGTGCGAAGCTATGTGTGGTTTGTTTTGTTGTTGCGGTGTAGTGAAGAGTGTGCGGTTTGTTGTGCTTTAGGGTTGTGGTTGTGTTTGGTTAGAGTTTGAGAGGTGTATGCAGAGGGGTGAGTTTGTTAGTGGATTGGTTATTGGCATCGCTATCTAGAGGTGATAAGTGCTAAATTTCCACGTTCTTTCTAGGCGTGGCTTATGAATATCTCAGCATTTGTATCTAGATCCGGCACTGGCAAATATTCACAATCCTGTCTATGTATGACGCATGCCAATATTCACTATTATATCCAGATGTGGCATTGACCTACCTTCAAAAAACCTGTCTAGATGCGAATCAAGCTAGCATTCACAGTTCTTTCTAACTATGGCATTGTTAATATTCCCAATGCAGTCTAGATTTGACAATGGCTAATATTCGCTATTCTATCTAGATGTGGCACGGCCGACACTCATGATCCTTTCTAGATGTGACTCAGGCTAATGTTCACAATCCTATCTGAGTGTGGCGCATGCTAACATTCACAATTCTAAGTGTGGTATTTACTAACCTTCACAATCCTACATAAATGTGACGCGGGCCGATGTTCACAATTCTAACTAAATGTGGTACTTGCTATCATTCACAATTCTGTCTGGGGCTGGCGCAGGCTAACATTCACAATTCTATCCAATTGTGGTACTTGCTAACATTCAAAATTCTATCTAAGTATGGCATTTGCTAATGTTCATGGATTGGGTAAGGTTGTTGGATAGTGTTGGGCATGTATGCTAAATGCTGTCCTCATGGGGTTGTTGCTTGTGTTCTATTCCACCTAGCGTCTTCTCTCTTGTTGTTGTAGGAGTTTCCCTTAGTCGCTTCTGGGTGTTGTCTGTGCCATCATATAATCTGTCAATATTGGCTAGTTAGCAGCCTAAGCAGGACGGCGTGCTACATGGAGTGACCCTGGTGTATGTGAAGAGCACTCTGGCCGGGTGGCACATGATTGCCCTATTAGTCAAGGAGAGTGTTCACACCCAATCTGTTTAGAACATGTCAGGTACCACAGCCAGCACACCAGGCCTGGAACTCAAGTCCTAATCTTGCCAGTCTCCCTGGATAACTGCCTACCATGCAAATCATGCCCACTAAGATGCATTGCATGCCAATGTGTCTTTTCTGCATACTTTTATTCCTGCAAACCTAGAGTCAAGTTAGCCTTTGAGGGCTGGATACCAGCACATAGCAAACGTATAATGTGTGTACTATGCCTCTTCAAAAAACACATACCTCAAAGGAAGTGCACTACCCCATCACCAAACATCACACTCACAGCGAATGAACTATGCCTCTTTAGCGAGCACACACCTAACAAGTGCATACATACGCTTTCATGACCAAATATAACACTCCCGACATGCGTAATATCACTGTTAGTAAGTGCTAAACACACCTTCAACAAACCCACATCTCGCTCCCCTAAATGGCACTAAACCTGCTCACCAAACATCCCAGTAATAACAGGTGCAGTGCACTACTCTCAAGCCAAAGAAAAATGTCCTCTTTCCAGTGGTCGAAGTGGGCAGGAGTGGTTGGGAGCGCTGCTCCTATACTTTTTTAAGTCAAGTTTTACTGTTCCTATACTTTTATTTGAAAAAGAAACTGTTCCGGAATGGTTTCGTTTTAAAATAAAAGTGCTGGAGGAAATTGAAACTTGAACTTTAGTGCACTGCACTGAACGTTCCCTTAAACAGCAGCCGCATGTCTTAAGGGGGTTGTATAGAGCGTGGGACGAGGTGTGGCCATGGGGTTTGTGGGGAGCGGGGAAGACCAGTAGGGACCATAGTTCCACTACTAATTTTCATACACTTCGTCCACTGCCTCTTTAGCCACACAATCTAAGACAACTCTTCATGCGGACTCTGCCGGGAGGACATGTCATGTCCAAGCTTTACAAAAAATAAATAAAAATTCACCAAAGAAAAAAGCATGTTTCACTCACCGCCATGACCAGCTCAAAGGGGTGCTTGTACACCCGCACGGGGGACTGGTACTTCTGCACCATGTTCTGTCAGCACCTGTTGGAGGGAGAGAAAGGGTGCATGAGAGGTAGTAGCGCCAGGCAGGCTTTTTTCATGAGAGGTAGTAGCGCCAGGCAGGATTTTCTCATGAGAGGTAGTAGCGCCAGGCAGGCTTTTCTCATGAGAGGTAGTAGCGCCAGGCAGGCTTTTTTCATGAGAGGTAGAAGCGCCAGGCAGGCTTTTTCATGAGAGGTAGTAGGGCCAGGCAGACTTTTTCATGAGAGGTAGTAGGGCCAGGCAGGCTTTTTCATGAGAAGTAGTAGCGCAGCGCCAGGCAGGCTTTTTCATGAGACGTAGTAGCGCAGCGCCAGGCAGACTTTTTCATGAGAGGTAGTAGCGCCAGGGAGGCTTTTTTCATGAGAGGTAGAAGCGCCAGGCAGGCTTTTTCATGAGAAGTAGAAGCGCCAGGCAGGCTTTTTTCATGAGAGGTAGTAGCGCCAGGCAGGCTTTTTCATGAGAGGTAGTAGCGCCAGGCAGGCTTTTTTTGGCTGTGCGCATATCGAAGCCCCCCGCCCCCGTTCCTGGTGAACAGTGCGCGGCGCTATGTGTGAGAGGCTGGAACCCACCCAGTGTGACAGCCCCCCTCCGCTGGCACTGTCAGCGCAATGCAGGAAGCTGGGCTTATGCCACCGACCCACGGTCCCGGGAAGGCCGGCAGACCAGGGACCCAGTCCGCCACAACCTGCCCAATAACACCTTTCCATAAAGTGGGCCCCATTCGTTTTGTATCCTGTCCAAGGTTGCCAGCGGGCCATCACAGGGCACTCACACTTTCTTTCGTTAATGCTCCTGTCGCAGAGATCGGCTTACACGTGTAGCAGTTCACATGTGCGAATCCTAGCAACGCTGATTCTGCCTTTCACCCTTCCATGGTGAATGGCACCGATACTGGTGCGCTATTGTCATACGGTCGATATTCTTACATGAAGCAGCAGCGGGCCGGCCCTTCGTGGTCCCTGCGAACCGCGCAGAAAGACGTACCACTAAGAGGTTGGACCTCGCTGGAGACTCCTTGCGCCTTACAGCTGCTGGCAGGTAAGATCTTGACTAAGCAGCACCCGTGGCCCCTCCCACCTCCCCGTGGCTCCCGTGGGGCCCACCCGGGGAGGTGTGAGGCGCGGTTGACGCACCACCTGCCCCCGGGGACACCTGCGCAGGAAGCCGAGCTGGAAAGTGGAGAGTCCCGCCATCCCGAGGGCTGGCCCTCATTAGAGCTGCACGGCCCATTGGTGCTGGCTGCAGATTATCGCATCACCGCGTTTGTTTTTATGTTGCTAATAATGTTGGCCTTTTTATATAGCACGCAGCGACGCAGCACACACTCCACCGTCTCTGGGTACCTGGGTAATAGGTGATGTTATTGCCAAACTCTCTGCTTCTACATGTATCCACCTCAGGTATATGAGCCGCTGAGTGGTTTCGGCCAGGATCCAACCCAGGGCTGGAAGAAGATGTGTCAGGACTCCTGGGGGCCCCTTTCAAAATGATATTTGGGGGCACCATTGAGGAGAACCATCTCCGGTTCCGGAAAGCAGCTCAAAACCTTCCTCTTTGCTTCTGCCTTCTCCCCCCTCTCCCCTGCTGAAGTCCTGGCTGAAACTGCACTGGTCACCTGGCCACCCTTTCTGATCTTGGGCCCAGGCCCCGCCAATTGCCCACCTGCCCTGCCTCCCTGGCAACCCCCGCACCTGGGGACTGTGGTTCTGTATCCCTACAGTCCCACTATCAGCACTTATGTCTGCACTTACCTTGCACTTGCCACCAGCTGGCCGTTCTATTATCTTATTTATTCTACTATCCCATGTACTGCACTTTCCCCTCTCACTCCCCCACCCACTTTTCCCTTTCCCCCTTCCCATACACTTGCGCGATCTGAATGACACCTGGCCTAGTAGGATCGTTGTCTGTCTTCCCCTTGTTCCCCCCTCCCTGCCTTGTCGTGCCTTGAAACACTTGTGTATAGGCGCGCTATACATGCCATATCATATCATATCACCTCGGCTTCAGCTGGGAAAAATGGTCAGAAGCACCTGCATGGTGCACCGATTACAATGGAGATACTGAGGAATGTAGTGAGGGAGTTAATAGCTACAGATTGTCACAGGGCATGCAGCAAGTGGAGAGCTGAAATGCTAAATGTCTACTGAAAAGCTATTAATCGCTCTTTGTCAGCAAAATGTAAAAAGCCAACAAGGTAGGCTGTTATTGCAAAACCTGAGGGAGAAGGTGGCCTGCAGCGTGTGTGTAGTAATGTCTTGCATTAAAGAAGTATGTTGCTTTGTGAAAGACTGCCAACTTGGGGGCAGCTGCTCGGGACCCACCCAGAGTCTCGAGGCCCATTTCAAATGAAAGTATTGAAAGACCGTGGCGTGACCCTTTTCAAACCTATAACACAGGGAAGCAGGCCTGACTCTGCAGTAATCACCCAGTCCACTTAGCTGTCTTACTTGCCTTTGCATAACCCAACCCCCTGCCCCATACGCACATCTACCCCCCCTCCCCCCAATTTAATGATATAGGCAGGACTTGAGATACCATTCTGAAGCAGAAGTATTCTACACCCTTTTTTTAAAGTTGGAAATACAATTACTTGTTTTCGAGTAAAAAACTAATTTTCACTGCCAATTGGGGTCTTTTTAAAGCAGATAAAAATATCCTTTAAATCTAAAAACGGATATCCTTTAGCACTCTTTGCACCTAGTAAGTAATTCATGCAAATCAAGCAATGCACCTGTGTTACACAACGCATTCATGGGTCTGTCTTCAGGGCCTTAACTCAAGGCGGCAGTGCCGCTGAACTTAAAGAACTCTCTGTAGTGTGCAATACACAAAGACCCTGATTAGTGCCTATTGACTTGGATGCCAAACGCATTGCCTTCTTAAATACAAACAATTGAACAATATGTATTAAGTGCAACTTCTTACCAGCGAAACCAGTTTCAAGGCACTACATGAATGCAAATGCAATCATGTGCACTAGATTTAAAACATGTTCAACATGAAGTTACATACAAGCAGTTCAGGCCTCCACCCAATCAAGCAGTGCTCTATCGATGTTAAAGGTTTCAGGAATACAACAATAAAATAACTGATGCTTTTTAATGTAGTCTTAAAGCTTTGCATGGTAGCACAGTTCTGAACTAAGATGGTAACCCATTCCAAAGGGGACAACCCAAGGTGTTGATTATTTTACCTCCAAATCTTTTTTTAGCATATTTAGCCACATACATCTCCCGCTTGATCTAAGCACATGAGCTCATTTCCCGCTTGATCTAAGCACACGAGCTAATTTCCCACTTGATCTAAGCACATGAGTGGGAACAGGTTTTACAAATGCGGTCAGATATGTAGGTGCCAATCCATGAGTGATTTCCATATCAGGGTTACAACTCTGATTTGAATGAGCACTTTAGTTTTCGGCCAATAATGTAGGGCTTTAGAGATGTGCTCCCATTTTTTACATCCATTAATGACTCGTATGGCACGATTGGGTACTACCTTCAATGGTGCTATACATGTCTTTGCTATACCCAGATAGATAACTGCACAGCAATGAATTATGGACCACTGCCTAAACCAAGGTCTTTTGGTGCTTCAGATCTAGGAAGGAGCCACATCTACTTAAATTGAACAGGTGAAAGTGGCCAGTCTTAGCTACAGGATCCATCTTTGCAGCAAAGGCCAATATACTGTCCATAAGCACGCCCACATTTCTAGCTACCTCAACTGGTGCATGGGTAGTGCATAAACTAGCAGACCATGTAAATTACAAGTGGTCCTCCCCCTGGCCACCTATTAACAGGATTTCAATGTTATCCCCATTAAACCTAAGACAATGGTCCTGCATCCATCTCTGTCTCGCCCCAAGCACTTTTCACTTTCCTACCTGGCTTTTGACTGTTATGCAGGTCTACTAAAAACTGTGTGTTGTCGGCATATAGCAGACAGTCAAAGCCCCAAGAGTGAGCAGATCCTTGAGGCACTCTGCAGGTCAACCATTCCTGTAAGTTAGTTAATTTCCAAGTTGTACTCTCTGGCTTCAGCCAGTCAAACATGATTTTAGCTAAGCCAATGCTGTCCCGGAAATATTCAACTGAGATTTCAGGCGCTGAAACATTGTGTTGTGGTCTCCCGTGAGAGATCGAGGAGAGTCAACGCTGCTGAGTCTCCTCCATCTGTGATAGGCAATAGTGTCTCCCGCATGCACAGGACCAAAGTCTCTGTACTATGACACGGACAAAAGCTCAATTGTGAGGCAGATACAACATGGTTATTTTCCAGATAAATGGACAGTTGAGAGGTGGCTTTGCCTTCCATGATCTTACTAATGAAAGCTACATTTAATATAGCCCTGAAGATTGATGGAATATTAAAGTTAGCTGCGTTTTCAGTGAGGTCGGAAAAGTCCCTCTCTGAAAGGACGCATTTAAGATGGAAGCTTTATCCCCCCCCCCAGTACTTGCAGTCCGTTAGTACTCTGGGGGGGGTTAGGATCCAAGGCTGAACCAGAAAACCTCAACCTACGGACCCTTTTCATAATGTCCTCACTGGATAGCAATTTGAAGCATTTAAAGGATGCCAAACTTTCCATTGAATGACACTGGGCCTCTCATGGGTTCAAACAGCAGCCTCAATGGACTCATGCCACTTAGTGATATTAGCCACGAAAAACGATGACAATTCATCACACAAAGTTTGAGTGGGAATTACTTTGTCTAAACAGTCCGCCCTTGTGGTGAGTTCATGATCGATTTTACAAACTTTAAGTTGGCCTCTGATCTCCTCCTAGAAATAGAAGCCTTCCTGGCTAACATGATCTGTTTTCTGTCATTGGCAACGTGTGAAGCATAAGCTATATTGTCGTCTTCGGATCGAGTGGAAGACCCACCACCTTCTTTCTAGCTGGCGGTCTTGCCTTTTTATTTGGGCCAGTTCTGAAGTAAACTATTTATTTAACAGATGGCATTTAGGTTTGATTTACTGCTGAGTGGTGCCAGACAGTCTAAGCACCAGGCAACCTTATCATAAAAATGTGAAGACGATCATTGGGTGCGTGAGTTAGGCCGCAGCTCGGACGAGTGGAATATAGTAGTTGCCATTCGTCAGCAGAGATCCTGTGCAGCTTATGCCTTGGGTGGGTAGGCTTCTGTTGTGTTACTTGAGATTTTAACTCTCTTTTTTATAGAACATGAGAAGGATATTAACGCATGGTCTGACCAAATTACTGGTAACTTGATAGGCTCTAAATGGCAGGTACAAGATCTAATAGGTGGCCTGCTGTATTGGTAGAACCAGTAAAGCTTTGTCTTAAACCAAAAACGTCTAACAAGTTGATACAATTCTGTGCTAAGGCATTATGTGGTGAGCTGAATAGAAGGACACAGGAACTGTAATCATTGAAGCAGCCCCCGCACCGGTGATCACCCTCTCTCCCCGCTCCATCACTTCATCAACGGTCGCCCCTACGCACGCCCAGCACCTGCATCACATTCTAACCAGGTATTCTACACATCCCCATCCCATGAAAATTAACAAACAAAACAAAGATTTTTACTGCAGTTCCTGGCAAAGGATGAAATGCATAGTACAACTCATAACTCTAGGGACAAAAGTAATACCAAAATATAAGGTTGTAATTCATAACGATTAATACAGTGGCATGCACCAGCACACCAGCACCCTACCAGTGTGTTATACTGAGAAATTTCTAGCTGACCACATAGTCATCCCATTTTGAGGGAATCCTCTGCTTCCTTATGCTGTGGCAGCATTCTGACCCTCGGCCTACTTCTGACCTTCGATCTGCTCACACCCCTTCATCAGGCTCTCCAGAGCTCACATCAGTATCATCACCCAACACTCTGCTCCCAATAAACACAATATCCTTTTAGGACCAAACTTCTACGCCCTCAAGAGCGACAATGTTTCCCCTCACTGTTGCAATCCTTTCAGGCACAGAGAACTTCTCATCGTGGCAATTCACTCTCGCCCTGGGATTCTGCACTAACACAAAATCTCCAACCTTGAAGTGTTTCTCCACTTCTCTGTGACGTGTATCATACTCCATTTTATAGCGCATCTGCGCAGTAGCTACTCTATCCATCACTATCCTACTATCCACATCCACAGTTCTAGGCAGTCCTAGCAGCGCATGACAGAAAATGGTCCCTGGATCACACTATTCACCCTTTCTACCAGGCCATGGGCTTGGGGGTCATACAAGGCTGTCCTACTTTGGTGTCTGATGGCATATTTTCTGAGAAACTCCTGCATCTTGCTCGAAGTAAGCTGAACCCCGTTGTCTGTGATCACTTGTTGTGGAAAACCTTCCCTGAAGAACACCTCCTCTAAGATTCCAATCGTGCCTCCAGTGGTTGCCTCATTAACCGCCCTCCACTCCACCTATTTTGAATGATAGTCAACCAGAACAAAGATAATCCTGGCACCCCAGCCCAACTCTTGGATTGGCCCATAACACCCACAGCAACCTTGCTCTATGGTTGATCAGGAACCGGGACTGGGCACAAGGGAACCCGTCTGCAGCCTTTACTCTTATCTGACATTACACACTCTCGACACTCTTTAATCCCGTGGTCCAGCCACCAGAATGATTCACACAGATCTCTCTTGGTAAGACTGTATCAAAACAATGACCCTCATGGGCCGATTCATAATGCCCTCTCTTAATCCACAAGGCAGAACCACCTTTTCTCCTCGCCTCAATCTCTGTTACGACGAGCCTTCGGGGCTGGTCGTTATGGCACCGTTGGCGTCGTCAGCCTAGTATGAGGATTTACTCCTGGAACATGGCGCCCATAGCAAGGAGTAACAGTACAGTTCCTCGGATGAGAGGAGAGAGTGAAGCCCCTCCTCTTCACCCGGAAGCAGTATTTGTTTCCAAGGATCCTGTGCAACGGTGCATTGCTACTGTCTCCAGACGCTACACTCCGTGAGTTATCGTCCTTAGCATTGCAAACTCTGTTCGAATTTCTGCCTGACTTTCTTGCCACCGCTAAACTTATTCCCCCAATCTGTGTTTCCGTTTAGGGAAGTTTCGCATCCCGACCCGTTCTCTTCCACTCTGCAGGCACCTACTCTATTACAGACTCAGGTCGGATTTCCGTCAGACTACGTAGGTGGTAATATCATATCTGGCCGGGTCGCTCAGGTTTCTTTCTCCCTTCGTTCCCCCTCCAACCTCTCTCATTCTTTCCCTCAGAGTACGATCCCAGCCACCAATCTCAGGATCGCGTTACCATACACGACACGCGACCTCCTTGTAATCTCAGGTTCCCATCCTCGCACAGGAACTGGTAGGTGCTCAATACATCGGAAGCCTTTCACAGTCCTTCCCCTTCCATTCCCGATTCATTCTCTTTCATTTCTCTTTTTTAAAGAATGGGCATTTTTGACTACAAAAGGAACCCCTCCTAAAATCCATTTAAGATTGCAAAACAGGTATTCTTGATTCTTGCCTTTAATAAGGAGGACCATCTCTCTCCCTTCTCTAACCCTGTCTCTGTATTTCAGCCTGCCACAAGTTTAAGCATCCAGAGAATACCTACCTAGTCATTGACCTGCCAGAGCATCTCCACGCTCAGTAATTCCAGAAGCTTTTTTCGACCAGTCCATCTACGCCCTCAAACGACAACTGGGTTTTTTCCCCCATGAGGGTTTCCCTGGAGCTTTCTCTCTGCGCCTGTTGGTAACTGCACAGGGAAATTGTTTCAGGTGGGCTACTCCAATCCTCACTGCTATCCGAAGACAAGGTAGGAAAACTTTACTTTGCTGTTGTTGATTCAATTGATTCTGTGGAGTCCCTGCAGTGGTATAAACAAGAGTAGACTTAACAGATAGCAACCCCTGTTACACTGGGGGTCGCACAGAACCAATTGACAGGCAAAAGCAATGGAACAACAGGTTCAACAATTAGTTGCCGCCATGCAGGCTCTCTCTTAGCAAAGTGCAACAATTGAAGCAGGAAAACGTAGCATTGCGACATCAAGCGAGTCGCTCAGCTCAGAGTTCGGAAGTTCCCCCAGGGCCACTGCCTGGAGGCCGATTTGATGGCAATCCGCATTCAGTAAAAGAATTTCTGGAGTCCTGTACAGTCCAATTCACCTTTAAGGCTGCCTTTTTCCCCACTGATAGAGACAAAGTGGGACATATGATTGCCCAAATGACCGGTGCCGCATTGGCTTGGACAACTCCTTTAGTTACCAACAACAATCCTATTCTGGATTCCTATCCTGCATTCTGTAATAGTGTCCGAAGTATGTTCGGCAGACAGGAAGTCGTAGTAGCCTCTCAAGAACGACTATTAGACCTAAAGCAAGGGAACCAAGACATCTTGACCTATATTACAACCTTCATAAGGATGGCGGCAGAAACCGCCTGGGCAGATGATGCCCTCATAACCATTTTTAGACATGGTCTTACAGAAGAGCTTAAGGAATATATAGCCTTAGTCATGCAGCTGGACTACAGGCTCCAGGAAAGAAGCCGAGAAAAACGGGAAGGGAGAAACCCTAAAACATATTCTGAGGTTCTCTCCCCTCCTAGCAAGTCAGGTTCCACGGAGGAACCAATGCAATTGGGAATCACGCACGGGACCTTTATCTGTCGAAGAACGCACTAGGAGAAAGTCACAAGGGTTATGTATGCATTATGGAGCAAACAGCCACACAGTCAAAGAATGTACTCTTGCACCACCTAGAAAGACGGGAAACGCCAGTGCCCGACCGTGAAGGGGACGACGTTGCCGGGTTCATTTTCAGCTATCAGTTCCCTACCAAGTATCTCTGGAAATACTTCCACTACTCAGTACGAAAACACCATGATAGTTCTGAGTATCTCTCTTTCATGGAGCAACATCTGTCTAGTAAATGTGCCGGCTCTGGTGGACAGGGGAGCAGCTGGCAACTTCATCGACGATCTTTGGGCACAGGATCATGGCATTCCACGTACTGCCAATATCATGGCCATCCCGGTGGAAAGTGTAGATGGCAGCCCGCTGTCATCAAGACCTATCAAGGACCACACTTGCTCCCTTAGGATGATTGTAGCCTCCCATCAAGAGACACTTGAATTAGACATCATCAAGACAGCCGATTACCCGGTGATTTTAGGACTGCCATGGTTAAGAAGCCATAATCCCTATAATAATTGGACGGCTGGAACTCTATTTCTCGGCTCAGAACAATGTGTCCATCAAGCAAAGTCCAACCCCACGGAAACAAGACAAGAGTCTGGTCATCACCAATCCATCTGGTGCAATAGTAAACGAGATATCCGCTCTTCCCTCTGAATACCAACTATATAATTCCGTCTTTTCTCAGTCGGAATACTCGGAACTTCCCCCACACCGTAGGGATGATTGTGCTATAGACTTGGTACCTGACAGTCCACTCCCTTTCGGGCGGATGCACATCCTATCAGCGAAAGAGAAGGAGTATCTGAAGGAATATCTTCACACGCACTTAAAGAACGGCCTTATTACCGAATCCACCTCACCCGCAGCCGCATCGTTATTTTTCATTCCCAAGAAAAATACAACTGAACCCCGCCCATGCATAGACTTCCGGGGCTTAAACAAAATCACAATTCCTGACAAATATCCCATGCCTTTGATTCCTGATATATTAGAGGCAGTCCGGGGAGCCAAGGTATATACCAAACTAGACTTGAGAGGGGCCTATCACCTGATCCGCATCAAAACCAGTGATGAGTGGAAAACAGCATTTAGAACCCCCTTTGGTCACTACCAATATAGAGTCATGCCCTTTGGCTTAACCAATGCCCCAGCAGTCTTTCAACGATTCATGGATCACATATTTGCAGACATTAATCTACACAACATCATCATCTACCTGGATGATATTCTGGTCTTTTCCTCTACATTGGATGACCACAGATCACATGTTAAGGAAGTTCTATACCGCTTACAAAAGAACCATCTGTTTTGTAAATTAGAAAAGTGTGAATTCCACAAAACCTCAGTTGCATATCTAGGTTATATCCTTTCCCATAGGGGTATCTCAATGGACCCTGCTAAAGTTTCTGCTATCACAGAATGGCTTTCTCTGAGATCAGTCAAAGACATTCAAAGATTTTTAGGATTTGCTAATTTTTATAGACGTTTCATACCACAATTCCCGTCTTTAACCAAACCGTTCACTCATCTCCTGAAGAAGGAGACTCCATTCTTCTGGTCTACCGAGACACAGCAGTCGTTTGAACACCTCAAGACCCTCTTCATCCAGGGCCCCATCCTAGCAGTACCAGACCAACGTCTCAGGATCATAGTAGAGTCTGATGCCTCGCAACCTGCTTTGGGAGCTGTCCTCCTACAACCTGATACGCAAAGCATCGAAAGACTGATAGCCTATCTATCCAAAACGCTTTCACCAGCAGAAATCAATTACACAGTATTGGAGAAAGAACTTTTAGCCATAAAACGTGCATTTGAGGAGTGGCGTCATCTTCTTCTGGGGGCTCAACACCCGATAGAAGTCCAAACGGATCACCATAACCTCCGCACCTTAAAATATGCACAAACTAGCTCGGTGGGCTCACTTCTTCTCTCCTTTCCGCATAGTTTTTACATTCATTCCCGGCAAAACAAATCTGAAAGCGGATGCATTATCTCAGAAGAATCCCTTGGAGAAGATCCCCTTTAAGTCCGAACCCATGTTTCCTAAGGCAGTATCCATGCCGGTAATACATCATTTCCTACAAAAAGTGGAATCCAAATCCAAAGAACTTGAAATCATCCAACCAGACTTGATTACCGCTCATGGCTTGACAAGAAGCAGAGGCCTCCTCTTCAAGGGCGAAAAGGTCTAAAGGTCTACATTTCTGACATTGGGTTGTAGAAAGAAGTCTTGAGACTTTGTCGTGATTCACAAGCAGCTGTTCATCGCGGGTTTACTAATACCCTAGAACTTATCCAGAGACATTTCTGGTGGCCTTCTATTCGATGGGATGTACAGGAATACATAGCTTCCTGCACAGTATATCTACAAACCAAATCTCCTCAGATTCCTCCTTTAGGAGAATTAGTGGCCACTCAACTACCTACTAGGCAGATTATTTCCACAGACTTCATTGTAGATCTGCCTAGATCTGAGGGCTGTACCACCATCATGGTCTAGATAGATACTTTGACAAAAATGGCACATTTTATTCCCTTACCTTCCATGCCTTCGGCAGCTCTCATGGCATAGATATTTTTGGATCGCATCTTCTCTTTCCATGGTCTCCCCGAAACTATTGTCTCGGACCGTGGCCCACAATATACATCAAAATATTGGAAACAACTCTGCCACATTTTAGGTATTTCCAGAGCTCTAAGTTCAGGTTTCCACCCACAGACCAATGGACAAACGGAACGCCTGAACCAAACCCTGGAAGGATACCTCAGTTGTTTTATATCTTCAGCTCAAGACAATTGGAAGAGTCAATTACCATTGGCTGAATTCGCATATAACAATGCAGCTCACTCTACCATTCGAGCTAGCCCTTTCTTTTGTACTTATGGTTTTCACCCTACGGTTTTCCCCATATCTGTCCCACAACCCTCTAGGTTCCCGGATATTGAAGGGTTGGTTGACACGATTCAACATGGGCATAGGAAAGCACGTTTAGCCCTACAAGAAGCCCATGCAAGAAGCAAAAAACAAGCAGACAAGCATCGGACCCCGGTGCCTCAGATCCAAATCGGTGACAGGGTATGGTTGGCAAACAAGTTTCTCCCCGGAGACTCGTTCTTTCCAAATTATCTCCTAAATTCTTTGGCCCGTTTACTGTCCTGGAGTCGCATCCATCCCACTTTCCACGTATCGCAACTGAAACCTGATGTACATTACCAACGAACGGTGATGGGGTCGCCTCCCCCGGTGTTGACATATATTGGTCCTGAATACGAGATCTCGGGAATCTGTGACTCTCGCTACCGACGGGGGGTTCTTTAATATCTTGTGGACTGGAAGGGTTACTCACCTGCAGAGCGTTCTTGGGAACCGGCGTCAGTGGTCCATGCACAACACCTTGTCCACTCCTTTCATCTGTTTCACTCGGGGAAACCAGGTTTTGCCTCCCTTCGAAGGGGGCATACTGTTACGACGGGCCTTCGGGGCTGGTCGTTATGGCACCGTTGGTGTCGTCAGCCTAGTATGAGGATTTACTCGTCCAACATAGCGCCCATAGCAAGGAGTAACAGTACAGTTCCTCGGATGAGAGGAGAGAGTGAAGCCCCTCCTCTTCACCCGGAAGCAGTATTTGTTTCCAAGGATCCCGTGCAACGGTGCGTTGCTACTGTCTCCAGAGTCTACGCTCTGTGAGTTATCGTCCTTAGCATTGCAAACTCTGTTCGAATTTCTGCCCGACTTTCTTGCCACCGCTAAACTTATTCTCCCAATCTGTGTTTCCGTTTAGGGAAGTTTCGAATCCCGACCCGTTCTCTTCCACCCTGCAGGCACCTACTCTCTTACAGACTCAGGTCGGATTTTCTTCAGACTACGTAGGTGGTAATATCATATCTGGCCGGGTCTCTCAGGTTTCTTTCTCCCTTCGTTCCCCCTCTAACCTCTCTCATTCTTTCCCTCAGAGTACGATCCCAGCCACCAATCTCAGGATCGCGTTACCATACACGACACACAACCTCCTTGTAATCTCAGGTTCCTGTCCTCGCACAGGAACTGGTAGGTGCTCAATACATCGGAAGCCTTTCACAGTCCTTCCGCTTCCATTCCCGATTCATTCCCTTTCATTTCTCTTTTTTAAAGAATGGGCATTTTTGACTACAAAAGGAACCCCTCCTAAAATCCATTTAAGATTGCAAAACAGGTATTCTTGATTCTTGCCTTTAAAAAGGAGGACCATCTCTCTCCCTTCTCTAACCCTGTCTTTGTAT
Source organism: Ambystoma mexicanum (assembly GCF_040938575.1). Taxonomy (NCBI): domain Eukaryota; kingdom Metazoa; phylum Chordata; class Amphibia; order Caudata; family Ambystomatidae; genus Ambystoma; species Ambystoma mexicanum. The sequence goes on along the minus strand of NC_090923.1, from coordinate 1,466,815,272 downwards.
TTCAGCCTGCCACAAGTTTAAGCATCCAGAGAATACCTAACTAGTCATTGACCTGCCAGAGCCTCACCACGCTCAGTAATTCCAAAAGCTGTTTGGACCAGTCCATCTACGCCCTCAAACGACAACTGGGTTTTTTCCCCCATGAGGGTTTCCCTGGAGCTTTCTCTCTGCGCCTGTTGGTAACTGCACAGGGAAATTGTTTCAGGTGGGCTACTCCAGTCCTCACTTCTATCCGAAGACAAGGTAGGAAAACTTTACTTTGCTGTTGTTGATTCAATTGATTCTGTGGAGTCCCTCCAGTGGTATAAACAAGAGTAGACTTAACAATCTCCCAACAACAATACACAACTCATGCTTGACTTCCATCTCCCTTGTGATTTTATTTCTATTGGGCCAACCACAAACTGTTCATTCCTTTAAGCACTGAAAGATTCCGTCCTCCTTCCCCTCAGCCTCTGCCCGCACATCCCTTGAATTGCTGGCAAACTTATGCTAGCCACCACCATCTCTTTACCTGTACCAACACCCATTCTTTCAACATCTTCCCCGGGTGACATCAGTGGTAGCCTTGATAGGCAGTCAGCAGCAGCGTTCTTCTCGGCAGGCAAGTATGACACACTGAAATTGTAACCTTGTAAACTCAGCACCCACCTAAAGATGTGTGGTAAGGTATTCGCTGCTACGCCCCTTGAAGAGAATAACTTCACTAAAGGTTTGTGATATGACCTCACTGTAAATTCTTCTCCCCACAAATAAATGTGAAATAAACAATGGCCCAAAACACAGCCAATGCCTCCCTTTCAATCACTGAATATTTGCATTCAGCTTCTTTGAGAGGCCTTGAAGCAAAAGCCAGAACATTCTCACCATTCACCCCTACCTGTTTTACAGTGGCTCCTAAGTCCAAATCACTGACATAAACAGTGACAATAGTCTTCCACCCTTTTTCAAGATGGCACAGTGTGGGAGCTCTTGCAATGTCCTCCTTAAGGTTCTGGAATGCTTTGAGACATGCAACATCCCACTGGAATTGCGAACCTTGTTTAAGCAGTGCCCTTAATGGCATTGACTTGGTAGCAAAATTCTGCACCCAATTTATGGTAATATTCTGCTAGTCATAAGAAAGAGCAATCTTGTTCCTTATTCTTTGTTGTGGTTGCCATTTTGATTGCTGATACCATACTCTCTCGTGGTCTGGCACCTGCTGCTGACAGTTTGTGGCTGAGATAGTCCACCTCAGAAACCGGTAATTTGCACTTGTCCCTTTGCACTGTTAAGCCATTACTCTTGAGGCACCCCACTGCCGCTTCCACAAATTTGTTATGCTGATCCATATTTTCGCCATCCACTAAAATGTCATCCTGGAATATCATGACATTCATTTATCCTTGGAGTCTTAGTTCCACAACCTATTGGAACACAGCTGCTGCTGAGGCCAAATCAAAGGGCACTTGACAGAATTTAAATGCACCTATGGGGTAATGACTGATGTCAAATGCTGCCAGTCCTCTGTCAGAGCAATTTGATGATACGCTGATGATAAGTCAATCACACTAAATATTATTGCTGTACTCAACGTTGCCAGCATTTCTGATATTGTCAGGAGCGGATATCTGTCCACCCATATGGACTTGTTGAGGTCTCTTAAGTCCACACACATGCAGATTCTGCCAATTGGTTTAGACACAATGGCAATGGGTGCCAACCACTCTGATCCTTCTATTTGCTGAATAACTCTCACGTTCAGTAGCCTGTCAATCTCATTTCTTGTATTTTCCATGTTACATGACGCATATTGTGTGCAACTGGAAGCACTTTTTCTTTAAGCACAATACGCTGTTGAAATCACCTCAGTTCCCCCAGATTTTCCTAAAACACTTCTGGGTATTTTTCCATCTACTTATCTGTCATTATCGCTATCGATACCGGAGTGGACTTGAATGCTTCAATGCGGATCCAAAATGTATCTTTTTCCTCCCCACCCAGAAGAGACAACCCCTTTATGGCCACATACATGCAAGCTTCACATGTGCGATGCTTATGCTCAATATTTGCACTGAATTTAACCAGGATACCAATGTTAACATCTCTGTACACCACAGGGTCAATGGCAGGTGGATCCAAACCCATGGGTTCCTTACCTAGACTTTTGTAAGTGTCCATAGATATTATTGTCCACCATGAGCCACTGTTGACTTTCATGCTGATCAGAGTATCATCTATTAGAAATGCATTGATAGGTCATCTACGTGTTGACGTGAGAGCCAAAATTTCAAATACACAATGTTTGGTCACACATCATATTTCAGGATTTCCCACTGACTTAATGCCATTGTAAAACCCCTTATCTAAGCCCAGTTCGCTGCAAGCTCTAGCATAGTGTCCTTTCCTTCTGCATCGGACACAAATTGCAGTGCTTGCCGGGCAGAATTGGTTATTCTTATCTCTGGTCTGTAATCCCTTCCTGTCTCTTTTTTTCAAGAGCAGCTTGGCAATGCACTCACTTCATGAACCTATGACTTCTCCAACTTCATTTACTTCATTTATTTCACATATTTAGCAGTTTCCTCAATCCTCCAGGTGATGCTTATTGCCACTTCTAAGGTGGGGTCATTCGCCAATAACCTTTCCTGAGTCTTTGGGGAATTCGTGGTGCGAACTAGCTGATCTCTTATCAGGGAGACCCACATTTCTCCAAATGAGCATGTATTGCTCAATGTCCTAGGTGCCACCACATAGTTTTCTACTGGTTCATCAGGACGCTGCACTCTTTGGAAAAACTTGTGTAATTCAAAAACCGTGTTGCACTTTGGCCCAAAGTGTCTTTCCAATTTGGTAACTGTTTTAGTGTATTCATCCATGTCACCTGGCTCTTCCAGAGAAATTTCTGTCAGACCACCATAAATGGATCGCCCCTCAGTTCCCAAATTGTCGAGCAAAAGGGCTTTTTTCCAGGGCGCTGAAAATGTTTCCTCTCCTATGGCCAGCAGGTAAGTGTCAAAGAGCCTTTTTAATTTCTTCCATAAAATTGGGGGCGTACCTGCCTCAGCAATGAATGTGGGAGGGGGGGAAAACTTGAAACAGCCACATTTCCAGGTTTTAATAAAGTTTGTTATAGGTTCCGACGTTATGTTCTTTACTTAATGCGTCTTCACCCTGTTTGCACAAGGCAATGCTTGCTGCCTGATAAGCTGCCCCGAACACTAGTACAAACTGAAGCAGAGTGAACGTTCATGTCCTCACCTTCGATGACTGCCACAACATATCTGTTTATTCTGACATCCTAGGTGTGCATCCTGGGTATGTCCTGCTGGATTCAAGTGCTACCCCAGTACTATCTGTACCGAGACTAAGGCCAAGGCCCATACTTTCCTCTACACCTTCCTCCACAGGCTGCAGGCACCCGTTCATGGCGCGGGTCTGTGCACCGCTCATAGCCAATGTGGTGAGCTGAATAAAAGGACACAGGAACTGTAATCAAGGTGAGTTCTTTATTCAAACAGCCTCTGCATCGTTGATCACCCTCTCTCCCCACTTCTTTTCTTAATCAACCGTCGCCCCCCTGTGTGCTCACTTCCCGATCATCCCATTCTAACTCAGCCTTCTACACATTACTTTTTATCATCAATATTTATGTTGCTTCTTAAATCATGTCATGTCTCTATTTTCTCTACTCTTCAAAATTTCTGTGGTGTTATATGGACCATTTAGAAATAACGTATGCCCGATTAAAGGGGCTTGGCAAATGTACATTAATAGGTTGCATTGGATGAAGTAGTGATGCTCAGCACTGCTTTTTGAAATTCACTTTCTGGTTTGAGGGTACACCATTAAACCCCCGATTTTTCTGTCATGGTGATGGGTGGTGACTCCTACAGACTGTTTTGGCTTCCCTCTACAGTAGGTGAAGGTAGTAATTTAGGTACTATGTGGCATCTTCTGGATTTTTAGTTTTTTCTCTCGTTTATGTTACAGGTTGCTCATGACATCCATTGGTTGATGTTTTTGGACCCCTACTGCACGGTGTTGAAGACATTTTTAGAACAACAATGGCTTCCCCTGAAGAAAGTTCAGCCATTCAAAGGCGTATAGACTGAAACATGTTGGGAACATGTGGTTTTATGACACGTTTATTTTTGTGATGTTGTAATGCATTGTCACTTGTGTCTATGTTATTGATTTAATGTTGGAAGTTTTATGAATAATAGAGTGATCTACATGTATTAGACATTATCACCCTGTGTGTGAGTTTAGGGTCTGTTACAAAAATCTATACATTTATATATTTGTACAATTATTAATACATTATTTTTTGATAAATACCGTCACATATTGTACTATATCCATTATTTCAGGATACTAGTACAGGACCATCTTTTAGAGAGGAATATCATTTCCAGTAGAATACCAGGATTGATTCGTTTAATTGTGAACCTATCTCTTTTTTGTAATTGGATTCATTCATTCGAGCCTTTTTTAGGCTATTACTGTTGTCACACAAACATATTACTCCTTTGAGCATATGACATTGAGACTAACTGCAGAGGTGGATTTTTCAGTTTTAATTACAGTTGTTTACCTCCCACCGAAACCTAAATTAATGTTTTTAACACATTTTCAACTTTTTCGCAAAGAATTACAATCACTCTTAGCGAAATGTATTATTCGTGATGATGATTTCAACATAAATATTGATGATAAAAAGTAATGCAAACTACTAAAATTGTCAAAATTCTTGCCGGCCTACGGAGAAAAAGAGAAACTCATTGTATCTGCGGATCCATGAAATCAAACAGTAGTCCTCTATCCATCGACTCTCATATGGAAGTGGGGTCTGCAACACAACCAAATCATATCAGATGGAGATGCCGTCTTACTTAAAATCGAGGTGAACAATCCTTTAATTTCTCCCCAGTTTTATATCCTTCACTATGATCGTCAAGTGTCACAATACTGGTAGGCCTCTTTCTGGAAGCTATCTTTGTCTTTATAGTGCCATTGCAACCAATCCATAGATCTTTACACACATTGCACTACCAACATCTAGCACGACGACTGACTTCAGTGCCAGTCCCTGCAACTGTTAGGGTGCCAGCAGATAACTGTTTGCAGTTGCAGGAGCCCGAAACGGGGTTCCCCATTATTTGGCAGGCATCATTCCAAACCAGGACATGACCTACACAGATACAAGGGGAGACTGGAAATTACAGTTCGGATTTATGAAAACATTGCCTGGATTTGTGTGCTTAAGTACAATTTTGACTTTGCTGAGGTTATGAGATTTTCGCACTGGTATGTCCTTGCAAAGCACTGGTATATGAGCTTGTGTTCATGAGATATAATGTGCTCTATTGTCTGCTCGTAGAATATATAATGGGTTGTGTTGTCCAGATAGGGGATGGGATTTATTTGAGTCTGTTTACAGTTTCTATGAAGTTGCGCATTATTGCATTGAGACTGGTTAGTAGTAACCTGGATACACTAGAATATTGTGATTTAATAATTGAGATGTGATTGCCCTATATTGATAATAACATATTAGTTTAAACATTATCTAGGATTATAGCATTGGTATGCATTAGGTCAGGCAGAGTCTTTTGAGACGTAAGGCATAAAGAATATTGTTATGTCTAGTCAAAATGGAGAGCTATACATAGGAAGTACTTTTATGTTCTGCAAATAAACAATGGAGGAACACTGCCTGGCGAACGATGGAATTATCTATGAGAAATAAGACAAATAAAATGCATGTAAAAGTGGAAGGGAAGATTGCTTGAATGTATGCTTATATTATGATTTTCTTTTCCGTTGATGTGGAAAGTGCGAAACATAGCCCTCCTTCCTCTAGCGCAGCATATTTAATGAATGAAATTCAAGTTTAGGATGTTGAAATAAATAAATGAGAGATAATGAATAATGGAATCTAAGGCTTTAGAATCAATGAAAAGTGACATGACATTTTATGTTATGAATATAAATAATTACTTTTGTAAGTGAAGCAAGATATACTATTGGGAAACCACAGATATAACCGAAAGGGGACTATTGTGAAGGCATAATAATTCCCCCGATTTACTGTGATGTGCCATAGAATTGTGTTGCTCTATTTCAATAGCTGGTTGTGCAGTGCAGAAGAGAGGGCATAGCTTGCAGGCAGTGGCGTCGCTAGGGAGGGTTCTGGGGGGGCCAGGGGCCCCCCTGTGAAACCCTGTTCACCCCATGTGCCCCCCTACCTAAGATGAGCAGTGACCATGTTCTCCCCTTACTTTTGTCTGTGCCCCCCTACTTTTGTCTTTGGCCCCCTCTGTGCCCCTGCTAAATTTGATTCCTGGTGACGCCACTGCTTGCAGGAGATTAGGCCTCGCGAGAGTATACGTGCAATAGCTGCTGACTCTTGAGCCCTTATCCCAGTTTCACTCAATGGTAGATATGAGGACCTTCATACTCTTGTATCCTCTGTATTCATCCCTCCTCACACATATTATCACAGCACATGGAGATTATATGACATTTGTATGCAGTTTGTAGTCTTGACAACATTAACATTGATTGATACATTACTAGTGGTAAGGAAACAAACCCCCCTTGACAAATCCAATGAAAGGCTTGAGGCGGTCTGAGGAAGCGGCAGACACGTCAGAAATGCTATTTAAGTTGCATAACGTGCTGCATCTCTGCCACTGAGGATGCGTAATAGTTCAGGGATATGATGGGTGGCAGGTTACACCAGTGTACAGGGACAATAAAGTACAGCGCCTTTCCTTACACTGCACATGTATCAAGTATGATACTCTTTTGCAAGCAAGCACTTCACATGCAAAAAAGAAAAGTTAGACTGCACAGAGCATTCACTGGATGCATGATTACCTCACCCCCTTGCCACTTTAAACTTTAAAGTACAGCGTCTCCCTTCCTCCCAGCCAATGACACTCAGAGGGGGAAGCAAGCCAGCGAATATGACATATACAAACGTTTACTGCTGTCCTGTTGCGCTGATTATATACGGTATGCTTTGCTTTTCGCCTCATATTGCCACCTATGACATCCAAAGCTTTTTTTTTTTTTGTATCACTTTTTTTTATTAGTGGTCCAGAAGATACATAACACAGTTACAGCTTTACCTTAAAGCTAGAAATAAACATGACAAAATAGAAAATCGGTACAGACATCATACATCTCATCAAGGTGGTACATTTACATAGCTTCATCTTCATCGGAGATCATATCACACAAAAACATTCTGAAGGACCCCCAAATATCTTTAGGTCTACTAGCCGATGGGCGGGTGAGGACACATTATTCTTTTCAGCCTCGTTCACATATGTCAATTCCCGGAGGAACTGCTTTACACTGGGTGGCGCAGCATTTTTCCATTGTTGTAGTATACATATTTTGGCAACTGCGCACGAGACATTAAATAGTCTTCTGTTTTTTTCAGAGCACTTGCCTATATCTCCGAATAAATATTTCTGTGGGGTCAATGCCGGGGGGATTTGTGTAACCTCCTCAAGGAACTCCGCCACCTCCCTCCAGAAGCCAGCCACCACCGGACAGCAGCAGTACATGTGAAATGAACCAGCCTGATCCGCCTTGCATTTGGGACATTTGCCTGGACTATCTGGAACAAACTTTGCTATCTTGGCCGGTGTGTAGTGTAATCTGTTTATGATTTTAAATTGTATAAGGCGTAGCCCAGCGTTCAGGGAAACCCTCTTGGTAAGGGAACAGTACCTTTCCCAGGTCTTATCGTCTATAGGGATTTGGAGATCACTCTGCCATTTACCTTTGATCAGGTTGGTCGAGGGGGTGTGTGCCTGTATTACAATGTACAGACTGGACACCCCCAGTCAGTCGCCCGCTGTTATCTGCACGCATGGGTGCGTAGGGGGTTCATCAGGGAAAGACGGCCAACACTTCTGGAAGGCCGATCTCATACGATAGTACTAAAGTGTCCTAAGTGGGTATGTATGAATGGGTAATCCCTATTTTTTGTTTACGGGGGGTCAAAACTGTAGGAAGGGATGCTCTGTGAAGGAAATTTATGGGAAACAGATCGACTACCCCTCTCTTTTAGTCCTGTATAGGTCACAGGTGAAGGTAAAGGTTAACCTGTACACTTTGTTAGTAAGGTTTTCGCCTTGTTGGGCAAAATTGCACAGAAATGCAACTGAATACAAAAATTCTATCTCTTTAATAATCGTAAAAATACCTTAAAAAATATTACAAACTAAATACATTTTCAATCAAACCATTTAGTCATCATTCATCTGTTCTAACAGGGGAATAATAGAACTTAAAAAACTTTGTGCATAACAGTAAATCAGAATATGCGTTCATGACATGGGAAAAAAACATTAGATTTTCCCTTAAGCAGTCGACATATGTTTCGGCCCGTTATAGTGTACCACTTCTGTCAACAGTGGTCACAAAGATGAATATTGGGCCACCTTCAGGAACGGTTACTTTTGGTAGATTATTCTTGTTCCCCATTGAGCACACAAGCACATCTATGGTCCATAGACTGAAGTTTGGACTATTGAGCTTGGTCAGACATTCGGATGTGGCAAGGAATTACCATCCCTGGTCTTGGTTCAAGTTAGCAACTTCTGTATCTTTATTTTCGAAATCGATCTTTATTTTTCTGAATTCCACCTGGTACCATTCAGAGGCAGGACATGGACTATTATTCCTGTAATTTTGGTGCTGCCTTGATCTATGCCGTTTGTGCGCCCAAGTGAAAACTGGAAATCTGCAGGAGCTCTCGCCGGTCTTGCAGATTTCCAGTGAGGGATTCTGAGTGCTGTAGGCCTTAACGCCCAGAGAGACGCAGGCTGACTATACCTGATATGGAAAGCCACGGGATCAACTGGGACTGCATCCCTTCAGAGTGATCCGACATGGACCCCAAAGAGAAATGATAGGCGCCCATGAAAGACAATTTGCAAATGCTGCACATACTAAGCAAAACAGTAGAACTCATCACTGCATCCATATGTTGAAAACCATCCTCCTAGCAGAGACGTGTAGCACAACAATTGCCATACAAGAAAGTGCTGCCAGTGGCGATGGGGCGTGAGGAGATGGCCACAATATGTACTTAACCATATTTACTCAAGTCTCTGCGCACACTTTACCTTTCTCAAAATAGTACCATCAGGGACTCGATAGTACAATCCAGTATTGGAGTCTTAAAGACAAACACGTGTAGCGTTATTGCTATTCATTGCTCATAAGGGAAATATACCAAAATGCCGCCCCCAGAACTCCGACTGCCAAAAATACCGACAGCCCTTACACCACATATATATGTGGTAGAGGGGTATGGCATATAATACAAATATGGGGGGCAACAGGGGGTCTCCCCCCACATATGTATGTGGTGTAAAGGGGGTTGGGGAAAAAAAGACTGCATTTCCGGCCGTTGGATTCCTGGGGGTCGCAGTAATCACATAGATCCCTAATAAGTAAAAAAAGGCAGAGGATAGTACAAAATGAGTTCCTGTAGCATTGCAAGTGAAGGCGAGCGGGACCAAGACCAGTACAAAATGAGTTCCTGTAGCATTGCAAGTGAAGACGAGCGGGACCAAGACCAGTACAAAATGAGTTCCTGTAGCATTGCAAATGAAGGCGAGCGGGACCAAGACCAGTACAAAATGAGTTCCTGTAGCATTGCAAATGAAGGTGAGACAGAGCAAGACCAGTACAAAATCAGTTCCTTCCTGTAGCATTGCAAATGAAGGCGAGCCAGAGCAAGACCAGTACAAAATGAGTTCCTGTAGCATTGCAAATGAAGGCGAGCCAGAGCAAGACCAGTACGACCTGAGTTCCTGTAGCATTGCAAATTAAGGCGAGCCAGAGCAAGACCAGTACAACATGAGTTCCTGTAGCATTGCAAATGAAGGCGAGCTAGAGCAAGACCAGTACAAAATGAGTTCCTGTAGCATTGCAAATGAAGGCGAGCCAGAGCAAGACCAGTACAACATGAGTTCCTGTAGCATTGCAAATGAAGGCGAGCCAGAGCAAGACCAGTATAAAATGAGTTCCTGTAACATTGCAAATGAAGGCGAGCCAGAGCAAGACCAGTACAACATGAGTTCCTGTAGCATTGCAAATGAAGGCGAGCCAGAGCAAGACCAGTACAACCTTGAGTTCATCTAGCATTGCAAATGAAGGCGAGCCAGACCAGTACAAAATGAGTTCGTGTAGCATTGAAAATGAAGGTGAGCCAGAGCAAGACCAGGACAAAATGAATTCCTGTAGAATTGCAAATGAAGGCGAGCCAGAGCAAGACCAGGACAAAATGAGTTCCTTCCTGTAGCATTGCAAATGAAGGCGAGCCAGAGCAAGACCAATACAACATGAGTTCCTGTAGCATTGCAAATGAAGGGGAGCCAGAGCAAGACCAGTACAAAATGAGTTCCTGTAGCATTGCAAATGAAGGTGAGCCAGAGCAAGACCAGTACAACATGAGTTCCTGTAGCATTGCAAAATGAAGGCGAGCCAGAGCAAGACCAGTACAAAATGAGTTCCTGTAGCATTGCAAATTAAGGCGAGCCAGAGCAAAACCAGTAAAACATGAGTTCCTGTAGCATTGCAAATGAAGGCGACCCAGAGCAAGACCAGTACAAAATGAGTTCCTGTAGCATTGCAAATGAAGGCGAGCCAGAGCAAGACCAGTAAAACATGAGTTCCTGTAGCATTGCAAATGAAGGCGAGCCAGAGCAAGACCAGTACAAAATGAGTTCCTGTAGCATTGCAAATGAAGGCGAGCCACAGAAAGACCAGTACAAAATGAGTTCCTGTAGCATTGCAAATGAAGGCGAGCCAGAGCAAGACCAGTACAACATGAGTTCCGGTAGCATTGCAAATGAAGGCGAGCCAGAGCCAGGCCAGTACAAAATGAGTTCCTTCCTGTAGCATTGCAAATGAAGGCGAGCCAGAGCAAGACCAGTACAAAATGAGTTCCTTCCTGTAGCATTGCAAATGAAGGCGAGCCAGAGCAAGACCAGTACAAAATGAGTTCCTTCCTGTAGCATTACAAATGAAGGCGAGCCAGAGCAAGACCAGTACAAAATGAGTTCCTTCCTGTAGCATTACAAATGAAGGCTTGCCAGAGCAAGACCAGTACAAAATGAGTTCCTGTAGCATTGCAAATGAAGGCGAACCAGAGCAATACCAGGACAAAATGAGTTCCTGTAGCATTGCAAATGAAGGCGAGCCAGAACAAGACCAGTACAAAATGGGTTCCTTCCTGTAGCATTGCAAATGAAGGTGAGCCAGAGCAAGACCAGTACAAAATGAGTTCCTTCCTGTAGCATTACAAATGAAGGCCAGCCAGAGCAAGACAAGTACAAAATGAGTTCCTTCCTGTAGCATTACAAATGAAGGCGAGCCAGAGCAAGACCAGTACAAAATGAGTTCCTGTAGCATTGCAAATGAAGCCGAGCCAGAGCAAGACCAGTACAAAATGAGTTCCTGTAGCATTGCAAATGAAGGCGAGCCAGAACAAGACCAGTACAAAATGAGTTCCTTCCTGCAGCATTACAAATGAAGGCGAGCCAGAGCAAGACCAGTACAAAATGAGTTCCTGTAGCATTGCAAATGAAGGCGAACCAGAGCAAGACCAGGACAAAATGAGTTCCTGTAGCATTGCAAATGAAGGCAAGCCAGAGCAAGACCAGTACAAAATGAGTTCCTGTACCATTGCAAATAAAGGCGAGCGGGACCAAGACCAGTACACAATGAGTTCCTGTAGCATTGAAAATGAAGGTGAGCCAGAGCAAGACCAGTACAACATGAGTTCCTGTAGCATTGCAATTGAAGGCGAGCCAGAGCAAGACCAGTAGAACATGAGTTCCTGTAGCATTGCAAATGAAGGCGAGCCAGAGCAAGACAAGTAGAACATGAGTTCCTGTAGCATTGCAAATTGAGGCGAGCCAGAGCAAGAGCAGTACAAAATGAGTTCCAGTAGCATTGCAAATGAAGGCGAGCCAGAGCAAAACCAGGACAAAATGAGTTCCTGTAGCATTGCAAATGAAGGCGAGCCAGAGCAAGACCAGGACAAAATGAGTTCCTGTAGCATTGCAAATGAAGGCGAGCCAGAGCAAGACCAGTACAAAATGAGTTCCTGTAGCATTGCAAATGAAGGCGAGCGGGACCAAGACCAGTACAAAATGAGTTCCTGTAGCATTGAAAATGAAGGTGAGCCAGAGCAAGACCAGTAAAACATGAGTTCCTGTAGCATTGCAAATGAAGGCGAGCCAGAGCAAGACCAGTACAAAATGAGTTCCTGTAGCATTGCAAATGAAGGCGAGCCACAGAAAGACCAGTACAAAATGAGTTCCTGTAGCATTGCAAATGAAGGCGAGCCAGAGCAAGACCAGTACAACATGAGTTCCTGTAGCATTGCAAATGAAGGCGAGCCAGAGCAAGACCAGTACAACATGAGTTCCTGTAGCATTGCAAATGTAGGCGAGCCAGAGCAAGACCAGTACAACATGAGTTCCGGTAGCATTGCAAATGAAGGCGAGCCAGAGCCAGGCCAGTACAAAATGAGTTCCTTCCTGTAGCATTGCAAATGAAGGCGAGCCAGAGCAAGACCAGTACAAAATGAGTTCCTTCCTGTAGCATTGCAAATGAAGGCGAGCCAGAGCAAGACCAGTACAAAATGAGTTCCTTCCTGTAGCATTACAAATGAAGGCGAGCCAGAGCAAGACCAGTACAAAATGAGTTCCTTCCTGTAGCATTACAAATGAAGGCTTGCCAGAGCAAGACCAGTACAAAATGAGTTCCTGTAGCATTTCAAATGAAGGCGAACCAGAGCAAGACCAGGACAAAATGAGTTCCTGTAGCATTGCAAATGAAGGCGAGCCAGAACAAGACCAGTACAAAATGAGTTCCTTCCTGTAGCATTGCAAATGAAGGTGAGCCAGAGCAAGACCAGTACAAAATGAGTTCCTTCCTGTAGCATTACAAATGAAGGCGAGCCAGAGCAAGACAAGTACAAAATGAGTTCCTTCCTGTAGCATTACAAATGAAGGCGAGCCAGAGCAAGACCAGTACAAAATGAGTTCCTGTAGCATTGCAAATGAAGCCGAGCCAGAGCAAGACCAGTAATAAATGAGTTCCTGTAGCATTGCAAATGAAGGCGAGCCAGAACAAGACCAGTACAAAATGAGTTCCTTCCTGCAGCATTACAAATGAAGGCGAGCCAGAGCAAGACCAGTACAAAATGAGTTCCTGTAGCATTGCAAATGAAGGCGAACCAGAGCAAGACCAGGACAAAATGAGTTCCTGTAGCATTGCAAATGAAGGCAAGACAGAGCAAGACCAGTACAAAATGAGTTCCTGTACCATTGCAAATAAAGGCGAGCGGGACCAAGACCAGTACACAATGAGTTCCTGTAGCATTGAAAATGAAGGTGAGCCAGAGCAAGACCAGTACAACATGAGTTCCTGTAGCATTGCAATTGAAGGTGAGCCAGAGCAAGACCAGTAGAACATGAGCTCCTGTAGCATTGCAAATGAAGGCGAGCCAGAGCAAGACAAGTAGAACATGAGTTCCTGTAGCATTGCAAATTGAGGCGAGCCAGAGCAAGAGCAGTACAAAATGAGTTCCAGTAGCATTGCAAATGAAGGCGAGCCAGAGCAAAACCAGGACAAAATGAGTTCCTGTAGCATTGCAAATGAAGGCGAGCCAGAGCAAGACCAGGACAAAATGAGTTCCTGTAGCATTGCAAATGAAGGCGAGCCAGAGCAAGACCAGTACAAAATGAGTTCCTGTAGCATTGCAAATGAAGGCGAGCGGGACCAAGACCAGTACAAAATGAGTTCCTGCAGCATTGAAAATGAAGGCGAGCCAGAGCAAGACCAGTAAAACATGAGTTCCTGTAGCATTGCAAATGAAGGCGAGCCAGAGCAAGACCAGTACAAAATGAGTTCCTGTAGCATTGCAAATGAAGGCGAGCCAGAGCAAGACCAGTACAAAATGAGTTCCTTCCTGTAGCATTGCAAATGAAGGCGAGCCAGAGCAAGACCAGTACAAAATGAGTTCCTTCCTGTAGCATTACAAATGAAGGCGAGCCAGAGCAAGACCAGTACAAAATGAGTTCCTTCCTGTAGCATTACAAATGAAGGCGAGCCAGAGCAAGACCAGTACAAAATGAGTTCCTGTAGCATTGCAAATGAAGGGGAGCCAGAGCAAGACCAGTACAAAATGAGTTCCTGTAGCATTGCAAATGAAGGTGAGCCAGAGCAAGACCAGTACAACATGAGTTCCTGTAGCATTGCAAATGAAGGCGAGCCAGAGCAAGACCAGTACAAAATGAGTTCCTGTAGCATTGCAAATTAAGGCGAGCCAGAGCAAAACCAGTAAAACATGAGTTCCTGTAGCATTGCAAATGAAGGCGACCCAGAGCAAGACCAGTACAAAATGAGTTCCTGTAGCATTGCAAATGAAGGCGAGCCAGAGCAAGACCAGTAAAACATGAGTTCCTGTAGCATTGCAAATGAAGGCGAGCCAGAGCAAGACCAGTACAAAATGAGTTCCTGTAGCATTGCAAATGAAGGCGAGCCACAGAAAGACCAGTACAAAATGAGTTCCTGTAGCATTGCAAATGAAGGCGAGCCAGAGCAAGACCAGTACAACATGAGTTCCGGTAGCATTGCAAATGAAGGCGAGCCAGAGCCAGGCCAGTACAAAATGAGTTCCTTCCTGTAGCATTGCAAATGAAGGCGAGCCAGAGCAAGACCAGTACAAAATGAGTTCCTTCCTGTAGCATTGCAAATGAAGGCGAGCCAGAGCAAGACCAGTACAAAATGAGTTCCTTCCTGTAGCATTACAAATGAAGGCGAGCCAGAGCAAGACCAGTACAAAATGAGTTCCTTCCTGTAGCATTACAAATGAAGGCTTGCCAGAGCAAGACCAGTACAAAATGAGTTCCTGTAGCATTGCAAATGAAGGCGAACCAGAGCAATACCAGGACAAAATGAGTTCCTGTAGCATTGCAAATGAAGGCGAGCCAGAACAAGACCAGTACAAAATGGGTTCCTTCCTGTAGCATTGCAAATGAAGGTGAGCCAGAGCAAGACCAGTACAAAATGAGTTCCTTCCTGTAGCATTACAAATGAAGGCCAGCCAGAGCAAGACAAGTACAAAATGAGTTCCTTCCTGTAGCATTACAAATGAAGGCGAGCCAGAGCAAGACCAGTACAAAATGAGTTCCTGTAGCATTGCAAATGAAGCCGAGCCAGAGCAAGACCAGTACAAAATGAGTTCCTGTAGCATTGCAAATGAAGGCGAGCCAGAACAAGACCAGTACAAAATGAGTTCCTTCCTGCAGCATTACAAATGAAGGCGAGCCAGAGCAAGACCAGTACAAAATGAGTTCCTGTAGCATTGCAAATGAAGGCGAACCAGAGCAAGACCAGGACAAAATGAGTTCCTGTAGCATTGCAAATGAAGGCAAGCCAGAGCAAGACCAGTACAAAATGAGTTCCTGTACCATTGCAAATAAAGGCGAGCGGGACCAAGACCAGTACACAATGAGTTCCTGTAGCATTGAAAATGAAGGTGAGCCAGAGCAAGACCAGTACAACATGAGTTCCTGTAGCATTGCAATTGAAGGCGAGCCAGAGCAAGACCAGTAGAACATGAGTTCCTGTAGCATTGCAAATGAAGGCGAGCCAGAGCAAGACAAGTAGAACATGAGTTCCTGTAGCATTGCAAATTGAGGCGAGCCAGAGCAAGAGCAGTACAAAATGAGTTCCAGTAGCATTGCAAATGAAGGCGAGCCAGAGCAAAACCAGGACAAAATGAGTTCCTGTAGCATTGCAAATGAAGGCGAGCCAGAGCAAGACCAGGACAAAATGAGTTCCTGTAGCATTGCAAATGAAGGCGAGCCAGAGCAAGACCAGTACAAAATGAGTTCCTGTAGCATTGCAAATGAAGGCGAGCGGGACCAAGACCTGTACAAAATGAGTTCCTGTAGCATTGAAAATGAAGGTGAGCCAGAGCAAGACCAGTAAAACATGAGTTCCTGTAGCATTGCAAATGAAGGCGAGCCAGAGCAAGACCAGTACAAAATGAGTTCCTGTAGCATTGCAAATGAAGGCGAGCCACAGAAAGACCAGTACAAAATGAGTTCCTGTAGCATTGCAAATGAAGGCGAGCCAGAGCAAGACCAGTACAACATGAGTTCCTGTAGCATTGCAAATGAAGGCGAGCCAGAGCAAGACCAGTACAACATGAGTTCCTGTAGCATTGCAAATGTAGGCGAGCCAGAGCAAGACCAGTACAACATGAGTTCCGGTAGCATTGCAAATGAAGGCGAGCCAGAGCCAGGCCAGTACAAAATGAGTTCCTTCCTGTAGCATTGCAAATGAAGGCGAGCCAGAGCAAGACCAGTACAAAATGAGTTCCTTCCTGTAGCATTGCAAATGAAGGCGAGCCAGAGCAAGACCAGTACAAAATGAGTTCCTTCCTGTAGCATTACAAATGAAGGCGAGCCAGAGCAAGACCAGTACAAAATGAGTTCCTTCCTGTAGCATTACAAATGAAGGCTTGCCAGAGCAAGACCAGTACAAAATGAGTTCCTGTAGCATTTCAAATGAAGGCGAACCAGAGCAAGACCAGGACAAAATGAGTTCCTGTAGCATTGCAAATGAAGGCGAGCCAGAACAAGACCAGTACAAAATGAGTTCCTTCCTGTAGCATTGCAAATGAAGGTGAGCCAGAGCAAGACCAGTACAAAATGAGTTCCTTCCTGTAGCATTACAAATGAAGGCGAGCCAGAGCAAGACAAGTACAAAATGAGTTCCTTCCTGTAGCATTACAAATGAAGGCGAGCCAGAGCAAGACCAGTACAAAATGAGTTCCTGTAGCATTGCAAATGAAGCCAAGCCAGAGCAAGACCAGTACAAAATGAGTTCCTGTAGCATTGCAAATGAAGGCAAGACAGAGCAAGACCAGTACAAAATGAGTTCCTGTACCATTGCAAATAAAGGCGATCGGGACCAAGACCAGTACACAATGAGTTCCTGTAGCATTGAAAATGAAGGTGAGCCAGAGCAAGACCAGTACAACATGAGTTCCTTCCTGTAGCATTACAAATGAAGGCGAGCCAGAACAAGACCAGTACAAAATGAGTTCCTTCCTGCAGCATTACAAATGAAGGCGAGCCAGAGCAAGACCAGTACAAAATGAGTTCCTGTAGCATTGCAAATGAAGGCGAACCAGAGCAAGACCAGGACAAAATGAGTTCCTGTAGCATTGCAAATGAAGGCAAGACAGAGCAAGACCAGTACAAAATGAGTTCCTGTACCATTGCAAATAAAGGCGAGCGGGACCAAGACCAGTACACAATGAGTTCCTGTAGCATTGAAAATGAAGGTGAGCCAGAGCAAGACCAGTACAACATGAGTTCCTGTAGCATTGCAATTGAAGGTGAGCCAGAGCAAGACCAGTAGAACATGAGCTCCTGTAGCATTGCAAATGAAGGCGAGCCAGAGCAAGACAAGTAGAACATGAGTTCCTGTAGCATTGCAAATTGAGGCGAGCCAGAGCAAGAGCAGTACAAAATGAGTTCCAGTAGCATTGCAAATGAAGGCGAGCCAGAGCAAAACCAGGACAAAATGAGTTCCTGTAGCATTGCAAATGAAGGCGAGCCAGAGCAAGACCAGTACACAATGAGTTCCTGTAGCATTGAAAATGAAGGCGAGCCAGAGCAAGACCAGTACAACATGAGTTCCTGTAGCATTGCAAATGTAGGCGAGCCAGAGCAAGACCAGTACAACATGAGTTCCGGTAGCATTGCAAATGAAGGCGAGCCAGAGCCAGGCCAGTACAAAATGAGTTCCTTCCTGTAGCATTGCAAATGAAGGCGAGCCAGAGCAAGACCAGTACAAAATGAGTTCCTTCCTGTAGCATTGCAAATGAAGGCGAGCCAGAGCAAGACCAGTACAAAATGAGTTCCTTCCTGTAGCATTACAAATGAAGGCGAGCCAGAGCAAGACCAGTACAAAATGAGTTCCTTCCTGTAGCATTACAAATGAAGGCTTGCCAGAGCAAGACCAGTACAAAATGAGTTCCTGTAGCATTTCAAATGAAGGCGAACCAGAGCAAGACCAGGACAAAATGAGTTCCTGTAGCATTGCAAATGAAGGCGAGCCAGAACAAGACCAGTACAAAATGAGTTCCTTCCTGTAGCATTGCAAATGAAGGTGAGCCAGAGCAAGACCAGTACAAAATGAGTTCCTTCCTGTAGCATTACAAATGAAGGCGAGCCAGAGCAAGACAAGTACAAAATGAGTTCCTTCCTGTAGCATTACAAATGAAGGCGAGCCAGAGCAAGACCAGTACAAAATGAGTTCCTGTAGCATTGCAAATGAAGCCAAGCCAGAGCAAGACCAGTACAAAATGAGTTCCTGTAGCATTGCAAATGAAGGCAAGACAGAGCAAGACCAGTACAAAATGAGTTCCTGTACCATTGCAAATAAAGGCGATCGGGACCAAGACCAGTACACAATGAGTTCCTGTAGCATTGAAAATGAAGGTGAGCCAGAGCAAGACCAGTACAACATGAGTTCCTTCCTGTAGCATTACAAATGAAGGCGAGCCAGAACAAGACCAGTACAAAATGAGTTCCTTCCTGCAGCATTACAAATGAAGGCGAGCCAGAGCAAGACCAGTACAAAATGAGTTCCTGTAGCATTGCAAATGAAGGCGAACCAGAGCAAGACCAGGACAAAATGAGTTCCTGTAGCATTGCAAATGAAGGCAAGACAGAGCAAGACCAGTACAAAATGAGTTCCTGTACCATTGCAAATAAAGGCGAGCGGGACCAAGACCAGTACACAATGAGTTCCTGTAGCATTGAAAATGAAGGTGAGCCAGAGCAAGACCAGTACAACATGAGTTCCTGTAGCATTGCAATTGAAGGTGAGCCAGAGCAAGACCAGTAGAACATGAGCTCCTGTAGCATTGCAAATGAAGGCGAGCCAGAGCAAGACAAGTAGAACATGAGTTCCTGTAGCATTGCAAATTGAGGCGAGCCAGAGCAAGAGCAGTACAAAATGAGTTCCAGTAGCATTGCAAATGAAGGCGAGCCAGAGCAAAACCAGGACAAAATGAGTTCCTGTAGCATTGCAAATGAAGGCGAGCCAGAGCAAGACCAGGACAAAATGAGTTCCTGTAGCATTGCAAATGAAGGCGAGCCAGAGCAAGACCAGTACAAAATGAGTTCCTGTAGCATTGCAAATGAAGGCGAGCGGGACCAAGACCAGTACAAAATGAGTTCCTGCAGCATTGAAAATGAAGGCGAGCCAGAGCAAGACCAGTAAAACATGAGTTCCTGTAGCATTGCAAATGAAGGCGAGCCAGAGCAAGACCAGTACAAAATGAGTTCCTGTAGCATTGCAAATGAAGGCGAGCCAGAGCAAGACCAGTACAAAATGAGTTCCTTCCTGTAGCATTGCAAATGAAGGCGAGCCAGAGCAAGACCAGTACAAAATGAGTTCCTTCCTGTAGCATTACAAATGAAGGCGAGCCAGAGCAAGACCAGTACAAAATGAGTTCCTTCCTGTAGCATTACAAATGAAGGCTTGCCAGAGCAAGACCAGTACAAAATGAGTTCCTGTAGCATTGCAAATGAAGGCGAACCAGAGCAAGACCAGGACAAAATGAGTTCCTGTAGCATTGCAAATGAAGGCGAGCCAGAACAAGACCAGTACAAAATGAGTTCCTTCCTGTAGCATTGCAAATGAAGGTGAGCCAGAGCAAGACCAGTACAAAATGAGTTCCTTCCTGTAGCATTACAAATGAAGGCGAGCCAGAGCAAGACAAGTACAAAATGAGTTCCTTCCTGTAGCATTACAAATGAAGGCGAGCCAGAGCAAGACCAGTACAAAATGAGTTCCTGTAGCATTGCAAATGAAGCCGAGCCAGAGCAAGACCAGTACAAAATGAGTTCCTGTAGCATTGCAAATGAAGGCGAGCCAGAACAAGACCAGTACAAAATGAGTTCCTTCCTGCAGCATTACAAATGAAGGCGAGCCAGAGCAAGACCAGTACAAAATGAGTTCCTGTAGCATTGCAAATGAAGGCGAACCAGAGCAAGACCAGGACAAAATGAGTTCCTGTAGCATTGCAAATGAAGGCAAGCCAGAGCAAGACCAGTACAAAATGAGTTCCTGTACCATTGCAAATAAAGGCGAGCGGGACCAAGACCAGTACACAATGAGTTCCTGTAGCATTGAAAATGAAGGTGAGCCAGAGCAAGACCAGTACAACATGAGTTCCTGTAGCATTGCAATTGAAGGCGAGCCAGAGCAAGACCAGTAGAACATGAGTTCCTGTAGCATTGCAAATGAAGGCGAGCCAGAGCAAGACAAGTAGAACATGAGTTCCTGTAGCATTGCAAATTAAGGCGAGCCAGAGCAAGAGCAGTACAAAATGAGTTCCAGTAGCATTGCAAATGAAGGCGAGCCAGAGCAAAACCAGGACAAAATGAGTTCCTGTAGCATTGCAAATGAAGGCGAGCCAGAGCAAGACCAGGACAAAATGAGTTCCTGTAGCATTGCAAATGAAGGCGAGCCAGAGCAAGACCAGTACAAAATGAGTTCCTGTAGCATTGCAAATGAAGGCGAGCGGGACCAAGACCAGTACAAAATGAGTTCCTGTAGCATTGAAAATGAAGGCGAGCCAGAGTAAGACCAGTACAACATGAGTTCCTGTAGCATTGCAATTGAAGGCGAGCCAGAGCAAGACCAGTAGAACATGAGTTCCTGTAGCATTGCAAATGAAGGCGAGCCAGAGCAAGACCAGTACAAAACGAGTTCCTTTTAGCATTGCAAATGAAGGCGAGCCAGAGCAAGACCAGGACAAAATGAGTTCCTGTAGCATTGCAAATGAAGGCGAGCCAGAGCAAGACCAGTACGAAATGTGTTCATGTAGCATTGCAAGTGAAGGCGAGCCAGAGCAAGACAAGTACAAAATGAGTTCCTGTAGCATTGCAAATGAAGGCGAGCCAGACCAGTACAAAATGAGTTCGTGTAGCATTGAAAATGAAGGTGAGCCAGAGCAAGACCAGGACAAAATGAATTCCTGTAGAATTGCAAATGAAGGCGAGCCAGAGCAAGACCAGGACAAAATGAGTTCCTGTAGCATTGCAAATGAAGGCGAGCCAGAGCAAGACCAGTACAAAATGAGTTCCTGTAGCATTGCAAATGAAGGCGAGCCAGAGCAAGACCAGTACAAAATGAGTTCCTGTAGCATTGCAAGTGAAAGCGAGCGGGACCAAGACCAGTACAAAATGAATTCCTGTAGCATTGCAAATGAAGGCGAGCGGGACCAAGACCAGTACAAAATGAGTTCCTGTAGCATTGCAAATGAAGGCGAGCGGGACCAAGACCAGTACAACATGAATTCCTGTAGCATTGCAAATGAAGGCGAGCCAGAGCAAGACCAGTACAAAATGAGTTCCTGTAGCATTGCAAATGAAGGCGAGCCAGAGCAAGACCAGTACAAAATGAGTTCCTTCCTGTAGCATTGCAAATGAAGGCGAGCCAGAGCAAGACCAGTACAACATGAGTTCCTGTAGCATTGCAAATGAAGGGGAGCCAGAGCAAGACCAGTACAAAATGAGTTCCTGTAGCATTGCAAATGAAGGTGAGCCAGAGCAAGACCAGTACAACATGAGTTCCTGTAGCATTTCAAATGAAGGCGAGCCAGAGCAAGACCAGTACAAAATGAGTTCCTGTAGCATTGCAAATGAAGGCGAGCCAGAGCAAGACCAGTAAAACATGAGTTCCTGTAGCATTGCAAATGAAGGTGAGCCAGAGCAAGACCAGTACAAAATGAGTTCCTGTAGCATTGCAAATGAAGGCGAGCCACAGAAAGACCAGTACAAAATGAGTTCCTGTAGCATTGCAAATGAAGGCGAGCCAGAGCAAGACCAGTACAACATGAGTTCCTGTAGCATTGCAAATGTAGGCGAGCCAGAGCAAGACCAGTACAACATGAGTTCCGGTAGCATTGCAAATGAAGGCGAGCCAGAGCCAGGCCAGTACAAAATGAGTTCCTTCCTGTAGCATTGCAAATGAAGGCGAGCCAGAGCAAGACCAGTACAAAATGAGTTCCTTCCTGTAGCATTGCAAATGAAGGCGAGCCAGAGCAAGACCAGTACAAAATGAGTTCCTTCCTGTAGCATTACAAATGAAGGCGAGCCAGAGCAAGACCAGTACAAAATGAGTTCCTTCCTGTAGCATTACAAATGAACGCTTGCCAGAGCAAGACCAGTACAAAATGAGTTCCTGTAGCATTGCAAATGAAGGCGAACCAGAGCAAGACCAGGACAAAATGAGTTCCTGTAGCATTGCAAATGAAGGCGAGCCAGAACAAGACCAGTACAAAATGGGTTCCTTCCTGTAGCATTGCAAATGAAGGTGAGCCAGTGCAAGACCAGGACAAAATGAGTTCCTTCCTGTAGCATTACAAATGAAGGCGAGCCAGAGCAAGACAAGTACAAAATGAGTTCCTTCCTGTAGCATTACAAATGAAGGCGAGCCAGAGCAAGACCAGTACAAAATGAGTTCCTGTAGCATTGCAAATGAAGCCGAGCCAGAGCAAGACCAGTACAAAATGAGTTCCTGTAGCATTGCAAATGAAGGCGAGCCAGAACAAGACCAGTACAAAATGAGTTCCTTCCTGCAGCATTACAAATGAAGGCGAGCCAGAGCAAGACCAGTACAAAATGAGTTCCTGTAGCATTGCAAATGAAGGCGAACCAGAGCAAGACCAGGACAAAATGAGTCCCTGTAGCATTGCAAATGAAGGCAAGCCAGAGCAAGACCAGTACAAAATGAGTTCCTGTACCATTGCAAATAAAGGCGAGCGGGACCAAGACCAGTACACAATGAGTTCCTGTAGCATTGAAAATGAAGGTGAGCCAGAGCAAGACCAGTACAACATGAGTTCCTGTAGCATTGCAATTGAAGGCGAGCCAGAGCAAGACCAGTAGAACATGAGTTCCTGTAGCATTGCAAATGAAGGCGAGCCAGAGCAAGACAAGTAGAACATGAGTTCCTGTAGCATTGCAAATTGAGGCGAGCCAGAGCAAGAGCAGTACAAAATGAGTTCCTGTAGCATTGCAAATGAAGGCGAGCCAGAGCAAAACCAGGACAAAATGAGTTCCTGTAGCATTGCAAATGAAGGCGAGCCAGAGCAAGACCAGGACAAAATGAGTTCCTGTAGCATTGCAAATGAAGGCGAGCCAGAGCAAGACCAGTACAAAATGAGTTCCTGTAGCATTGCAAATGAAGGCGAGCGGGACCAAGACCAGTACAAAATGAGTTCCTGTAGCATTGAAAATGAAGGCGAGCCAGAGCAAGACCATAAAACATGAGTTCCTGTAGCATTGCAAATGAAGGCGAGCCAGAGCAAGACCAGTACAAAATGAGTTCCTTCCTGTAGCATTGCAAATGAAGGCGAGCCACAGAAAGACCAGTACAAAATGAGTTCCTGTAGCATTGCAAATGAAGGCGAGCCAGAGCAAGACCAGTACAACATGAGTTCCTGTAGCATTGCAAATGAAGGCGAGCCAGAGCAAGACCAGTACAACATGAGTTCCTGTAGCATTGCAAATGTAGGCGAGCCAGAGCAAGACCAGTACAACATGAGTTCCGGTAGCATTGCAAATGAAGGCGAGCCAGAGCCAGGCCAGTACAAAATGAGTTCCTTCCTGTAGCATTGCAAATGAAGGCGAGCCAGAGCAAGACCAGTACAAAATGAGTTCCTTCCTGTAGCATTGCAAATGAAGGCGAGCCAGAGCAAGACCAGTACAAAATGAGTTCCTTCCTGTAGCATTACAAATGAAGGCGAGCCAGAGCAAGACCAGTACAAAATGAGTTCCTTCCTGTAGCATTACAAATGAAGGCTTGCCAGAGCAAGACCAGTACAAAATGAGTTCCTGTAGCATTGCAAATGAAGGCGAACCAGAGCAAGACCAGGACAAAATGAGTTCCTGTAGCATTGCAAATGAAGGCGAGCCAGAACAAGACCAGTACAAAATGAGTTCCTTCCTGTAGCATTGCAAATGAAGGTGAGCCAGAGCAAGACCAGTACAAAATGAGTTCCTTCCTGTAGCATTACAAATGAAGGCGAGCCAGAGCAAGACAAGTACAAAATGAGTTCCTTTCTGTAGCATTACAAATGAAGGCGAGCCAGAGCAAGACCAGTACAAAATGAGTTCCTGTAGCATTGCAAATGAAGCCGAGCCAGAGCAAGACCAGTACAAAATGAGTTCCTGTAGCATTGCAAATGAAGGCGAGCCAGAACAAGACCAGTACAAAATGAGTTCCTTCCTGCAGCATTACAAATGAAGGCGAGCCAGAGCAAGACCAGTACAAAATGAGTTCCTGTAGCATTGCAAATGAAGGCGAACCAGAGCAAGACCAGGACAAAATGAGTTCCTGTAGCATTGCAAATGAAGGCAGGCCAGAGCAAGACCAGTACAAAATGAGTTCCTGTACCATTGCAAATAAAGGCGAGCGGGACCAAGACCAGTACACAATGAGTTCCTGTAGCATTGAAAATGAAGTTGAGCCAGAGCAAGACCAGTACAACATGAGTTCCTGTAGCATTGCAATTGAAGACGAGCCAGAGCAAGACCAGTAGAACATGAGTTCCTGTAGCATTGCAAATGAAGGCGAGCCAGAGCAAGACAAGTACAACATGAGTTCCTGTAGCATTGCAATTGAAGGCGAGCCAGAGCAAGACCAGTAGAACATGAGTTCCTGTAGCATTGCAAATTAAGGCGAGCCAGAGCAAGAGCAGTACAAAATGAGTTCCAGTAGCATTGCAAATGAAGGCGAGCCAGAGCAAAACCAGGACAAAATGAGTTCCTGTAGCATTGCAAATGAAGGCGAGCCAGAGCAAGACCAGGACAAAATGAGTTCCTGTAGCATTGCAAATGAAGGCGAGCCAGAGCAAGACCAGTACAAAATGAGTTCCTGTAGCATTGCAAATGAAGGCGAGCGGGACCAAGACCAGTACAAAATGAGTTCCTGTAGCATTGAAAATGAAGGCGAGCCAGAGCAGGACCAGTACAACATGAGTTCCTGTAGCATTGCAATTGAAGGCGAGCCAGAGCAAGACCAGTAGAACATGAGTTCCTGCAGCATTGCAAATGAAGGCGAGCCAGAGCAAGACCAGTACAAAACGAGTTCCTTTTAGCATTGCAAATGAAGGCGAGCCAGAGCAAGACCAGGACAAAATGAGTTCCTGTAGCATTGCAAATGAAGGCGAGCCAGAGCAAGACCAGTACGAAATGTGTTCATGTAGCATTGCAAGTGAAGGCGAGCCAGAGCAAGACGAGTACAAAATGAGTTCCTGTAGCATTGCAAATGAAGGCGAGCCAGACCAGTACAAAATGAGTTCGTGTAGCATTGAAAATGAAGGTGAGCCAGAGCAAGACCAGGACAAAATGAATTCCTGTAGAATTGTAAATGAAGGCGAGCCAGAGCAAGACCAGGACAAAATGAGTTCCTGTAGCATTGCAAATGAAGGCGAGCCAGAGCAAGACCAGTACAAAATGAGTTCCTGTAGCATTGCAAATGAAGGCGAGCCAGAGCAAGACCAGTACAAAATGAGTTCCTGCAGCATTGCAAGTGAAAGCGAGCGGGACCAAGACCAGTACAAAATGAATTCCTGTAGCATTGCAAATGAAGGCGAGCGGGACCAAGACCAGTACAAAATGAGTTCCTGTAGCATTGCAAATGAAGGCGAGCGGGACCAAGACCAGTACAACATGAATTCCTGTAGCATTGCAAATGAAGGCGAGCCAGAGCAAGACCAGTACAAAATGAGTTCCTGTAGCATTGCAAATGAAGGCGAGCCAGAGCAAGACCAGTACAAAATGAGTTCCTTCCTGTAGCATTGCAAATGAAGGCGAGCCAGAGCAAGACCAGTACAACATGAGTTCCTGTAGCATTGCAAATGAAGGGGAGCCAGAGCAAGACCAGTACAAAATGAGTTCCTGTAGCATTGCAAATGAAGGTGAGCCAGAGCAAGACCAGTACAACATGAGTTCCTGTAGCATTGCAAATGAAGGCGAGCCAGAGCAAGACCAGTACAAAATGAGTTCCTGTAGCATTGCAAATGAAGGCGAGCCAGAGCAAGACCAGTAAAACATGAGTTCCTGTAGCATTGCAAATGAAGGCGAGCCAGAGCAAGACCAGTACAAAATGAGTTCCTGTAGCATTGCAAATGAAGGCGAGCCACAGAAAGACCAGTACAAAATGAGTTCCTGTAGCATTGCAAATGAAGGCGAGCCAGAGCAAGACCAGTACAACATGAGTTCCTGTAGCATTGCAAATGAAGGTGAGCCAGAGCAAGACCAGTACAACATGAGTTCCTGTAGCATTGCAAATGTAGGCGAGCCAGAGCAAGACCAGTACAACATGAGTTCCGGTAGCATTGCAAATGAAGGCGAGCCAGAGCCAGGCCAGTACAAAATGAGTTCCTTCCTGTAGCATTGCAAATGAAGGCGAGCCAGAGCAAGACCAGTACAAAATGAGTTCCTTCCTGTAGCATTGCAAATGAAGGCGAGCCAGAGCAAGACCAGTACAAAATGAGTTCCTTCCTGTAGCATTACAAATGAAGGCGAGCCAGAGCAAGACCAGTACAAAATGAGTTCCTTCCTGTAGCATTACAAATGAAGGCTTGCCAGAGCAAGACCAGTACAAAATGAGTTCCTGTAGCATTGCAAATGAAGGCGAACCAGAGCAAGACCAGGACAAAATGAGTTCCTGTAGCATTGCAAATGAAGGCGAGCCAGAACAAGACCAGTACAAAATGAGTTCCTTCCTGTAGCATTGCAAATGAAGGTGAGCCAGAGCAAGACCAGTACAAAATGAGTTCCTTCCTGTAGCATTACAAATGAAGGCGAGCCAGAGCAAGACAAGTACAAAATGAGTTCCTTCCTGTAGCATTACAAATGAAGGCGAGCCAGAGCAAGACCAGTACAAAATGAGTTCCTGTAGCATTGCAAATGAAGCCGAGCCAGAGCAAGACCAGTACAAAATGAGTTCCTGTAGCATTGCAAATGAAGGCGAGCCAGAACAAGACCAGTACAAAATGAGTTCCTTCCTGCAGCATTACAAATGAAGGCGAGCCAGAGCAAGACCAGTACAAAATGAGTTCCTGTAGCATTGCAAATGAAGGCGAACCAGAGCAAGACCAGGACAAAATGAGTTCCTGTAGCATTGCAAATGAAGGCAAGCCAGAGCAAGACCAGTACAAAATGAGTTCCTGTACCATTGCAAATAAAGGCGAGCGGGACCAAGACCAGTACACAATGAGTTCCTGTAGCATTGAAAATGAAGGTGAGCCAGAGCAAGACCAGTACAACATGAGTTCCTGTAGCATTGCAATTGAAGGCGAGCCAGAGCAAGACCAGTAGAACATGAGTTCCTGTAGCATTGCAAATGAAGGCGAGCCAGAGCAAGACAAGTAGAACATGAGTTCCTGTAGCATTGCAAATTAAGGCGAGCCAGAGCAAGAGCAGTACAAAATGAGTTCCAGTAGCATTGCAAATGAAGGCGAGCCAGAGCAAAACCAGGACAAAATGAGTTCCTGTAGCATTGCAAATGAAGGCGAGCCAGAGCAAGACCAGGACAAAATGAGTTCCTGTAGCATTGCAAATGAAGGCGAGCCAGAGCAAGACCAGTACAAAATGAGTTCCTGTAGCATTGCAAATGAAGGCGAGCCAGAGCAAGACCAGGACAAAATGAGTTCCTGTAGCATTGCAAATGAAGGCGAGCCAGAGCAAGACCAGTACAAAATGAGTTCCTGTAGCATTGCAAATGAAGGCGAGCGGGACCAAGACCAGTACAAAATGAGTTCCTGTAGCATTGAAAATGAAGGCGAGCCAGAGCAAGACCAGTACAACATGAGTTCCTGTAGCATTGCAATTGAAGGCGAGCCAGAGCAAGACCAGTAGAACATGAGTTCCTGTAGCATTGCAAATGAAGGCGAGCCAGAGCAAGACCAGTACAAAACGAGTTCCTTTTAGCATTGCAAATGAAGGCGAGCCAGAGCAAGACCAGGACAAAATGAGTTCCTGTAGCATTGCAAATGAAGGCGAGCCAGAGCAAGACCAGTACGAAATGTGTTCATGTAGCATTGCAAGTGAAGGCGAGCCAGAGCAAGACGAGTACAAAATGAGTTCCTGTAGCATTGCAAATGAAGGCGAGCCAGACCAGTACAAAATGAGTTCGTGTAGCATTGAAAATGAAGGTGAGCCAGAGCAAGACCAGGACAAAATGAATTCCTGTAGAATTGCAAATGAAGGCGAGCCAGAGCAAGACCAGGACAAAATGAGTTCCTGTAGCATTGCAAATGAAGGCGAGCCAGAGCAAGACCAGTACAAAATGAGTTCCTGTAGCATTACAAATGAAGGCGAGCCAGAGCAAGACCAGTACAAAATGAGTTCCTGTAGCATTGCAAGTGAAAGCGAGCGGGACCAAGACCAGTACAAAATGAATTCCTGTAGCAATGCAAATGAAGGCGAGCGGGACCAAGACCAGTACAAAATGAGTTCCTGTAGCATTGCAAATGAAGGCGAGCGGGACCAAGACCAGTACAACATGAATTCCTGTAGCATTGCAAATGAAGGCGAGCCAGAGCAAGACCAGTACAAAATGAGTTCCTGTAGCATTGCAAATGAAGGCGAGCCAGAGCAAGACCAGTACAAAATGAGTTCCTTCCTGTAGCATTGCAAATGAAGGCGAGCCAGAGCAAGACCAGTACAACATGAGTTCCTGTAGCATTGCAAATGAAGGGGAGCCAGAGCAAGACCAGTACAAAATGAGTTCCTGTAGCATTTCAAATGAAGGTGAGCCAGAGCAAGACCAGTACAACATGAGTTCCTGTAGCATTGCAAATGAAGGCGAGCCAGAGCAAGACCAGTACAAAATGAGTTCCTGTAGCATTGCAAATGAAGGCGAGCCAGAGCAAGACCAGTAAAACATGAGTTCCTGTAGCATTGCAAATGAAGGCGAGCCAGAGCAAGACCAGTACAAAATGAGTTCCTGTAGCATTGCAAATGAAGGCGAGCCACAGAAAGACCAGTACAAAATGAGTTCCTGTAGCATTGCAAATGAAGGCGAGCCAGAGCAAGACCAGTACAACATGAGTTCCTGTAGCATTGCAAATGAAGGCGAGCCAGGGCAAGACCAGTACAACATGAGTTCCTGTAGCATTGCAAATGTAGGCGAGCCAGAGCAAGACCAGTACAACATGAGTTCCGGTAGCATTGCAAATGAAGGCGAGCCAGAGCCAGGCCAGTACAAAATGAGTTCCTTCCTGTAGCACTGCAAATGAAGGCGAGCCAGAGCAAGACCAGTACAAAATGAGTTCCTTCCTGTAGCATTGCAAATGAAGGCGAGCCAGAGCAAGACCAGTACAAAATGAGTTCCTTCCTGTAGCATTACAAATGAAGGCGAGCCAGAGCAAGACCAGTACAAAATGAGTTCCTTCCTGTAGCATTACAAATGAAGGCTTGCCAGAGCAAGACCAGTACAAAATGAGTTCCTGTAGCATTGCAAATGAAGCCGAGCCAGAGCAAGACCAGTACAAAATGAGTTCCTGTAGCATTGCAAATGAAGGCGAGCCAGAACAAGACCAGTACAAAATGAGTTCCTTCCTGCAGCATTACAAATGAAGGCGAGCCAGAGCAAGACCAGTACAAAATGAGTTCCTGTAGCATTGCAAATGAAGGCGAACCAGAGCAAGACCAGGACAAAATGAGTTCCTGTAGCATTGCAAATGAAGGCAAGCCAGAGCAAGACCAGTACAAAATGAGTTCCTGTACCATTGCAAATAAAGGCGAGCGGGACCAAGACCAGTACACAATGAGTTCCTGTAGCATTGAAAATGAAGGTGAGCCAGAGCAAGACCAGTACAACATGAGTTCCTGTAGCATTGCAATTGAAGGCGAGCCAGAGCAAGACCAGTAGAACATGAGTTCCTGTAGCATTGCAAATGAAGGCGAGCCAGAGCAAGACAAGTAGAACATGAGTTCCTGTAGCATTGCAAATTGAGGCGAGCCAGAGCAAGAGCAGTACAAAATGAGTTCGAGTAGCATTGCAAATGAAGGCGAGCCAGAGCAAAACCAGGACAAAATGAGTTCCTGTAGCATTGCAAATGAAGGCGAGCCAGAGCAAGACCAGGACAAAATGAGTTCCTGTAGCATTGCAAATGAAGGCGAGCCAGAGCAAGACCAGTACAAAATGAGTTCCTGTAGCATTGCAAATGAAGGCGAGCGGGACCAAGACCAGTACAAAATGAGTTCCTGTAGCATTGAAAATGAAGGCGAGCCAGAGCAAGACCATAAAACATGAGTTCCTGTAGCATTGCAAATGAAGGCGAGCCAGAGCAAGACCAGTACAAAATGAGTTCCTGTAGCATTGCAAATGAAGGCGAGCCACAGAAAGACCAGTACAAAATGAGTTCCTGTAGCATTGCAAATGAAGGCGAGCCAGAGCAAGACCAGTACAACATGAGTTCCTGTAGCATTGCAAATGAAGGCGAGCCAGAGCAAGACCAGTACAACATGAGTTCCTGTAGCATTGCAAATGTAGGCGAGCCAGAGCAAGACCAGTACAACATGAGTTCCGGTAGCATTGCAAATGAAGGCGAGCCAGAGCCAGGCCAGTACA
This sequence comes from Ambystoma mexicanum, assembly GCF_040938575.1. Taxonomy (NCBI): domain Eukaryota; kingdom Metazoa; phylum Chordata; class Amphibia; order Caudata; family Ambystomatidae; genus Ambystoma; species Ambystoma mexicanum. The sequence goes on along the minus strand of NC_090923.1, from coordinate 1,466,784,558 downwards.
AAATGAGTTCCTTCCTGTAGCATTGCAAATGAAGGCGAGCCAGAGCAAGACCAGTACAAAATGAGTTCCTTCCTGTAGCATTGCAAATGAAGGCGAGCCAGAGCAAGACCAGTACAAAATGAGTTCCTTCCTGTAGCATTACAAATGAAGGCGAGCCAGAGCAAGACCAGTACAAAATGAGTTCCTTCCTGTAGCATTACAAATGAAGGCTTGCCAGAGCAAGACCAGTACAAAATGAGTTCCTGTAGCATTGCAAATGAAGGCGAACCAGAGCAAGACCAGGACAAAATGAGTTCCTGTAGCATTGCAAATGAAGGCGAGCCAGAACAAGACCAGTACAAAATGAGTTCCTTCCTGTAGCATTGCAAATGAAGGTGAGCCAGAGCAAGACCAGTACAAAATGAGTTCCTTCCTGTAGCATTACAAATGAAGGCGAGCCAGAGCAAGACAAGTACAAAATGAGTTCCTTCCTGTAGCATTACAAATGAAGGCGAGCCAGAGCAAGACCAGTACAAAATGAGTTCCTGTAGCATTGCAAATGAAGCCGAGCCAGAGCAAGACCAGTACAAAATGAGTTCCTGTAGCATTGCAAATGAAGGCGAGCCAGAACAAGACCACTACAAAATGAGTTCCTTCCTGCAGCATTACAAATGAAGGCGAGCCAGAGCAAGACCAGTACAAAATGAGTTCCTGTAGCATTGCAAATGAAGGCGAACCAGAGCAAGACCAGGACAAAATGAGTTCCTGTAGCATTGCAAATGAAGGCAAGCCAGAGCAAGACCAGTACAAAATGAGTTCCTGTACCATTGCAAATAAAGGCGAGCGGGACCAAGACCAGTACACAATGAGTTCCTGTAGCATTGAAAATGAAGTTGAGCCAGAGCAAGACCAGTACAACATGAGTTCCTGTAGCATTGCAATTGAAGGCGAGCCAGAGCAAGACCAGTAGAACATGAGTTCCTGTAGCATTGCAAATGAAGGCGAGCCAGAGCAAGACAAGTAGAACATGAGTTCCTGTAGCATTGCAAATTAAGGCGAGCCAGAGCAAGAGCAGTACAAAATGAGTTCCAGTAGCATTGCAAATGAAGGCGAGCCAGAGCAAAACCAGGACAAAATGAGTTCCTGTAGCATTGCAAATGAAGGCGAGCCAGAGCAAGACCAGGACAAAATGAGTTCCTGTAGCATTGCAAATGAAGGCGAGCCAGAGCAAGACCAGTACAAAATGAGTTCCTGTAGCATTGCAAATGAAGGCGAGCGGGACCAAGACCAGTACAAAATGAGTTCCTGTAGCATTGAAAATGAAGGCGAGCCAGAGCAAGACCAGTACAACATGAGTTCCTGTAGCATTGCAATTGAAGGCGAGCCAGAGCAAGACCAGTAGAACATGAGTTCCTGCAGCATTGCAAATGAAGGCGAGCCAGAGCAAGACCAGTACAAAACGAGTTCCTTTTAGCATTGCAAATGAAGGCGAGCCAGAGCAAGACCAGGACAAAATGAGTTCCTGTAGCATTGCAAATGAAGGCGAGCCAGAGCAAGACCAGTACGAAATGTGTTCATGTAGCATTGCAAGTGAAGGCGAGCCAGAGCAAGACGAGTACAAAATGAGTTCCTGTAGCATTGCAAATGAAGGCCAGACAGACCAGTACAAAATGATTTTGTGTAGCATTGAAAATGAAGGTGAGCCAGAGCAAGACCAGGACAAAATGAATTCCTGTAGAATTGTAAATGAAGGCGAGCCAGAGCAAGACCAGTACAAAATGAGTTCCTGTAGCATTGCAAATGAAGGCGAGCCAGAGCAAGACTAGTACAAAATGAGTTCCTGCAGCATTGCAAGTGAAAGCGAGCGGGACCAAGACCAGTACAAAATGAATTCCTGTAGCATTGCAAATGAAGGCGAGCGGGACCAAGACCAGTACAAAATGAGTTCCTGTAGCATTGCAAATGAAGGCGAGCGGGACCAAGACCAGTACAACATGAATTCCTGTAGAATTGCAAATGAAGGCGAGCCAGAGCAAGACCAGTACAAAATGAGTTCCTGTAGCATTGCAAATGAAGGTGAGCCAGAGCAAGACCAGTACAAAATGAGTTCCTTCCTGTAGCATTGCAAATGAAGGCGAGCCAGAGCAAGACCAGTACAACATGAGTTCCTGTAGCATTGCAAATGAAGGGGAGCCAGAGCAAGACCAGTACAAAATGAGTTCCTGTAGCATTGCAAATGAAGGTGAGCCAGAGCAAGACCAGTACAACATGAGTTCCTGTAGCATTGCAAATGAAGGCGAGCCAGAGCAAGACCAGTACAAAATGAGTTCCTGTAGCATTGCAAATGAAGGCGAGCCAGAGCAAGACCAGTAAAACATGAGTTCCTGTAGCATTGCAAATGAAGGCGAGCCAGAGCAAGACCAGTACAAAATGAGTTCCTGTAGCATTGCAAATGAAGGCGAGCCACAGAAAGACCAGTACAAAATGAGTTCCTGTAGCATTGCAAATGAAGGCGAGCCAGAGCAAGACCAGTACAACATGAGTTCCTGTAGCATTGCAAATGAAGGCGAGCCAGAGCAAGACCAGTACAACATGAGTTCCTGTAGCATTGCAAATGTAGGCGAGCCAGAGCAAGACCAGTACAACATGAGTTCCGGTAGCATTGCAAATGAAGGCGAGCCAGAGCCAGGCCAGTACAAAATGAGTTCCTTCCTGTAGCATTGCAAATGAAGGCGAGCCAGAGCAAGACCAGTACAAAATGAGTTCCTTCCTGTAGCATTGCAAATGAAGGCGAGCCAGAGCAAGACCAGTACAAAATGAGTTCCTTCCTGTAGCATTACAAATGAAGGCGAGCCAGAGCAAGACCAGTACAAAATGAGTTCCTTCCTGTAGCATTACAAATGAAGGCTTGCCAGAGCAAGACCAGTACAAAATGAGTTCCTGTAGCATTGCAAATGAAGGCGAACCAGAGCAAGACCAGGACAAAATGAGTTCCTGTAGCATTGCAAATGAAGGCGAGCCAGAACAAGACCAGTACAAAATGGGTTCCTTCCTGTAGCATTGCAAATGAAGGTGAGCCAGAGCAAGACCAGTACAAAATGAGTTCCTTCCTGTAGCATTACAAATGAAGGCGAGCCAGAGCAAGACAAGTACAAAATGAGTTCCTTCCTGTAGCATTACAAATGAAGGCGAGCCAGAGCAAGACCAGTACAAAATGAGTTCCTGTAGCATTGCAAATGAAGCCGAGCCAGAGCAAGACCAGTACAAAATGAGTTCCTGTAGCATTGCAAATGAAGGCGAGCCAGAACAAGACCAGTACAAAATGAGTTCCTTCCTGCAGCATTACAAATGAAGGCGAGCCAGAGCAAGACCAGTACAAAATGAGTTCCTGTAGCATTGCAAATGAAGGCGAACCAGAGCAAGACCAGGACAAAATGAGTTCCTGTAGCATTGCAAATGAAGGCAAGCCAGAGCAAGACCAGTACAAAATGAGTTCCTGTACCATTTGAAATAAAGGCGAGCGGGACCAAGACCAGTACACAATGAGTTCCTGTAGCATTGAAAATGAAGGTGAGCCAGAGCAAGACCAGTACAACATGAGTTCCTGTAGCATTGCAATTGAAGGCGAGCCAGAGCAAGACCAGTAGAACATGAGTTCCTGTAGCATTGCAAATGAAGGCGAGCCAGAGCAAGACAAGTAGAACATGAGTTCCTGTAGCATTGCAAATTGAGGCGAGCCAGAGCAAGAGCAGTACAAAATGAGTTCCAGTAGCATTGCAAATGAAGGCGAGCCAGAGCAAAACCAGGACAAAATGAGTTCCTGTAGCATTGCAAATGAAGGCGAGCCAGAGCAAGACCAGGACAAAATGAGTTCCTGTAGCATTGCAAATGAAGGCGAGCCAGAGCAAGACCAGTACAAAATGAGTTCCTGTAGCATTGCAAATGAAGGCGAGCGGGACCAAGACCAGTACAAAATGAGTTCCTGTAGCATTGAAAATGAAGGCGAGCCAGAGCAAGACCAGTAAAACAAGAGTTCCTGTAGCATTGCAAATGAAGGCGAGCCAGAGCAAGACCAGTACAAAATGAGTTCCTGTAGCATTGCAAATGAAGGCGAGCCACAGAAAGACCAGTACAAAATGAGTTCCTGTAGCATTGCAAATGAAGGCGAGCCAGAGCAAGACCAGTACAACATGAGTTCCTGTAGCGTTGCAAATGAAGGCGAGCCAGAGCAAGACCAGTACAACATGAGTTCCTGTAGCATTGCAAATGTAGGCGAGCCAGAGCCAGGCCAGTACAAAATGAGTTCCTTCCTGTAGCATTGCAAATGAAGGCGAGCCAGAGCAAGACCAGTACAAAATGAGTTCCTTCCTGTAGCATTGCAAATGAAGGCGAGCCAGAGCAAGACCAGTACAAAATGAGTTCCTTCCTGTAGCATTACAAATGAAGGCGAGCCAGAGCAAGACCAGTACAAAATGAGTTCCTTCCTGTAGCATTACAAATGAAGGCTTGCCAGAGCAAGACCAGTACAAAATGAGTTCCTGTAGCATTGCAAATGAAGGCGAACCAGAGCAAGACCAGGACAAAATGAGTTCCTGTAGCATTGCAAATGAAGGCGAGCCAGAACAAGACCAGTACACAATGAGTTCCTTCCTGTAGCATTGCAAATGAAGGTGAGCCAGAGCAAGACCAGTACAAAATGAGTTCCTTCCTGTAGCATTACAAATGAAGGCGAGCCAGAGCAAGACAAGTACAAAATGAGTTCCTTCCTGTAGCATTACAAATGAAGGCGAGCCAGAGCAAGACCAGTACAAAATGAGTTCCTGTAGCATTGCAAATGAAGCCGAGCCAGAGCAAGACCAGTACAAAATGAGTTCCTGTAGCATTGCAAATGAAGGCGAGCCAGAACAAGACCAGTACAAAAAAAGTTCCTTCCTGCAGCATTACAAATGAAGGCGAGCCAGAGCAAGACCAGTACAAAATGAGTTCCTGTAGCATTGCAAATGAAGGCGAACCAGAGCAAGACCAGGACAAAATGAGTTCCTGTAGCATTGCAAATGAAGGCAAGCCAGAGCAAGACCAGTACAAAATGAGTTCCTGTACCATTGCAAATAAAGGCGAGCGGGACCAAGACCAGTACACAATGAGTTCCTGTAGCATTGAAAATGAAGGTGAGCCAGAGCAAGACCAGTACAACATGAGTTCCTGTAGCATTGCAATTGAAGGCGAGCCAGAGCAAGACCAGTAGAACATGAGTTCCTGTAGCATTGCAAATGAAGGCGAGCCAGAGCAAGACAAGTAGAACATGAGTTCCTGTAGCATTGCAAATTAAGGCGAGCCAGAGCAAGAGCAGTACAAAATGAGTTCCAGTAGCATTGCAAATGAAGGCGAGCCAGAGCAAAACCAGGACAAAATGAGTTCCTGTAGCATTGCAAATGAAGGCGAGCCAGAGCAAGACCAGGACAAAATGAGTTCCTGTAGCATTGCAAATGAAGGCGAGCCAGAGCAAGACCAGTACAAAATGAGTTCCTGTAGCATTGCAAATGAAGGCGAGCGGGACCAAGACCAGTACAAAATGAGTTCCTGTAGCATTGAAAATGAAGGCGAGCCAGAGCAAGACCAGTACAACATGAGTTCCTGTAGCATTGCAATTGAAGGCGAGCCAGAGCAAGACCAGTAGAACATGAGTTCCTGTAGCATTGCAAATGAAGGCGAGCCAGAGCAAGACCAGTACAAAACGAGTTCCTTTTAGCATTGCAAATGAAGGCGAGCCAGAGCAAGACCAGGACAAAATGAGTTCCTGTAGCATTGCAAATGAAGGCGAGCCAGAGGAAGACCAGTACGAAATGTGTTCATGTAGCATTGCAAGTGAAGGCGAGCCAGAGCAAGACGAGTACAAAATGAGTTCCTGTAGCATTGCAAATGAAGGCAAGCCAGAGCAAGACCAGTACAAAATGAGCTCATCTAGCATTGCAAATGAAGGCGAGCCAGACCAGTGCAAAATGAGTTCCTGTAGCATTGAAAATGAAGGCGAGCCAGAGCAAGACCAGGACAAAATGAGTTCCTGTAGCATTGCAAAGGAAGGCGAGCCAGAGCAAGACCAGGACAAAATGAGTTCCTGTAGCATTGCAAATGAAGGCGAGCCAGAGCAAGACCAGGACAAAATGAGTTCCTGTATCATTGCAAATGAAGGCGAGCAAGACCAGTACAAAATGAGTTAATTTAGCATTGCAAATGAAGGCGAGCCAGACCAGTACAAAATGAGTTCCTGTAGCATTGAAAATGAAGGCGAGCCAGAGCAAGACCAGTACAACATGAGTTCCTGTAGCATTGCAATTGAAGGCGAGCCAGAGCAAGACCAGTAGAACATGAGTTCCTGTAGCATTGCAAATGAAGGTGAGCCAGAGCAAGACCAGTACAAAATGAGTTCCTTTAGCATTGCAAATGAAGGCGAGCCAGAGCAAGACCAGTACCACATGAGTTCCTGTAGCATTGCAAAGGAAGGCGAGCCAGAGCAAGACCAGTACAACATGAGTTCCTGTAGCATTGCAAATGATGGCGAGCCAGAGCAAGACCAGTACAACATGAGTTCCCGTAGCATTGCAAATGAAGGCGAGCCAGAGCAAGACCAGTACAACATGATTTTATTCAAGATCAAAAATGGCAAACAAGGTGCACCCCAAACGTGAAGTGAGTGCACCGCTGCCCAATAGCTTTGGTGCACTTCCAAATAGAAATATTGGTAAAACCGCTGAATTGAACATTAAGTGGTCCAGAGAAATTTTGCCCAATACTACTAACCACAATTATGATGAACTGCAAATCTACCCACCTAATTTCAAGCATGCTGCTCTCACGTGACCATAGCCATTGCCATTGCCTTGCTAGCCACGAAGATATGAACCATTTTAAAATTGTCCAAACATATTAATAAAGACATTTGTATTAAAGTTTCCCATCACAAAGCATTGGACCGCCGACTTTTCCATTTGATTATTTATTTGAACAGGGTACTGCTGGCCCGATGATTAATACAAGAAAAACGGGAGATGGAGCATTGTGTAGCCTATCATATAGGGATGAAGGGCACATAGTCTAGCCTGTAAGCTTGTTTAAAGATAATGAATACTATTGTACCCTCTATTATGATATGATATGACATATGGCATTTATAACGCGCCTATACACAAGTGTTTCAAGGCGCGAGAATAAATATGAGCAGCAATAAGCATGCCTTTGTCTATCCTCTTAACTTGCTGAAGCGCCAGCATGTACAGCACATCTGGCAGTCCCCCCTAAAATGTGCTGTAATGTAGGGGAGGCCAAACCTTGCTTGGAATTCCTAGGTGGTGTCAGGAGCTGGACACAAAGGGTTTCCTCCTTCCATGGATCTGAGTGGTAAGAAGCAGTTCTTCCGTGCAGTTACAATATGCCCCTGAAAGGTGTGCAGGACCAGCAGAACACAGAGTGAAGTCACCCATGAGGGAAATATCATTGCAGCAATAATCCCCTGTTGGCAGTTCGTGAAGGAAGCAGAAGTCCACACCAAGAGGTTCGACGTCCATCTGGCAGAGTAACAATATTACAGGAAGAAGAGATGGGACGTCCCTGGCCCCCTAACTACTAAGCAGGGACCATTAATGGACTGAAGGCAGCAAGCAGACAACTCTGTAACCAGACACAGTGAAAACATGTCAGGCATCGTATAAAGGAAACTCCTATACAAGCACTTAATACCTAACCTACACCACGGCACAGCCAAACTGCCCTAAGGTTCTCTACATGTGCAGCGTGGTGCCACACTAATACTTCCCCATGTCATGTGCAAAAGAACAACATGCCTTTTCCTCAACTGCAGACTACCCCAGCACATCTCAGAGGCAAAGCTGACCCAGACACCCAGAAGTACCAAGCCAGACTCCCGTGCCCTGTACACCTTGCTAGTTCTGCTGCTGCAACGTGATGGATGGGCTGTGAAGTGGTACATGGGCCCCTCTTTCAGGTACTAGTGAGGCACTGTAATGACTCATCCTGGCTTTTCCTTGACTTCTTCCAGAATATTAATGGGCTGGTAGCTGATCTGTTCCTTAGGCCTACAGTAGGATCTCACTGTGCTTTTATTGACAGAATGTACAAAGTTACATTGTGCTGCAGAGGCTATGTGAAGTTCATTTGCTCAGTCAAATCCAGATTAGGGTTCAGAGTTTGGATAGCCTATATTCTGCATCCTCATTGGTGGAAAAGTCCAGGGTAGGTTGCCTACTTCTAGGTGCTCAGTTCACTCTGGGCCTGGGCCAAGGTGTCTTAACTGTCTGGCAGGCAGGGCTGACACAGCTAACCGCATTTTGGCTCATAAGGACACCTATAATTGTGTTGCTCCAGTTCATCCAATAGGTGTAGTGGTAAAGGGTAGAGAAAATACACTCATGCCCGCCCCCTGCACAGTCAAACTTTACTTAATACTACAGGTCAGTAACCAAACCATCATAGTCCATAGAAGGCTTCCATTATGAATGAAAACAGTACAAATGGGCGTGCTATATCCCTGAATGGATCAAAGAGAAACCTTCTGGATCTAACATCTAGATGCCATGGCACCAGGAGGCATGAACGAGGAAATTAATTATATGTACTTTTTATAACCACATATTGAGTTTAATCATCTATCCTCATGTCTGATTCCACCAGCACAGAGACATTGACTGTCCAAGATATGTGAGTTATTGGTTTTACAATTTGTTTTTCATGCATGTTTTTCATACATATACATCATTCAGTGGAGTGAGTAATAAGGTTGGAGGAGTGTTTTGGACATGAGAACTATCACCGTCTGTTGCCCCTACATAAGGTTGTCCAAAATGAGCATTTCTGAAACAGCATACAATATGTATTTCTTGTTACGAGAATCTCTGCATAACCTTGTTAACTTACAAGCTTATGTAGCTAGCGGGATACGCTAATTATATGAAGTGATGATAAGCACATTATCAATTGGCGCTAATTATGTAATGGTAGGTACATTTTCTTTAAATATCTCCACAGAGATCATCTATCGAGTACTTCCGTATGCATCTAATATGGAACACAATGGTTTTTTTGTAGCTCGGAGACAGTGATGATACTGCAGCAAGATTGCATTATAATTGCTCAGGTAAGGGCTGCGAGCCATCATGCACTTTCTAATCTCCACAAATCATGGCCTAATATAGTATAATAGTTGGGCATTTTCTGGTTATCTCCACAGATGCACCTTATGGCATCACAATACAGGTACTGCTTTAATACATACATGAGCCTGTAATTGAACTGTTTAAACAACACTGCCAGGATGAGATTTACTATTATGTTGTATTTTTTATGCTTTTTACCATTTTATGTTTCTGAACTGCCGCCCTGCGGGTATGTATACATTTTCTGTACTTACACGTTGTATTCACTGTGTGGCAACAGTGACAGTGTGCAGCCCTGAGGAAGGAATTTGTTCCAAAATAAATTGGCACACTAACGAACAGGACCTGATTGCCTTGTCCTCTACGAAATAAGAATACACAGAACATTTGGGCTTTTTACAAATAATTCACTTTGGATTTTTTTTTTTACACTATTTACACCAGCAAAAAAGTGTTTGAGAGATTATATTCTGCAGCTTACACATAGAGCAAATTGAGAGCACCCGGCCAACTGAGTGACAACGCTCAGTTTATTTCTGTACTATATCCCTGGCCTCACATTAGAGCAAAGGGCATAATAGTCTCGCAGTCAACAGGGAACATGGCATGGGCCCCCATTATGAGGTCGGCGGTAAAGCCCGCCGGTAGGTGGCAGGCTTACGCCAACCCCGTAACACTGTTACTGCCACCTGCCATCCTGTTGCCACCGGGATATCAGAAGCAGGGGCAGTACAGTTATTTCCCATTCCCATGGAGTCCTAAAGGACTCCATGGGAATGGGAAACCTGAAGCACTGCCACTGTTAGTAATGGTGCCGCTGCCTGTGTGAAAAGTCTGCCGGTAGGGGCCTGAACTCACGGCAGGCCTGCTGGGAGTAGCGTGCACCTACCGGCAGACTCATAGTTTGGCAGTCCGGAAAGGGTGCTTGTACGTTGCTACCAGTACCCTTATTTCCAGACCGCCAACCTTTAATGAGGGCCATGGAAGAGTTGGGCTGGTACCTGCTCCTATGTGGTAACATGACTTGCACCAAAATCACCAAATGAATGGATGGAACTACCTTTACTCACTGGTTTAAAAAAGAAACCTGGAGCTAAATATCCATGCAAAATGATTTTGGGAAAACTAGAAGTCTATTTGACTCGTTTTAATGGGTGCCCCTTTTCAGCAGTCGTGGTGGATCCTTGATCTGATTTCTTAATAATGTGCTAAAAATAGAAATGGCCTAGACCTGTAGCAGGTTTTTGTGAAGCAAGTGAGGTCAACTTTTCCACAATGATTTTTTGATTTCTCCCACCAGACGAAACAAAGACTTAGTAGAATTCTTGGGCGCTGTACCTGGGTGCCCCAACAATCCTTTCTTTCTTCTGGCATTTGAAGAGTGTAGTGTAGAAAAGGGATCATGCTGAGGGGATGTTTCATGATGGTGAACCCGGGTCCATCAATGGTTTTTGGATGAGATCTTTGATGTGTGTTGTAAAGTATCCACACGTTCTTGATTATTTAAGTTCTAGCTTCACCCATTAGCAGGTAGCCATGCCTCCATTTTGCACCCAATTGCAATGATCACTTTTTTCCGTGTAGTGATGTTCCTTTTTGTCCGAACAGGATTTGCCCCATAAAAGTCAAAACATATGGCAAATATGGGGCTGCAGGGCAGTTTCCTAACTTAAGAAGGGTAGTCAGTGATGATTTGTCTGAACATGTGGTTATTGCAGGGAATACGAAGCTGATACAGCGCATGATACCAGCACTGCGCTCTGTATTTTCAGGCCTAGAATCAAAGACATCGCACTTTGGATAATAACCAGTATGAGTTATATAGCCACTTTGGTTCATTGTATATCATCAGTGTGTGTATTAAAAAAACAAACTATTCCTATGACTGGTTGGTGTTTGAATCGACCAATCCGAGGATAAGAATTAGAAAGGTTGTTTCCGCGTTTCTGTAGTGAGCTGCTTCCATGTCTAAGGATACAGGCTGTAATAGGGCAAGAGTAATTCTCCTCCAGGTCTTTCTGAAGTACTATTAATAATGATATTGCGTTCTTATATAGTGCTTCATGCCAGACCCACCCAGCTTCTAAGTGCTTTAATAACAGCCATTCTTATTATTATAATCCTATTGTTTTTATTGTATTTGTGATTGGCCCCTTGGAAAGGGGGCAGGAGCCAAAAACAAAGCATACTGTGTTAAAAGAGAATTTCCACTTATTGAGAACCTGGCGGTGAAGTGAGATTTGGTTGCCAAACTCCTATCTAGGCCTCCTTTCCGCAAAATCAAACAGATCAACACCACCCAGGATGCCCAAAGGCCCCAATATAGCCCCATTTCAGTAGCAATTCTGAGAGCACTTTGGGGAGAAAGGGGACATTTGGAGGGATAGGGATAAAGCAAGGAAGTGAGGGATTGACACATTCCCCAATCTTTGTTTTTGAAGTGTTTCAGCATAAAATATACAGTAACCTGCATGGCTTCAATGCGCAATTTGTGATGTTAACTTAGATCCATTGCAGGCTCAACATGTGACAGCAGGTAGAGTGGCTCGTATGTCTCTTGGCCTAGTCCTTTCCAAAAGCCTTAATGTGGCTGCAAGGTAACCTTTTCACTGGGCACTTATAGGCCCAACTCACCAACCCAGATGACATGTCAATGGACACTATGTGCTAGGTGTATTGGGGGGCCAACTGCTGCGTGGGGTGTTATGAACGATATTTCCATGGCAACATCTTGCAGATCCGACCCACACATCTGCTGCTGCTTGAGTGCGGGGTCCATTTATTATGGACAGTGGCTGAATGTATGGATGTCACTGCACCCTAGGCTTTCGGTGAACAGGGCCCATTGAGGCAACACATTGTCACTGGTAGCTACCAGTGCACATACATGTGTTGTGTTGTGTTATGCATGCTAGGGGAAATAGGCCCTAAACTAGGGTTTATAGAGCAGTGTATCCTAGTGGCGCGTTGAAATATCTGCAAAGCTTCAACCTGCCCCCTTTTGAGAATTCTATGGGACACGCCTGTTTTTAGGCAACCGTTAGTTGTATAAGCACTGGACTGACTTTGAAGAAGCCGCTTCACCTCCAGTCTTGGGTCTACGGGAACCCTGGCTCTCGGCTGCGTTCACTATTGGATATTGAGGCCTGAGTTACTGACAGGTGTGGAGCCCTGAAGAAGCCGCTTCATCTCCAGTCTTGGGTCTACGGGAACCCTGGCTCTCGGCTGCGTTCACTATTGGATATTGAGGCCTGAGTTACTGACAGGTGTGGAGCCCTGAAGAAGCCGCTTCATCTCCAGTCTTGGGTCTACGGGAACCCTGGCTCTCGGCTGCGTTCACTATTGGATATTGAGGCCTGAGTTGCTGACAGGTGTGGAGCCCTGAAGAAGCCGCTTCATCTCCAGTCTTGGGTCTACGGGAACCCATAGCAAGGTTTGGGGGACTCTACATACCAGAGCCGATCTGTTGTCACCCCTGACGCCAGGACCAAACAATATCACCTTTCCTATGGCCTCGCATCCAGGAGACGACTTTCATGGACGGATATTTGGCGGGTGTATGGTCGGTCCTATGTGTGACTGTTTGCTGGGCACCTCAACCCAAGTTCTGCCTTCACCCTGTTATCCGTAGTGGACTTGTATTCTAAGGAAGGGACATCAACCTATTTTCCTGTCACAATGTATCCTCATTATAACTGTTTCCTCATTTCTGCAGTGTGCTTAATCCATATGGTGTAGGCTGCCCCTCGATTCTATAGTCATTGCATAGCTGCCTCTTCGCCCATATATATCTCCATGTACGATACGTTACAGACAATGATTTGTGTGAGAGGGCTTTTAGACAATATTTGTCATAATGATATTTCATGATATTGGTGCCTTGCTATTGCATTGTATACCGACTCTGCATGAAACTGTGACTTGTCTACTGGGTGTACATGAGGGTATTTGTGTTGCAGTGTGGCTGGGCCCTGGCCCACTGGGTGGACCAATCCATACAATAATGTCTGCTACGTGACCAGACAATCTGCCTTTGATGGCATAGTATTATTGCATGGATGGTTTGCCGTTAGGCATTGCGCCGTAAAGGGTTGTTACAGGTCAAAAAAAATAATCGAATGTGTATTTTTTTATTTGTATGTTTTTTTGGGTTTAGCTATTAAAAATAAACAGGGGATTTGGGGGGTAACCCCCCCATAAAAAAAAAACATCCGAATTTTTTTTTTTCAACATTCTTTTTTTCGACATTTTTGTTTTCGACATTTTCACTATAAACCATACTTCACTAGTGTTCCCCCACTCTCCTAAGGGGAGGCCCACATGACTCCTAGGGCAGGGAGAGGGAGGTTTGGGGGAGCTAATGGATTTTCTCTACAGCACCGGGAGTCTTGGAGATTAGTGATGTCATGGATTGAGAGAGTATTAAAGAGCACAAATGAGCAAGGTCATGGGATACCTGGCTGATGAACGAAGGGTGAACACACTCCTATGGGGGTTACACCTTGGTAAGTGTGTACACGTTACTGTAAATGAATTCTGACAAAAATGTATCAGGACAATTCTGAGTACTGCAGTAAGATTTTTAATAAAACTGCAGTTTACGTGTTTATAGATACACTTAACTAGGGGTTACACAAGATACACCAGTATTTACACATTTTTCAGGTACAGTGACCAGTTTGTAAGTGACAAATGTCAAATATTTTCTTTCCAATGCTTACACATCGACTGAGGGGTCCTTGGGAAGGAGACCAGTGGATTTAGTGAGGTGATAGCATGGTATAATCAGCACATATACATCAAAACAATGTAGGGTTGAACAAGGACAACACAGACAATATAACAGTCAACACAACAGTGTTTCGGCCAGAAGGTGAGCTGGGATGAGCTCTGATGGTGTGGCCTTCATCAGGACGAGATATTCCAAAGCAGGAAGTTTCTTATGAGGTCGGAACTTGGGAGCGCGGTGGCTCAGGGAGTAGCAGTGTCAGGAGTACACTGGAGGATTTCCGAGGTCCTAGATTGAGAGAGTGACTGACCACAGAGGTGAAATGGATATAATGGGCAGGTTGTTGATTTGGGGGGGCTATACCAGGTGTCTTGAGTCTTTCATTCTACCCATACTCTTTCTTCATGGCACCAAGCTATCACTGCCCCACCTCCATCTTAATGATCTTACTCTCACCAAGTTGGTATGAGGGTACGGTCCTTAGAGGATGGCGATCACATCACTTCCCTCCCCCAGCTCTCCTTCTGTGTGTCCTGCTCTCACCTTTCACAAAACCAATTCTTTGTAGCGACACCTCTGACATAGGGGCGAGGCAGACCTCAGTTTCCATATCTGGGACAGCAGGGGGGCCTGACAGCACTACCTGACACACTTCACTCAGCCAGCACGTTATTAGGAAACGCCCAAGCAATTCCTGGGTCCATCATGCATCCATGATTCACTAACTTCCCAAACACTTCTCTGTCAAGCCGATGAAAACTGCCTGCCTGCGAAGATGCTCCTTTCCATGAGCAATCTCCTTTTCCCTTTCTTTCTTCATGAGCATTCTACCACCACTGCACAGAACACATATATATATACTTAGTGGCACCAGCTCGTCCTCCATCCCATCGCGCGCATTCCCTTAGATCTGAATGTATCTCTGCTCTTCTTTATTCCTGTCTCTGTTGGTACACTTATTCTTACTACTACACCTTACTCTAGACTACGGTCTCCATATCTCTGGAAGGGGTCACAATGCCAATAATGTGTGGGGCAAGGCCTCCACACCATAAGATCACTGCGATGGTTATTGGTGTGGAATAAAAGACTCTTAACCTAAGGTTTAAGTGAGGCCTGGTACTTTCTGTAGAAAACAGCCCTGTGTGTTTAAATGTGGGCCAGACGCAGTACACACGCAGTACACACGCAGTACACAAATGGCTCTTCAGCTTCAGGTCACAGTGGAAACCAAGTGGATGATTGAAATGATAACAGATTGTAATTCGGCAATTTGATTTCCTCGTGTGTGTGTGCTAACAGGCATGGCTTCTATTTATGTTTAACCAAAGAACTGCCATCAGGCAATGAGGAGATGCAGTTAAAAGTAATTGGAAATATTGGTGCCAGTACTTTTAAAGGCAGTCCATGCCTGTAGGAATGCGTTTTGCTTCCAGCTGGCTGTTTTACTCTGGAGCTGCCATGTTGCAAATTCACATTACAGCTGCTGGAGTTCCAGTGAAAAAGGCCCAGCAGAGTGGGCTGGTGTGCACAATACATTTCAGCATCAGGAACTTTGAAAGTGGGGCATTTTTAGCAGATCTCACTTCTGAGAGAGAACCACCAGCAAAGTCAAATAATGGTAACAATGTTTTGGGCAAAACGTGCCTGCGCCAGAACTCTGAAATGTACCGAACCCATGTGTGAGTAAGTCACCCAGGTCTGGCCTTATTTTTTGCATTTCCTTTCTATATGTTAGACGTGTCCCTCCGAATTTTGACAATGTCCTCAGAAATCCTTTTGACATTTGACGATCTACAGTTGTGCACAAACCTTTTGCCCCATCTCTATGCAGTTATGCTCTGCACCACACTGTTAGATCGGTGGGTTAAATGCCTACAACGTGCGGTACTTGCAGGTTAGGAGGATTGTGTTCCAGCTGCTCATTCTCAGCATTTCATCCTATTAAGAGTGATAATATTGATCTGTATGATAATGCTATAATACCACATATTTAATACCACCTGTACCACTAGTTTAAGGACAATGTAGAACTAAGTAAGACGACGTACTGACTTTTGATGGACTGTCACTTTGGATCCCAATTCGTCCACCTTGTTCACATTTGTTTTCATTTCAACCTAACCAGTTCAAGGGCATTTCCGATCGGCCCCCAAACATCCACACATCTGTTCACGCATCTGTTTCGGCTAATTCGGTCCTGTTATTGTTTCTGACATTCAGTGTCTAAGATAACTTTGTCTCTGAAATACAGAGATCTTGGATTGCTTTCAATCCAGCTGGGACTACCAGACGACTGACCTACTGATCCCTTCAGGACAGCCAAGACTTCCCATTACATCTGGAACCATACAACGCGATCTAACATCTACAAATCACACTTTCAGTGATTAAAATAACTTCGACAATGGAACACACACTAAGCTTTACTGAGGATCAGATAAACAACATCATCCTGGGACCTACATTGTTTAACATGCAAGGAGCCAATCAACTCATTGCTGCAACCACATCAGGAGATGAACTACTCAAGCTTAAAAAGAAATGCTTCCGCACGGAAGTGCATGGACATTTTCTCTGCGAGTACCTGCGAGTTAACTTAGTTCCAATGGGACTCCAAGTAAAAAATGAACCTGCCCTATTCCAGGATGACCGTGAATATATGTTGGGGTTCAGTAAAATTGAGACAAAATGTAGTAGAGATCTGATGGCCTTGACAGTAACAACTGCCAGAAGAATCCTACAGGATGAGCTGAAAATAGAGGCAGAAAAGTTTTTGTCCAATAACAGCTTGGACAACGCGAGGGAGAAATTAAAGGAGATCAACAGTGCAATGGATCAGTTCACTGCTGAGACACTTGAGAAAAAACACAAGAAATTGGCAAAGGATATAAAGAATTTTAAACTAGAAACAGTATATCCCTACTTAAATCCAGACTACAAGGAAACCAAAGAAAAAGAAAGAATGCAGAATCAAGCAGCCTCACAAAGGCAAAGAAGGAAGTGGGTCACCTTCTCAGACATGTCTAGTTCAGGCTCTAGCTCTAGACCAGATACTTCGAGCAACATATACGGGCAACAGACATACAACAGAAACTTTCCCTTTCCTCCCCCCATACCACCGCAACCTTTTTTAGGCCAAGGGGGGTCCAGAGGTCATCCCTGGGGCCCCCGACCCATGCCTATGTTTCAGTACCCCATGTGGAGACCAATGAGAGGGAAACAACGCAACCGCCGATAGGGATGCCGGGCCAACATCAAGAAATCCCAGTGTTTAACTTATCAGACACCCCGCTCACTAAAATGGACCTTGCCATTCTGTCCAAGGGTCTCTCTTTTGTCCCCACCAATCCAACAGATTGGTTTAAATTGGAGAAAGAACTACAAACTTTTTTTAGACTAATACGCCTAAAAATTCACTTTAAAGACTCAAACTATGAGCCCCAATCGGAGGACACAGGCCTACATTTGAAGTTGTCATTTAATCCCAGCGATAATGATATACCACCTACAGTGATCTCATTTGAGAAATGTAGCCGCCAAGAAATGAGGAAACTATAGCTGGGTTCAAAAACCATAAGCCACAATCTATCTAATGAGGAACGTGAAGCACTCAAGAAATTGGAAAGCAATAACAATATTGTCATCAAAAATGCGGATAAAGGCAGAGGGATTGTGATTCAAAGCACCCAACAATACAAACAGATGGTGAACACCCTATTGAATGACACAACAAATTACAAAAAACTTATGAAAGATCCCACAAACGAAATCAAGAACCAGATCCAAGAAATAACAAGATATGGTCTTGAACAAGATTGGATTTCCGAGAAAGAATAGATCTTCCTAAATACCTCTGAGGGTCGGATCCCAGCTTTTTACGCCCTTCCCAAGGTTCATAAAAACTCTATTTCCCCACCGGGAAGACCTATTGTCTCGGGGTGTGGGTCGATTCTCGAACCAATATGTCAATTCATTTACTTTTTTCTGAAACCTTTAAAGTCAAGCAACCAGCACATACCTCAAAGATACCACGTCCACCATTATGCTTTTTGAGAATCAACCTTTTGATAAATCAAAGGATTTGTTAGTAACCCTAGATGTTACAGCTCTCTACACCAGCATACCCCAGGAAGCTGCGCTGGAATGTATCCGTAACCACTTGACTCACCATTCAATACAGGAACGCGTCTCAGTGAACTTCATTGTGGAACTCTTAGAACTGGCCCTAAAGAAAAACGACTTCTCCTTTGATGAAATATTTTTTATACAAACCTGTGGAACTGCCATGGGGGCTGTGTTTGCGCCAAGTCTGGCCGTACTCTTCATGTCAGAATTCAACGAAAAACACATACTTTCTACCCAAAATCCATTTAGGTACAACTTTAGTAATTGGTATCGCTATATAGATGATATCATCTTTATATGGCATGGGGATCTTGAACACCTTAAAGAATTCTACGAGTGGATCAACCAAATATCAATGGAACTTAAATTCACCATGAACTATAGCAGCGAATATATCAATTTTCTGGATCTCCAAATACTGGTGCAGAATGAAAAACTATCCTGCACTTTATACAGGAAGGATACGGACCGTAACACTCTGCTCCACTACACGAGTAACCATCACAGAAACCTGAGAAACAACCTTCCTTACGGCCAATTTCTCAGGCTACGAAGAAACTGCAGGGATATCAATCAGTATAAACTACATGCAGCTGACTTGGAGACGAGACTACGAACCAGAGGCTACCCCTAAAAGCTGGTCAGGAACACCAGCAAAAGAGCATTATGCACTCCAAGAGAGACGCTACTGACCCCAAAAAATAGAAGCAATGAAGATTGTCTTACATGTGTTACCACCTTTGGGCCTGACACAACGAAAATACAACAAACAATCAAAACATTTTGGCCGCTCATACAACTTAGCCTTCCAGATGAACTCCTTCCCAGGATGGCGCTAAAAAGAGCCAAAAGAACATCTGACCCACTCCCGCCTTAAGAAGACCACACGATCCTCCCTATGGAACCTAAGAGATCTGTCTGAACACCACCCCTGTGGTAATTGTGTGGCGAGCAAGTTCACTTCAAAAATTAAATCTTTCAAAATTGGCAAAAAAGATTGGATACTGAAACATTTTTCCAACTGCAAGACATGCAATGCCATTTACCTCATACAATGCCCATGTGGACTAAGATATATTGGCCAAACTCAGACCAGTAAATAAACGCATCAGCGAGCACCGCTCAAGGATTCGGAATACCATCACGGGCCTGATGATTTGTCTTGGTGGGTCATCGACAAAGTGGATGGCAACACCAACACAAAAACGCACTAAAACACAAAGAAGCATGGTGGGTTTTTAAACTCCAGACCATTACAAACGGTCTAAATGAGGCTAATGTACCTTGGGAGTAATTCTACCCCCACTCAATAGGGATACGGGACCATTGGCATTTGTTCGTTGCTTTTTGGTTTTCTTTGGGCCTCAAAGTTTGCAGAGTATATGTATAATTGTAATATAAAGATGAGGATGTATATGAAAATCATTATAATGTGTATGTAATGCATATGGACATTCAAACACGTCATTTGTCTTGTGTTCTTACAATATGCTGAACACCATACACATATGGCATCCTGCCACCTACAAAACCCTTGAATTGTGATTTGTGGATAAAGTGTTCATAACATAGGAATGTTGCACCTGCATTACATTGGTCCAACAGGGGACGCTCAGGACGTATGCTGCACCAATTTTTTTATACGGCAGCCGTTCCGCCATAAATGCACATTACTGGCACTCTGCACCAAAATACCTTTGATTAGCAGGCACACGCAAGTAGGGATAGCCCACCAGACACGCGCGGGTCCCATGGGGATCGTGCCCGGCGCGGAGACCTGGACCGATGTTTGCTGACGTTGCTTTTCCATGGCAACCGTCCAGAACAATGGAATTATGTTGTGCGCATGCCCGATGTGAATAATACTGCTCCGTCGCACATGTATCTGCTCTAGCCAACCCATTTTTCACGTCGTGTCAATCTGTCAGGCATAACTGTTCGTCCTAAATTGTGACCCAGTTTGTCCTCTTCTGTCTCCCAATTGTTTAACACAGCCCAGCAATTTAGAAAACTGGGAGCCCCAGACAGCGACCGCTACATTCTTTCTCTGTCACAGTGAGAGGACGCTTCCCAACATCTGTTTTACATCCAAGGCAGTCACTCAACACCCTATCCATTAGGTATGTAAAAAAAACTTTTTTAACCTTCTTAAGTCTTTGTACATACCACACCCCAAACGGGGCTAGTTGTACCAAGAATTATAATAAGGTGGTAATAAGTAACAACAACCTTTTTCCCGCCTCTTCTCCTTTCTCTTCACTCAGCGCGCCCCACCTACCCCACGGGGCTTGCAACAATTGAAGATGCCTAATTTGAACCCGGATTTAATACCGGACTCCCTCTGCAGCTGACAAATACCATTACAAGCAGAAGGGAAAAGCACATATCAGTCTACACCTGAAGTCAACCAGAAGGTCAGTCTCCAATTTTTCCAGCTACAAGAACCACTTGAAACACTTGTGTATAGGCGCGTTACAAATGCCATATCATATCATATCATAACCAGAGCAAAAATGGTCTGGCCAATAATGTGTTTTTTAAGAGTACCCTGAACACTTCAAAGCCTAGTGGCAACGCAGCAATAAGGTTTTTTTTTTTATGGATACACCCTACAATACCAAGAGACTAATTCTAGGTCTCGTTTCTCTCTACTATTCCCCCTTCGCTTTTCCCTCCCCTTCCCTTTTCTGTTTTTCTATTAGAGAAACAAACCCAGAGGCCCAGATGAAGGCTTTGGAAGCAAGAAGCCGAAACGCCTGTGGTTCAAGCACAAGAAAGTGCTAACATACTCCACCTGAACTCTTTAGGGGGCTTCTCCCCCTGGCGTAGACCAGCGGTTTGGCACTCTGTGGAAACAATTTTAAACCCACCCAAGAGTTGACCACCTCAACTGGTTTCAACTCCACAGTCAATCTAGAAAGATTAGACTATTTTGAATTTCTTTCCGAATAAAAATTGTACAGATATGAACACATCCGTATTTCAGATTAATACTAGGGGATATGTGTACTACAATACAGACCATGTTTTTTTTATGTGCAATTACTGTTTCTTTGGGTATCACTTTGCAACAATGTAAATATGATGTAATATTTACTTCACAAAGTAATACTAACACACTCTTGCTGCATACTTTGTGATGTGCCTTAACTTTATGCAAAAAATCACAGTATTCATATTCTGTTCATTGATTGTATCATGAATATATGTAAAATAAATCCAGCCTTAGGGACTGGTGTTGCTGAATAAAAGCAACATGTTTTGAGCACCAAAGAAATGGCTCAGGGTAAATCTTGTGGAATTTACATCCAGAATAGAACAACCCCCGCAGTTGAATCTCAGCTTACTTTAGAAGCATTACAAGAAAAATAATAACTTGACATAGTACAGTAAAACACTCTGAGCAACACTAGAGTGAAAAACATTCTTCATGTGGTAGGAACCCTTTTGTTACCAGTTCTGTTCTAGCTCCATTTCCTGTCACTTAACTAGGGCTATCCCTTCAGTTACCGTCGGTCCTGTTATTGAGACACGGAATATACCGTTCCTTACACCGACCCACTGTCACGTGCCTTTAGTGAGTTATTGGCTGACTGGGCTGAGAGACTGGTGCAAGCATTCCCTGCCGTCTCCTTCCACTGACCCTCCCTTTTTGGTCTCAGGTCCAAAAGGCTTTCCTTTGGTGCTGTTCATTCCCTTAAAGGGTGTGATTGTACCTTTCCCAACAGCCAGGGCCCAATATTCATAATGGCCAGTAAGTCATACTATAGCTTTATACACCTGCAGCGAGGGCCGTACTGGGTGTTATGGGTCCTGAAGACCGAGTTAGAGGCCTGAGCGTAGCGAGGGCCTTTAACAAGGCATGAGGGACCAAACGCCCGTACGGCCCGAGCGGCAGGTGTATAAAGCTATTAAAACACTCTACGAATGTAATTAAATTAGCAAAAAGGACTATTGACACATAAATGCTACAGAAATTAAGTATTTATTGGGAAAAGGGTTAGAGGTTGGAGTAGAAAGTACAAGGTGCTTCCCTACTGATGTTTTCCTTGTTGTAGCTCTTTTTTATGTGGAGGTGTGAGGTAATAAGCAGTGGGTGGGTGGAGTTTTTAATTGGGGTAAATGCAGGTGTGAGATTTTGTTTCCAGGCCTTTTTTTATATGCAAATGTAGGGCACAAGTAGTTACAAATTTGTTAAAAACAAATGATCAATGCTGCTTTTTAATAACATTAGGCATGTGGATATTGCTTTGCTTAACAGCTGTCTTCTACTTCCTTTTTGATGTGTTTGCACCGTTGTGGTGCAGCAGAAAGCGTTTCTTTTCTTTTTGTGAGGGGGCAAGGGCCACGTTATGCTGGATTGTAGAGCAGGTAAAGCATGATTTATGAGGCGTTCGATCTGTGCTGAATACAGCACAAAGAACTTTAACTGTTTCAGTTCTGTGTGCCATGTTCAATTGCAGTTAATGCAGGGAGTGTTTTTTTATGGGTGACGGTGGCGGCTAAGGTAAGCGCCCTCAATTAATTTACAGGCTACATTTAATCTCCGGGCACCAGTTCGTATAGCTCACAGATTGACTAATGAGGTTAGTGGAAACACCACTGGGGTCTTCTAATAATAATAAGTAGTACACTTGCATGGTGCACATTGCAACGCGAATAGCATCTAGGTGCACATAACAAGCTGTTGCAGTGCGAGTTATGTCTACGCATGCGCAAGCCTCGTTTGGGCTCACTCATAAACCCGTCCCGAACGGCAGTTGCCGCCGGGACCTCATAAGCACCAGGCGCGTCTCTACGTATCCTTCCATCTGAGTATGAATGCGTGTATGTGAGGCGGCCCGAGGCACCAGCCAGCACCAACATTGGCGACGAGGATGGCTGCGAGCAGGAGGAACATAGTTGCGCGCGTGAGCGTAACTAGCACTAACCCTTCCTCCGACAGCCCGAACCCGACGCTGTGACGGTCAGCCATTTTGGATTCGGCTCGTGGCGCAGTTGCGGCCTGCGAGGGTGCACGTGTGCTGCCCACGGGCTGGAAACCCCCCCCGCCCCCCCATTTTTGGAACTTTCGTGGTTCTCCAGGTCAGAGAGCCGCAATTTTGGCCTGTGAGGCCTTATTCTTCACTGTCACAAATGAAGAGCCAGCAATCCAGGCCCAGGGGCCCGGCTCCAGTGGGTCTCTGAAGGTGAAGCCTGCAGACAGGACGCCCAGATCAGTGATACACAACAAAGGGTCACTCCTGAAGAACAAGCTTGCGGCCTCAATCACGTAGGTGAGGTGCCTGTGCGACCTGCAAGTATGAGTGACACTGATGGGGAGACTGCGGCAACTGCGAGAATGGCACGTCGACAGCATGGCACTCTGGCACCTATGCCAGAGTTTGACACCACTGGTCCACCCTCCAAGTTGGGGCCCAAGTGGCTCATATGGATTAAAAAGCTGGACATGTTCTTCAGAGCGACAGGGGAAGATGATGACGATGCGAAGGTCGCTACTCTTCTGTACTCCGCAGGTACTGAGGTGCTACGCATCTATGAGTCTTTGAACATTCAAGTGGCAACGTATGCAGTTGTCAAGACTGCTCTTCAAAATCACTTCATTCCACTGTCAAATGTAGACTTTGGCCCTCATTACGACCCTGGCGGTAAGTAACGTACATTACCGCCATGGCGTAATTAACGTTTCCGTGCTGGGTCGAAGCCGTAAAAAGCGGGACATTACGACACATCGGGCAGGAGCATTGCGCCATGGCGGTAATATAAACAGCGCCATGGCGTAAATGCCCCCAAAACGGCACCTACCGGCATCGCATGCCGCGTAAGGTGCACTACCGCCATCCCGGCCACCGATCTTAGCACTGACCGTAATTAGTGGTCACCGTAATTAGCGGTCACCGCCAGTAAGCAGAACCGGAAGTAGAGTCATTGCGGCGGAACGGG
Organism: Ambystoma mexicanum; assembly: GCF_040938575.1. Lineage (NCBI taxonomy): Eukaryota > Metazoa > Chordata > Amphibia > Caudata > Ambystomatidae > Ambystoma > Ambystoma mexicanum. The sequence continues at coordinate 1,466,760,612 of NC_090923.1, read as the reverse complement.
AAAGAGCACGGTGGCCATCTTTAAAAACACAATACATTGTAATCCTCCACTACCACTGCACATCTGACCCCAAGACCTTGCAGAAAGCTACAGCCACATCCACGCATCCCCACTATGCCAAAAGGTGTTAAAAAAGCCTGCGATCGGCAGGACCGCTTTAGCAGGGAGGAACTAACAATGTTGGCTGAAACGCTACAGGAAAAGGCGGACATCGCCTTCTCTGCAGAAATGACAAGACCAGCCACAGTGCCGCAAAAGGTGGGATGACCTCCGGCTCCGAGTAATGAGCATACTGTCGGCCAACCGCAACATGGCCATGGCAACTGGCGGAGGAGCAGACTCCCCAATTAAGATGCAGGCATGGGAGGAGATATGTGCCTCAACGATCGGCATGGAGAGAATCGAGGGGGTCGGTGGAATGGAGAGAGGAGCCTCGACATCAGGAGACACAGGTAGGTGCCTCTAATTTAGCCATGCAAAACCCCTTGAATTCCACTTACATGTGCATCACAATGATGCCCTATAGGGTTAACGCAACACATCAGCAGAAGACCTACACCCTGCACACATGCAGCATGCACACTCCACAGCAGGCACCCACATTCCTGCATGTTCAACCCACCCAAAAGGGAGACAACCTGTATGTCACAGCCTACAAAGTGCACCATCTATCCATCAAATTTATGGCAGTCATCACAATGCCTGCTCAATATCCGCTGAACCATCAATAACACTTTCCCTCCTCTGTTCCACCACAGGCTCCCATTCGGACACCTGCAGGGACGAGAGTGGCACCACACCTGCCAAGAAGGCCAGGCCAGAAGCAAGAACCCACCAACCCTCCACCTCTGCTGGACCCAAAGACCAACCACAGCAGCCAAAATTGCCTGTCGCAAAACAACCCCGGGCAGCAATGATCCCCGAGGCAAGCGGCATAGCACCACCCACAGGAGACACACAACAACTGCTGCCCACTGAGGGGAATGTGTCTGTGGGGAGCAGTACAATTTGGGAGACTTTTGGGGAGTTCAGGGAGGAAGGGGGGGATTGGGTGTGTCAAACCTATTCACATTCATAATACACTTTTTCCTTTTGCACAAATCAAATCTGTGGACATTGCTCATTTCGTATGTTTGCTTTATTGGTGTACAGTCCACAGTGTGCATGTCCCAGACACACACAGTGCCCCAAGTGCCGTCTCCATGTTATACACACCAGCCGTGTGTGCTAGAAGCATTGGTCAATGATATTTTGATGCATTTCACGCCCCTCCTGTGCATCGCAGCCTCCATGAGCTGCTGCCCCATCCACACCCTCCTCATCCTCATCGTCAGGTGGTTGCAGTTCAGTGTCAGGGGGCAGGGCCACATTTCGTCTGACGCACATATTGTGTGGCATGACACATGCCATGACGATCTTTGCCACCTTCTCATGCCGGAACAGGAGTGCCCCACCAGACCTGCTGAGGCAGCGAAACTGTGCTGTCAATAGGCCAAATGCCTGCTCAATCATCACACGGGTACGTGTATGTGCACGGTTGAAGTCCTCCTCGTGCTGGTTCTGTGGGTTCCGGACTGGTGTAAGTAGCCACCTCTTCAGGGGATAGCCTGCATCACCTGTATGTGGGCGAGAATGTATGTGTCAGTCATGACGTCAAACTCAAAACTTGACGTGCCACCATGGCTTGCATCCAACTGTTACTTCGGACCACTTTGAAATGCACTAATTGATTCACACTATGCAACAGGAATATGCTCATGGCTCTTATGGACTGTTGTGCATGCCATCAACCAATGTATGCAGGGGGGTCATGTGCCTCCTTCATGCGCAGTTATGGGGGACAGGCCTTTCAGTTGATGGTGTTTGGTGACGTGCATGTAGGTGCATTTTGTTGAAGTCATTGTGGTCTGAATTGGTTCAATGCACTTGCAGATAGTTGTGTTATGGTTGGGACACACCTTCATTCACATGGTAGGGCTGCATACATCAGGCCTTAGGTTTACTGGTGTCAGCTGAGGTTTGTGATGCATCAGGGTATGATCTGGCTCCGTTGTCTTTGCTACTCACAGCCAGGTGGAGTATGCATTGGTACGTCGTTCGCCTACTCACTTCGCAATTCCCTGGTCATGACATGACATTAGACTCACCGAGTAGCCAGGATCTTGGGCCTGCATGTCGCTCCATGTGGCGTGCTATTGTGGAGTTCCTCAGGACCATTGAATCATGGGTTGCTCCGGGGAATCGGGTACAACAATGTGTGAAGATCCTGTTGGAGTCACAGACCATTTGCACGTTGATTGAGTGAAATAGTTTACGGTTGCGGTACGGTGCCTCCATGGCATGTGGGACCACCAATTCCACATGGGTGCAGTCGATGGCACCAATGCAACCAGGTATGCCGGCTAGTGCATGAAAACCCACTTTGGTGTTTGCAATCTCCTGGGCAGTCCGTGGTAATGAGATGTGGTAGTCTGTATGCTTGAGGAGGGCATCGAGCACTTGGATCAGTGTACGAGAGAATAATGGTTGTGAAATGCCATGCAAGTGCCCCACTGTGTGCTGATAGGTGCCTGTGGCCAGGAAGGGGAGTACAGACACTGCCTTCAGTAGGGGTGGGATGGCGGTTGGTGTTTCTATCATGCTGACGATGTCGTTGTGTGTCATGTCTACGATGGCGGTGATGGTGTCCCGGTCCAAACGGTACAGGGTGTGGATCTGCTCAGCGGTGAGGTTGAATGGACTGGCTCTGATGCGTGGGATTGTGGGCTGCCTGCGTGGTGCCACTGGCTGTGCTGGTGGGGCTTGCTGGCCCTGCCTTGCCCTCCTTCTCCTCCTGCGTCTCCTCTGTGCAGCCTGTTGTTGTTGTTGTTGTTGTTGTTGTTGCTGTTGTAGCACTTGCATTGCTATCAGGTCCTCCGGCCCCAACATTGCTAGTCCTATTGGTATCATTGTGGAGTGTGACTGGGTGTGGGAAGGGGTGGTGTGTGCTCTTTTTGTACTTCCTGAGTCTGTATTGCCTCCACCTGTGCTGATTCTGTGCACCTGTGGCAGCTGGATTCACTGCACATGGCCATTTACGGTTGGTTCGCGATGGCGTAATTAGCACCATGGCGGTAAGGTACTTAACGGGCTTCGTGATGGCGTTAGGTGCATGTCCGTTTGGGTCGTGATCCGCGCAGCTTTGCGCCATGCCGGTATTTACGGTGTGGCGGGTCGCGTGCGCGCGACCTTGTTGCAGATAGTGGCAGCGTTAACTACGATGCCGCTAATGGCATCGTAGTTAATGGTCACGGGTCATGATCGGACCTAGCGGAAAACGATGCCGGTAATCATTTACCGCCATCGTTTTTCGCTTACCGCCAGGGTCGTAATGAGGGCCTTTGATAGGTTCGTGATGTGTGGGGAAAAACAACACGATGATGAGTCCCTGGATCAGTTCTGCGCACAATTGCGTCAACTGTCGAGCACGTGCAGGTGGGACAATGAGGAGGTGATGATCAGGAACCAGCTGATACAGGGATGCAGCTCCAGTAAGTTACGGAGGCAAATCCAGCGAGAACCGGGAATGTCATTAGTACAGATCCTAGACAATGGCAGGATATACGAGCTAGCAGAAAGCAGGGGAGCGAAAATGGACGCTGCTGTACGCCCAAGCAAAGGGGAGGAGGCTTTCGCACTAGGGAAATCCACACCGTCGAAAGCCCGCTGGAGTCAGAAGCGCCAGGATATGTCGCCGACACAGGGATCCCCAGCGGTATGCCAATATTGTGGGTACGACCTGCCACACGCTGAGGACTGCCCTGCGAAGTCGAGGGTATGCGGAAGGTGCAACACACCAGGCCACTACGCAAGAATGTGCCGAGCTGCAGCCCCAGTGATGACACCCAGAGGTCCAGCGAGGGCGAGTGGGAGTAAATTCAGGAGGCCGCGGAGCATAGCCACGCTTGAGCAAGACACACAAAGATTAAATATCACTGAGGAGGAAGAAGACGACGCAGAAATGTTCTTCATTTCGAATATCACCACGGGAGCCAAGTAAAGGAGGCAACCCACCTCTGTGGTGGACATTAAGGGCACCCCTACACTAGTCCTCATTGACACAGGAGCATCTGTGTGTGTGCTGGCCACGGAGCAATACATGGCCATCCCGTGTCCACTGCAGCTGGACCAGTCAAAGGTGAGTATTTACACATTTGGAGGCAACACACCCCTGCCAATCCAAGGAGTATTCGTGGCACCAGTGACACAGGGCCCAAATGCAATCAAGGCTCGTTTCTATGTAACCAATGTTAGACCCCACTCTCTTCTGAGCTTCGCAGGATGAGAGGCCCTTAACATCATCCACTGTACGCTGGCAGTGTATCAGGGGGACATTGAACAGTACCTGAGCAGGTTTGAGAGCATTTTTCAAGGGGTGGGCAAACTCAAAGCGGCACCGGTTCACCTACACATCGACGAGACGATAAGACCAACCGTACTTAAGCACTGGAGGATACCCTTTCACCTTAGACCACAAGTGGAAAAAGAACTGCAGACTTTAATTGAGATGGACATCTTTGAGAAAGTCGAGGGGCCCACGCCCTGGGTGTCACCAATTGTAGTTGCGCCCAGGCTGAAGCAACCGGGCACTGTCCGCATCTGTGTGGACATGCAGTTACCCAATACCGCAAGAGAGAGCGCCACATTACCTCAACGTTGGACGATATTGTAAGTGAGTTGCAGGGAGCCAAGGTCTTTTCAAAGTTAGACCTTTGGTCCGGGTACCATCAGCTTGAGCTCCACCGAGAATCGCGGTACATAATGACTTTCACCACCCACGAAGGGCTCTATCAATTCAAGCAACTCAGTTTTGGCGTGTCCTCTGCCGCCGAAGTGTTTCAGAACACGATAAGGGGTGCACTGATGGGCCTACAGGGTGTGCTCAACATGAGCGACGACATTTTGCTGTTCGCCTCGTCAGAAATGGAACATATGAAGCGGCTGGAACTGACGCTGCAGAGACTGAGCGAGCTAGGCCTGACACTGCATCACAGCAAGTGCGAGTTATTTCAGGATCGCATAGAATTGTTCGGATTCATCTTTCATGCAAGTGGAATCTCGCCTGACCCGGAAAAGGTTTGCGACATTCGCGAGGCCGCTGCACCGGAATCGCCTGCAGAAGTGTGCAGCTTCCTCGGAATGGGGAACTACTGCGGACGCTTCATAAAGGGACTTGCTTCGATATCAGAACCCCTCTAACAAAGAATGATGTGGCGTGGACGTGGGACAAAAAGGAACAAGAAGCGTTCTAGACATTAAGAAGGTGTTATCTGATCAGGACACCATGGCATACTTCGATCCCATGGTGGAATCAGAAATAGTAGTGGATGCCAGCCCTGTGGGGTTGGGAGCCGTACTGATGCAGGCGGACGCCCAAGGAAGCATGCGCCCAATCACGTATGCAAGCAAGGCACTGTCGGAGATGGAAAGAAGATATTCCCAAATCGAGAGGGAGGCGCTTGCGATCTTGTGGGGCTGCCGGCACTTTCGCCTCTACATCCTTGGGAAGTCGGTGGTCGTAGTTAAGGACCAGAAACCGCTGATACCCATTATGGCCGGGGCGTCATCGAAGCCTCCACCATGTATTGAACCCTGGATGCTGTCCCTAATAGAATATGGGGTGAAACTATTGTACAGGCCCGGGACCAACAACCCTGCGGACTACCTGTCCCGCCACCCAAACAGCAAAAGAGAGCAGGGTCAAGGGGAGATTGTGGCATGTCAGAAGATCATACATGACATCATGGAAGTGGCATGCCGGTGGCGCTGTCAAGAGAGGTCGTTGCCAGAGAGTCCAACAATGATGACATTTTCAAAGTTATACAGTCGGCCATACGGAGCGGGGAGTGGAAGGAGGTCCTGAACAACAACACAAGGCGGGAGGAGAGAGCGCAGAGAGTTCTGCAGTCACTGTGGAAGGTGAGAGAGGAACTCTCAATCTCAGAAGAAGGCCTACTCCTACGAGGCAGACAGATAGTTGTTCCCCCGTGCACTGGTACCCAGAGTACTGGAACTGGCGCATACTGGTCATCGGGGAGCCGCTAAAGGCGAGACTGAGGCCAAAGGTGTGGTTCCCCGACTTAGAAGACCGGGTGGAAAGACATGTGTGGAGATGTTTACTGTGTCAGGCCGCAAGCCCAGCAGAAAGGGCACGTCCCATAAATTCCATGGACAGGGGCGAACTCCCCTGGGGGACAGTCCACGCGGACTTTGGCTCAGCAGGCAGAGGGATGTATTTCCTGGCCGTAGTAGACCAGTGGTCGAGGTACCCCGAAGTAGAGCTGGTGGACTCCACCGCGTGTGACCACACCATTTTGGCCCTCAAGAAAATGTTCGCGACCCACGGGTTCCCGACCATCCTTTGCTCAGACAATAGGCCCCGTTCATGGGGAATCAGTTTGCACAGTACCTGGAGAGGAGGGGGATAGAACACAGGAAGGTAACGCCACTATGGCCCAGGGTGAACGGAAAGCGGAGAGATTTATGAGGACATTGAACAAAATATTCCGCATCTCGGCGAATGGAGGGGGCAAACTGAGAAGAAACCTGTTCAAATTCTTACACGAGTATAGAACCACTCCCCACCAATCGACGGGGGTTGCCCCAGGTGAAGCGCTGTTTGGACGCTGCCCAAGGGGGTTAGTTCCTGAAATGGAGGGACGAACGCCAGGCGTGATCGATGACGCCAGGGTCCGGCAAGAGAGAGTGACCAGGAATGAGAAGGAGAGCGAGAGGAGAGGCCTACTGGAAAAAGAAGTGAATGTGGGTGGCATGGTACTGATCAAGAACTGCCATACCGAGGGGAAACTGTCGCTCATGTATGAGCCACAACCCTGGACAGTGACTCACTTCAAAGGTGCAAAAGTAACTGCGGCCAGCGAAAGAGGAACAGTAACTTGAAACAAATCCTTCTTCAAGAAAGTGGATTTGAGTCCCATGGAGAGGTTGCCGGAAGAGACTTCAAGAGCAGAGGCAAGCAAAGACGTCCCCAAGGCCGACATGCCGGCAGACCTCCCGCCAAACTGAGTCGCACCGCTGCCGACCCAAGGAAGCAGCAGCCGGTACCCGACAAGACAGGGCCGACAACCCCCGGTGCGATTCAAGAACTATATCATGGACTGACTGAGCCGGTAGCACACCGAGGTGAATGACTCACGTTGAGTCCTGTTTAAGTTACATGTGGTTAATTGTTTCTGTTTAAAGAAAAGGAGGGATGTTGCAGTGCGAGTTATGTCTACGCATGTGCAAGCCTCGTTTGGGCTCACGCATGCGTGTCTGCAATAAACACATCCCGAACAGCAGTTGCGCTGGGACCTCATAAGAACCAGACGCATCTCTGCGTATCCTTCCGTGTGAGTGTGAATGCGTGTAGTGATAGAAACACTTGCGTACAGGTGCGTTATAAATGTCACATCATATCATATCCTATCATTTCATCAACCTCAGAAGCATAAGGGGCTGACTGGACCCAGGATTCGAACTTATGACCTTCAGGTTAAACAAACATATATTTCTTCAGTGGATGAATTAGTCTACTGAGCTGTTTTACACAATGCACCTTAGCTTGATGTTGCCACTGAAGATGCCTGATCTCAGCAACGGATTTGCGCAATAACCACCAGCTCTATATTTGCCAACATGCCCCATTCCAGTCGGGAAATGCTAGTCCAGTCCTGGGTTTATTTTTGCATTCTGGTAAGTGCAATCCTGGATTCTTCCATTTGTAAACGCAGGACTACAAGTCCCAGAATGCAAATTTAAACAATGGAACGGGAAATGTTGGCATGTATGTAGCTCTTTGCTGTGTTTCCCCTTGAGTGCAACTAAAAAATGTAAATTTCAGCAGGTCTCCAGCATGTGGTGGTCTTGGTTCTGACAGATAAACTGTTGGCCAAGAGGTATGTCAATAACTTTGGGGCGGGCCAGAGAAAACACTACTGTATCTTTCAGCAATTTGTATTGCTGCAGCAGCGAATATACAGGGACACATGATTGAGTCATATCCTTCCAGCCTCTGACATATTCTTCTTCAGGATTCAGAGGTTTACACAGATGCACTATGATTCAGACAAACTTGGTTGTACCTCTGCTTAAAGGAATGATTTGCTCTGTTGGTTTGCTGCTCTTGGCAAGGAAACTGCTCTGTCTCTGATTTAGCATTCAATTCTCTCGTTTTGCTTTTTCCCCATATACAGGAAACGGAATCGAGATCTAGAGGGAGCTCAAGTGGTGTTCGTGGTTCTTTGGTGGACAAGAATGTCCCGGGTCCTGTTTTTCGCAGTGCACAAGTGTTCCTGATTTGGATTCTGCTGCTCTCTCTTGTGTTCCCCAGCCAGACAATTACCCATCGTTGTCGATCCGATTGGAAGCTGTTGGTCTTGGACTGCGGAGGTGGGATCTTCGGGGTGCTGATGGTGTCACTCAGAATCCAGCAATACTTCAGATCTATGCTAAAGGCTGTAGTCTGTCAGATTCTGGGGTCTCTACTTTGGATACAAGAGGAGAAGCTGAGCTGCGCAGCGTGCAGCAGAGTCCGGCAACACTGCCTCTGCTCAAGGAGTTGGGGGAAGCGGGCTTCTCTTGCCAGGAGCTCAATGAGACATTGTGGGAGGTGCCAGAGCACTATACCAGCCGAACCCCAGTGGGCTCAGGCTGGAGCTGACTTCGGTTTCTGTGAGTAGTAGCAGTGGAGTGGCCTGATTGGTGTGGTGGGAGGACTCCCATGTCTCTGAGTATGGGATGCCCAGCAATGCGAGACTGATATGGGAGCTTGAAGTGGGAAGACCTCTCAGATAAGATGTGCTGCAACAGAGCTGTTGAGTTCATGTGAAAGAGCTGCTCAATATCTATTGCATGTGGCTGCACAGGGAGTGCTTTTGTTGAATATGTGCTGGACTGGTAACCTCCAGACACACACTATGATCAGCCAATGCAGCAGCTGAGCCAATCACCCCTTGCTTTTGGTTCCGGTGTGCTCGGGTTATGCATGACCGATAATAGTGGCCTCTAGCAGATTCTGATGGGTATTGCAGCAATCAGTCTGCCTCGTGTCATTTGCCAATCACACCTAAACATCTATAGGGTTAGGACAGTAACAAGCAAGAGGGATGACATGGAAATGCTCCGATTCATTACCGGAAGCTTTATCACACTGAGTCCTCCTCTTCCTCGTCACAGTCCTCAGAGTCTTCCACCCTCCCACGGCTGACACTTTTGGGATGCTCTCTGGGTGAATGAAAGAGGAGGTCTCTGTGTTTGGGCTGAAGCTATTATTCATCTGCCTCGCGAAAGATTAAGAACAAATAAATAACAACGTTTTGTCAATGGGGTTGCCTGTCGTGAGGGGTGGCTAAACCGTCATATTGTTAGGAACGTAGCAAGAGTATACCTCTATCTTTACTAGTGTCCCTAGGCAGCCCCTTGGGCAGGTCTGTTGCATCATGGTGTGCAGTGTGCGGAGTTCACACTTGTGGGCAGTGTGAGAAGCGTATAATGGTCACAAAGGTTAGGAGCTCACACTGCTGAGCATTGCGAGGGAGGTGCACTGGGGGCACACCAGGAAGCCCACACTCATGGACACTGTTCAAAATGTGGGATCCCCTACTCACTGAGGCCGTTTTTGTGGCGGCTAGAGCGGTGGGAGATGATAAAATAGGTAGTATGGGGGCTAACAGTAAGAGGAGTGGTAGAACGGGGGTTAGGGGGTCCGGCTCCGTATAAGACGGCTGCTGTGAATGTGCCATAAGGTGCGTAGTCACAGATCCAGAAATGTGCATTTGTGGCTAATGTCATCAGTTAAGCGCGGGGGGGGGGGGGGGGGGAGGCTTGAACTGGTGTGTAGTTAGATGCTCACTCCCGTGTAGCATAACCACAATGTAAGATTGGGAGGCATCTTTGGGCGATCGCCCAGTTGGGCAGTGAGAGACGCTTACACTAGTGTGCAGTGTGAGAAGCGTGCATGGCGAGGTAGTTAGTGCAAGAAGACAATATTGCCAGTAGTGGGAAGAGTATGTACCGGTGAGCAGTACAATGACGTCAAACGGGCAGGCAACTCACACCAGTGCTCAGGGTGCAGAGTTTGCTCCAGCGGGGAGCGCAGAATAACACGCTAGACGCGGGAGCCTAGTAATGGCGAGGCCAGTTATCTGTTAAGACGTGACATCATGCAATGTAAAGTGCCTCCTGCCGCACAACTACCGATCCGACAGCCTCTTGTAAATCTGAACATTCAATCTAACCGAACCAGCAGATTATTTTTCGAGGAAATGAACCTGGTCGCAATCTCCTTGCTGGGGGAACTGCTGTGCTGGGACGTCTGTCAGAGCCTCCAGCACTGGTTGCTGCAGGAACTCCTCTCTTTCACAGGGATTTCCAAGCTTACGCTTAACCACAGCACTGCAAACACAAAGAGCAGAACTGCATTTCTTTTCTTCACATCATAGTTTGTCATGTTTTGTTAGTGGTGCAATGAAAAGTGCAAACACTAAACTATATACAATAAGTCTCTTCCTTTTTCACATCTTTGGCAATCGCCATCTCATGGCTTGGGATCATGTCTCATATTTGAAAACATAATTGTGTGACAAATACCACAAAGTGTCAGCCATTGATGACTCCTGGCCAACTGTATTTCATTTACCATTTATTTTTTGGTAATGCAGATTTGATATTTTATGACTCTTGTTTACAATAAAACAATCAAGATGAAGTGATTTACTTATTTTTGTTCTTGTGCAATTATAAAAGCAGTCAAATGCAAGCAGGAAGAAAGTCTTACAAGTGAAAATAAAGTAGGTTTGATGTAATACAATGAGGGTGTTTGGGTTACTTTTAAAATGGCGTAAAAGAAATAAGTGGATCAGGTGTTCAGAATTATAAATCTGCTGAAGAGATTGTAGATGTAGATTGTCTGGAATCCCATGCGTCAAATGATTGATTTCACTGCAACAGTTGTTCATAAGTGTGCAACGTCCTCATTGAATACTAACAATAACCACTACCAGGTACTCAGCCACACACACCAACTATGCTAGCACAAGGAAGTTGGTTGTTCGCCAAGTCAGTTTCAGAGCAAAATCAATTTTCAGAGAATGGATTGGGTGGTTGAATTTACCCCTTAGAGGAACTGGTTCAAATCCAGTTGAAGTTTGTAGTTACTTTGTACAGAGCTGGCAACCGAACACCGGAGCAATTGCTGCTCTAGTCAAACATTGCCCAAATATAGGTCCCAGCAGTCTCTTCTAGAATTGTCTTACTCCAGTATCAAAATAAATCAGTTTCCTTACTCTTTTCACACACCTTTTGCAGACCATCTTCCTCTGCACATTTGGCCACACTCTTTCATCATGCGCCCAGCCAGCATCGCCTCATCGTCACCTCGAAAATGATTTGCATCCCCTCAAGAGTTTTGCAACTTTCTCTCCTGCTATACTCAACATTGAATCCCCCTTTCATCCATTGAGCCTGCTGTCCATGGGCCAGCCTGTCCAATGTGCCTGGCACAAAGTACATCATGAACTCACCCGGACTCTAATATACGATATCTGATATAGCCACTGCGATATCACTACGATGGTGTCCTCGCCACAGACTTTGAACCCCGAATTCCAGTACACCCTGTCATTTAATCTCTGTATTTCATTTACATCTGTTGTTTCTTTTCAGGGCAGTAAGATACAACCATTTTGTCTACTAAAGACTTCCCAACGGGGGGTAATTAACGGGGAATGGGTCACAAGGGCAAGATCATCAAGAATAACACTTTTATGAGATCAGTGGTTGTAAAAACTGCAAGTGAGCCATATACATGTTAATGCCTACCACAGCCCCAAGAGGGCATTGTACTCACACATTGCATTACAACATGCTGTAGTCGTTTTCAACCACTTAAAAACGCAGTTTACCTTTTCTGATATTACAACCAAAAGGAGAGTGGACAGATATTCAGTTGCCGAATGTTTCTGTGAATAAGATTTGTATCCTGTAATGATTTATTTATTTATTTATTGTGCATTAGTACGGCACTTGTACATCAAGTGAATTGTGTTTCAAAGCACCCACAGGGCGAAAGGGAGGGAACATGGGAATGAAAGGCAAATATGACAGTGAAAGAGAGAGGCGGTCCTACTAGGTCTTGTGAGCTTTCAGAGCGTGCAAGTACAGAGAGAGAGGGATGAAGGGGGGTTGGGGGGTAAGTGCTAGGAGTACCATGGCGGGAAGTACTATGGAGTAAGTTGAAAGCAGCTCTAGGGGGACTGGCAGCGATCACTTGGTAAGAGTGGTCAACTGCCAATAAATAAGTGCAGGCCTGTGATAGCACAGGCCAGTGCTCGCCAAGGCAATGTTTAATCTGTTGATATATTGGTCGCTCATAAGTGGGCACCCCTGATATGATACCCCTCACATACAATCCTAACCCCACAATTCTGGGTACAAGAAAAAGGCTAATTTTGGACTCAATAGGTTGTTATATTAAACTAAACTCAAAGCTTTATGAGTCACCACAATATTGCATAATCACAGGCAGCTTGTACACACAAATGAAAATAACCTGCCTGCCTGAATCTCACTATTTCTCAGACACAAACATCCATTTAAATAATCAAATCTCTATAAATGTAATTCTGAGTAGCAATAGACATTCTAGTTATTGGCCCGCGTCTTCATATTCTTTACCTCCAAAACATTTTCCAATTACATAAAAGGTTATATTTACAAATGATTCATAGAACGTTGCTTTCCATAATACCACCAACACATGGTCAAATCAGAGAACTGTCGCATTCATCTCATTTCCCATGTAAACATGGTGCTGTGGGTTGCTACTATGTAAACGTAATTTCAAAGTATGTTTGCAATGAATTGCATTAGAATTTGTCAGCTTTTGGGTGAGGAAAGCAGTGTTATCAGTTTAGAATGCACAGACTGTATTGATGTACCCACTCAAACTGGAAGAATGCTTTAAGAGTTCTATTAAAAAGGTATACACGCTCCTGCCCTTTTATTTGCTGATTGAGATCTCTTGGCATGAGATTCTTTTTCTGTGCTATACAATCAAGAGTGAGGGGACTGCATGGGATTTACATTCACATAATTTTCTATGGTAGTATAAATTACACAATTAAACTTCCCCTCATTTCCGATTCCTTATTAAATAGCTATGGCCTTCAGACCAGTATTACCCAAATTGACCTTCTGCAATTGACCTTTATATTATTTTAGTTATTTTATATATGTATTGGGTTGGTTTTGGATTATAAATATTATAAGGGGATTGGGTGGGGGCTGCAGGGGTTTTTGGATTGGGTGGGAGGTTGCGGGGGGTTTCCCCCTGCATATATGTCCTAATTGACCTTCTAAATTAGGTAAATTCTCCCGAGGTCAATTCTCCTGAGGTCAATTGTGAAAAGATCAATTAGTATACAACCTTCACAGCACACACATTAAAAGGCAGATCTACATTAGGCTATGGTATGGATGTCTTCATATCACAGCTTAATCTTAACTATTTCTGTGAAAACACTTTGGGCGCAATTTAATGGGATTATATTGTACAAAGAAAGGTGCACAGACTGCATAACAATGCTCTCTGTACTACTGCAAACCAAGCTCAAAAATGTATTTTGGGTTGGATTGAAATGTCATCTCTCTTGATTTTAAATGCAGTGATAGTGCCTTATATTTCCCATTTAATCATTGTCTTTGATATCACCTTCCTGAACCATCCTCTTCTGAGATTGAACATGAAAAATAAAAATGGTGGCAAGTGAGCAGATGTTATTTCATTCAGGGAATTATCATAGTCACTTTGGCTTCATCTTTAAAATCATGCTGCCAGCAGAAGCCATGTCCTTTTGGACATTTCCCAGTCAGCAAGGCCCATTTAAGAATGGACTGCCTGTGGCTCCCTTCTCTGCAGGACTCATTCCTGTAGAATAAGCCTCTTCACATCTGTAGCCCTTAAGATTATCTCTCTCATTCATCCATCCATCCAAAAGGAACTGGTGGTGTTCTTTTCTGAGCTTTTTCCAGAGTCAGAATTCTATCCCCTGTGTGTTAATGAATTAGGGTACTTCTTTGGTCAGGATACACGTGTAGACATGTGGCATAACTAATGGCTTGTCAGACAGAAGTGCTGTCCATTGATGTTATGTCTGTCCAAGTGAGTGGATTGTCCCACAGCCTCTCCTCAATATGCCTGTTTTGCCGGAACCAACTGATTTAATCAGCTGTGTTATGAGACCTGTAGCTGGATCGGAGAACAATGAACAGCAACCTATAGGGGCTGGTCCAGTTACAACTGTTACTATGAGAGGCCCTGGAATCTTGGCGTTCAAGGATCTATCCCCCAGAACATTCTTACCCATTCTAAGGATGCTGGAGAGAGTGGCGGACTTCCCCTTTGAAAAAGACATTTGCATAAAAAAATCAAAAATGCCTGAGATTTGTGATCCTGACCTTAGGAAACTGGTTAGTGATCATAGGAATCTTGTTATTGTTAATCTGGACAGACCAGAGAGATATGACACCAGAGAAGCCCTGAGAAACAAGGTTTTGCCCTAGTTGAGGAGTACCTTGGGTTGTGTCCAAGCACACAATTTGAGGCTTTTGCATAGGGTGCAAGTTATGGACTGGGGTCTTGGAGCTAGCAAAGACTACATCATTATTGGTTGTGGCCTGACTGATTTTCTTTGTTTTTTTTAGACTCTGTCAAAATGTGAATTTTACATCTTCCATGACTAATTTAAAGATTGTATTGGACTAAGTATGTTTAGTCCCTATATCATGACTTCACCATGGAATGTTATTTAAGTTATTTTTGCCTATCTTTTTGAACCGTGTTCTCCTGCTCCTTGATGAGGAAGATCAATGTTTGACGATCACCCATGTTTTGTTACCTGTTGTATTGTATTGGCTGCGCTTCTATGCCCACGGGCCATTGTTCCAGCATGTTATAAATAAAATAAATAAATAATGAATATACATTCATAAGGTTATTTGTTAGTTTCTGATTATGGTATACAAATTGAATTCATGCTGATTAAATAGAGGTGGTTCTGAGATGTGCAGCACATTTTCCCACTTGTTTGTAACCAGTATGGTTGTGTTTCTATAAGGGAAATAGCTTTTCTATTCCTTAACATGCATTTGCAGAGTATGATGTGCTTTTTAAATTAATGAAAGGCTTACATGTTCAGGCCTGTTCTCAGCCGATACTTGGCCAGGCTTCACTGACCCAGGCCCTCCATTGTTTGAATATTCACTAAGCTGTATCTGGTAGGCATCATTAGCTTAAATGATGTGAAAGCCCCAGCAAGCAGGCCTGGTGATTATCATGCAGCACGCCATGGTTAGGAAAGGATGGGCATCTCTAACTTGCCCGTGGGAGGAAGGTGGGTTTCTGGCTCTGCATTATGAGGTATATTATTTGGCTGCGCAGGACCTGTACGCAGGATTCCGGGAAGGATTGGTAGATGTTCCATCACATGTTCATCTTGAAAATATTGCTTTGGGAGAGACCCCATTGTGTTCTCTCCTAAATGGGGGCAAGTACACATTGGGGGTTAGGGGGCATTGAACCAAGTGGGTACAACAAGAATATTGTGTAAAACCCTACTCCGCATGCAGGGTTTAGAGTCCCCTATGATAGGGGTGCACCACTATGGAATGTACCTATGCTTGCGCCGTCTTTGGACCTGTCGATGGAAAAGAGTTGGAAGGCAGTGGGCATATACAAGATGGGAGTTATGTATACCCAGGGGAGGTTTGCCAACTGGGAAGAAATTAAGGTCCTAATAGGCGATATTTCTCTTCAATTAGTGAATTACTGCCGAATGAGGTCCGCTTTTAGAGCAAGATGGCCTAATTTTCCAGAAGAAACTGTGGCAAATCCAGGGGTGTCATATGTACATGAGGTTGTAGCCGGCACAGGCCCTAAAAGTGTATTGGTTTTATATAAACGATTGTTAAGTGGTCTTCGTTTGTTGTTTCTTCTTCAGCCAGTTAGCGCTGGTGGCCTTTAGACACTCTTTATGGTTTCTTCAAGGACGGGCCCAGACAATAATTTGAAATGGGAACATGAGTTCCAGGTACAGCTCACGGCAAAAACAATGGTCAGGTTTTTGTAGCTTAAGTAAGAAGGTTTCGTCTAACTCAACGATTCGACTTAAGATTGTTAATAGGCTGCGTTACCCACTGTCGAAAATTCGGCTGCTCAACACATCTTGTGAGGGCAATGGCCCAGATGTGCAGAGGAGGATTCGGACCTGCTACACATGTCTTACTCTTGCCCCCAAGTTGAGTGGTTATTGGGATGGGGTGACCCGTACTTTACTTGAGGTCATTGGTCAACAGATAGAATGATCTCCGTTAGTGGGTATACTGGGATAAATTGGCAAAATGTCTGAGGTAAAACGTAGGTTTTTAAACCTGGAGCTATTGCTAGCGAGAAGACACCTTTTGCTCAAATGGTCATTGCACAATCCACCGACGATCATTAAATGGCTAAATGATGTAATTTGGGCCAATGACACTGAGCAGGTTTGCGTGACATTAGTGCATTCTAGTAGTAGACACAAGGACATATGGCCGGACTTTAGAGATCAAGCAGAACACGATCATGCAAACTCAGAGACATCCATTGAGGATGCCGAGGCTGCTGTCACGGAATGTGACGCCAGTTGAGTTGTGTGCTTATGTGCCGATTGTAAGCTTTCATGAATCTGTGCTGTTGGCATGTTTTAATAAACGAAGATGAGCATTTATTTAACATATGCGCCTAGCAGTAGTTTAGCTCCTCAACTAGTAGACTGGCATCTGCCTTTCTGGGACTCATTCCTGAAGACCTTCGAGTGTTAAAACATGTTTAAAACCTGTGCTTATAATATTTACACATTATTTACATATGGTTTTACACATGCTTTAACAATTCAATTTTTTGACAGTTGGAGTTGAACATGAAACAAAATTAACGCTACTGCCGCACTTGGGCCTATAAAAAAAATGGCATTTAAGGCAGCTGCTGATTTTAAAGCTGTCATAATCCATTGAGGATAGCTCATGGGCAATATTGTCTTGGAAGCAGGACAATGCAGAGCAACACAGGTTTGAATCCTGATCCGGCGCTTAGAAACCACTTGTTGGTATTAAGCGTGCTATAAAAGAATAATTATAATTATACTTATTATTTGATTCTGATGAAATCCACTAGCATTAAGCAGCAGCTAAAAGCCACCATTTTCCATAGGAATCCATGATGAATGGATCTCCTTGCGTATACATGGCAGAAGGCATTTGGACTTGTTTGTGCTAAACAGTGCAAATAATGCATGTTAACCTGGGTACGTCTGGATTGACATGCATTGGTTGCACTTCGTCGCAGAAACAATAAAAATGGCACAGAGGGGCCGCAGGGATGGAAGTGCGCACATTGAATGTCCCCTCTGTGTAATACGCATGTTTACGGAAAAGAGCCCCACTTTGCTTTCCCATAATCATATAGGCGTGGATCTAGGAGATAGACGCCTGAGGCAGCAAAGCCTTTTGCTATTTTGTAGTGCCAGAATGTGTTCATCTTTGTCTTTATTGTCTCTTCTTATAATGAATAGGTCATTATTCCTTGATATGTGCACTTTGTAATTTAATAACTAGTATAGCAGAAGTACCCGGTCCCTGAAACGGGTTCTCTAGTCAGACATGATAACACTTATCCTGTAGGTCGATGGTCTGATTTGCTTATCACTTGATGTGCTTTGCACCCTGAAGTAAACTGACATACCCCTGAGTAGATGTTGGGGGGAGGTGAGAGTTGGTGTGTTACTGCATACTGGGACTTTCTGTGCTCTCTCCCCACCTGTCGCCTCACCCAGGAGTGGTGCAGTTCGTTGCAGTGCATTGTGGTTCAAATATCTTGGAAACCGAGGCCGGACCTCGAGTAGTGTTCCTTGTGTCGGGACTGGTCCTTCTACGACCACCCATGTCGAGCAGGCATGTGAATGGGTGCAGAGAGGTAGTATGGAGGGTATGCAAGAGCAGGAGAATCATTATGTGTGCAGCTAGAATGAATATTTATCGATGGGGATAGCTGGGGGAAAGATGCATTCTAATAGCAGAGGTGCTGCGCAGAGTTTCGTATAGTAGTGCATGTAGTGGATGGGTGCTGAGAGGTAGTCTGGAGAGTATGCGAGCGTAGTAGAATCATTATTTGTGCAGCTAGACCACATGTATATGTACATATGTATATCATGGGGATGGCTGCATTCTAATAACAGAGGTGCTCTGCAATGTGTTTTAGAGTAGTGCATGATAGCCGATGCGTGTTGGTGGGTGGCCGTGCCTTCAGCTGGTATCCATAAGCATGGAGTGTGATAACTACCAGTGTTTTCCTGGCTAGTTCTTCACTGCATAGATGCAGCTGGGGTGAATTCAAAGCATGGGAAAAGTTTGGCCATTCACTATATAAATGCACTGAGTATAATACAGTATTGACTGCCCTCTAAGATTCATCTAGATGCAAATACAATGGCTACCCTCGCAATTAATCTAAATGTAATACATTGGCTAGCTTTGGAGTGCAGCAGGATTTCAAAACAGTGTTAAGAATTTTGTGGTATTGATAAGGTAATAAGGTAGTGGCAGGAAGGATTTAGAAAGTGTAGCACTGATTATGCTCCCAATTTCTGCCACCTTAACTGTTTGTAGCCATAGACAGCTTTGTATGGCACCAACAGCAAACAGGTCAACAGTCGATGGAGGTACTTTGGACAGGTGCCATTTACCTTTGGCCCTTCGCCGGCTGCCCAGGCAAGGCTGCCCTGGGATTCACTCCTAAGAGTGCTTCCTGGAGATGGATGGTCCTATCAGGGATGTGGTGGGTGAGAGTGGGGCAGTGAGATGGGCAGGGGAAAGGAAATGGAGGGAGGAGGATGCCAAGGGAGCCTCAGCCAATTGCTTTGAAGATGGAAGGAGAGGGGAAAAGGGAAAGAAATGAAGGACTACACCACAAAGGCAGTGCCTTCAAGTGGCCATCCAGCAGAAAAAACAGATTTGAAATCACACTAAAACACAGATAAATCCCTGCAAAAGGACATCAAACAGTCTGTAGACTCCTTACCAGGGGCTTGCTGTACAGGATGGCTATGGTTACTATCAGAAAGGCAAGGGAAAGCAGTAGGAAAGGACTCCAGTCAATCACTCCTTCTCTCACCTTCTGCGAGATGGCACATTTCTTTTTAGACAAAATGTGGGATTTAAATGCGACAAATCTTGGGATTAATCCCATATTTTCTGAGGGAGCTCAGCAGATCATACAGCTGCAACAGAACTGTTTTCTTCTTTCAATCATGTCTCTGTCTCCTCCCTGCTTGGGGTGATGGGAGACCACCGACCGCCCGGTTCACCACATGAACAGTGCCTGGTGAGGCCCCAAAAGAATGCCAAAACTGCGATTGTTCCTGACCTATGTCCTTTGGTAGTTTGTTTGATACATGCTTAGTTCCAGCTCAACTTAAGAAGGCTGCAGTGAGGCCATTGTTTAAAAAACCCTTGTTAGATCCAAATCAGTTCCCCAACTACCAACCTATTTCTCTGCTACCATATTCAAGCAAATTGGTTGAAGTGGTAGCAACAGCTCAACTGCAGGCTTACATGGAAACATAGAAATTGCTTGATAGATTTCAGGCCAGTTTTACGGATGTAGAAGACTATTTCGTTAACACAAATTTTGAATTAGAAAATCACGAATTCAAAATGCCCAGAACGAGATAATCACGTACATGACCCCGACCTGCTATGCCCTGACCCTGCACCCCTTCAGCCCATACCCTTCAAACGTACGTCATGCTTCTCACTTACCTGCACTTCCTCTGCATGGCTACAGCTCCTTCCCAGCAACGTGAGTTCCGCCTCCACATTGAGGGGTGAAACTTCTGCTGCAGGGTCTGTTTTAAAAATAAAATCTTTATTTGTCCCCGCTTTTCTTTATGGAAGTGGCAGACATCCCTGCCACCCCCGATATTGCTTAATGTCGAGCAAGGGAAGCGGGAGACACCCCCGGTATCCCAGCTCCTCTTATTCAACATTTTTATTTTGTTCTTTTTGGTTTGCCCAAATTGGCACTTTCTACCGTTTGGTTATTTTTTTCAGTATTTTCTGCAGATACCAGTTTCACACCTACTTGTAGAACCGAAAAGGTAGTGGTTGCTTTAAAAGATGGTCTAAGATGGCTGGTTTACCGAGGAGTTTTGGGGGTACTGCTTTTGTTGACCTCTCGGCAGCCTCCGACGCGGTCGACCATTCAATTCTCGTATCTCACCTCAGTGAGTATGGTATCAGAGATAAGGCTTTGGACTGGATATCTTCGTTTCAGACTGAAGAGCCCAGTCTGTGGCATTACTGCCATTCAAATCAAAGGTTAAGCCAGTGGCTTGCAGCGTTCCCATGGGCTCTGTTCTGAGTCTGCTCTTGTTTAATCGCTACCTGAGACCCATATCGGACCTCATTAGATCATTTGGAGTCAGGCTCTATATCTATGCCGATGGCACCCACTGATTGTTCATGTGGAACGGACCAAATGTCCCAAGCGGACAATGTAAAGGGTTGTCTAGAGCAGACCAGTTGGTGGATGAATCAAAACTGGCTGAAATGTAACATTAAAAAAACAGAAATGTTGGTGTGTTCCTCGGCTATGTCAAAACCTGAGGTCTTCTAAACATGAGGACCACTCGAATTGGCTCTCTTAGTTCTAGCCCCCCTCTTTAGGCTCCTGCCTGACGCCAGTCTCCAAAACCTTGGGGTCAGAAACCTCCAGGTCAGAAACCTTGGGGTGTGGCTGGATGAGTCATTATCTCTTGAGACCCAAATTTCCAGAGTCTCTAGTGTTTGCTTCTTCCAGCTGCGCTCACTAAAGAGAATCCTGGATTACTTTGCATTCCCACATATGATTCAATTGCTGAATGCTTTTATATCAAGCCGGTTGGATTTGTGGAAAGCAATTTATCTGGGTTTGCCTAAACCATCTATCCAGAGGTTGCAGAGGGCTCAGAATGCAGCTGTGAGGATTCTGCTGCATCTGGGACGCAGACACTGTATCTCCTCTGCCTTTCGTTCCATACATTGGCTCTAGTGGACCAACGTATACAATTCAAGGTTCTTTGTGTTTACTCACAACGCCTTTTATAACTCGGCCCCAGCTTGTTTAAATAATAAGCTTCAAAGGTGTCATTTTCCCAGAGCTCTTCACTCTACCTTCTTGTCTCCGCCAAATTTAGATTGGAAAGATGTGGGGGATGTGGGGAGATCCTCATTTTCCAACCAATCAACGAATCTCTGGAACTCCCAGCCGGTGGCTCTCCGGGCCATTTCATACCACCTAGACTTCAGACATAAATTAAAGACATTTCCGCCACGGTGATTGTTTTTCTGTATGGGTTAGGGGAATGGGGATTCCTTCTTGAGTTTTTCAAAAAGGTAGCAGGCGCCCCTCTCTCGAAAGAACACGGCATGATAACCTGTTCTGTGTTTTTTTCCCACTTTGAGAGTTCTCAGCCATTGCTTTTTGCTCACTTTACCTTTCACAGATGGCAAATAACCATTTGCATATCAGTCTTTGTCCCGCCCACATGAGCAGCCCAGCACCGAAATCCTACGGCAATTCCCTTCTGAGCAAGAGTACCAGTAGCAACCCCATCCACGTGTTTCAGCCTTGTTCGGCCTCATCAGTGAGGAGGAGCTGTGCCTCTCCGAGCACAGTGAGCAGGGAGTTCACATCTGAGTTTTCTATGCTCTGAATGTTCTCTTGTTTCAGCCCCACCGATTAGAAATGACTTCCGTGAACCATTGATGTTTCAGAGGTGATTTGAGGTGGGTCCATAAAGGGCAGGTCAGTTATGGGAGGCAGGGGGGAGTTAATCTCCTTACAAGAACTGGAAGACAATCTAAATACTGGCAAGCTGTCTACATTCCTTTACTTAAAGCTGAAGGGGGTGATGACCGCTGGGTAGAGGGGCACGGTCCTCAGTAGGGACCTGACTCCATTAGAATGTATACTGATATCACAGGATGGCTCTAAGTGCATGCTTTCACGTTTTTAAGTCACTAGGACCAGGCTTTGCCCACGGTCTCAGGAAGCTTGAGGAGTAAATGGGAAGGGGGCCTGGAAAATAGAAGAGGAGTTGTGGAAAAGGGGTGTGTGCTAGGGCATATAAGACTTCGATAGCTTGTCAGTACAAGTAACATGGAATCAAACATTTGCACAGGCAACAGTATGACCCATTGAAGCTTTTGAAAATGTTCCCCAGGGTGAGCCACCATTGTTGGAGGTAATGCAGGGAAAAAGCAGATTACAGACTCATGTGGTGGTCCTGCAGGGAAGCCCACAGCTTTTGGAAGTAGGCGTTGGATTGGGTAAAGGGGGTGGAAATGGTCCACAGGGAGGTGGACCTAATGCTGGTTCTCTTTGGATTCGAGAAGTGTGATGATATTTGTGTACTCCAACCACATATGGCTCACTTCTTGTTGTTAGCGGCTAGAGTGGAATGGAACAGTGAGTTCTTGCCAAATGAGAGGGATTGGGCCACTAAAGCTAGGGACACATACGAGATGGAGAACATTACAGCCCTGTTTCATGGGCCATGCCAATTTCCTGGCTGTTGCGCCCGTCTTGGTGGTACAAAAGCAGAAGGGTAAAGGAGAGTGCAAAAAGTCAATCAGTGTGTCGCTGCTTGCCCGCTCAAAGTCACCATATGCTCCAGAGGACCAGTTCAATCAATACCTCTTGGCCTTAGGCATTTGTATGTATCTGAACACACCACATTCGTCAATAGCTCAATTGTATGTGGCAGTGTGATTTAGTTCACCTCAAATTCTCAAAAAGTTACTTATGCGAAATCAGTGGAGTTCGATGACTTTAGCATGTTTGCAGTTATTTCGTTTCATTGTATTGGGCAACTTAATGTGGAGCATGGCATGGTTTGCTTCACGGCTTTGTTGTTAGAGGGATGGGGGAAGGGATCTTCAGGAGGGCAGTAACCCAGTGAGTCCGCAGGTGGAGACGGTAGTTTAGGGGTTTGGCCAGCCATTCACCTTGATACTTTTTCATTCCAAGAGGCTAAATGCTAGTGCATCACATTTGATTGCTTTTTTTCTTTCCGGTACATGCTACATTACAATTTTTGTGTATGTCAAAAACATAAAGAAGTGGGGACATGGCTGGTTAGAGCTTAGTTCTTGTCAGGCATCTGTGCTCAGAGTGGCTTATTATTATAACTATGTTAAGATGTGGTTGGATGGTAAGCTTGGTGACTGCTCTGGAAATTGTACATACATTAGTCTTTGAATGTTGACTTGAGGATTTCTGGAGTTTTCCGTGATTGTCCTATGTTCCTTGGGGAAATGATAGGTTGCTCCGTAAACTGGGTCCAATGAAAACATTTTTTTAAACCATTTTTATTGTTTTACATAACCATAACAACTTACAGATTTGCATAAACATAACCATTGTATTACGCATCAAGTCCTGACCATCTGCTTCCCACACTCCCCCCAACTCCCCCGCCCCTTCCCCGGCCTATGTCGCACCAGATAGTTCCGCCACCACCTCCCCTATCCCACCTCAACACCCCTAGTATCAGTTTCCTTTTGAACGGGTGTGTGCTCTAAGTCCATAGCGCCCTGCTCAGAATTGACTAAGCCCCCTATGAACTGCCTCCAGGCGTCCACCCCTCCCTCGCCTTGCTCTGTGTCCCTTCCTGCTGCCTCTTGCCACACTACCGTTTGTGCATTTGCCCATTTCAACAGATCATTCCACCACCCCTGCACCACTGGCCTCGTATGTGCTTTCCATCCCATCGCTATTCTGTGTTTCGCTAGTATATATGCCGAACTGGGTCCAGTGACAATTATGTAACTTCCATGGTGTCGTATGCACTTCAATTCGGCCATCTACAATCTTTCATGGCTTATGGAGCCTAGATTTCTGTAGGAGGTATATTTCATGATCTTTTAGTGTCACAATCAATTGTTCTTTCCATAATGCTCGGTGGGTTATCCAAAGCATTTTGAGGATAATTCTTTGGTTCACTGGAAGCCAGCATTGTCCTTTTAGATACCACATTTTTTAGTTTGGTTATCAGTCTTGTAGTTTCTTCATGATTTCTTATAGTTGATAGTTGATTTTCTTGGGGATGCAAAATACAGCCTATCGCAGTAGTTGCTGCAGCAGATATCCGAGGCTCTTGTGATCTCAGTTTTGTCGGTCATGTTCTCCACAGAATGTTGGTTGATTTGGGAAATGAGGCTCAGCTCTGTGTCGATGATGACTCCTAGACATATGGCTCCTTTGACCAGAGTAAGGGGATTGCCCATGATGGAAGGCCATTTGAAAGCTAAATGTGGTGGGATGGGGCATACTATGGACATTATTTCTGGTTGAATGGCGTTTAGGGACAGATAATTGTCTGTCACCTGGTCTTGTATCAGGAGAGGCATTTTGCTATGCTATGATTATCTCCAGAATTAAGTTCCCAGTTAAATGCCATTTCATCTCAAAAGATCAGTGAGGTCTGCTAGTGGTTTGAGGTTGAATAGCCAAGAGGAGTGAACCGTGCCTGGGAGACTCCAGATATGTCAATGAAAGCTCCTGTTCTAACTTAAGGGTGGATCTGATAAGGAGGAAGTTAAACATTTTAAGGCTCAGCCTTCCATGCCCATGCAGTGTTTTGTTGGGGCGTATGTGTTTTCGTAGATTGACCATGTGATTAGCTACTGAGAGATCTGCCATAAGGGGGTGGTTTGTGAATGGTTGTCTAATGATTACATTAGTTCCACGTGCTTGAACAGTAAGGTGGCTTCTGTACTCCTGGTGGGTCTGAATCATTAGAGGGTGTCGTGGAGTTTGGTTTAGGTTTCACAGTATGTATGTAGTTGGGTGGGAGTCGTTTTTTCAAGTATTCTCCCCATGGCAGGGATGTTGGCCCGGTAGTGAAAATGTGCCTAAATAGACAGGTTAACATGTTTTCTTTTTAGGATGGGATTAATAATATATTTCTATATTTCTGTGATGCATCTTGACTCTAAGGTACTGGTGAACATGTCTGTGAGAGGTGAAGCCAGTACGGATGTTTCTTTACATAACGTTGGTTGGAAGGGAAAGCATTTAGACATTGTATGATTTTAGTTATTTCCTTTAAGTTTATTGGGTCGATGTTGCAGACTTTGTTATGGGATTCAGGATCCAGGTTTATGGGAATGGTAGATCCTGGATGGTACTATGTGTTGGACCTAATGAAATAATCTTCTTAAACAGGGGAGTTCACATATTCAAACCTGACTTTTTCTTATGAAACCTTCTCTCGCTTCCCATCCATAAAAACCCTTACTGCTCCCTCTTCCAGGCCTGGTCTCACATACTGGGTCATAGTGCTTATAGCATGCCCACTTACCCACGTGAGCAAAACCATGGCTAAAGCCTTGCACGCTAACTGCATACGCTGTGCTAGCCCGCGGTTCACCTCCGGCAACCCTCGGGTCACAGGCACTCAGTTGTTCGCCACCTTTTTCATCATCTTCCATATTAAAGTGGGTGGAGGAAAAGGGAGAAACATTGGATTAATTGGACCATACGGTAGCACCATGCCGATTCATGGAGCAAATTGGGGATCATGTTCAATGGGTGCCTAACGTTAATGGGAGGTGTAAAAGTCTCTTCCGCCTTCCTTTAATGTTACCCCCAATTTGCAATCATGTGTATGGCAGAGCGGAGGGGCGGAACACAACTTGCTTTTCAACACGTCCTTCCTGCCCGCACACTTATCCTAACAGAACAACCTTCCTTGAGCTCATCAAAAGTGCTGTTGTAAGGCAGCTTCCCAGAGAGCAATATATTCATGAGGTCATTGGCCATCATGAGACAAAAAAAGGCTGGTCGACATTGGTTATATCCCTTTATTCGAACAATTATTATTAAACAATATTTTCTTGGATGGATATGCTGTTTACAGAAAAATTCAAAACATGCCCAGTCATTTCTCTCAGATATCCCTTCACTATGATAGGGATAAGTCAATACCCCAGCTTCGTCTATTCCCAAATACTGGAAGTTGGTGAATTCTCCATTCCACCTCTGTTTTTTCAGTTACTCACTTGGATAGCAAAATGAACATCTTGTCAATGACATACCCCAAGTAATCAGTTCTTCAGAAGGTGGGTGTGACATTGCTGGTCATTACTCTGCACACACCCATTTAGGTTGAAGGACTGAGTAATGGAGTCGAGCGCTGGATCCTGGCTGGCTATGAGAAACTACAGCGACTAGAATCCCTTGTACCCATCGTTTGGGATTTATCTTTACACGCTTGCACTGATCCACCCCCCTGTGAATTGCTGAGGCATAAAAGCACGCTTGGAGGAGTACCTCACTTGACTGTGGGGCTGTATGCGCTAGGAGCCAGAGTGCAGCCCTCACCCACCTTTGGAAGAACACAATTCTGGGAGTTCTGGACTCCGGACAGGCTGCACTGGGGAGATCCATGGCCAACTAAGGAGCGCCACATTCCTGGTAATTCCATCCTTTCCCATGAGGTTGAAGCATTGAGTAATGGTGAGAGTCGGTTCCTGGATGGCTACGGTACTTTGCCCCTATATGTTAAGATTTAACCTTGCACACCTGGATTGATCTGCCTCCTTGATGATTGCTGAGGCATGAAAGCACACTTAGAGGAGGGGCTGGCTGGACTATGGGAGTGTCTGAGCTGGCAGCCAGAGTGCAGCCGTCCCCCACCTTTTGGAGAACCTTCAACGACCAGTAGATTCTAAACCAACATACCATAACCAAGGATGCAGAGTGCTGGTCTGAGCATAATCACGTCTACATCATTGTTTACACCAGTACACACAGTATTACATGTTCGGTGCTAACCAAAATCAGTCCTCGCCCGTTTCTCATTAGAATTTGATCAGAATGTGCATAATACGCCCTCGGACCGATCAGAAAAAATAAGTAAACAACTTTTTCTCTTCAGAAATGTGTAAGAATCTCAGAAGTGCACATGAACCAACTTATTTCTGGTTACTGATGTTACTTTGCCTAGCAGAAACTGCTTCTTCTGAGCTGCTTCTGAGCTCTGGTGGAGTGACAGCAGAAGCATGAGGGACAAATACATTTAACACGCCTTCAGTAGCTGTCAGTATGGATGAGACAACCTGCGAAATGCGTGTGCTTATAATCTAGGCAGGCCTTCCCTAGTAAAGGCCTTCTTGTAATTTCTGTTTTGGTAGGTGGCCTTTGCAGGACCATATAACTTCAGGAGGCGTCCTTAACGTCGGATGAAGGAAGTGAGTGAGGTTCACTAAAGCTTCACAAAAGAAAATGTATTTGGAGGAATGTCCTCAAAAGTGCAACCAAGGAAATGGGGTAGAGGATGTTTGCGTTTGTTTTTTTATGTAGCTGCACTTTCATGCACTAGTGCACACATTCTAGCTGCTTCAGAGATATGTATCTAACATGCAGACCACAGGGTTTAATACCAGTGAGATAGATTTATGTTCCCATTGCAGACATTTGTGTGTAACCTGCAAGTTCCCATTAAAGTAAAATGTTTTAGGGGTTAATTCATTTGACGCAGAGACATGTATGTGGTGTGACGTCATAGGTGGCTGCTGAAATTCGAACCTGTTACTGCAGTTTATGGTATTACATTTAATGTAGCGCATCGTCTGCCATTTGCATGGCCTCTTGGCACTTTGCATGCTGTTACGGGTGGGATGATTATTGGCGCAGCAGAAAAGAAGTTGCTATGGCTACGCTGTTGGACAGAGGCCGATTGGAGAAACAATGCTGTGCTGCGGTAAGCGTCTATAGAGTAAAACGATGCAGTGACTGCTCCAGAGGGGTGTTCTGGGTGGTCGCGTTGCTTGATGCCAGGACCAGTCCAGAGGCATTACTGGCAGTAAACGTGCTGGTTAACGTGAGGAGGGGAGGGTCAGGGTCTTTGGTGTGAGCGGATACCTGCTAAGCATCGAGCGCAGGTGGGCGTGAGAGACAGACGGCCCCTGTAGGGTGTCTGCATGGGACAAACGCTGCAGCTGCTATTATTTAGGAATGTGTGTGTACATGTGTTATGTTAAGAGGTTTTTGTTGTATACTGTACCAGCCACCACTGTGATGGTCTAACACACCGAGGCTTATTGGAAGAGTGGAGCTGTGTGCCCCTGCGAGGGGTTTTCTGACAATGGTGAAGGGCAGCAGTGGGGGAGATGGCGAAGAGGGAAGGTTTAATTGAAATGAAAAATGTGTAGAGGTGTGAGAGGGAATGCGGGATTTTGAGTTCAAATTGTAAATAAATCATTGTTCCATTGTATGCTTCCCACTTGTTAGTAAACTAAGTAATATGTTCAATCATAAATCCTCCAATTTACCCCATCCCATTTGTTTGAGAAGACCAAAGGTGCTACAAGAACGACTGCAGTCTTTGCTTGATAGCAAACCACACACTCGGCCTCATTCTGTGTCGGCCAGTCTAGTAAAAAAGGGGCGGTATTCACAAATAACGGCACTTTACCGGACTGGCAGACTATAGCTTTTGACAATGGGGCACCAAGAGCTGGAGGTAAGGCAGGCACCCCGCTAGAGGCAAAAAAATGTCATTACCAGCAATGGCATTGCCGGTAAGGATGGAAAATCCCCTGATAGAGTCCTATGGCACTCCATTTGATGGGGATTAACAGTCACTCCGGCACCGGTAATCCGGCGGCAATGCTGCCGGACCAGGTGCCTGAAATGGTAACAACATTTGCCGGTATCCACAGAGCCTCAGAAGGAGAGTTGATTTTGGCAGGTTGGTAGGGTATTTAAAATGCCCTTGTTGTACAACCCTCCTTCCCCACTTGCTAAAATCAGCTCAACGGACCAACACAAACACACACACACACACATTCACACAGCAAGCACTCTATCATTCACACAAGCACTCATCACCATACACTCGCTCATAATACAAGCATATACGCATCCATACACGTTTATATAAAAAACTAATGAACAGAAACGTAGCTTCTGCCCCGGTCCGGACATTTCCTCCGCAGCACCCGAGCTCTTGCATCATGAATAGGAATAGGGAAGCAAGAGCTTCCTGGTTCCTGCACATGCAGGATTCTCGTATGCATGCGGCTTACATGCCAACGTGAGGATTTTACCTTGAAGCCATGCTTCTGCAACACATAGGTGTAGGCGTGCCCATACTGGCTAAGTTCCATGTTCTTACCCATAGCTCCAGTTTTCATGTTTGGATGCAGAACACCCTTCCTGGCTATCCTCATCCTCCCCCTTGGACCATCTCACTGGCTTGGCCAGGCAACCCATCCTGGGACAGCTCCTGAGCCATTCTAATACCACCTTCCCTGCGCCTTTGGGGTTGGAAGCTGGCATCATCCAGAAGGCTGATGGGACACCACTACCCTATCTCTGCTGTTCATCTGGGTCGGCATCTGTCACCTCCGCTGTTGTTTCCTTTGTGTGGCCATGTTCTGCTGGCTGGCTGCCCCTCGTTGCGCTTCAAGCTGTCCGGATCTGTTTGGTCATGTTCCTCCATCTTACTGGAGTATCTGTGCCCTTGTTCTCACTCTGACTGGTGTGACCCACTGCCGGGAGAGGTTGACTGTCCTTCCTGTGGCTGCCTGTGTCGTCTTTGGCCCAGGTTTCAAGTCCCTTGTAGAATGGATCCTGTAACTCGACATGCAAGAAAAATTGTCAACTCACTGGGTACTTTTGCTGTTCCTGAGACGTGTTTGAGGCACTGCTGCCAGTACCTCCCTCTCAGCCTTGAGCTGGTGGGTTATTCAAGAAACTTACCCTTAGGGGTCCCCCTAGTATGTGGTTGTGGGTGTCTGCAGGTCCCCTTTACCGTTTACTGTTGACATCCATTGCTGCTGTGCTTCCCTTCTTCCTGCTACTTCAGGATTGCAAACCTGGGGCTTGAACTCTTCTTGAGGGTCTCCCATGGGGTCTCCTGCCTTCTCCGCACCTGTGGGCTAGAACTTAGACTCACCAGACTTTCACCCATTACCGCAGCAGTGCCTACAGACTTTGTCTGATTATTTCAATGGCTAACGTTTGGGCTTACCTGAAATGATCTAAAAATGACATACCTGTACTTTGACCTTTTTCCTGAGTCCCCTTTGGCTCCTTGGAATTCTAAGCCAATGAACTGGAATTTTCGCCTGTATTCCTTATTTAACTGTACTTCTAACGTCTTGGCGTGACAGGCCTGTCTTACCGAAAGTGCTCTTACATTGTTTGAGTGCTGGGTACTATTGAATCTATTTACTAGGAGTGTAATGAGACCTTATGTGTCCAGCACTATGATTCGAATCTAAACCTAGCATTTGGTGGCCCTCTGGGGTTGGTGCTAAATTATTAACCGCTGTTTATCCCTGTAGGCGCTGTATGCATTTGTAGCATTCACATTACTCTGTACCAGAGGTCTAGGAATACTGTGTAGTTTTCTTTGGGGCATTTTCGGTCCTGATAATGGCTATATTAATGTATGTTTGTACTGTCTAGGATTACGGATCTTTCCGCCATTTAACCTTCATTGTGCTTACCACAGGTATTTAGTGGGCAACGCATTTAGTATAGGAGAGGGTTGGGTCTTCACTGACCAACAGTTTTAGCTTTTGTGTAGCCATGAGACAGGAATTTTCCAGTAACTGTCATAATGGTGCTACCTGGCCATAAGATGGCACAAAAGCTAGCAAATGGTGAGGGTACCTGGGCATGTTACGACAGTTCCTGGCAAATTTATTTCTAATGATTATATAAGAGCCAACACTGTTGCCTTTGACAATGCTTGCTTCCAACACAAATTCGGTGCAAGGAATAGATGCAAAGACATACATTGGTTCTAAATCAAATGCTGAAGGCACAATTGGTCAAGGCATTTTTATTACAACAGGAGATAGTTTACAGCTGTAATTTAGCCATGACCTCTCAGAAGACTGATTACAAATAAGATTGCCCCCCCTTAAAAAATACAGAGACGGCTCAAAGAGATCCTAAGAATGTATGTGTTGAGCATGGAGGGGCCGTTTGTGGGTGGTATTCGCCGTAAGGACTAGTATGACCATCGACAGTCAATGTGTTGGTAAAAAACCAAACAACTTCAACGGGATGTGTGTCCCGCTCTACATCCCTTTTAGCTTCTAGGTAGCACCCACAGGCACCACCTAATAGCCAAAACTAAAAAGGGAGGGGTGGGGGTGAAGGAGAAAAAGGAACATTCAAAGGTTGATGCCACTTAATCATTGCAGTAAGGGCCCAAATGACATTCAACTTCGAAGTTCTTTTTGCCATATCAAGCGCAATCAGGAAGTGGGGGGCTGTAGGCAGAGCAGATTAGTGTATAACGCTCTGTACGTATTTGTGGACTATGTAGTGTACCAATATGCTTGTTTAGTGATGCAGCGTGATGCCAGACTCTTTGTTTGAACGCAGTGCTTTCAGTGCAGGATTCACTTTCAGTATTCAGCTTGTATCATGTCTTTACTTTCTCCTCCCTGTATGTGATGTTGCACTGCTCCAAATAAAGAGAAAAGACAGCATTTCCCTAGTTAGATTTTGAAATGCCACTTTGTGGTACTTTGTCGAGGAGGACCGGCCTGTACCATCACCTTTGGTGTGTCGTGGAAGCATGCCACAGGCTCACTGATGTGTGAGACCATTGTTCATAGGCAGTGATCTCATCAACATGCGGCACACCATGATACTTATGGGATGGTCAGGTGTCACCGGCGCTCTTACGGTGGCAGCATGCACAGTGGATAGCGGCAAGAGATGGAGTGGGGTGAGCACTGCCAGGGTTGGGCCACAGGGCAGTGCACGCCATGTGCATCCAACCCTGAAATCGCCCAGAGGCCCCAGGAATCCCACCAGGGACTGCAATAAAAGTCACCTTGACGCTGGTCCATCTGGGGCGAGGGCAAGCCCAATAGGGGCCTCTTTTAACCAGGACTATTATTTGTGCACTGTAGGCAACAGGAAGAGGAAAGGCTTGGGGCCTGTTTGCCAGTTTTTGTATGCCTGCAGCAAACATGCTGATGTTGCATTATTGCTTTGCGTTACAAACACAGGTAATGTAAAGGGGAAGATATGGTGTGCTAGTGGGTGTAAGGGTATAGAGGGGCTAGCCTGCATTAAAACAAACAGGAATGAAGTGACCAGCGTTTTTTCAGCCAGCATAAAATAAGTGGCAAATCCACATAGGACCGGAGGAGGCAGATCAAAGAGGTGTCACATCAGGGGGCAGTATGGGCTACCTCCTATACACTAAAGCGGTCTAGAAAAACTTGAAATAGGCGGGTGTTGGACTACGCCACATCAACAAAGATATTGGACTGTCTCTGTACTCCGTGAACACCAACATAAACTTGCATTTACATTTGGGAGGCATCAATATCTGTGGACCCATACTCCTTTTGGGTATACCAACAGTGGGAATGAGTGTGACACATGTCTACATAATTCCATGTCTGATCTTGCAGAAGGAGGGAAGTTGGTCTATGTAGATGAACTATTAATCAAAAGTAAATTTGTGGAAGAACACCTGGCGGAGTTCTGCCCCATATTGACCCAACTAAGAAATGCAGGTGCAACCTTATCTCTTCAAATAGCACAGTAGTTCAGAACTAAACTAACTTTGCTAGGCTTTCAAATCAAAGCCAAGGGCATTAATCACCAGAAAAACAAAGGTTGAGGGGCTCAACTGAAACTAAAGAACCCCACAAATCTATGTGAATTGCGAAGTCTTTTAGGATGAATCAACTACAGCCATAGGTTCATAGAGAATTACTTAAAGATCACTCACCACCTACTCCATTTGTTGAAGCTAGAGATGAAGTGGGAGTGAGGGTACTCTCAACATTACAAGAAGCCTTTCCTAAGCTCCATGCTTGGCTGACCCTATTACAACAAACATTTTTTCATGGAGACAGGATTTTGCAACACCTGCTTAAGTAAGGATGACCAGGTTGATAAGTTGATATCCTATCTTAGTAAAACCTTATCACCTGTTGAAATTAAGTAAAAGAAATGTTAGAATGGGGGGCATATTATAGCAGAGATCTTCCACAAGCTTCTACAATATTTGCAGTGACCAAATGCCGACTGGGAATATCTCTAAACCAAGGACTATGTTCTCAATTCTTTCAATGCAGGATTACGCTGTAGAAATTTGATATGGTCAAAATAGTCTGTATGCACAAGGATTAGCCTATCAACACAGCAGTGAACAAGCAATATAACTGAGGCACATCTAGCTCCCCTCATACAGTGTATGATGAAAACCCCTGTCAGGGAAAGCCCATAGTTGATGCGGATGGATATTCCTACCATACAGAGAAAATGATGAGCAGGAATTAGTAGCTGGTGTCAGAAAAGCTTGGGTGAAAGGCATCCCTGATCCCTCGGCAGGCTATCAAATTGGTTCCCAAAGAAGTCAGGTGGTGGAGCTGATTGTCATATGTGATGTGGTGTCACTAAAACCACTCCTAGATCTGAAGGTAGTTCAAGTGTGCTTATTTTACTTCTTACAAAAATCATAGGATTAGGTGGAATCGCCAAATGTTTCAGGAAAAAAGGCCTCTGGGGAATTTGACATTAAGGCTATCCCTCTCTAGCCGTCTACCTTGAGTTACTTCCGCCCTAATGCAGTCGTCCATACCCCTTATTGGTTATAGAGCTTAGTAACCACTGCTGCCTTTTTCTCAGGCTAAGGCTATATGTGTTTTCCGTGAGTCGTCGACTAGCTAAATCCCTAGGGGCCTTCTAACTCTCCCTTTCCCAGTCCTGCTGTGTGTTCTATGGGGAGTTAGGGAACAGTGGCTGACAGTCACTCCATTGGAGTCACTCGCCACGCATGCCCAGCCTCATCTTGCCCTTTTAATCTGTATTTCTCCTGTATTCGCCTCACCACCATGTTTCTATCCCTCTGTTGTTTCACTCTGCCTTCCTACCTCCATTCTTTGATGGCAAACTTCTTTCTTCTTTTACTGCCTTCCTTTTCTCAATTCCTCCGCTCACTACCACGACTACCTCCTATTCGACTATACCACCACTGCTGCACTATAGTTAAGTTAAGTATCAAGTTCCACAGGCAACCCGAACATTGAATTGCTAATAACCTTTGACTCTCAGGACAGATTTGGCTGATATTTTGCAAACAAAATGTTTTTCGACAGCCCCAGACTGTACATTTTGGGAAAGATTCATCAAAAAATTGAAAACGTTATTAAGAAAGCAGAAAAATGCTGTTTTCGTCCTACTCCCACTCATTTCACCATAGAGGAAAAGTCAAAATTTCGGCGCATTGCATAGCGAAAACCACTGGATGGAATTGGACCAGGTATGAAACAACTTGGACACAAATCGTTGACTCGATTTCTGGGGGGTTGGAGGGAGGTATTTGTATTTATTGTATTTATATCGCGCCTTAATCCAAGTCTGAGGTTATTCCGTCCAGCAGTTGTTACAATATTTAATGGAGAACAGGGTGCCCCCTTCTCCCAAAATTATAGGTATATCTCGCATGGTGCTTTGCAGCAGAGAGGGTTTTCAGAAATGAAAAAGCTGCCATTTTATTTTTTGGTCGTTGCGAGCGATAATCAGGGTTATTTCGGAAATAACTGGGGTTAGCCGAAAATGTAAAGTGGAAAAAATGCCATTTGGACAAGGCTAGAGGTGTGGAGGGGGAAAGAGAACACCATGTGAAATTGGGTAGTTGGGGGTGTTGGGGGGCTGGGGACCAAGTTCACAGCTTGAACGTTTTCTCATCAACGGGCCTATTTTCGCATAACCGGAGTTATAGTAGAAAACGAGAACAGGAATTAAAGTGCGTCACACGAATAACAGGGGTTATTTTATGAATAACCAGGGATTTTTGTAGTACATTACTATTATCAGTGTTATGCTAACTGCGATTGTGGGAAACATTTAAAAAAGAGAGTTAAATAAATGTGAGTCATACAAAAAAAGTGGATTGCTACAGCTACTACAGAGAGGTTAGGGTAATGAGTGTGGCCGAAGACTATGGCTACTGGGTTACTTCAAGGAACTGAATGGGCAAGGGCCGTGGCCACTGGCCATGGCTGAAGGACATGGCTAGTGAGTCCCAATGAAACGTTTTAGGGTAACATGTGAAGGGACCACTGCGAAAGGCCGTACCCAAAGGCCATGGCTAGTGTGCCCAAAAGAAACCTAGTGGTGCTACGATGGGGCCACTGGCCATGGCCGAAGGACGTGGCAAGTGGGCATGCTAAGGAAACAGATTGGAGAAATATGTACAGTGGCGACGGCTGGAGGGGCAACGTGTAAAGGAGCCACGACTGAAGGCTGGGGTCAATGGTCATGGGCGAAGGCCAATGGCTAGTAAGCGGAATAGAAAGGTTGTGTTTTTAAAAATACAGTAGACTACGGTCAAAGGCAGCGCTTACTGGCCAGGGCCAGTCATGACTTCCCACATCCGCTGAATTTCAAGTGTTTTGTTGTGTTAAATCTGCACAACTTAACTGAACCTTTTTTCAGTGAATATATATATATATATATATATATATATATATATATATATATATATATATATATATATATATATATATATCTTGAGACTGTTTTTTCTTAACAGTCCGAGTGAGAGGCACTCCCCCGTTCTTTGAGAAATCACCAGGAAATCAGTTTTCTTTTGGGAAAAATGTCCTCTTTATTATGCAGACCATGCACAGCACATGACTGTCAATAAAAACTCTGCCTCTGCTCCGGTATTAGTGTTCAGGCAGCCAGACTGACACTGCAACATTATTACTATTATTTGAATCTGGCACACGAACTGCACATTTTTCAGAGCTCTGGACTGACACCAGGGTGAAATAATGCAGAGAAAGTCTTTTATGCCTCATATCTCTCCCGGGTCTGTAATGGCGGGATCACAATCTGCTGGTCCAAAGCCCGGGAGTACAGACTGTCTGCAGCTTTGGCCCTTTACCCCTCCAATCGTTCGTTGCACAAGGGCTCAGGCCCCCAGTGAAAACGTTACGTTTTAAATTGCTTTGTAATCTAAGTTTATTTTCAACGTTTTTTTATTGTTCATAATTTTGAACCATTGTTAGATTCAGCGTCCTTTTTATAGAGCATATGAGATGTACACAATATAGTTTATATTTAAAAATGTAAAGGATGCGAGGGAAAGTGTCAACCCTGGCACTAGGTTGCGTACAATGAGAACGGACAATGAAGTGCCCACCAACCGTTGGTCACTCCCATCCCCCGCACACCTTTAGACACTGGGTACCCATCAATATTTAAATGTCATGTAGATTATTTCCATACAGGACCCCCCTGAAAGAATGAGAGTCCACATTTTACCATACTGTTATAATTCAAACGTTTTACACTTTCTTGAGTGAAAAATACACACACACTCTATTTTTTATAAAGTATATTTCATAAGCTCATAATAAAACATTCCAGCATATGATAAGTTTGCAATTTTATAATAAATCAAAATACAAATAACTATTCCATTTAGGTTAGTTCTACATGTTTCAGAGAAACACCCCTTCCTCAGGAGCAATCAATCTTCCATTGATCTTTATTATTCTTCATTTCATGGCGGAATCTATGATCTAAACACATGTATATCACATTAGTATTGCATTTCCACAGTCAAGCGCCATATGTAAGGGAAGAAAAATGGCTGCTATTTATAATGCAGTCATCTGGGCATTCTAGCTCCCGGGCTATGTGACAGTTAAATCTTAGAATGCTACGAGCGCGATTAGGAACCAATCGCTGTCTAGTTCATATGATGCTGTTAGATTGCTAAACCTCACACGTAGTGTTTTGTAAAATCATAATAAGATTTCTGCAAGCTGGATCCCAATGTTTCATTAAAGTGGACCTATACATACTCAATGTGATTTATGGAAAAACGAATACCGCAAAAAGCCGTAATCCACTATCGTTACTAAAGGTAAACTAAAATTATGAAAAAAATCTTTTTTTGCATATAGTGGTCACAATAGCAAAATTCACCTAAAGTGGTGAGTGACCTTTAAGAGTGACTGCATGCCTACACACTGGGCCTCATTCCGAGTGTGGCGGTCCGGAAACAAGGGTGCCAGTAAGCAACTGTTGCTGGAGTCGAATTAGTGGATTATGACATCAGTGACAAGTGCAGTTCTGTAGGCTGTCTGGAGAAAATGGAGGGTCCCCTTAGGATTCGGAGATGACAGAAGGCCGTCTGGTTACTGTACTCAGCTGTGACATATGATAGGATATGATAGTTCATTTATATAGCATAAATGAATGAATGATATGCGTCACATAATACGACCAGTTAGCAAGCCTGCGGTTGGACTCTTGGCCCTTTTCGGGGAAGGGTTAGATTTGAATTGGCCTAGAAGTGGGATTTCTGATTGAATGGGATTACAGCAGAAACGGGTGAGCGTCACCTGGCTGTGCAGAAAGCCATTTTGCGGCGGCTGCCATGGCCTTTACACTGCCTTAGGTAATACTGTGTGTCATCTGCATGCATGTGAACACGCACGGTGCGCTGTACGATGACATGTGACAGTGGTGCTATATATACATTGAAAGGGATCCGTGAGAAAAACACATCCCTAGGGGAGACCTGCTGTGGGCATGGCTGCGGAGACAAGAAGGAGCCGACCTTCAGGCGATGGAGTCTGTGGTGGAGAAAAGAAGTGACCCATTTGAGGGCAAGGACTCCTTTGGGCGTCAGATAAGGATTGGTTTCAAAGGCCACATATAGGCCCATGTCCCGGCTTTATCTTTATTTCTGGTGAAGGACACAAGGGAGGACAGATGTAGGCTTAACCGTGCCGTGAAAGGACTGGCGGCCAATGCAAAGTGTCTTAAAGCGAATGCAGTGGGAGGCCAAAGAACACACCAAAGTTCTGATATACAAAAGCATTTTACAACGGCGAAATCCATTGAAAAATGCTTTTCCCAAGGTCTCTTAGGACAAGACGGAGCAAGAGCCTGGCTCGTGTCTGATTCTGATGAGTGAGGGAATTCCTCACTGTAGTCCGTCCAAGGATAGGTACTACTATCATGGTTACTTGGATTCATTGCAGAACGTGAGGAAAGGCATTGACATCCGGTAATGGAGAGGGAAAAGATACTTCCACTACTGAATTCATTGGGTTGTCAGGGACTATGATGCCCAGAGGTGATACTGCCGTGTTTGGGACAGGAAGGGCGCTTACCCCCAGTGGCCAGTGGTGATACTGCCGTGTTTGGGACAGGAAGGGCGCTTACCCCCAGTGGCCAGAGGTGATACTGCCGTGTTTGGGACAGGAAGGGCGCTTACCTCCAGTGGCCAGTGGTGATACTGCCGTGTTTGGGACAGGAAGGGCGCTTACCTCCAGTGGCCAGTGGTGATACTGCCGTGTTTGGGACAGGAAGGGCGCTTACCCCCAGTGGCCAGTGGTGATACTGCCGTGTTTGGGACAGGAAGGGCGCTTACCTCCAGTGGCCAGTGGTGATACTGCCGTGTTTGGGACAGGAAGGGCGCTTACCTCCAGTGGCCAGTGGTGATACTGCCGTGTTTGGGACAGGAAGGGCGCTTACCTCCAGTGGCCAGTGGTGATACTGCCGTGTTTGGGACAGGAAGGGCGCTTACCTCCAGTGGCCAGTGGTGATACTGCCGTGTTTGGGACAGGAAGGGCGCTTACCTCCAGTGGCCAGTGGTGATACTGCCGTGTTTGGGACAGGAAGGGCGCTTACCCCCAGTGGCCAGTGGTGATACTGCCGTGTTTGGGACAGGAAGGGCGCTTACCCCCAGTGGCCAGTGGTGATACTGCCGTGTTTGGGACAGGAAGGGCGCTTACCTCCAGTGGCCAGTGGTGATACTGCCGTGTTTGGGACAGGAAGGGCGCTTACCTCCAGTGGCCAGTGGTGATACTGCCGTGTTTGGGACAGGAAGGGCGCTTACCTCCAGTGGCCAGTGGTGATACTGCCGTGTTTGGGACAGGAAGGGCGCTTACCTCCAGTGGCCAGTGGAGTGATTAGATGAGGGGCAGCTGCTTCCACACAAGCCTATGTGTACAAACATTAACACATATGCCCGATGAGCAGGAACTTTGGCATACATAACTGATGGGGCTACATCTTGGGCACGCAGTCCCAAAACAGAGCTTTATATTATAAGGCAGGAGGCATGTATAGGTGCCCACGGCATTATACTTGACATCTCAAGTTCTGAAGGCGGCCCAGCCAGAGATTGCACCCATAAGACCTGCGGCTCACGCCCAGCTAATGCGGTTACTGGGCTGGATGCAGATTTGGAATTGTCGCACACTGGCACATATTCGGCCAAGTGCACATTTGGAACTGAACCGTGGCAATCTGTGTGGCAATCGGAGCATTATGGAACATTGCTAGGTGTCTCAGAATGGCCGTATTCATTATGCAAGAGGTGCTTACTAAAGCATGTGGGGCTCGACCAATGTGAAAGATGCTTCCGGCCTCGGCTGCAACACTCTGGAGCGCACTCCCTCGCGCCTTGAGGGCACAGCCATCTTAGAGCCTGTGCCGGAAAAACTAAAAACCTACCTCTTACCTGTTCAACAAGCGCCCATGCCACTGGCCAACTGCAGGTTACCTATTCTGCGCTGCTGGCTGCCTGTAACCAGCACCTTGCACGCCCTAGGGTTAAGTGCGCTCTGACAAATGTAAAAATAAAATAAATAAATAGAATAAAGTAGTAGCAGATGGAGTACGGAATGTGTGCCAAGTGGAACATAATGAGAAATTGCAAGGAGTGTTATCAACCGTGTTAATTTTGAGGATTTGCAAAGTGTGCAGTGCAACAGAGCACATTATTCAAGTCAAATGAGTCTATTGGAGGGTCTTACTGTCTTTCGCTTCTCATTCTTGGTTTGGGCTATTAGGAGGTGCTCAAAGCACTGCCTACAGGCCCAAACTATTGCCATGGGAAGTGAAGCTAGCAGCGAGATGTCTTATGAGGCACACACTGCCTGTGACTGTTGGTTGGTTATTTACACACCCATTGGCTGCCCATGACCATGCTGATCCCTATGACCATTTCAACCATCTACTGGTCCATTCCTGCCCAAAAAACCATCCCACTGGGATCTTTTTGAGCTGCTCTATCAAGCAATGCAATCAAACTGTGTTTTTGTTCAGTATTATTTCAAAGCATCATTCTGAGAGTTAATGGCTTATTTTGGTCTAGGGAAGATAGCTCAGCTGCAACGTGCTCGACTTGGAAGCAAGACTACACGGAGCATCATGGGTTCGATCCCCGGGTCCGCGCTTAGAAACCTCTGAGTATTAAGCGTGTTATAAATTACCAATCATATCATTTGCAGCTGATAATGGCTATTAGTGTAATAACTTGTTCAGCCACTTGATGTATAAACTGTTTGCCTCTTTGCAACTGAGGTCCTATTAGGAACAGGCAGCTAAAGTCCTGTCTATATGTGAACATATATACAAAATAAAAAGACTGATTAACAGATCCGGTTTATTTGCTGTTGGTATAAATCTGAAAAAAGTGGAAAAAACAGAACCTGGCTTAGCAGTGCTTTTGCACCTACGCCAGGTGGGTGATGGCAGATCTGATGGAAGGGCAGGCCAGGCAGCAAAGATGGGCTCATTTAATCTGCATTTCATGCAATGAGTTATTTAGTGTCAGCACATAACCTTTATTTTCATTTTGCCTTTGGTGCCAATGTATGTGTTTCTTGAGGCACCTTTTTGATGGCACACTCATCACATGCGAAAGAATAATCACGGGGACTGGGACACAATGTTTAGCAACAACAAATAAGCGCTGAGAAATACTGCCAGAAATAGCATAGCTGACAAATACTGCCAGCAATAGCATAGCTAAGAAATACTGCCAGCAATAGGATAGCTGAGAAATACTGCCAGCAATAGCATAGCTGAGAAATACTGCCAGCAATAGCATAGCTAAGAAATACTGCCAGCAATAGGATAGCTGAGAAATACTGCCAGCAATAGCATAGCTGAGAAATACTGCCAGCAGTAGCATAGCTGAGAAATACTGCCAGCAATAGCATAGCTGAGAAATACTGCCAGCAATAGCATAGCTGAGAAATACTGCCAGCAATAGCATAGCCGAGAACAATACCATAAGTAAATGTATAGCATGAGGACTGGGAATACATCAAACGCTCCAAAACCTACCGGCCAAGCCAGAATAAGCTTCGCCAGAGTCACCAGACAACCAGCTTGATTTACTCTGCTCTTTTTTGGAAACCACGTTCACATGGCACTCTCTACCACTGCGGATTTGGCCAATGCAATGATGCTCATTTTGTCTTGCCTTTGGAAGCTGGCTCAATCCTGATGGGTTTGGCACCAATGGCTCCTCGCAGGTGTCAAGAAATGCAACTGGTCCTCTTCCAAGGGCTATTCCATAATCATCACACTGCAGGACACTCCAAGCTTTTGTTTTCACTACATGGCCCCTGTGAGAAGTACAATACTTTAAGTCTGAATAGAGGAAACTATTTTTGATGAAACAACATATGATATGATAAGTCATGTATAACACACTTGTACACCAGCGTTTCAAGGCGTGACAAAACAAGGAAGGGAAGACAAAAAGAAAGCAAAAAAGCAATCTTACTAGGCCTTGTGTCATTCAGATCATGCAAGTGTGGGGGGGGGGGCGAGGGGGAGAAGTGCCAGGGGGAGAGGGAGTGGAGACTGCAAAGGAATTCATAGGTGCTGCCACTGAGGTGACTCTTAAGTGCAGATAGTCAGGGCACTGTAGGGTTGCAGATACAGTCCCTTAAGTGGTTGGGGGCCCCAAGGCAGTGCAAGGACAACTAGTCATGCAGGAGCCTGGTCCCGTAAGTTCAGAGGGTGGCCAGGTGATCAGTGCGTGGAGCAGACAGGCATAAGCAGGGGATATGGACAGAGAAAGCAGAAGCGAAAAGGAAGGTCTTGAGTTGCTTCCTGAACCTTAGATGTTCCAGCTAAATTTTGAGAGAGACATGGAGGCTGTTCCAGAGGAATGCCCCGGCCGAGGACAGAGATCTATCCCCCACTCTCTGCTTGGAGAAGTGTCTGACCCTCAGAGAGTTGGAGGTGGATGAGCGGAGGGCTTGAGAAGGAAAATGCTTAGGAAGAGAAAGTTGGATGTAGTGTGGTCTCCGGCCTTAGACAGTTTTGTGGACGATGCAGAGGGTCTTGAACTTGATCCTTGCAGTCACAGGGAGACAGTGGAGAGATTTCAGGGCTGGAGAGATACGATCCCTGCGCTTCAGGCCAAGGACAAGTCTTGCAGTCCTGTTCTGGATTAGTTAACATTAGAGGCAGGCAGATTTAGAAGGATTTAGATTTAGATTTAGAAGGAGGCTGTTGCAGTAGTCCAGCCTAGAGAGGACAATAACATACAGTTCTTTAACAACTAAATGTTCTTTTGTTATCTTCCCCTCTCGTTTAAATCATGCATGTGTTCACAATTTTCAAGTAACCAGTCCCTGCTTCATTTCCAATCAAGTGATTTATTTACTGCTTAAATGGTGCCCTTTTTAATTTTGAACTTTGCAAGTAACTTGCACGCTGAGCACTCAGACATCAGCCATTGTTTTACTGGTCGTATGCCCCGAGACATCGTTTAAAAAAATTGAAAAATTGATTCACATTGTCCTTCCCGTCTGCATATTATTGTATCAACGCAGAAAGTAATTTGGTTATTCTCATTAATCCAAACACATTCAGAAAGTAGCAGTCTTTTACTAGGAATCCATCTTTCGTTGATATCAGAAGTGTCTGTTATTCCACACATGTGGTGTCGTTTTTCCAATTCACTTCTTCCTATCCGTAGAATACTGGGATAGCCATTCTCAAGCTGCTGAATGGGATGCGAAGCAAGTCCAAACTTGGCTTTTATTTTTAGTTTCGGCTATTAGGTGGGGCTGACACTGCTTTCTATAAACTGAAACTATTGTCATGGGAAGTCAAGATAAGGGAGAGATGCGATGTTTGGAGGGACTAACAGACTGTGTGTGATGTTTGGTTATTTACCCATCAATTGACCGCCTGTCCACACTAGTTTTTATGGTAATTTCAACCCATTTCCTCACTCACCCCACCCAAAACACATCCCACTGGAATCTCTTTGCGCGAGCTCTATTGAACAGTAATATCAAACTGTGTTTGGAGAAAGGCCTGCAAGTATTAAGTGATGGTTGTATCCTTGAGGTCTATCAAACTTGGGTTGACAGAATTATTTATAAAAAAGCACTGTCATATAAGACAATCACAATTTACTCAAATGAAACAAAAAAGCAAAAAATTCAGTTTGTTTGCATAACCGCAGGGCATGACTGTGTGGCTCGGATCTGAAGGTGAACTTTCAGTGATGAGCTTTAGGTGGTTCTGTGAATGAGGGGCTTTCTATTAATGACCGCTTATTATCCCAAAACATTGCAGGTAAAAGGTTTTT
This sequence comes from Ambystoma mexicanum, assembly GCF_040938575.1. NCBI lineage: Eukaryota > Metazoa > Chordata > Amphibia > Caudata > Ambystomatidae > Ambystoma > Ambystoma mexicanum. The sequence goes on along the minus strand of NC_090923.1, from coordinate 1,466,717,068 downwards.
TTCATTTATTTTTTTAAACCATCCATAATATTGATTGTGAGTGTTATTTCAAAGCAATATTCGGTTAGTTCATTGTTTAACTTCAGCTATAAATGTTCCACGAGTGTAATCAAATCGTCTTAACCTGGTTGTCACTTATTTTATAAGCAGTATGTCTGTTCTTGCAGCTGAGGTCCTGCAACGCCAGAGGTTTTGGCTTGTTTATAGGTATTAGCAAGGCACTGCCTAGCATATGCTTAATGTTAGAAAAGATTTCTGTAAGGTGCAATTCTCCCTCCATTTGTGAACGCCCCCAAACCTTTTGCTTTTATTAGACTTACCTAACCTGACTTTTTCCAGTAGAGCACAGCCTTCAGCTGCACTCCTCTCTCTATTCGCTCATTTGTTATGGGAAACTGACAGGTCCTTCAGCCTGTCATTACTGGTAAACTATGTTTCCCTTAATAGTCTTCGACTATGTTGCCATTTCTTGGTAACTTTTTATCTATGTGCCAAGTAACTTTCTGTACCTTGCATAAGGGTCCTTTTGTTTTTTGCCCCTAGCCACCCTCTAAGGATTTTTTGGTGTTTGTACAAGTGTGCCCAGGACAAACTGGTAGCAGCAGTTTACTTTTAAAGTATTTTTACAAAGTTTTTATGGACCATACCATGTTTACTGTGTTTGGCCCAAGACTGTGGCCAGTGCCGGAAATGGCAGTTCCACGAAGTCTTTTATTCTGTCCTTTGGCCATTTTGTACCTTTGCCTCCCCCAGGTTGAGAGAACCGATATTCCTTATTTGGGCATGCAGCCTTCCGCGAACACTGCTCCTGCATGGCACGTGTGCTAGTGCCCAGGAAGAGGGTTGGGACTGTCTGGTCCCAATCCTTACTACTAGTGCCAGTATGTCTGGTAGCCATAAATGACTGGAACCACTATGGGCCACTATTGGCACACGCCTGGAATGCATGCAAGAGAGCAGATCTTCCATTGGTTATCTGAGATTTGAGCGTGACCCGAATCTGGATAAGAGAAGGGGCTCTGCATCCATTCCAGGTCAATCTACTGAGGTTCAAAGCGAACTTCATAATGAGCCAAGTATCCTTAACAAAAAAGTAGACTCAAGGAACCACTGGTGACATGCTAGGAAGGTTTGGTACCCTGACCCCGCTGTTGTCCCATCGGACCCCTGTATCTTCATCGAACCAAGAAGGCCTGCAAGGGCGCTTCACCACTTTGGAGAAGTGGGAACAACTACTCTTGGCTTCTCCTACTTACCCTGGCAAAGAGCCTCTTCAGGAGTGTTCTTGGGCCATCCAGTGAACTGTCCAGCTTGAACCCAGGGTATCACACAGGGATGCTGCCGTCCTGAGATGAGAATCGAGACTTGGGGAATCTCTAGCTTTTGGTCCTGGGCCCTCTCCCACCAAAACTTGTTGTCCAAGTTCATATGGGTCATGATTTACGCTGCGAGCATTTGCGGGCCCTGTGTTTTCCCGCTGTGGGGACCATCGCTGAAAGAGCCTGCAGTTCTTAACTACTGTGTGCTGAAACGTGCCGCACCAGAATTAACCTTCTTCCTTTGAGGGCTGAAAAAGGCTACTGTCCGCCACGGACGATCGTCCCGTGCTGCAGCTGCTGAGAGCCGGAGCATCCTGAAACTACAGGGTTAACATCCTCAGGCAAAGTGGGCTAGACTGCCAAAGTTTTGTCTGGACTGTGTCAAGGCTCGGTGAGTACTTTCCTAACTTACCGGTGGCCCCCTGGCACATCCATTCATTTTTATGCATAAGTGTCGCTTAAAAGATACTCACCTTGGCTGGGATATCCTGTGCTCCCCAGCTATTCCAGAACTCCAAATGTTGCTCTATCTGCAAGGGTAGACCTTCTTCTAGGATTAGGAACTTATTCTTCATCATCTCAAGCCCCATCCTGAGTAGCTACAGTCTCCTGAAGAGATGCTGCTTTACGCACGCTCGCGCGTTGTTAGCGCACAACAGTATTTTGAGCGCTAGACTCCTCACTTCGTAGGGCTGGACTACATAAGTTAGGGATTGTTGATGAGGGAATGCCTAAACTGATATATGTGCTGAACTAACTCCTTTCTGTTACAGGTTGTGGTTATTTTCCTCCCCATCATCAGTACTAGGCTGTTTGCAGAATTGTATATGTGTTAGCAAGTGAACGATCGTGTTTGATATTGTTTCTCAATAACTGTAGTTTAATTGTTTTTTGATTATGAAGGCCTATTATGAATGTATTTTTGATATACATCTGTCTAAGAGCAATTTGTGGAGTTTTTATTTATTTATTTATTTATTTATATATATATATATTTTTTTTTTTATTGGTTTATACAAACCTTTAAAGGAAGAAAAAAAAGAGACAACTACGTCACACTCCACCTTACATCCTCATCAGTAGTTTTCATTCACTTTTTGATAATGTAGGTGTCTATTTTCCGTTAACAGTTACAGTTAAGACACTCTAAGCTTCTCGCTCTGAGTCCCATTTGTTGACAGCAAGACATTCCTTCAAATCTTTCAGGAAAACTATTAGTGCAAATATTAGCTTTCGGTCTGACCCGTCGAACATAATTTGCCACCAAGCGGCCGCACTTAACGTTTGATGCTTGTTGATGATAGGACCCAGGATCCGAGTCCTAGGAATTAGTCTGAATTACATATACAAGGATCTTGATTTTTGATCGAGAAATCGAGATAAATAGTCTTGCAGTTCGCCATAGGCTCTTGCTTCACAGGGGACCTCTTTCAAGAGCCGAGAATTTCATCTTAAGTCACATGTTTGACACCAGTCGGATCTCCATAGTTTTTTTTGTTGCCGCATTTGGGTTGTCTATCAATGTTATTAACTCAATGTCATGCTCTTTCAAGACTTCAAGGCATTGTTTATTCCACATCGATAAGACAGTATATGCCCTATCATTACATGGGTTATGTAATATTTGTACTTGAAGTGCAGGTATTGGTAGCATCGTTTTCCTGAACAGGCTTAGTAGGTTCCAGCATATTCTTGCATGTATTGAGATTAGTCCTAGTTCATATCGTATGCATACCGTCGGTGTTCCTTTCGGTAATTGAAGTACTCTAGTCCAAAACATGTTTTCCAATGAGCCCCACAGATCATATGAGCATCCAAATGCGTTCTCTGTGCCTTATATTAATGCTGGTTCCACCTTTTGTTGATAGAAGGTAACAGTTGGCTTTAATGAACATTTTCCATATTGTTTATGATGGAGGCTTGACAAGCCAACTGCCGGCATTTACTTTTCACTTTGTCCGTCCATGCGGCATCTTTTATATTGGTGCTGATCCTCGTACCTAAATATTTTGTGTTTCTTACGATGTTTAGATTTCTTTTTTTCAAGGCGCCACACCTGTTTATTTTGTCTGTTGTTTTTCCTTGTCAGCAAATTATGGAGAATCATTATTTCGCATTTTTGTTTGTTGATTTGTAAGTCATTGTTAGATACATAGGTTTTGAGGATATCTAGTTTGCGCTCAACCCAATGGGAGTCATGTCCAGTAAAATTAGATTGTCGGCGTATATGAACCAGCTGACGTGCGATCCGTTGATCTTAGGCGGAAATGTGTGCACTCCATTTAGGGTGTGACCGATATCAGATAGGAACAGACCAAAACTAATCACTGCCAATGGACATCACTGTTTTACACCCTTTTAAGTGTGGATTGAAGTGGATATGGTCCCATTGTGGTCTAGTTTGATCCTGACGGTAGTATCGGTGTGAAGTTCTCTTATTGCGTCCAAAAGGCTCAGTGGGCAGTTCCAGGTGCTTAACTTTTTCCACAACATTCCTCTGTTGATACTATCAAAGGCATGAGAGAAGTCTATGAATGCCAAATAGACTTTCATTTTAGTTCTTATAGCTTCAATCTTGAGTAGGTTCAGTAGTAGAAGGTTTAGACCACATCCTACTCTCTTGACGAAACCAGCTTGTCTCGGGTCCACATGATTACTTTCTATGGGCCATTTTAGCAGTTTTTGTTGCAATAGGGTTGCATACATTTTAACCAGAACGTCGAGGGCTATTGGCCTATAGTTCCGTGGGTTAGCTCGATTGCCGCTCTTTTCCACAAATGAGGGGTGGCATGTTTAGTCATGATTCTATCAAAGAGGGTTACACAAAAGTCTGCCCATATCTGGGTCACGCTTGATGGTATAGTTTGTTAGCCCATCAGGGCCTGGAGCTCTCGATGCTCGTGCTTTGTGAATTATACTGAAGATGTCATCTCATTCAAACACCAGGTCCCATTGGGCGATTGTTGATGGCTTCCACTCATCGATGTCGCTGTTCTTACTAAACATTTGAGTGTAAAACGAGACCCATAAGGCTTCGGAAACCAAGTTAGCTTGTAAAGCGTCTTGTGCAGCAGCTTTATTGTTGATGATCTTCCAGTATTCTGCTGAGTTTTTATCCTCCATCTTTGCCATCATTAGTTCAGAGTCGTTTTGTAGCATAACTGCCTTATGCGCCTTGATCCAGCTTTTATATTTTTGTTTAGCAGCTCTTATCATGGCGGGAAAGCCTGCAGTGTCGACTCTAGAGATTTTTCTTATCTCAAGACGCATAGATCTTTTTCGCTGCTGAATATCAAGATTGTATTTATGTCGAGGAACAAATTTACGATGTTTGTGACCCTGCTTTTGTTCTCTGAATTGAATTAACAAATGTTGCTATTCCGTGGTGTCCACTTCATGGTGAAAACTTGTGGTAATTTGATTTATGTCTGCATCTTTGAGTATTAGTCGTATCCTACTGGATTCAACCGTCACTGAGTGAGGCCATTCAAGTCCCTCTGGCTGGCTACTGGAATTGAATCTCAACTTGATTTTGTCGTGGTCGCTATGAGCCATTTATTTCACCTCTAAGCGTATTGCTTTGATATGAACAGACTCAGAAACAAAGATGTAATCAAGGATGGAACTTTCGGCTAGTCTTCTCCATGTTGGGCAGGCTGGGATGTCTCCAATTAAATTGCCATTTAGTACAGACAGCTTTCTTAAGTTCATTTCAAGACACCATTGCAGCACAACCTGATCCTGAGCGGGCGTGCCAGTCTTCTTTATCCTGTCATGTGTTCCTGTGTTCACACAGTCAATGTTTTTTTAAAAAAAACTTTCTTTATTGACATTTTATATGAACAACAACTTCAATCCAACGCCCAGCCCCTCGCTCCCCACCCCACCCTCCCGCCCCCCATCGTGGCACGTGGGTGGTCACCCACCCTAAGTCAGACCAGAGCACACGGCCCACAACCCATGCAGTGTAACAGTGAAGAACATACGCCGTACAGCGACATAACCTAACAAGCAAAAAAAAAGAAGACAAAACACGCAATCAGAAGAAGAGGGCCACATCACAAGATATTCTCTCCCCCTCCCCCCTTGGTCAGTTATCGGAGGCCACCAAATTACAAAACTTACTTCACCAATTGGGCAAAATAATAAGTGTGTTAGCAGTCTTTTGGAAACCCAATGTATGCATATTGTAGAACCCCACCAAAAGCTGCATCACCAGGGGTATACCCCTTTCTTTTGTTATCACCAAATTACAATAAACACCCCATGTCCCATTGGTCCATTCAGTCCGGTGGTGACAGAGTCGGAAGTTCCTGCGACAAGCAGGGGCTTGATCCCCGGCTACCCGGTTGGTTGAGAAGGTATGACGTGTATGCATCCCACATGTTAGGGTCCCCCCATTCCTTCCCCTGCATTACGCCTGTTAAGCGGCTTCACTTCAACACTACAGCTAAGTCAATGCCTAGTCTGGGATGCTGAGGGAAACCCTTATTGATATATTTTTTTGGTCCAGTTCATGTACTCTGGATGACAACCCTTATATAACACCCCTCTCTTAGAATTTCCCTGACCCCACTGAGCCAATAAGTAGGTCTGTTTTGCAAATTTAAAAGGTTTATTTGAGAAATATAAACACTATATATATATATCACACTTCTATAAATAAATTGATAATGGATATTACACTTGTGAATATGATAGTTATCAACAATGGATAATGTTACAGTGGTACACTCTTTTTGATGGCTTAGAAGTGATATAGAGAGGATAAAGTAGCTGAGAATGCTTTTATGGCTTCAAGGACAATGCAATGATGAATGAAAATGCAGTACAGAAAATAAACTTGATATGATTTTAGCAAAAGATAATATAATCACTTTTTCTCTGGCAATTCACCCCCCCCCCCCATGCAATGTAAGAAATGGAAGGAGGAGCACACGGTTCTCAGGAATGCAATCAAATACAATACGAAATTCAGTTCCCCCCCCAGCAAGCTTAGAGGAAACAGGCAGAAGTTTGAAACACAGGCCCAAAATGCTTTTAAATGTGATGGCAATGGGTGGGAAAATGTGGTAACTGATTTTAATTCCCTCTAGAGATTCAGGGTGAGTGAGAGATGCTTGTTGGTATTAGTTCAGGCTCACTTTAGCAATGCTCTATGAGGTATTACCAGGTTGCAAACGGATTTTTAACAAAGGAAAGAATGGAGCTGCTATTTTGACAAGTGGAGAAATTGAGCCAAAATCGCAAATCGCGGTAAATTTCGCAAGTGCGTAAATCGCGATTGCGGAAAAAGTATAGGGAGTAGGAAGTCGGTTCTAGGTTTGTTGGAAAGCCTAGAATCACAGCTTTAAAATGAAAGTTAAATTCCCGTTCCAGAGATACGGACGATTTAATAAAGGTAGATTTTCGGATTTAAAGTAAAACTCAAAATGACAGGTGACAGCTTGCAGCTGCAGAATTGACAGGTGACGGTTGTGCAGCTTTAAAAATGACAGATGACACGATTTCTAGGAGGCAGTTCTACTTAGGTTAAAATAGCTTGAATTAGATTATTTTAACTAAGAGATTGGTTCTGCACAGTTCTGCTAGGTACTCACAATATAAATTTGAACTAGGCCTCGTCACGGATCTGGTCAACACGTCCGGCGGCGGTTCTGTCTGCTCGGCGGGTCAATCAGGCACCAGTTCTGCTCACAGCGATCCGGATCTCTGGTTCTGCTCACAGCGGTCTGGGTCAGCTCTGCTCTGCTGGTCTAGCCTCTCTGGATACAGCGGCCTCTGGTTCTGGATACTGCTCTGCTTTCCGGTCCGGATCAAGTGGATTCTGGATGTAACACTGATTTCTGGGTACTGGCAAAAGTTCTTGGCAAAAGAATTCAGACAGCTCGCCCGGCTGTGGAATAGTTTGCAAATGATTTTAAGGATGCTGAGGCCTGCTGAGAAGAGTTCTCAGTTTGTGGGTTTAGGCCCTTGCTTTAAGTTCTGAAGTAAAGTTCTGGTCTTTGGAGATTGATGGATGTGAAGTCTGGAGTCTCCCGGCAGAGCGTCCCGCAGAAAATGGAATTGAATCTCTCTACCTGTCCCAGCAGTCTCTTTTTATGTGTTTTGGAAGTGGGTGTGTGCGTGGCATAACTGAGCCTGCCCCTCTCTACTTGTCATTGGCCCAATTCTCCCCTCTCCCATGACTGGGGGAAGGAAATGGATTGTCATCATGATGAGGTCTGTTTATGGGTCAGAGGATCCTCCCCTGGTCAATTTGCCCACAAATCTATATTTGATTCAAATATAT